>NC_058088.1:100182289-100782289 GCF_014858855.1 Bufo gargarizans
CAAAATAACTTGACCAGCTACAGCAATAACCACAGATTTAGCTGAATATAAATTTGAGGCCTATTATTTAGGTGCTGGGTGACAGGTATATGTTTAAAGACAGAATTAGACTTGGAATTGCACAGTAGCGTGTGTGTGAAGTTATTGAGAATGACCCTATCAGCACCTTGAATCTAATATACCCTTTTAGGGATAGATTTAAAGTAGGCCTGATACAGCAGAAACCACTAATTTAGAGAATTGCTAAGTTGGGAATTGTATTTCAACCCAGAACAAAAACTGTGCTTTTACGGACACAAAATAACTTGACCAGCTACAGCAATAACCACAGATTTAGCTGAATATAAATTTGATGCCTATTATTTAGGCGCTGGGTGACAGGTATATGTTTAAAGACAGAATTAGACTTGGAATTGCACAGTAGCGTGTGTGTGAAGTTATTGAGAATGACCCTATCAGCACCTTGAATCTAATATACCCTTTTAATGAATAGATTTAAAGTAGCCCTGATACAGCAGAAACCACTAATTTAGGAAATTAGTTGCGAATTAGTTGGGAATTGTATTTCAACCCTGAACAAAAATATATCATTTGCCAGACAGCAGACAGTATTACAATTGGCTGGCCACAGCTGAAACACCAGATTTAGGGTACTGCTATTTTGGCAATTGTATTTCACCCCTCAATAAAATAGCAAGCACAGCCAAGCCCCTGATGTAGGATATAGCCAAAAAATAACCACACTATTGATGGTTAAATGCACTTGGTGACAGCTTGACCCTTATGTAGGATATAGCCAAAAAATAACCACGCTATTGATGGTTGAATGAACTTGGTGACAGCTTGACCCTGATGTAGGATATAGCCAAAAAATAACCACACTATTGATGGTTAAATGCACTTGGTGAAAGCTTGACCCTGATGTAGGATATAGCCAAAAAATAACCACACTATTGATCGTTAAATGTACTTGGTGACAGCTTGACCCTGATGTAGGATATAGCCAAAAAATAACCACACTATTGATCGTTAAATGTACTTGGTGACAGCTTGCCCCATATGTAGGATATAGTCAAAAAATAACCACACTATTGATGGTTGAATGCACTTGGTGACAGCTTGACCCTGATGTAGGATATAGCCAAAAAATAACCACACTATTGATGGTTAAATGCACTTGGTGACAGATTGCCACATATGTAGGATATAGCCAAAAAATAACCACACTATTGATGGTTAAATGCACTTGGTGACAGCTTGCCCCTGATGTAGGATATAGCCAAAAAATAACCACACTATTGATCGTTAAATGTACTTGGTGACAGCTTGACCCTGATGTAGGATATAGCCAAAAAATAACCACACTATTGATCGTTAAATGTACTTGGTGACAGCTTGCCCCATATGTAGGATATAGTCAAAAAATAACCACACTATTGATGGTTGAATGCACTTGGTGACAGCTTGACCCTGATGTAGGATATAGCCAAAAAATAACCACACTATTGATGGTTAAATGCACTTGGTGACAGATTGCCACATATGTAGGATATAGCCAAACAATAACCACACTATTGATGGTTAAATGTACTTGGTGGCAGCTCGTGCTGGCGCACCACAAGACACAAAATGGCCGCCGATCACCCCAGAAAAAAGTGAATGAAAAACGCTCTGGGTAGCCTAAAAACAGTGAGCAATTGAATAGCAGCAGTTCAATGATCCACAGCTGTAGATCGATCACTGACTTAAGTCTTTTTGAGGAGTTAATCACTGCCTAATCTCGCCCTAACAGTCGCAGCTGCAACCTCTCCCTACACTGATCAGAGCAGAGTGACGTGCGGCGCTACGTGACTCCAGCTTAAATAGAGGCTGGGTCACATGCTGCACTGGCCAATCACAGCCATGCCAATAGTAGGCATGGCTGTGACGGCCTCTTGGGGCAAGTAGTATGACGCTTGTTGATTGGCTGCTTTGCAGCCTTTCAAAAAGCGCCAAGAAAATGACGAACACCGAACCCGAACCCGGACTTTTACTAAAATGTTCGGGTTCGGGTCCGTGTCACGGACACCCCAAAATTCGGTACGGACCCGAACTATACAGTTCGCGTTCGCTCATCCCTATTTATAGCAAACTCAGCTAACTGCAAATATGATGACCACACTCTTGGTTTTCAGACACAAAACACCTTAAGTATGTCTCAAGGTTTTGGTTGGTACGCTCAGTCTGTCCATTCGACTGAGGATAGAAATCTGAGGAAAAGGACAAGTGTACCCCCAAAAGGGAACAAAAAAGCTTTCCAAAACTTAGAAATAAACTGGGTTCCCCAATCCGAAACAACATTGGAAGGGACCCCCTGAAGCTTCACGATTTCACTGATGAATACCTGAGCAAGAGTCTTAGCATTAGAAAGTGCGGGTAATAAAGTGTACCATTTTGCTAAACCTGTCCAATACTACCAAGATAACTGTTTTACCAGCAGACAAAGGTAAGTCAGTGATGAAATCCATTGACAGATGTGTCCATGGCCTATTGGGAATGACAAGTGGCAATAAAGACCCTGCAGGACGTGTATGAGGGACTTTAGAGCGTGCACAAGTAGAACAAGTAGACACAAAATCCATTGGCCACCAAAAACAACGAGACAATAGCTCCAAGGTTGCTTTACTACCCGGGTCCCCAGCAAGTGCTGAATTATGGTGTTCCTTTAATAATTCGAGACGCAGGTTTAACGGTACAAACAATTTCTCTTAGGGGCAAGAGACCGGGGCGTCCCCCTGGGCCTCTAACACCTTCCCCTCCAGAATAGAGTGTACAACAGAGAGACAACCACTCCTCTTTGTAGAATGGGTACCGGATCACCAACATTACCCCCTCCAGTAAAACTACAAGATAATGCGTCTGCCTTGGTATTTTTTGCCCCAGGACGATAGGTGATAAAAAAAAGTTAAACCTGGTAAAAAATAGAGACCGCCTAGCTTGTCTAGGGGTGAGACGCTTAGCTGATTCGAGGTACAGATGGTTTTTGTGGTCCATAATAACCGTGATGGGGTGGATTGTCCCCTCTAAAAAGTGACGCCATTCTTCAAACGCTAGTTTAATAGCTAATAGTTCCCTATTGCCAATATCATAGTTCTTATCCTCTGCAGATAGTTTTTTAGAAAAGAAAGCGCAAGGACACCATTTGCCAGGAGACGGACCCTGAGACAGTACAGCCCCCACTCCCACCTCTGACGCATTAACTTCAACAATAAAAGGCTGGGAGACATCAGGTTGGATTAGTACAGGTGCCAAGGTAAACCTCTCTTTTACAGAAGACACATGAAAGACACTCGTTATGGTGGTCCCCTACCCGAAGGTGTAAGTTATGGACAATGTGAGTAAGGTTTCTCTGAGACAGAGGAGCAGAGTCAATAGCGAAAATGGGAATAGGTCTTTGTAGCGTACAGAGAGACAAACCCATAGTCTGGGCAACCTGGGCATCTATCAAATTTACTCCTGCTGCACTGTCTAGGAAGAAAGAAATAGTCTCCATCTTAACACCAAAAACAACAACCGCTGGCAACACAAATTGAGATGTACGTATGGAGGAAACGTATACCCCCCGGCTGACATCCTCCACACAGCCTGGGGTTAGTATTTTTCCGACAATCTTTTGTTTTAGAGTATGGAAGGACAGACATTAATGAAATGACCCCTCCCCCCATAGACAAAACAAACCCCACGCCTACGGCGAGCCTCAGGAGGATGGACCTGACGAGTAGTTCCTTCTAGCTGCATAGGCTCGTCTAGGTCCATACAGATTAGCTGCTGCTACTAATTGCTCAGGATCTTTCAATCTGTCCCTAAGACGTCTATCTATTCTGATAGAAAGGGACATAACAGCATCAAGGGGAAAAGGGGGTCTCATACAGCGCAAGCGCATCTTTAACCCTTTCGGATAACCCAAAGCAAAACTGACTCCTGAGAGCCGGATCGTTCCACTGGGTATCCGTAGCCCATCTACGGAACTCTGAGCAATACTCCTCTGCTGGCCGCTCTCCCTGTACGAGTCTCCGTAATTTCGACTCAGCCAGGACGACTTGGTCAGGGTCATCATATATGAGACCCAAGGCCCCCAAAAATTCCTCCACAGACCGGGTCACCCTGAAGCAGGTAAATAACAATCCCCACCCGCTGTTCTTCATTACCAGAGGAGTAGGGGCGCAGCCTAAAATATAACTTACAGGCCTCACGGAACTTCACAAATTTGTCCCTTCCCCCAGAAAATCTGTCAGGAACAACAACCTTGGGTTCCGGAGCAACCTGGTTACCCATAGCAACTGCTGGACTTGCGGTCTGCTGCAATTGCTGCTGTTGCTGGAGAACCGACGGCTTCAATCCTGCCAACTCCATAGACAGACGAAGTTGTCAAAGTGGCAATAGGTACCATGCTGGATTCTAAATAGGCAGAAAAATAAATAAATTATTTTTTATTTTTACACAAAATAAGGGCCAGATATAATATCACAACCGGCGTGCCAAACACATACTTGACGCAAAGGGAGGGAAAAGGGAAGGCCTTGTCCAAGGGAGAGGTAAAGATGGTGACCCCTAACTCACCTTGAGGCTGGCACCTGATGGCCCTGACATCCCTAGATGGGGTTTTCACCCGTACACCGATCACGTGCCTAACCCCTAGCTTTCCTTAAGATGAGTCCTAAGTAGTGAATGGGAACACTAGTCCGCGCCACTAACACTAAAGGGAAACACCAGGGGGGGCGTGGCCGTGAAGCCGAGGAGAATGGCCGCTTGATTCAAGAGCTCCTGCTCCAGCATAGCGTTCCAGCCCAGCAGGACCTTATTTTCGCTTCCTGATTTCTCCCTTAGGTGCCAACTGGTATCGGAACCTTCCCTGATGATGACTAGGGGAAAACGAAGTATGAAGAAGCAGGGGAAATTGGAGTTTTTCTTTACTCACGATCGAGACAAAGATGGCGCCGGCACACGAGCGCTTACTCTCCCCGAGCTTCAGATGGAGGTGGTTCGCAGCAGCAGAGCCCTCATGGATCCCCACTACAGACCCGATCGGGTGAGCTTACAAGAAAAGAGGGCAGGATGGGGCATAAAATGGCGTCTCCAGGCAGTCCTGCGGCACGACAGTCCCAAACGCAAGTCCGGCGAAGCAAAGACCTAGGCTGCAGGACCCTGGGACAGAAGCCCAGGAAACATGCAGAAGCCATGTCTCGACAGACACCGGCACTCTGTCGGAGATGCTTTGAAATTTCCCTACAGATGATAAACCTGTGTCTAGCATATTACTGAAGGACATGCTCTTGGCTTTTAACCATTCGGTCACCAGCCACTTATCGCAATTAATTGCGCCGGTTCAAAAATCTGTTACGGATCTGGACAACAGAGTTCAGCATGTGGAGCACAAAATGGGTAATTTTGCTGAATCGCACAATAATCTTATAGACTCCCATGATGCCCAATCGGAAGAAATCGCATATTTAAAAGCAAAAGGGGCGGACCTAGAAGATAGGTCCCGCAGGAATAATCTGAAGTTGCGTGGAGTGCCGGAATCGGTCCTGGCTAGAGACCTCCAAGCCTATATTTAAAAGCTAATTAAGCTTCTTTTGCCTGACTGCACAGATCAAGACCTTATCATTGATCGGGCACACAGGATTGCCAAACCAAAGCATCTATCTGAGGACGTACCACGAGATGTGTTGGCCTGCCTGCATTTCTTTCAAGCAAAGGAGGACACTCTGGCTGCAGAGAGGAAATTGGAGACTTTGCCCGACCCTTACCAATCAGTGAAACTTTTTGCAGATCTCTCGATGGCTACCCTGCAACTACGAAGCACACTAGCTCCAATCACTCTTGCGTTGAGATCTCACTCTATTCCGTACCAGTGGGGTTACCCGGTAAAGTTGCTAGTTCAGAGGAATGGAGCCGTGGTGGTAATCCGCACAGTGGAAGAGGGTAAAGCCGTATTAGCTGATTGGAATATCGCATTAGCTGAGGTCCCTAACGAGAAGCATCAACTACGCCGAGAGGAAGAGGGAAAATGGTACCAGGTAGAAAGAAGACGCCAGAAGAAACATCGGTGAAAGGTCCTGTCAACCACCATGTAGTTAGTTGGAGCAGGGATGTGTTTCATCTTCTTGGATCCTCCTGGTGGTAGGCATGACTGTATTCCCCCACCGACAATCACAAGGGGTTTTGCATCATAACCCTTGTGCTACTTCATTACTGCCCCATTCTTTGGGCGGTCAGTTTTGGTTTACACTGTTACTGTTCTTCTATGCTTGCTTTTGTTTTTTCTCTGAGCTGTGTCTGTGTGTCACTATGCATTTGATTACACCGCATTGTGCTGTGGTGTGCCTTCCTCCACATCGTCTGGGCGATCTCCATCTAGATGTTTTATACCTAACAAAATGGTGTTAACAATCAGATCTTTAAATGTAAGAGGCTTGAACAGCCCTTACAAGAGGCGGATGATGTGGAGGGAGGCACTCTCGATTAAATGTGATGTCTTTTGTGCACAAGAGACGCATTTAGTGGAAGCTGATGTAGGGAGGTTAAAGCATCCTTCTTTCCCAACCTTGATTCACTCCCATGTTGTAGGTCCTCAGTGGCGCACACGGCAAAGAATACGGCAATTGACCCGGGGGGGGTCGTTACATCGTTCATGTGTGTTCTATAAATAATGTTTTCTACACTCTGGTAGGTGTGTATGCCCCGAATATCCACCCTTTGCGTTTTCTCAACAAACTTTTCAAACAAATACAATCCATGAAAGAAGGCAGAGTAATTATCTGCGGTGATTTCAACATGGCTCCTGAACCATCCCATGACTCCTCCTCTATCTCCAGGGCTTGCACTCCCTCCCTTATGCCGTCATTGTTTGATGTATGGCGTATTCATCATGCTTCAGAAGGAGATTTCTCATATTATTCCCCTGCGCACCAGTCGTACTCCCGTATAGATCTGTTTCTAGTTGATAGAGCTTTGTTGAGTGCGTCTGTAAAGTCCTCTATTGGGATGATCACCTGGTCTGATCACGCCCCAGTGTCCTTAGAAATAAAGGAAGACTTTTCTGCCCCAACAAAATCGTTATGGAGGGCTAACGACTTCATACTAGCTAACACTAAATACCAATCTGAAGTTTCTGCAGCATTACAAGAATACTTCAAATTTAATGCTGCCTCTGTATCGGGTCCTGCTAAAATGCCAAAATGACCTTATTAAGCAGTTACAAACCGTAGAAGCTCAAAATAAGATCTCTCCATCTATAGAGCTTTCTGACAAACTGAGAGTTCTCAGATCCCAGCTTAGAGAAAGTTTCTTGCACACATATGAGCTATCGCTCAAGAGAACTAAAGCTACATACTACTCGTAAGCTAATAGAGCAGGGAGGTTGCTAGCAAGCCGTGTTAAAGCAAGAGCCTTAAAATCAAAGATTGCTTTTCTCTGGGACCCGTCTAAATCCTACAAATTGTATGATCCGAAAGCTATAGCCAACAGATTTAAGTCCTACTATTCTCAACTGTATAACTTGAAGGACGAAACTGGTTTCATCCCTGCCTCCCCTGGAGATATAGATGATTTCCTAGGATCCTTAACGTTGCCCTCTTTAGATAAAGGACAAAGTGAATCCCTTTGTGCTCCTGTCACTCAGGCCGAAATATTTAAGGTTATTAAAGGTTTGCCGCGTAATAAAAGTCCCGGCCCAGATGGGCTTCCAAACTCTTATTATAAGACCTTCTCTGACCATTTGTTACCACATCTCCACGCATCGCTGTCTCGTGCCATGGAAACTGGTAAAATGCCCAAAGAAATGTTGGAAGCGGTTATCGTGACTATACCCAAATCTGGTAAGGATCCTTCCACCCCTCAAAATTTCTGCCCCATCTCCTTACTTAATACAGATCTTAAAATCTACGCAAAGATCTTAGAATACCGCCTAGCGGCTATCATCCCAACCCTAGTGGCCCCAGATCAAGTAGGTATTGTACAAGGGCGTCAGATTACAGACAACTCAGGGAGAGTATTGAACTTGGTTGATTTTTTGAACAGAGCTAGAATACCAACGGTTCTGGTCATCCTGGATGCTGAGAAGGCTTTCGACTGAGTCAACTGGTCGTTTGTCTTCTCTGTACTCCACAGAATGGGTTTCCCAGAGTCTACAATACAAGCTATACGGGTTCTTTATTCTAGCCCTTCAGCCCGTGTCTTAGCGAATGGAGTATTGTCCGACCCGTTTTTATTATCTAATGGCACGAGACAGGGATGCCCCCTATCTCCTTTGATATTTATCTTATCAATAGAGCCGTTGGCACAAGCGATCCGTCAGGCAACTGACGTGACGGGAGTACAAATTGGAAATAGACAACATTGCATATCGATGTATGCAGACGATATTATTCTGTCCCTAACGAACCCTCGGAAATCGTTGAGGGCGGTGATGGACATTATCCGTTCTTATGGGGCCGTATCATACTACAAAATGAATGAAAGCAAATCGCAAGCTCTTTCGTTGGGGATCCCTGGAACGACATTGTCCCAGTTGAAGGCAGAATTTTCCTTAGACTGGCAGGAGTCTTCGGTTCAGTATCTGGGCTTTAAAGTTACAGTTACCCCGCAGGAATTGTATAGAGCCAATTTCCCCCCCCCCCCCCTCCTACATTCACTTCAACCAGAGTTTGATAATATGGCAAAATCGGAGCAATCTTGGTTGGGCCGTATTGCTGCTTTTCAACAACATATACTTCCCAAACTTTTATACTTATTCCGCACTATCCCTATTCCAGTACCAATATCCTTTTTTAATTTAGCTAACAGAATGCTAAGCTCTTTTATTTGGAATAGAGCCAAACCTAGAATAGCTAAAATAATTATGTGCAGGCATAAAAGATACAGAGGTTTAGGTATGCCTAACCTGTATGACTATTATCTAGCCTCTAGGATTAATCAGCTTAAAGAGTGGTGGAGAGGAGAAACAGGAAAGCATTGGGTACATATTGAGCAATCACAAATCCCAGGTCGAAACCTACGTGCCCTTATCATGGCTGCGTTGCATGAGGAATATTCAGGCCTTCAACCTGCATTTTATGTCTCTACATCAATAGCTTTATGGAAAGTGTACCACGGAAGGAGTCGAGTGGGCCCAGTATCAGTGGCACACCTAACCCCTATAGAATCTCTCCAATATCTGATCCCAGATTTGAACGTGAGGGTGTGGAAAAATTGCGGAATTTCTACAGTGGCGGACCTGCTGTCGGGTTCGGTTTTAAAAACCTTTAGCGTTATCAAACAATCTTGCAATGTCCCCCAACAGGAGGCGTTTTCGTATCTCAAGTTTAGTCACACCCTGTCAAATAACCCCTCTTTCATTCTTAAAAATCATACCCAGTTACTGCTTCAGTGGTCCATACAGGGCTCAGCTCAAAAAGGGCCCTATACATGTACTTAGGAGATAAAGATCGGTTTTCTAAAACTGCCCCATTCCTGGTATGGGAGGCCAAACTAAAAACAACGTTCACCCCATACTCTGCTCAATGGTCAGCTGCAAATAAGTTTGCTATCTCCACTCTTAAATGTTCCTCACATGTAGAATCCTTTCTTAAAACGACTCTTAGGTGGTACTATACCCCGGTCAGATTGCATGCATTCTTTCCAAATACTAGCATAGAATGTTGGAGGGGGTGTGGACATAGGGGGTACATTATTGCACATACTCTGGATATGTCCAGAAATTTACTCTCTTTGGTCTCAAGTATTTATAAAAATTTCCTGAATTGTTGGACATCACATCCCTCTTGATCCAGCCTTAGCTCTGTTACTGATAGATCTAAATAAAATACCTTTCAAATCTAGGACCATCATTTTACATGTCCTACTAGCCACCAAACTGGTAACCACGAGGAATTGGAAAAGCACTACCATACCTGATCTTCATGAGATCATTAACGCAGTTAATACTACCAAATCATATGAATATATTATAGCTCATCGCACCTTTCAGGTTGCCCGACATGTTTCGATATGGAAATCCTGGGGTGATGCAGGTCGAGCGGTTCCGGAATAAATGGGGCAAGGCTAATAGGGGTTGTGGGGAGGAGTGGGGAAACTGTTATGGAACATTGAGTTCCATAACAGTTTCCAGTGGGTCAGTATAGAAGTCCAGGCAGGAAGCTCTATATCTGGCAACCAGAGAAGTGGGAGAGGTGAATATAAAGAGGTTGGGAGTGCCGGACAAGAAACAGCTGAGGAGAAGAAGCTACAGATCCCTGAGTGAGACAAAAAAGGATTGCAAGGCAAACACAGAAGGCTACTATTAACTAACAGCGCAATCTTTAGACATAGAGCGCGCAGCCACCCGCTGCGACTTCCTGACCCCGGGTATCGGGAATCAGAATGGGCTCTTGACACCCTCGTGACAAAGAGGTACCACTCCATGTGAAAGCTCCTATCTCCTTATTTTAGAGATCAGTGGAGGTCTCAGCACTTAGACTCCACTCTTTGAAGGTTCATCAAACAGATCTATTTAAACTCTTTTTAAAAGTGCTCATGGTAATATGTCCAGTACTTCGTTCACCCAGAGATAAACTGTGTCAAACCTCTACTTTATTTTTATTTTTCTTTACTGGAAGTTCTATAGGACTTGCCACATTCAAGAAGTTCACTTAGGGTACTTTCACACTTGCGTTTTTCTTTTCCGGCATAGAGTTCCGTCACAGGGGCTCTATACCGGAAAATAACTGATCAGGCATATCCCCATGCATTCTGAATGGAGAGTAATCCGTTCAGTTTGCATCAGGATGTCTTCAGTTCAGTCGTTTTGACTGATCAGGCAAAAGAGAAAACCGTAGCATGCTACGGTTTTATCTCCAGCGAAAAAAACTGAAGACTTACCTGAATGCCGGATCCGGCATTTTTTTCCATAGGAATGTATTAGTGCCGGATCCGGCATTCAAAATACCGGAATGCCGGATCCGTCCTTCCGGTCTGCGCATGCGCAGACCTTTAAAAAAAAAACGGATCCGTTTTGCCTGATGACACCGGAAAAACGGATCCGGTATTGCAATGCATTTTTCGGACTGATCAGGCATTTTTCTGAAAAATGCCTGATCAGTCAGAAAAAATTACATCAGTTTGCATACAGTTTGCCTGATCAGGCAGTCAGTTCAGGCAACGGAACTGCCTGCCGGAATCAAGCAACGCAAGTGTGAAAGTACCCTAACAGCCCTTTAGAACAGATTTACTAATTCTGTCTAAAATGTAGACAGCATAATCTAAGATAGGCAGTCTAAAGATGTACTCACATTGTACCATAAATTTGGTTCATGGCTAGATACTTGTTTAACTTAATAAAACCTCTTGGTTGACTTACTTTGTGCCAGAATTTTGTTCCAAAATTTGGTGCAAACATTCACAGCTTAAGTCATGCCTCTTTCCCATTAAATTATGCAGAGCATTATTCTTTTTGGCTAATGGCTCTTAAACATGTTTAAAATGTTTAAACATTTCATGTCAAAGATGTACCAGATTTAGGTGCAAAATAAGCCACATGTATGGGCTTATCCTTAGATCAAATTTTATTCCTTACAAGAACATCATTTTCTCTGGATACCCTTTATTTTTCAAAAATTCGATTTGGTCGCATCACTGAATTTTCCCCCCAAAATCTGCTTCTTTCCAAATTAGCTCGCCACCAAGCACGTTAAATCAACAAATCCAGGTCTGCAGGGAGAGTGTATTTTGGTGTATATCACTGTTCATTGCAACAACATGCATAGCTAGTCCTTTCTGGCAGTTAAACAGTTAATGTGCGTCAGTATGACAGGTAGGTGACAGGAGTTACTATTAGGCTTACTTCACACTTCAGTTATTTGGTCAGCTATGAATCAAAATAACACAAAACAGATATTTTCATGATACTTTATCTGAGAGTTGGATTGGCTCCTGACTTTGGCTCAATATATGGTAATAGCTGGAAATAACTGAAGTGTAAACAGGTTAATGTTAGCGTCAAGTATAATGTACTTAACCGTGCAGTGGCCCAAGATTCTACTATAGAGAGAAAGAGCTGTCTCATTTTACACTGTCTGCTGATTTCACATAGATTGCTAGATAATTTGTTCTGCTAGCCAATGATGCAGGTAGTGGCCCCGCCGCCCCATGACAGAGTGGGGAGGGTGTCAGCAGTAAGTTTATGTTAATGTCACCGTTTTTTTTTTTTCTTTTCTTCTCATCCATCAGAAAAAAAAAATGGGATCCTGTCTTTTGAGCATCTGTCAGTATATGGTCAGTAATTGATAGGTATTGTCAAGGTAAAAACAGGAGTGGGTCCAAAATAGAGATTACACATGATGGAATTATTTGCATGTTGTCTATGTTTTGGACACACTCCTGCTTTTGGCAACCAAATCATGATCAAATCCCAATGCAAAATACTGACCCTATGATAGAGGCCTTATGGATGCTCCAAAGACAGGATCTGCTGTGTTCTGACAGATCAGAAGAATGGAGAAATAAACTGTGATGTTAACAAGGCCAAACAGGGACACTAGTAGCAATGTCACAGAGTGGTGAAGGTGGCAACAGCAACAGGTGACATAATAGTGTCCCAGTCACAGAGTGGGGAAAGGTTGCAACAGTGAGAGGAGTCAACACAGTGGCCCAGTCACAGAGGGGTGAGGGTGGCAACAGCACGAGAAGTCAACATAGTGGCCAAGTCACAGAGTGGGGAGGTGGGGGTCAACAGCAGTGGCAGTAAAAACACAGGGATGTTGCTGATATCCTCAGGCAACTTGATTACAAAATTCCCACATCCACGAGTATGGCATTTTACCCCTACCACCACATGAAGACTGCATGCTGCTGCCTCTATGATTCCGTGCACCACTAGGTGTTTCAAAACAGTAGCAGACAGTCTACACTATTCATGTTTGGCTCCAGATCTCACACTGCTGCCACCCTGCTCACTCATGGCCATGCTTGCACTCTGCTGGCTCTGCCGCGCGCTGCCACACTTCCGCTGTCTCATGAGAAAGCTGCCATCCTAACCCCCTGATGATGATGGACCTCCCTCTTTACCCAGCTCCCACGTTTGATCGGCTACATAATCATCCACTACTGTTTGCTCATCACTTATGTCACCCTCACCAGTTTCATGGCCACATCCCTGACGTCTCGCCACACATGCTACCACGTTACTCTCATTGTCGCTACTTGCATGCCTACAGGAGGAAGCAGCACACCTCTCCTCCAAATCTGGGCTAGACAGTAGCTGCTGACTGTATTAAAAATATCCTCCTTGCTGAAAAGCGGAGCAGAGCTGGCAGCATACATCCATTGCCTGGCCGAAGGAGCAGCAATGGAAAGAGGCAGGTTCAGGACAGGTGAGTGCACAGAGCTTGTTCCTGTTTCTCTATTAAACAAGGTGGTCACCCCAATAACAAATAAATTACACAGCTTAGTCACCCCATTTGAGAATCAAGGCCTAATAGAATTGTGGAAAAAACGGATCCGTTTTGCCTGATGACACCGGAAAAACGGATCCGGTATTGCAATGCATTTTTCGGACTGATCAGGCATTTTTCTGAAAAATGCCTGATCAGTCAGAAAAAATTACATCAGTTTGCATACAGTTTGCCTGATCAGGCAGTCAGTTCAGGCAACGGAACTGCCTGCCGGAATCAAGCAACGCAAGTGTGAAAGTACCCTAACAGCCCTTTAGAACAGATTTACTAATTCTGTCTAAAATGTAGACAGCATAATCTAAGATAGGCAGTCTAAAGATGTACTCACATTGTACCATAAATTTGGTTCATGGCTAGATACTTGTTTAACTTAATAAAACCTCTTGGTTGACTTACTTTGTGCCAGAATTTTGTTCCAAAATTTGGTGCAAACATTCACAGCTTAAGTCATGCCTCTTTCCCATTAAATTATGCAGAGCATTATTCTTTTTGGCTAATGGCTCTTAAACATGTTTAAAATGTTTAAACATTTCATGTCAAAGATGTACCAGATTTAGGTGCAAAATAAGCCACATGTATGGGCTTATCCTTAGATCAAATTTTATTCCTTACAAGAACATCATTTTCTCTGGATACCCTTTATTTTTCAAAAATTCGATTTGGTCGCATCACTGAATTTTCCCCCCAAAATCTGCTTCTTTCCAAATTAGCTCGCCACCAAGCACGTTAAATCAACAAATCCAGGTCTGCAGGGAGAGTGTATTTTGGTGTATATCACTGTTCATTGCAACAACATGCATAGCTAGTCCTTTCTGGCAGTTAAACAGTTAATGTGCGTCAGTATGACAGGTAGGTGACAGGAGTTACTATTAGGCTTACTTCACACTTCAGTTATTTGGTCAGCTATGAATCAAAATAACACAAAACAGATATTTTCATGATACTTTATCTGAGAGTTGGATTGGCTCCTGACTTTGGCTCAATATATGGTAATAGCTGGAAATAACTGAAGTGTAAACAGGTTAATGTTAGCGTCAAGTATAATGTACTTAACCGTGCAGTGGCCCAAGATTCTACTATAGAGAGAAAGAGCTGTCTCATTTTACACTGTCTGCTGATTTCACATAGATTGCTAGATAATTTGTTCTGCTAGCCAATGATGCAGGTAGTGGCCCCGCCGCCCCATGACAGAGTGGGGAGGGTGTCAGCAGTAAGTTTATGTTAATGTCACCGTTTTTTTTTTTTCTTTTCTTCTCATCCATCAGAAAAAAAAAATGGGATCCTGTCTTTTGAGCATCTGTCAGTATATGGTCAGTAATTGATAGGTATTGTCAAGGTAAAAACAGGAGTGGGTCCAAAATAGAGATTACACATGATGGAATTATTTGCATGTTGTCTATGTTTTGGACACACTCCTGCTTTTGGCAACCAAATCATGATCAAATCCCAATGCAAAATACTGACCCTATGATAGAGGCCTTATGGATGCTCCAAAGACAGGATCTGCTGTGTTCTGACAGATCAGAAGAATGGAGAAATAAACTGTGATGTTAACAAGGCCAAACAGGGACACTAGTAGCAATGTCACAGAGTGGTGAAGGTGGCAACAGCAACAGGTGACATAATAGTGTCCCAGTCACAGAGTGGGGAAAGGTTGCAACAGTGAGAGGAGTCAACACAGTGGCCCAGTCACAGAGGGGTGAGGGTGGCAACAGCACGAGAAGTCAACATAGTGGCCAAGTCACAGAGTGGGGAGGTGGGGGTCAACAGCAGTGGCAGTAAAAACACAGGGATGTTGCTGATATCCTCAGGCAACTTGATTACAAAATTCCCACATCCACGAGTATGGCATTTTACCCCTACCACCACATGAAGACTGCATGCTGCTGCCTCTATGATTCCGTGCACCACTAGGTGTTTCAAAACAGTAGCAGACAGTCTACACTATTCATGTTTGGCTCCAGATCTCACACTGCTGCCACCCTGCTCACTCATGGCCATGCTTGCACTCTGCTGGCTCTGCCGCGCGCTGCCACACTTCCGCTGTCTCATGAGAAAGCTGCCATCCTAACCCCCTGATGATGATGGACCTCCCTCTTTACCCAGCTCCCACGTTTGATCGGCTACATAATCATCCACTACTGTTTGCTCATCACTTATGTCACCCTCACCAGTTTCATGGCCACATCCCTGACGTCTCGCCACACATGCTACCACGTTACTCTCATTGTCGCTACTTGCATGCCTACAGGAGGAAGCAGCACACCTCTCCTCCAAATCTGGGCTAGACAGTAGCTGCTGACTGTATTAAAAATATCCTCCTTGCTGAAAAGCGGAGCAGAGCTGGCAGCATACATCCATTGCCTGGCCGAAGGAGCAGCAATGGAAAGAGGCAGGTTCAGGACAGGTGAGTGCACAGAGCTTGTTCCTGTTTCTCTATTAAACAAGGTGGTCACCCCAATAACAAATAAATTACACAGCTTAGTCACCCCATTTGAGAATCAAGGCCTAATAGAATTGCTTATCCATTTAACATGGTAGATACCCCAATAACAGTAAGAGCTTATGCACCCTAGCAAGGCCTAATGGAATTGCTTTTTCATTCTATCTATGAAATAAGGTGGACACCCCAATAACAGTTAAATGGGAGAGTTTATTCACTCCAGTTTGAGAATCAAGGCCTAATGGAGTTACTATCTATTTAACACAATAGATACCCCAATAACAGTAAGGGTGGACAGCTTATGCACCACAGTTTGACAATCAAGGCCTAATGGAGTTGTTTATCTATGAAGCAAGTTGGACACCCCAAACACCGTAAAATAGCCTTTTCACTCCAATTTGAGAATCAAGGTCTAATAGAATTTCTTATCAATTTAACAAGATGGACACCCCAATAACAGTAAAAATGGATAGCTTATTCATCTCAATTTGAGAATCAAGGCATAATGAAAATGATAATCTATTAAACAAGGTTTAATTAATAATTGAAGAAGAAAACATTTTCACCCCAATTTGAGAATCAAGGCGTAATTGTCATGGTCTTACCTTCTTGCTGTTCTCCTTCGTTTGACATGTGCTGGCGGCCATCTTGGTTTCTGGGTTTCTTGTAGCCTCCCACCCTGCGGCTTCTCCTTCCCACTGGGAGGAGCTGGATGCCTAGCTCATATATATAGGAGGTCTGTGGCTTCAGTTCCTTGCTTGGTCCTCCTGTGTTCACATGCTTCTAAGACTGCTGCTGCTTCTGGTTACTGATCCTGGCTTCGTCTGACTACCCTGCTGGTTCCTGATCCGGGCTTCGTCTGACTACCCTTCTGGTTCCTGACCTCTGGCTTCGCAAGACCCTGCTTCGGTTTAGCCATCCGTTTGGACTTTTGCCTTACAGCTTGATTTTCAATAAAACCTTCTTATTTCCACTTATCTCTTGTTGTACGTCTGGTTCATGGTTCCATGACATTAGGACCAAGCCATGAATTCTGACGGTACAGGGCCATCCTCGCTACCTACGCTGGTTGCCAGACTTGATCAGCAGGATCACCTGTTGGGTCGGTTCGCTGTGGCGTTGCAAACCCTGCTTGAACGCACGGCTCATTTAGCTTCCGTTGCCGATGGGTCGGTTGTCGCTCCTGGGCCCGCTCCTACTGCCACTCCGGTTGTTGCGCCAGAGTCTACCCCGACACCTGTTGCTGCGCCTGCGGTGTTTCGGGGTATGACCGGTTCTGCCCCCCTTCCACAGCGCTTTGGGGGAGAGCCAACTCAGTGCCGAGGTTTCCTTAACCAGGTGGGCATTTATTTCGAGTTGATGCCACATGCCTTTCCTACTGAGAGATCAAAGGTGGGCTTCTTGATCTCGCTGCTCTCGGACAAGGCCTTGGCCTGGGCCAGCCCTTTATGGGAGAACAACAATCCGGTGGTTGCCGAGTTTTCCGGTTTTGTTGCTTCTCTTCGGAAGGTATTCGATGTGCCGGCTCGTGCTGCCTCTGCTGCGAAGCTCCTTATGTCCATCAGACAGGGTTCACGATCCGTAGCTGAATACGCCATTGAGTTTCGTACCCTGGCAGCAGAGGTCGGCTGGAATAATGAGGCTCTGGTCGCTGCTTTCTCTCATGGTCTCTCGGATGCCTTGAAGGATGAGGTTGCAGCTAAGGACCTACCAGTGGAGCTCGAGTCTCTTATTTCTTTCCTGATTTTGATTGACACCAGACTCAGGGAGAGACCTTCCTTTAAGGAGAGCCTGCGGAGGTCTTCTAACAGATTGGCGCCTACGTTTGCTGTCCCACCCGTGCCTCCCTCTCCTCCCACGCCTCCTGGGGATGACTTGTCTGGGAGTGAACCCATGCAGCTGGGGTTTGCTCGCCTGTCCGAGGGGGAGAGGGTACTCCGGAGACGCGAGGGTCGATGCATGTACTGTGGTCTCGGTGGGCATTTTCGGTTGGCATGCCCGAACCGTCCGGGAAACGCTCGCACCTGAGATCCTGTCGGGGGCAGATCTTGGGTGGAGTCTCCTCGTCCCCGGTTTCCCGTGTTGACAAACCACTGATTACTGTTGTCCTCTCCTGGGTCGGGGGCTCGGTGACGACCCAGGCGTTGGTGGACTCTGGTGCTGGTGGTTTGTTCATTGATAGTGTGTTCGCTGCCGCCAATTCCATTCCTCTGCAGCCTCGAGGTTCCCCACTGGCTCTTGAGGCGATAGACGGCAGACCCCTTCTGCCGCCACACGTGACTCAGGAGACCCTTCCAGTGGGGATGGCCATTGGTGCCGTTCACAGAGAGTCGGTCTGTCTCCAGGTTATTTCGTCTCCACACTACTCGGTGGTCTTGGGGTACCCCTGGCTCCAGAAGCATAATCCGACTTTCGATTGGAGATCGGCCGAGATCCTCTCGTGGTCACCGCAGTGTGGGGCTAGTTGCATCCATGGGCCTGTCAAGTTGCTGTGTACTTCCTCGGACTCTCTGTTGCCTCCTGAATACGAGGAGTACCGGGATGTATTCGATAAGGTGCGTGCGGTTGCCCTACCTCCGCACCGCCCATACGATTGTGCCATAGAGTTACAATCTGGTGCCGTTCCTCCTCGTGGCAAAGTCTATCCACTGTCGGTAGCGGAGAATGAGGCCATGGAGGAGTACGTGAGGGAGGCGCTTTCACGCGGACACATTCGCAAATCCTCGTCCCCGGCAGGGGCCGGATTTTTCTTTGTGAAAAAGAAGGGCGGTGAGTTGAGGCCTTGCATCGATTACAGGGGTCTCAATCGCATCACGATCAAGAACGCTTACCCGATACCCTTGATTTCCGAGCTGTTCGATCGCCTCAAAGGGGCCACGGTCTTTACCAAATTCGACCTGAGGGCGGCATATAACCTGGTAAGGATCAAGGCGGGCGATGAGTGGAAGACCGCGTTTAACACCAGGACCGGTCATTATGAATCCTTGGTTATGCCCTTTGGGTTGTGCAATGCGCCCGCAGTCTTCCAGGAATTCATCAACGATGTTTTCCGTGACCTGTTGCAGCAGTGTGTGGTGGTCTATTTGGATGACATCTTGGTATATTCTGAATCCATGGAGGCCCACATTCTGGATGTCAGACGAGTGTTGCAACGGTTACGAGAGAACAAGCTGTTCGGTAAGCTTGAGAAATGCGAATTTCACCGATCCCAGGTAACCTTTTTAGGTTACATCATTTCCGCTGAGGGGTTCTCCATGGATCCTGAGAAGGTTTCGGCTGTCTTACAGTGGCCCCAGCCCAGTGGTCTTCCTGCCCTGCAGCGCTGTTTGGGCTTCGCCAATTATTATCGGAAGTTCATCAGGGACTTTTCCATGCTAGCCAAGCCTCTCACGGATCTGACCAGGAAGGGCGGCAATCCCCAGGTCTGGCCGCTCGAGGCCATCCGAGCTTTTGAGGCTCTAAAGTCTGCCTTTGTGTCGGCTCTGATTCTGTCGCATCCCAACCCTGGGTTGCCTTTTGTCCTCGAGGTGGACGCGTCTGAGACGGGAGTAGGCGCCCTTCTGTCTCAGCGTAGAAAACCAGAGGGTCCTCTGCTTCCTTGTGGGTTTTACTCCCGGAAACTGTCTTCCGCGGAGTGCAACTATCAGATTGGTGACAGGGAGTTATTGGCCATCGTGCAGGCCCTTAAAGAATGGAGGCACTTGCTCGAGGGCTCGGTGGTTCCGGTTCTCATCCTGACGGACCACAAGAATCTGACCTACCTCTCTGAGGCCAAGAGATTGACACCACGTCAGGCCAGATGGGCTCTGTTCTTGTCACGTTTTAATTACGTGGTCTCCTACCTACCCGGTTCCAAGAACATCAGAGCGGATGCCTTATCACGGCAGTACTCCGAGCTGTCCGGGGAGGAGTCGATTCCGACTTCGGTCATACCTCCGAATCAGATCCTGGCCGCCATTCGCACCAGCCTGACCTCTCCCCTGGGTGAGCAGATTTTGGCGGCTCAATCTGGTGCTCCCTCTGGGAGACCCAACTGGCAGATGTTTTGTGCCTGAGGAGTTGCGCACTCGGTTGTTGCGAACCTACCATAACTCCAAGGCCGCGGGGCATCCTGGAAAGAATCAGCTGTCCTGGGCTGTTTCACGTCTGTTCTGGTGGCCTTCTCTACAGTTCCGACATCGCCGCATATGTAGCGGCATGCTCCGTTTGTGCCCAGAGTAAGTCCCCTCGGCACCTTCCGTTGGGCCTTTTGCAACCCATAGCCACCGGGGAGCGTCCATGGTCACACCTGGGGATGGATTTCATTGTGGACCTCCCTGCATCCCGAGGCCATACGGTCATTCTCATGATTGTGGATCGGTTTTCCAAAATGTGCCACTGTGTTCCTCTCAAGAAGTTACCCTCTGCACAAGAGTTGGCCACGATTTTTGCCAGGGAGGTCTTCCGGTTGCACGGTTTGCCCAAGGAGATTGTGTCGGATCGGGGGAGTCAGTTTGTGTCCAGGTTCTGGCGCGCCTTTTGCTCCCAGTTGGGGATTCATCTCTCTTTCTCCTCGGCCTACCACCCTCAGTCCAATGGGGCCGCAGAACGATCCAATCAGGCCTTGGAGCAATTCCTTCGTTGCTATGTCTCCGATCACCAAGACAATTGGGTTGACCTCCTGCCTTGGGCTGAGTTTGCCAGGAACACGGCGGTGAACTCTTCCTCTGGGACGTCTCCCTTCATGGCCAATTATGGGTTCCAACCTGCCGTGTTACCGGAGGTATTCTCTCCCCAGGATATTCCGGCTGTGGAGGATCACCTTTCCGTCCTACGTGCTTCTTGGGTACAGATCCAGAGGTCCCTTGAGGTCTCTGCGCAGCGCCAGAGACTCCAGGCTGATCGCAGACGAGCGCCCGCTCCTTCCTACCAGGTCGGAGACCGCGTATGGTTGTCCACCCGCAACCTCAACCTTCGAGTGCCCACTCCCAAGCTGGCGCCTCGCTTTGTTGGTCCCTTCCGAGTGCTTCGCAGGGTAAACCCGGTAGCCTATGCCCTTGCGCTTCCTCCTGGCATGCGGATCTCCAACGTGTTTCATGTCTCCCTGTTGAAGCCACTGGTGTGTAATCGTTTCACTTCCTCGGTTCCTCGGCCTCGTCCGGTCCAAGTGGGCAATCGTGAGGAGTATGAGGTGAGCAATATCCTGGACTCACGCCTGGTCCGCGGTCGGGTGCAGTTTTTGGTCCATTGGCGTGGTTATGGTCCAGAGGAGCGTTCCTGGGTTCCCTCCGCAGATGTCCATGCTCCTGCCTTGCTCCGAGCCTTCCACGCACGCTTCCCTCAGAAACCGTTCTTTACTCCGCGGAGGAGGGGCCCTTGAGGGGCAGGTACTGTCATGGTCTTACCTTCTTGCTGTTCTCCTTCATTTGACATGTGCTGGCGGCCATCTTGGTTTCTGGGTTTCTTGTAGCCTCCCACCCTGCGGCTTCTCCTTCCCACTGGGAGGAGCTGGATGCCTAGCTCATATATATAGGAGGTCTGTGGCTTCAGTTCCTTGCTTGGTCCTCCTGTGTTCACATGCTTCTAAGACTGCTGCTGCTTCTGGTTCCTGATGCTGGCTTCGTCTGACTACCCTGCTGGTTCATGATCCAGGCTTCGTCTGACTACCCTGCTGGTTCCTGACCTCTGGCTTCGCAAGACCCTGCTTCGGTTTAGCCATCCGTTTGGACTTTTGCCTTACAGCTTGATTTTCAATAAAACCTTCTTATTTCCACTTATCTCTTGTTGTACGTCTGGTTCATGGTTCCATGACAGTAATACAATTGCTTATCCATGAATCAAGTTGGACACCCCAAAAAGTTAAATTAGACAGCTTATTTGTCCAAGTTTGAGAATCAAGGCATAATAGAATATTGCTTATCTATTAAACAAGGTGGGCAACCCAATAACAGTTAATTTACACAGCTTATTCCCCCCAATTTTAGAATCAAGCCCTAATGGAATTGCTTATCTATTAATCAAGGTGTACACTGTTCAATTAGATAGACCTGTGCCCTACACAAGGATTGATGCAAAGTGGGCTGTCTACTATGAATCCCTTTAGCTACAGTGTGTAAAAACTCTCTCTGCAATCTCCCTACACTGTCCCTGCAGTCTCCCTATGCTCTCGCTATGCTCACCCTACAGTGTGTAAATACTCTCTGCAATTTCCCTACACTGTCCCTGCAGTCTCCCTATCCAATATTCCACATTTAAAGGCTTCTTGAACATTGTCCCTAGCACTTGTCACATCTCTTCCATGCTCAGAATAGAATATATAATATATTATAATACAAACCGGATTCCCAAAAAGTTGGGACACTATACAAATTGTGAATAAAAACTGAATGCAATGATGTGGAGGTGCCAAATTCTAATATTTTATTCAGAATAGAACATAAATCACGAAACAAAAGTTTAAACTGAGAAAATGTACCATTTTAAGGGAAAAATATGTTGAATCAGAATTTCATGGTGTCAACAAATCCCCAAAAAGTTGGGACAAGGCCATTTTCACCACTGTGTGGCATCTCCCCTTCTTCTTACAACACTCAACAGACGTCTGGGGACCGAGGACACCAGTTTCTCAAGTTTAGAAATAGGAATGCTCTCCCATTCTTGTCTAATACAGGCCTCTAACTGTTCAATCGTCTTGGGCCTTCTTTGTTGCACCTTCCTCTTTATGATGCGCCAAATGTTCTCTATAGGTGAAAGATCTGGACTGCAGACTGGCCATTTCAGTACCCGGATCCTTCTCCTACGCAGCCATGATGTTGTGATTGATGCAGAATGTGGTCTGGCATTATCTTGTTGAAAAATGCAGGGTCTTCCCTGAAAGAGATGACGTCTGGATGGGAGCATATGTTGTTCTAGAACCTGAATATATTTTTCTGCATTGATGGTGCCTTTCCAGACATGCAAGCTGCCCATGCCACACGCACTTATGCAACCCCATACCATCAGAGATGCAGGCTTCTGAACTGAGCGTTGATAACAACTTGGGTTGTCCTTGTCCTCTTTGGTCCGGATGACATGGCGTCCCAGATTTCCAAAGAGAACTTCGAATCGTGACTCGTCTGACCACAGAACAGTCTTCCATTTTGCCACACTCCATTTTAAATGATCCCTGGCCCAGTGAAAATGCCTGAGCTTGTGGATCTTGCTTAGAAATGGCTTCTTCTTTGCACTGTAGAGTTTCAGCTGGCAACGGCGGATGGCACAGTGGATTGTGTTCACTGACAATGGTGCATGATAGATGCAAAGTCTTTGCAATTTTTCGCTGGGTAACACCTTTCTGATATTGCTCCACTATCTTTCTGCGCAACATTGTGGGAATTGGTGATCCTCTACCCATCTTGGCTTCTGGAGACACTGCCACTCTGAGAAGCTCTTTTTATACCCAATCATGTTGCCAATTGACCTAATTAGTGTTAATTGGTCTTCCAGCTCTTCGTTATGCTCAAATTTACTTTTTCCAGCCTCTTATTGCTACTTGTCCCAACTTTTTGGGGATTTGTTGACAGTGAAAATTTGAATCAATGTATTTTTCCTTTAAAATGATACATTTACTCGGATTAAACGTTTGATCTGTCATCTATGTTCTATTACAAACAAAATATTGACATTTGCCATCTCCACATCATTGCATTCAGTTTTTATTCACAATTTGTTTAGTGTCCCAACTTTTTTGAAATCTGGTTTGTATATGTAAATATATAAACATCAGTAGCAGTTTCCCACATATTATGCATTCATATATATCAGAATTATGATTCTCTCTCTCTCTCTCTCTCTATATATATATATATATATATATATATATATATATATGAAAAACGGACAGCACTCCAAATAAAAGTAGTGGTGTTTATTCACCCATGTGGATGGCAACGTTTCAGCTCATACAAGAGCCTTTTTCAAGCTTGAAAAAGGCTCTTGTATGAGCGGAAACGTTGCCATCCACATGGGTGAATAAACACCACTACTTTTATTTGGAGTGCTGTCCGTTTTTCATCTGTATTGTATGGGGTAAGCAGCTACATCCCTGGACATAGCACCCACATTGTTTCTTCCAGTGCCGCCATTTATTTCCTTTATATATATATATATATATATATATATATATATTTGGAAAAAAATTACCGGCAGCACCACCAAGCCAAAAAACTGAGTAGATATATATATATATATATTTTTGTAATTACACATTTATTTTGTGCCATACATTTTTTACAATTACTCAAAAAAATATAAAATATATAAATTTTATTTAACCTCTATTTCTGAAATGTTTCTGCTGGGATTTGAACTCACAATACATTAGAGGCAAGAACTTTAACCACCACGCTATATAGCTACATGTTAACCTGCACTGAAATATGAAATGATACATCTGTTGTATAGGAATACTTACAACATGACAGACTTCTATGAGCTTTTCTTTTTTTAAATAGTTTATCATTCAGCTTTATAACTGAGTGGTTAAAGTCCTTGTCTCTAATGTAGAAAGTTGTGAGTTCAAATCCCAGCAGAAACTTTTCAGAAATAGAGGCTAAATTAGATTTAAATACACTGGGTGTCACCAAGCGCTGACTCCATATATGAGCATAACCAGTGATGGTCAGTTCGCAGTGTTCGCCAGCGAACACATGCGGGCTGCCACCTTTAGTAAGGTAGACTCACCTGTGCTTACCTGTGCATCGCCGGACGGGTGAGTCTACTTTACTAAAGATGGCAGTCCACATGTCTTTGCTGGGAAACACTGCGAACTGACTATTACTGGACATAACTATATATGGAGTCAGAGCAGGGACTCCTGAGCCGCGAACTCACACTGGGGGGATTCCCTCACTGTACAGCGATCTTCTGCATCAACCTCAGTGGGACCCAGCACCCTCCCCTCTTCAGAACAGGGGGCGCCTGGTTTAATGCTCGGTTTCTCCCATTGACTTCTATTGTGCTCCAGTGCTTTATAGAACACCCGAGCATCGCAAAGTGTTCTACTCGAGCACCAGAGCACCCGAGCACTTTGGTGCTCGATCAACACTAGTCATAGCGCAATACGGGACTCCTTACTTTCACTTTGTAACACGGGAAACACCAATTTTCAAACACGAAGTACAAGGAAACTTGGATTTGTTGAGAGTCAAATTTTTCCTAAACTTCGGATCAAATTCCCCTTTAGAGTCTTTGATTCGCTCAACAGTACCCTATACAAAAGAGTTAATGTAAAGAAAACTTCTTTAATAAATGATCCTGTAACTCAGTTCTGCAGTACAATTCTTTAGAACATTTTGGCAAATAATGCTTCTTGGCATCACTTATACCTATAAATGCAATATTACTTTAATTGTTGTTCATCCCTGTGGCCCTTGAGAGCAATGCAGTACTATTTACTGAAGACCACTTATTTATATTACTACCTTTCAGCAGGCCTTTAAGGTCAAAATTTTCATAACTCATAAATGAGACAATGGCTGTAATGAGTTTAAGAGGTTACACATGGGTAGAAAATGTCTTTCTGAACCTATAAATATTCATAACCCTGTCCTTTACTGAATATATGCCAACAAAAACAAATAGCCCTGGCAGCTCATGTTTGCTGGGGGTTATTAAATAGGAGTTCTTGTTATAAATGTAATACATGACCTCATATAATGAATGATGAAGATTACTGTGCTCGGTATGCTGTAACTAGGAAGTCCCAAAAGTCAGAGGAAAGATAGAATGTGACATAAAAAGATCCTTTATAACATTTAACTGTCTGCATTTACCATTAAAATGCAAATTAAGTGGGTCTCTATATGAGAATGACTTGTTACAAATGTGCAGAAAAAAACAATACAACAGCACTCTGAAAACACATATAAAGTACAATAAAGTATTCTGGTGCTAATGCTATGCTTATTTTGTAAATTTGAGATCCTTGGCAAATTTTTGTACAAAAATATTTTTTTGTACAAAATTATTTGGGTCCATCTGCCAAACATCAAGGTGATCTCTATAAGATGGGAACCTAACACTAAATACTACCTGTTATATGCCATAATGGCCACCATAAAATTTAGGGCGTGCAGGTTCCACGTGTATGCTGGGTCCACTCTGCCTTTTGCCATTTTTGGTGCCATAATGGCCTCTATTAAATCCAGTTAATGCGGGTACCAACATGCATGCTGACTGAGCCCACTCTATGCTTCTCCTGGTGCCAGACAGCTTCCAATGAATACAATGAGAGCAGGCTACAGCTTTATACTTCCACTAATTAAAATCAGCCTATTGGGCAGACAGGCTGGTCAGGAGTGCAAGACCAACTGGAGTCAGCAATATCTCCAGCTCAGTACAACTGCAAAAAAAAAGGGGGTCAAGTCAGCACATCCCAATGCGCAGGTGCACGCTGCCATGGCTAGAAACACAAAGAAAAAAATAACAATACAACAGCACTCTGCAAACACAAATAACATACAATAATGCCATAGGTATAGAAAATATTCTGGTGCTGATGCTACGCTTATTTTGTAAATTTGAGATTCTTGTCAAGTACATTTTGTACAAAATTATTTGGGCCGTTCGATAAACATCGAGGGAATCTCTATAAGACGGGAACCCACCTTTAAATACTAACAATTATGTGCCAATAATGGGCACCAAAAATCAGGGAGTTCAAATGTGTGTTATATAATTCAGCAAAACAGGATAGAGCATGTTGGATTTCAATATGTCCAGCACTTTGTCCACCTAGAGATGAGCTGGTTCTAGAGGACCTGGCACATTCAAGAAATGCACTGGAAATATGTTGGAAAGCACAGTGTTTACCTGTGGTAAGCATAATCCAGGGGCTGCATGTCTATGTACTGTATTAGAAATTATCTGAAAGGGGTTGTGCAAGAATGGGGAAGGGGGGGGGGGGGTTTGGCCAGACCTCTAAAGAAAAGCTTAGTGCTTAAGTTGCTTGTGGGCTAATGACTCAATGGCCCACAAGCAAGAAGCAGGGAGGAATCATGTGTTCGGATGGAAAAAATGATGAATATTCTAAAAACAAATATATAGCACTAAATTCTATATTGAGTGCGCAATATTAGCATATTACGCAATCATTACCTTGCCGATTTTCACATTAAAAAAAGAGAATGTAGAATATAACGAATATACGAATTTGCGAATATATGACGAATAGTCTACAAAATATTAGCAAAATATCACAAATTCGAATATGACCCCTGCTGCTCATCACTACTGGTGACATCACTGGGCTCCATGAGCAGCTGGAAGAAGAGGCTTCAACACGCCTGCAAGAGACCTGGTACGTCACAGTATATAAGAAAACTTCCAGCTATGCATTTCCTATATGAAAAAGGGCTTCAGAAATATGTGGCAAAGTAAAGTAAATACAATAGTGCAATACTCACTATAGAAAATGGACTAGTGCTAATGCTACGTTATAAATGTAAGATTCTTGGCAAATACACTTTTTGCACAAAATTATTTGTGCCTGTCAACGACAAGGCGATCTCTTTGAGACAGGCTCCGCTGGTGCGGTACTGGCCTCCAATTCAGGGAATGCAGGTTCCACATGCATGCTGAGCCCACTCTGTATTTTACATCTCCTGGTGGCAAATGGCCTCCAATAAATGCAGAAGAGCAGGCTATAGCTTTATACTTGCACTATTTAAAATCAGCATGTGAGACAGACAGGTTAGAAAGTTGATCAAATGTTCGCGAATCGCAGGTTTGCAGCGGGCCCCATTCACTTTAATGGCATGCGAACCTGGAAAACCTTCAGGTGTTCATATTTGCAGCCACCAAATATTTACAAGAAGTGCACAAATATTCCCACAACATAGACAGTGACATACCAGAGGGGGATCAATGGCAAAAATCCCCCCCCAAAATATGCATTTAAATCAGGGCCATTTTTAGGCGTCTTAAAGGAAAATTCTCAGAAATGTACCCTGCTGGAGCCTACAAAATTTTTGTTTTAGGCCACGTGAGTACAGTGGAGGATGTCTACGTGAGTACAGGCCCAAAAAATTTGGCATTCACCTGACAGAAAACATCAAGTGATTATGTGGCTTGAGGTATATTAGATGGTCATTGTATATCAATTTTACTGCAGGCCAGTACAAATATATGTCAAATACATATGTTAAAAAGAACAAAAAATATAAAATTGAATTAAAAACATGGCTGGCGAATTCCCCCCATTTGAAACAACCCCAAATAATAAGAGTTGAAATTCGATAACACCTGGTCGTCAACAGGTGTTGAATTCCTCTGAGGTCCCAAAAATTATGCATTCACTGTACATAAAAGATCAAGTGATTATGTGGCCGGAGATATATTAGACGTTCAATGGATATCAATTTTACTGCAGGTCAGTGGACTATAGGCCCCAAAAATTATTAATTCACCGTACAGAAAAGCACAATTGCATGCGCTGTAGGAATGGTACTCGCAACTGTTTCTCTGTGGGTGAAAATTCCTCTGCCAGTGCCGGCAACAGTAGAATGCGGCATCTCTCGCAGCAAGGCCTTGAAATGCTGACATGCTTATGACAGCCCTCTGTGATGATGGTAACATGTCTGCCATATTGTGTTTGTACCCTGGGTCTAAGTACGTTGACACCGAGTACTGTTCCTTTCCCTTTATTCTTTTTATATGGGGGTCCCTCTTCAAACACTGGAGCATTAAGGCCCCCATTTGCACTAAATTAGCAGTGGTGGAGTGGCCTTACTCATGCTCATCGCCCAGGAGAATGTCGTCGTCAGTCTCCTCCCCCCAACCACGGACAACACCAGGGATCCCAGAAAAGTTTAAAGCCTGCTCTTTTTGCTCCTCCTCCCTCCACGACACCATCCTCCTCTGACTCCTCTTCAAACTCCCGCTGATTTGTCTCAGATGGAGTAGTCCGCCATCTTACTGCTCCTTCTCCTTGATGGCTTGATCAATGACACGACGCAATGCACACTCCAGAAAGAAGGCGTAAGGTACGATGTCACTGATGGCACCCTGGCTGCGACTAACCAGTTTAGTGATCTTATCAAATGGCTGCAGAAGTCTGCATGCGTCGCTCATGAGCAGCCACTGGCGCCGTGAAAAAAAAACAAGCTCCCAGAACCTGTCCTGCCGCAGAGTTCATACAGGTAGTTGTTAGCGGCACGTTTCTGCTGGAGAAGCCTATAAAGCATATACAAGGTGGAGTTCTAGTACGTCGTGCAGTCACAAATCAGATGTCTGATGGGCAAGTGGTGTCACCGCTGAACGTCAGCAAGGCGAGCCATGGCCGTATAAGATCTTCTAAAATGAACAGAGATTTTCTTGGCCTGCCGCAAGACGTCCTCCTGGACCTCGGGGTATTTTGGCAACAAATCGTTGCATGACTAAGTTCAGGACGTGTGCCATGCATGGCACGTGTGTCATTTTGCCCTGTTTCAGTGAGCTCAGCAGATTGGCACCGTTGTCGCACATTACTTTACCAACTGTCAATTGAGCGACGTTAGCCACTTATCGGCCTTTGACCGCAGAGCTGAAAGGAGTGCAGGACTGGTGTGGCTCTTGGCTTCCAGGCACAACAGCCGCAGCACAGCATGGCAATGTCTCACCTGGCATGTCAAATACATTCTGGGATGCTGGGGGGGGTGTAGCAGAAGAGTCGGTAGCAGTGGAAAAGGAGGAGTCAGCCGAGGAGGAGACGAAGGATGGAGTAGGAGGAGGAGAAGAAGAGGCAGGCCTGCATGCAATCTGTGGCGGTAACACCAAATCCACACGGGTGCCACAGGTTAGATGCTTGACTGTGTTTGCTAGACCATGTGTCTGTGGTCATATGTATCATGGCATCGACACCGTGTGCCAAAGATATATTAACTTGCCACTGAACATGGCCATATAGTTCAAGGATGCCCTTCTGGGAGAAATATTTCCTTCTGGAGACATTCCCTTGTGGTGTGCCAATGGCTACAAATTTTCTAAAGGCCTCTGAGTCCACCAATTTATATGGTAGTAGTTGGCGGGCTAGTAGTTCCGACAATCCAGCGCTCAGCCGTTGGGCAAGAGGATTATCCAGTGTCATCAGTTTTTCACGCTCTAACATTTTGGCCACGGAAGCCTGATTTGGGCCAGATGAATGCGACAATGGCTTGGTGGAAGGCTGAGTGTAGGACAAATGGGAGGAGAGAGGAGAAGGAGAAGAGGCAGGACGAGGAGCACCAGGAGTGTGGTTTTGAGGGTTCTGATGGCGTTGTTCCCACTGGGCTCGGTGATGGGAGGCCAGGTGCCTTTTTATGGTGGTCGTCCCTAGGTGAGTGTTGGGCTTACCGCGATTTATGCGTTGACAGCACAGGCTGCAGATGGCAACACTATTATAAGCAGCCATGTGCTGTCATCCTGGGAGCGCAAGCTGTGACCGAGAATGGTGGATGGCTTTCTCCAGATACATTTGCAGTCTTCTTTTTGCCTCCTGTGCGCTGCGAGCTCGTGAAGAAGTGTTGTAGCAAAACCCGGGTCGGGCATCTGTGCAGGCTGATCTGAATGCTTGTTATGTTTTTAGCTTTGTGAGTATAATAAATTAATTTTATAATCGCACACCTTAAGTGCTTCACTATCCTCCGCGTCTCTCTGGTTTATGAGGAAACAGTGATCCACGAGAAGATCAAGGAATACCAAAGAAGGTGTTTGCTGAAGCCTATGGAGATGTGGGGACACATGTGGTGATAAATATGCACACTGTGAATGGAATTTTGTGAGTATATCTCTTCCTTGTGGTTTTAAAACACAGTGGCAGTACTTCACCATATGGAGTTTCTATTTGCACCCTGCAGGCACTTGTAGATCTGAGGAGGATTTTTTCACATCTTGTGAACCTGGTGAAAACCCAGTCTTTCCCTTTAAATCCGAGGAGAGAAGTTTGTAGAAGAAAAGAGAGGGACAAAAAAAAACAAGTTATATTATTTTGGCAGCGCAGTCTCTTTTTTTGATTGAACTTTTGTTAAGTGACAAAAACCCACGTCACTATTTGCGGCTTGCAGCGCCGAGGATTTACCGTAAGATAACTAGAGACATTTTCCTTTGTATTTTGTCCTGTCCCACCTGATGGATGTGTCATGGGTCAAAGTTCTGCACAATGCAAAGAATATGGTGCCAGCGGACATCGCCATAAGTTTGCATGTTCGGTGAACAGCGAACAAGATAAGTTCGCCGTGAAACGACCGCCAGGCAAACCGCAAGGCCATCTCTTTGCATGACCAATGGAGTCAGCCACATCTCCTAATGCAGACTGTAAAAAAAAAGGGAGGGTTAGTTAGCACATCCCAGTGCGCAGGTGCACGTCAACATGGCTGAAAGTACAAAAGCAAAAACAAACACAATGCAACAGCTCTCTTCAAACACAAATAAAGTGAATAAAATAGTTCCATACTTACTACAATAAATGTAGTGCTAATGCTACTTTATAAATGTAAGATTTTTGGGAAGATTCTTGTTGCATTACAGCCTAGAATTTAAATGTATTTTTGTAGCATTTGAACAATTTCATTTACACAACATATCTACCATTTTGAAGGTGCAAAATATATTTTTTTTACTCTGACTCATAATAAATACTCAACAATAATTTGGACAAAAAACCTTAAAGTGCATAAGTATTCATTCACTGTTAGGCCCCCTGCACACAAACGTGTGTGATGCATGGCCGTATTGCGGCCCGTAAATTGCCGGCCGCAAAATACGGCCACAGTTCCGTGTGGATTCCGCATCCCGGATGCAAATCCATTCACTTCAATGGGTACGCAAATCCGGAACTGCGGAACGGCCGCACGGAACGGGACCCCTCGGAAGCACTACAGAGTGCTTCCGTGGGTTTGTGTCCCGTACTTCCATTCCGCAAAAAGATAGAACATGTCCTATCTTTTTTGCGGAACGGGCGGATCGCGGACCCATTAAAGTGAATGGGTCCACGATCCGATGCGACTGACCTACGGCCGGCGATCGTGCATTGCGGCCCGCAATTTGCGGGCCGCAGGATGAGCACAGGTCACACACGTTCGTGTGCAGGGGGCCTAAAGTGTATACAACTTGTTCTATTTTTTTGTGGTGTGGACAGATCACACACCCATTCAAGTTGAATGGGTCTTGATCCGTCCCGTCCTCGGCAAAGACGTTGCCTGTGCATTGGGGACCGCAAATTGCTTTCCCCAATGCACGGAACAGATGCACAACATCCATGTGCAAGAGGCCTTAGTTTAACACATCTAGACACAGAGATTTTTGCCCATTCTTCCAATTAAAACTGCTCCAACTCCTTCAAGTTAGATGAGTTGCATTGGTGTACTGCAGTCTTCAAGTCATTTCTAAGATTTTTAATTGAGGTCTAGGCTTTGACTAGGCCATTCCAATACATTTAAAGGTCCCCCCTAAACCACTCCAGTGTATATTTATCAGAATGTTGAAGGTTATTTTCCTGCTGGAAGGTCACACATACAATATCAAGCTATAGACACTCAGTATGGGTCTATACCAGGGATCAGAAACCTCCGGAACTACAGCTGTTCTGAAACTACAACTCCCAGAATCCTTCTTTCACTTTGAGAGTTACAAGAATAGCTGAGTAAGTTTGCATGCTGGAGTTGAAGAATAGCTGAGTAAGTTTGCATGCTGGGAGTTGTAGCTTCACAACAGCTGGAATGCCGAAGGTTGCTGATCCCTGGTTAGAGATGAGTGAATCAAAGTTGAAGAATGAAATTCGATCCGAATTTTAGGAAAAATTTGCACTGAATACGAATTTCCTCACACTTCGTGGTAACGAATCACATGAATCTGCTGCATGTGTTAGGACATGTCTACACCAAATGAACTGAAAGGACATTGAAATAATCACAAATTTTATGAAGTAATTGACATTACAAAAAACATAAAGAAAAAATAATGTTAGCAGCAGCAATGCAGGCTAGCGCTGCGACAAGCAGCTCATTTGCCGGACAAAGAGTACACCTAATCCCAAAACAGGGGAAACTATAAAAAGACATATGAATGCCGCATAAAGCAGGAAATGTTCGAACAACCCCCAATTAAATGTGAGAAACCCTACCAAGGTATATAGAAACTACACTGTGTTAGGACATGGAACAAGGATCTCTGGGAACAAGGGATCATCCACAATGCCATGCATGCAGCCAATCAGCAGCCAGCCAGCCCTGTGATGTTACAGCCCTATAAATAGCCTCAGCCATCTTGGATTTAGACATTTTCCAGTTTACTTAGAGCAGGGAGAGACATCAGAGGGCGCTAGGGACAGTGGTAGAAACAGGGCCATAGAAAATACTTTAAATACCGTACTTTAAATTTCTTTGGCTGTATAGAAGTTCAGTGAAAGGATAGGGAGGAATCATTCCACAGTATTGAAGCAGAACAGGGTTCAGTAGGGGAATTTACAGCCTGGGTAATAGGAACAATCCTATTACACTTTGCTGCACTGACTGGGATCTAAATTGCCATTATACAGCTCTGTCATTTCAGCAAACCGCTTTTGTTATTGTGGTGCAACTGCTATTTGATACAAACATTAACAGGGTTTATTACAAGGATATATTTATACGCCTTATTTGCCTTTGTACGGTGAAGTTATATCTTGTAAAGCATTTTTTTGGCTTGAATTAGTGGGAGAAAAAGGGCTTATTAGCCATTGTGTGGTGAAGTGAGAAAACTACAGCTCTTTTTGGCTTGTATTAGTGGCAAAAAAATATATATTAATTGCCGTTCAGCCGTGCAGTTATATGTTCTAAAGCCCTTTTTGGCGTGTATTAGTGGCACAAAAATAGATATTAATTGACTTTCAGCGGTGAGTTATATATTCAAAAGCTCTTTTTGGCATGTATTAGTGGCAAAAAAATATATAATATTTACCATTCAGTGGTGCAGTTATATGTTCTAAAGACTTTTGTGGCGTGTATGAGTGGAAACAAGTAAGAGCCTATTTGCCGTTCAGTGGTGCAGTTATATGTTCTAAAGCCCTTTTTGGCACGTATTAGTTGCACGAAAAAAGTATTTGACGTTGTGTGTTAAAGTGAGAAAATGACAGCCCTTTTTTGTGTGTGTTAGTAGCAAAAAAATATATTTGTGCTCAGCGGTTCAATTGTATGTTCAAAAGCCCTTCTTGGCGTGTATAAGTGGCAAAAAAAATTATATTATTTGCAGTTCAGTGGTGCAGTTATATGTTCTAAAACATTTTGTGGCGTGTATAAGTGTAAAACATAAAGACCTATTTGCCATTCAGCGGTGCAGTTATATATTTTAAAGTCCATTTTGGCATGTATTAGTGGAACAAAAAAGCATTTGCCCTTGTATGGAAAAAGTGAGAAAATTACAGCCCTTTTTGGCATGTATTAGTTGCAAAAAATATATATTTGCCATTCAGAGGTACACATATGTTCTAAAGCCCTTTTTGTTATGTATTAGTAGCAAAATATATATATATATATATATATATATATATATAATGGAAGAAATAGGACTGCACTCCGGATATTCATGAAAAAATCAAGTGGTTTTATTCACCCATATTTGGCAAATCTTGCGACGTTTCAGCTCTTGCGAGCCTTTCTCAAGGCTTGAGAAAGGCTCGCAAGAGCTGAAACGTCGCAAGATTTGCCAAATATGGGTGAATAAAACCACTTGATTTTTTCATGAATATCCGGAGTGCAGTCCTATTTCTTCCATTATACTATTGGGGACTGCCGTCATCCCCCTTGGATTTTGCACCCACTCTTCAGGTTGGTGCTCCCGCTGGACTTTCTTTTTCTATATATATATATATATATATATATATATATATTTGCGTTCAGCGATGCAGTTATATGTTCTAAAGCCCTTTTTGGCGTGTATTAGTGGCAAACAAATATATATTTGCCGTTAAGAGGTACACATATGTTCTAAAGACCCTTTTGTTGTGTATTAGTAGCAAAAAAACATATATTTGCATTCAGCGATGCAGTTATATGTTCTAAAGCCCTTTTAGGCGTTTATTACTGGCAAACAAATATATATTTTTAACTGTTCAGCGGTGCAGTTATATGTTCTAAAGCCTTTTGTGGTGTGTATAAGTGGAAAAAGATAAAGGCCTATTTGCCGTTCAGCGGTGCAATTATATGTTCTAAAGCTCTTTTTGAAGTGTATATGTGGCAAAAAATATATATTATTTGCCGTTCAGTGGTGCAGTTATATGCTCTAAAGCCTTTTGTGGCATGTATAAGTGGAAAAAAGTGAGGGCCTATTTCCGTTCAGTGGTGCAGTTATATGTTCTTTCTTTTCTTTTTATTGATTTTCAAATAGAAGGGACAATTACAAAAAAAATTTGCAGGACATATTAGCAGAAATATCAGCAATGTAGGACACAAATACAGAAAAAGGAAACAAGTGATGATGCTTTAAGTACATTCCGTGACAATGGCAAGAGACTTGTAAGCATTTAAAGATAATGATAGCCGGAGACAAAACATCAGCAAGGGTACTAGACTCTCTAACAACATCACTGTGCCTACTTCTTATAAAATAACCTTCTGTTTGAGTTTACACTAAGTCTAGTTGAGCAGAGAACCTCAGCTCCTTTACACTGCACCGGTCTGTTTCCAGACAGAAGCACCCGTCTCTCACATGGGTACCTTGTCCTGAAACTCGTATGTAGGCGCTGAGTACGGGGCCGTATGGAAGCTATTTCACTGGATGCTGCTCAAGAGGCTATGCCTGCTGGAGGGGAAAATCTTGAGTAATATGAGAAACAACATCTAAACAAGAAGGGGAGAAAAAAAACGGGGAGGAATCAAAGGTAGGGAAGAATAAAAGGAAGAGGTGTTGGGGGGGAGGAAAGGGAGGTACCATTAAGTGATAGTGGCTTAGTTTTGTTTACTAATTAGGTGGGGAGGAAAGACCCACAACTCCATGTTAGGTGGCTCTAGAGTTAAAATTAGCTGCTTCTGTGTGGAACGGAAGGAACAGCTTTTCCTAGATGATGTCCAGTTTACCCAGGGAGTCCAAATTTTTATATATTTATTGTGAGTCTTCATTTCCCAGTGTGATAATTCTTCTAGTCTGGAAATTGAGGCTACTTTTACTAGCCATTGAGTGTTGGATGGATTTCCTTGTGTTTTCCAATTAGATGCTATGAGCAATCTGGCTGCCGCTAGAAGGACCCTTAGTAAACTTTTCTCATGGAAGGTCAGATTATATGGTAATATATTTAAGAGAGCGATTTCGGGGTGGTTGGGAATTTTAATCAGTTTTTTCTCTAAAATACTGTTATGTTGTCGAAGATCTGTGACCAGAACGCTTTTACTACCGGGCATGTCCACCAAATATGTAGAAAGGTGCCTCTGTCATTTAAGCATCTCCAGCATTTATCTGACATGTTGCTATACATCTGACTTAACCTAACTGGGGTAAGGTACCATCTGGAGATTACCTTGTAAGTGTTTTCTTGTATGTTTACACATCTTGAGGACCATTTTGGTGACGCTAATATCAATTTAATGTCATCATCTGTGAACTTAACATTTAAAATCCTTTCCCATTCCCTCAGAAAGTTTAATGAGTTCGGAATTTCCTCATGAAGGAGATTCTGGCTGATATTATGTATACGTTTTTTTAGGGATCTGGGTTAGTGTGATTAGTTTCTCAAACCAAGATGGCTCTCTAATTTGACCTTCTGATGACATTACCTTTCTCAATACATTAACAATAAGATTATAGTGTAATCTATTGAGTTGTAGGGTCCCCAGTTTCTCTCTCATTGTCTTTAGATCTGGGAAGCTCCCATCTGGGTCTTGCAGATCTGCCGGTGGAGTATTATTATTCTTTACTTGTGTTGGCAAAGTTTTAAAACCTTCTCCAGCTGTCAAGAGATAATCACCAAGGCTTAACAGATGTGAAGGATATTTTGAGCAAAGGTCTCTTATATGTTTTAGCTTCCATATGGACAATGTTGCGTGGACTAGCAAGTTATCTTTATTAGTGGTAGGTGCTGTGAGTGGATCTGTGAATACAAGGCTTTTTAAAGGGTATCCGGTTATTTCTTCTTCTAAATGGATCCAGGGTTTATGTTTCGGGCGTCTCACCCAGTCAATGATACGGGAAAGATGAACTGTTGAAACGTATCTGTCAAGTGATGGTAGACCAATACCACCTTTAGTGGGAGGTAGCTGGAGGATTTTATGCGAAATCCTTGGCTTTACTTTGTCCCAAACGTATTTCGAACAGACTTTACAGAAGGACTCAGTAAAGTGCTTTGGTATTTTAATAGGTATAGCTTGAATGAGATAAGTAAGTTTGGGTAGGATTAAGGAGTTAAACATGTTTTTACGACCTATCCACGAGAGAAAGGTGGGGGACCAGGAGTTCAGCAGACCTGGGATACAGTTTAATAGAGGTATGTGGTTTAATTTATATAATTTACTGAGGTCTGGTGGAATATTTACTCCCAGAAGTTTCAGGGAGTTTCTAGTCCATTGGAAAACGGAATTATTTACTAGATGTAGTAAAGCTTTGGTGGAGTAGTGGATGCCCATTGCCTGAGACTTGGAGATATTTATTTTAAAATTAGAGATCTCACCAAACCTTTCAAAGGTGTTTATGATGTGGCTGAAAGCTTGTTTGGGATTTGAGACAACTAAGAGGAGGTCGTCTGCGTAGGCCGCTTGTTTAATCTCCAGGTCGCCGCATTTTAGTCCTTTAATATCAGGGTTTTGTCTTATGGATTGTAATAAAGGTTCTATTGACAAAATAAATTAAATAGGGGATAGCGGGCAGCCCTGTCTCGTGCCATTGCTAATATGTACTGCCCGGGACAGAATGTCATTTGTTTTTACATAAGCGGTGGGTGAAGCATACATTGAAAAGATTGCTTGTATAAAAGGGTCTGGGAACCCAAAAGTGCGAAGAGTGTTAATAATGAAGGGCCAGGCTACTCTATCAAACGCTTTTTCCACGTCTGTCCCAAGCAGTACAATGGGGGATTTGTGTTTTTTGGCTAAAAATCATGGAATTAATAATTTTATATAGGCTGTCTTTCCCTTCCCTGCCTGGCACGAAACCTGATTGATCAGGGTGAATTATATCTTGGAGTAGGGGCTTTATTCTAGCTGATAAAATTCTGGCATATATTTTAAGATCTAGATTTAATAAGGAAATAGGCTTATAACTTGAGCAGAGTGAAGGGTCTTTTTGTGGTTTTGGGATCATAGTTATGTGTGCACTTAAGGTTTGAGTGGTAAATGGTGTTCCTTTTAGAGCCGAGTTATATAGTTGTGCTAGGTGGGGAGCTAATTTATCTTTGAAGGTTGAGTAATATAGGGCTGGGAGGCCATCTGGGCCTGGGTACTTTCTTTCGGCGATAGCTTTGAGGGTCTCCAGGACTTCTTTCTCAGATATTGTGGCACATAAACACTTTGCCTGAGTTGCACTGATAGACGGGAGGTTTAGCTTCCGCAAAAACTCACCTGAGGAAGCCAACTTCCTTTTTTTAACTTCTTCAGAGTCTGTCTTATTGATGTTATAGAGTTCTGAATAAAAGTCATGGAAAGCCTGAGCAATCGACTCATCATCTCTGAACAGTTGCTTGTTGCCCGACTTAATAGAGGGAATTCTAGATTTACGTTTACGTTGGCGTAACAAGGCTAGCATAAATTTGGTAGGTCTATTGCCATGAGCAAAGAACATTTGTTTCGAGGCCAGGTATATTTTTGCTGATTGTGCGTTAAGGTGAGTTTTTAGTTCCTCTCTGGCAGTGTTAAAGGGGTTGTCCGGGATTGGGGACATGGGTCTACATGTACAATGGTCCCCTAAATATTACATTCATGCCTGTCCTTCCCTTACCAGACATTTCTGATGGCCCTTTTTCACTTCACAAATTTTCAGCCGGAAGTGAAGTTTCTATCACAGTCAGTGACGTACCAGGTCCCTTTCTGCATAGCGAAGCCTCTCCTTCCGCTTCACAAGGAGCCCGGTGACGTAGCAGTCAGCCTCTAATTATTCCAAGCGCATGGAGGGGAGGTAACTATGCGGCAACAGAAGTGCTAAGCCACGCCCTCACAGCGCAAAGCCACGCCCATTGCAGCGCTAAGCCACGCCCCTCGCCGAGCAGAGCGCATTCTTAGTAAGGAAGGAGGCGTTTAGCTGCGCTGGGACCCAGAAAGCATTGAGGCAGGAAGTTACCGCACACATAAACAGAAAGGTAAACAATCAGTGGGGGACTGTAAGAGCCCTGCTGAAGTGTAAAAATACCTAAAAACATCTGGGGGGACCTTCAAACCGCTATTAATAGTGATTTAACTAGTTTAAAAAAAAATCTTGATCCCGGACAACCCCTTTAAGTTTATCTAAAGTATCTCTTTCTTTATGTCACTTGTGTGCGCATTCTAGACTAGAGATCCTTGAGAGAATTTCTTCCGTTTTTTCCTGTCTCACTTTCTTTAAATTAGAAGCAAGAGAGATAAATTCGCCTCTTATTACTGCTTTGTGGGCCTCCCACACAAATTGTGGGGGGGTCTCTCCTTTACTGTTATGCTTGAAGTATTCTTTAATTTTGTTACTTATTGCTAAACGTATATCTGTTGAGCTGAGCAGCGTCTCATTCAGTCTCCAACTGAAGCTCTTAGGAGGGGTGTTGAGAGGTTTGAATGAGAGAAACACTGGGGCATGATCAGAGAGTATGAGAGGTCCTATTTTAACTTCACTGCAAAGGTGTAGGTTGGTGGAGGGAAAACAGATGTAGTCCAGTCTCTGGTAGGAGTTATGGGGAGCTGAGAAGTGCGTATAATCTATTTCTTTTGGATTGAGAGCTCTCCAAACATCCACTAGAGAGCTTTTGTTTAAAGATCTTTTTATATTAATTAAAGTTTTATATGGAACTGCTGATTTTCCTGTAGAGGAGTCTACTCGAGAGTTAAGGGTGAGATTAAAGTCAGATAAGTAAAGAAAGGTCCCGGAGACAGATCGAGTTCCTCTATAGCTCTTCTTTATTGTTCAATTATGATTGACAGATCATAACCACCACATACACGGTAGAACGTTGACGCGTTTCGGGTGAGTACCCTTAGTCGTAACAAATTATGTTATGTGAACCTTCTATATAAAGATTGGTTTATGGTTCTATATAAAGGTTGGTTAAAATGTTTTTTTTAATCAATGATATGGTGGGGGTTCACATTGTGCGGCTTTTTTCATAGAATGAATATCCTGGCAAGTCCAGGGTTAATGTCTCTGAAAGCTGTCCGCCCAAGGTGCTTTCGATTACAACCATGATGAATGGAGTAAACGAAAAAAGGTGTGTTATTTATGTGATAACCTATGGAGTTGGAGACTCTCACCCACGTCACTGGGTGGAGGATGGTTCAACCTCTTTATATAGAAGGTTCACATAACATAATTTGTTACGACTAAGGGTACTCACCCGAAACGCGTCAAGGTTCTACCGTGTATGTGGTGGTTATGTCTGTCAATCATAATTGAACAATAAAGAAGAGCTATAGAGGAACTCGATCTGTCTCCGGGACCTTTCTTTACTTATCTGCTGCCTGCCACGGGAACACTCCCCTAGGGCCTCTGGAGCCGGGACCACGTATTCCAACAGGGAGGTGAGCTGGACATTATTTTCAAATATTCTTTAAAGTGTTGCTTTCCGTGCTACACCTCCGGTGTCCCGATGAGAAGTTATTACCTCTGTATCTTAATCTACATTTGAATCACGGACTTCCACTGAACATACACGGATACACCTTTTAATTATGGCCTTTTGCATTCGGCCTGATCGACAGTCCAAAGCGGATTCAGTCTTTCCGGCAGAGGACCTAGGTCGCTCCAATGACCTGGATATTAAAAGCGGTATTAAAGATTTGGAACGTTTACTCAATCAAGAAACCTGCGTGTGGTGGGATTGCACCACCCTTACAAAATATAAAGAAAAATGTATGATACCACACGGTTTAAGAATTAAAAAAGTTCCTACTACTGTATTTTCAGATGATTTCGTATGCAGATGGAACAGCATATTAACAGATTGTTCCATGGAGTTAATGCAACTCATCATAGAGTTTGAAACAGGAAAACTGAATGCACTACAACAGGAGATCCTGTCTGCAAAAGAACTTTTAGAGAAATTTACCAGCAATCCGGAATACATCCAGATGGAAGAGGAAATGAAACTTTCCATTACTAAACTCGAGGATACCATCATGAATTATAAGCATTCCAAGTATCAACGGGACTTATACGACTACAGCCACAATCAGGTCTATGAGTGGGGGAGGAGGGATAACCATTATTCCACACCCAGGTCAATATTAAAAACCCGTAAGAATAAGAAATTATCCAAACGAGCAGCTAAAGTTAGTTTCTCCTCAGATACGGAGTGTTCTGATTTCTCACAGGCTGCAAGTGAATTGGAATCGCGACTTAATGTTTCCGCCCTGCCTCTTTTATATGATGAACCCGGCAATATTGCTTCATACTATAAGAAATCTAAAATAGAGAAAGATAAAAGAGATATATCTAATGTCTCAAAAAACATAGAATTAGAGGCGGACGGAAACACAGGTCAGCGACATCCAAGAGCCACACGATTGCAAACCAAACAAAAATAAGATGTGATAATTTAAGTGTGATCAACCTGTCCAGTGTGGTTTTGACTGATGAACAGAGATATGTACTCTCCCTTGGTCTCAATTTTTCTCCCACAGTACATTTTGATATGTTCTCTACCCTACTCGATATTAATAAATTTGTACGAAATATTACAGTATCCAGACATTTTCATGATGTCTTGTCTCCCACGGATGTCCCACAAGGCAGGACAAATGAACACGATAATAATTCTTTAAAAAATTTACTGTTCAAAGAACAAGTGTCGTTGTGTTGCCTTGAGGGACTTCAGGAGGAACAGGGAATTAGGGATTTAACCAGCCCACCTGGAAGGTTTCGTACACGAAATACCAAGTTCTATCCTGTCATTTCCCGTACGGGAAGTATGGATATCTTCCAGGAGGTGCTGGAAAAGGAATTAAAAAATATAGAGATAGAAAGCAAGAATTCTTATACCCACAACAATCTTAGTGCATTACAAACCCAAGCTTTCCAGGAACTACAGAAACTTGACTCCTTGGTCATTAAGATGGCGGACAAGGGGGGGGGGGGGGCAGTGGTTGTCATGGACAAAGAAATTTATGGCAATCAGCTACGGGAAATGTTGGCTGATGCATCCACGTACAATAAATTGCCAGGAGACCCCTTACGGGAATACATGGTCGATTATTCATCACTGATACAAAAGGGCAAAGACCTGGGCATTTTCAGTGATGGTGATTATAGATACTTGTGTGTGGATGCCCCAGTCACACCGATTATACATGCATTGCCGAAAGTCCATAAAGGCATCCATCCGTCCCATAGTGTCCAGCATAGGCTCACTGACAGAGCGTCTGGGTAGTTGGCTGGACAATATTCTCCAGCCCCTAGTCAGACGCACTCCAGGTTTCCTGAAGGATACGGGGGACGTATTACGGGCCATGTATAGGTTCAAATGGGAAGACGGATACAATTGGATAACGGCTGATGTAGTTTCTCTCTATCCTTCTATTCCCCACGGGGTTGCCCTGTTGGCAATGGAATACCACCTACATCGTTATACCGGACTTAGTTCCGAGTATATTGATTTTGTCTGTCAGATTACCACATATCTTCTGACTCACAATTATTTTGTGTTTGATGGTGTGCACTACCTACAAACCCGCGGAGTGTCAATGGGGGCTAGATTCTCACCGTCTCTGGCCAACCTGACCATGTCATACTGGGAGGAGAAATATATTTACAATTTGGATAATCCATTTATGCCTGGTTTGATCTGGTACGGCAGATACATCGACGATGTACTCATGGTGTGGGCCGGTGGTGTGTCTGCCGTACCAGACCTCCAGGCATATTTGAATAACAATAACTACAACTTGAAATTTACATGTGCAATACACGAATCCGATATTCATTTTCTTGATCTGACACTCCGCGGGGTTCCTGGTGAGATAGTGCACACCATCACCTACAGAAAGGAAGTGGCAGGCAATTCCGTATTAAATATTAAATGCTAAAAGCCATCATCCCATGCACACTGTCAGAGCAATACCCGTGGGTGAATTTATGCGCACAGCCAGGAATTGTAGTGAGATAGGGAAGTTGAATGAAGAATTCAATAAAGTGGAGGAGAGATTGAGAGATAGAAATTATCCTTCATGGATGATCAAAAGAGGGAGAGATATAGCAATACGGAGGGACAGGAAAGATATGCTGTTTGGAAGGCCAAATTCTAGGTCAGGGATGCCTGCACCTGCTGGCGGTGTAGAAGTATGTGGAGACGGCGACCAGGAGGTGGTTCCTACCCTATCTTTGACATATAGCAGAGAATTTAATACAATCAGCTCAACAATAAAAAACCCATTCTGTTCGACGATGATATTTTATATCAAGCGTTGAAATCGGGCTGTAGGATTGTCTCTAGAAGAGCACCCACTCTGTCCTGCTCTCTGTCTCCATCCTTTTACACCGCCAGTAGTAAAGGAAGCAATTCCAGACCGATATGGCTTACCTATAAAGGATTTACTAAATGTGGAGGTCATCCTTGTAAGACTTGCGGTTATGTGCTGCCGACAAAATCATTTGATGATGCAGTTCATTCATGCAAATTTCCCATCCAGAGTTATATTAATTGTAATACGGAGGGTGTTGTTTATGTTATTAAATGCACCCATTGTGATCTAATGTATGTTGGCAGCACATCACGTAAATTTAAAACCCGCATTTTAGAACATTTAAATTATATTAAAAATCCGAACAGTGTTAATATCTCCAACATAGCAAGGCATTTTATACATAAACATGCCCGTCAGGTATCATAGCTTGTGCTATTGAGAGGGTTTTGGCCCCTAGGAGAGGTGGTGACCTCAAGAAAAAAATCCTGCTTCGTGAGGCCTATTGGATTTTTAGGCTTGGTACCAGGATTCCAGTAGTTCTCAACTTGAAAAAAGAATTACTATATGTTTACCAGTGAACATTCAAAATATGGTTGAGTGCCTACTGATATTTTGTGTCATCACCCTCATACAACACTTTTGCTCAATCTATTAGTGGTATAGAATATTGAGTTTTAGGTAACTCGGACCTCTAACATATCATACATATCTCTGTTCATCTGTATATGTATTTTTCCCTGTTCATCTGCCTACTTGAAGAAGATTGGGCAGTGACGTTGTAGCCTTTGATTCCGGCTGCGCATAAACAAGATTAAATCAGCGCACCCGGGTTGATAACAACTAGAGTATTATATCATGCTATTTACTAAGAATCCAACTGTAGACACCAATGTATAGAATAGGTATGAATCTGGATCTATGTCTGTTAAAATATCATGCCCTTATTAATGTCATGAATTATCGGCATTTCAGATAGATCTCCTTATGTGGTCATTGTATAAGAATGGACTGCTGGTTATCAGAAAGCGAATGGTCTTTTATGTTTAGTTTGTATTTCGATGTTTCATCATTTTTTATGCATTTATTAAATGGTTTTTTTAATCAATGATATGGTGGGGGTTCACATTGTGCGGCTTTTTTCATAGAATGAATATCCTGGCAAGTCCAGGGTTAATGTCTCTGAAAGCTGTCCGCCCAAGGTGCTTTCGATTACAACCATGATGAATGGAGTAAACGAAAAAAGGTGTGTTATTTATGTGATAACCTATGGAGTTGGAGACTCTCACCCACGTCACTGGGTGGAGGATGGTTCAACCTCTTTATATAGAAGGTTCACATAACATAATTTGTTACGACTAAGGGTACTCACCCGAAACGCGTCAATGTTCTACCGTGTATGTGGTGGTTATGTCTGTCAATCATAATTGAACAATAAAGAAGAGCTATAGAGGAACTCGATCTGTCTCCGGGACCTTTCTTTACTTATCTGCTGCCTGCCACGGGAACACTCCCCTAGGGCCTCTGGAGCCGGGACCACGTATTCCAACAGGGAGGTGTGCTGGACATTATTTTCAAATATTCTTTAAAATGAGATTAAAGTCGCCTGCAACTATTGCTATCCCTTCTCTGAAAGACTCAAAGTCTAGCCAGAACTTATCAAACCATTTTTTATGGGCAGTATTGGGGGCATAAATGTTCACTAGGGTGTATAGGTGGGTATTGATTTTACCTTTGACCATAATAAATCTCCCTTCTGTGTCTGACAGAGTTTTAATATATTGGAAATCAGTGTTCCTATGTATCCCTATACTTGTGCCTGACTTATTGGAGGAGGTGGATGTGTTGTGAAACCAAAGGTTATATTTAGTTCTAGTTAGAATAGGAGTCCTCTTGTGTTTAAAGTGTGTTTCTTGTAGCAATATTATGTTTGCTTTTTCCTTATTGAGCTGGTTAAAAATTTGGCTCATTTTTACAGGGGACTTGAAGCCTCTTACGTTGTAAGTGGCGATCTTAAGTTCTGCCATGGGGTCGGTTGTGTGGGTGGAGTCGCGTAGGTATTTTACTCACTGTGTATAAGCTTCTAGGGAGGACATTATGATGTCCATCTTCTTTTAATGGTACCTTTTGTGAGGGAAAGGAGAGGTAGGAAGGGGTGATGTTCATTCTAAATGGATAAAGAACATAACATAGGTTATCTTGACATAATGAAAGTAACAATATAACCGTAAAGGTGGTAGCAATTAAGTGATATTGAATACGGATGGAAAACAATATAAAGGTCCTTAAGGAGGACCTAAACATGTAATACTGTAACATGGTAAATTTAGAGTTGTTTGGTCATATATGTGACATATGACACAGGTGACAATTAAAGTGATACTATACCGAGTATATACTATAAGTGTAACAGTAATAGTACATATAGTAAAGATCTAAGAGTTGCTAATGAGGAATAAAACTGGGATGTGCAGCGGTGGCGTCCCGCCCCAGAAGACATCTAGCCTTACCAGGCAATGATGAATTGGAATTGGGGAGGGCTGAGGGGAAGGAGAGGGTAGGGAGATGGGGGGGATGGGGACTAGGATGATAGTTTAGAGAGGGAGGGGATACCAACACTGCACAAGCCAGAACAGAAAACCTAGCCCTCCATCTTTACCATGGTAGGAAGATGGGGGGTGTTATCCTCCTGTAAACTCCTTACAGAAGGTAATTTGGTAGAAACAAGGGCTAGCGGGGAAAAAGTTCCTCAATCATCTTCGGTGATGAGACGTCTCGGAGTCATCTTCCCTTGTCTTTTCTTATTTTTCAAGGCATTGCTGGACAACACGGTCTCCCAGGTGGTAGGGAGAGGGATCTCGGATGGAATAAGGTACGGCATACATATTAGGACATCGTCAGACATCATCCACAACTCCATCCTCCGTCAGGCAAAACTCCATCAGCCCTCAGACATCAGACAAAACTCCGTCCTCCGTCAGGCAAAACTCCATCAGACATCAGACAAAACTCCGTCCTCCGTCAGACAAAACTCCATCAGCCCTCAGACATCAGACAAAACTCCGTCCTCCATCAGGCAAAACTCCATCAGACCTCAGACATCAGACAAAACTCCGTCCTCCGTCACCCAAAACTCCATCAGACCTCAGACATCAGACAAAACTCCGTCCTCCGTCAGACAAAACTCCATCAGCCCTCAGACATCAGACAAAACTCCGTCCTCCATCAGACAAAACTCCATCAGACCTCAGACATCAGACAAAACTCCGTCCTCCGTCAGGCAAAACTCCATCAGACATCAGACAAAACTCCGTCCTCCGTCAGACAAAACTCCATCAGCCCTCAGACATCAGACAAAACTCCGTCCTCCATCACCCAAAACTCCATCAGACCTCAGACATCAGACAAAACTCCGTCCTCCGTCACCCAAAACTCCATCAGACCTCAGACATCAGACAAAACTCCGTCCTCCGTCAGGCAAAACTCCATCAGACCTCAGACATCAGCTAAAACTCTGTACTCCCTCAGACATCAGCCAAAACTCTGTCCTCCCTAACTCAAAATACGCCCTACTACACACACTTTTCACCTGACGGAGCTGCTAGCTGCTGGAGAGGCAAAGGACCTGTGATGACGTCATGACCATATGACGAGTCACGTGTGTGGGAGGGGTCAGATGTGCACAGCAGCTGGTAGAGTGTACAGAACAGTAGCCATCAAATAGAGCTCTGTACTAGAGATGTGTGTGTAACCTGCATGTAGCAGAGCTGTGTACTGTGTTACAGAGATGTATGTGTAACCTGCATGTAGCATAGCTGTGTACTGTGTTACAGAGATGTATGTGTAACCTGCAGGTAGCAGATCTGTATATGTAACCTGCAGGTAGCAGAGCTGTGTACTGTGTAGCAGATCTGTATGTGTAACCTGCAGGTAGCAGAGCTGTGTACTGTGTTACAGAGATGTACGTGTAACCTGCAGGTAGCAGAGCTGTGTACTGTGTTGCAGATCTGTATGTGTAACCTGCATGTAGCAGAGCTGTGTACTGTGTAGCAGAGCTGTATGTGTAACCTGCATGTAGCAGAGCTGTGAACTGTGTAGCAGAGCTGTATGTGTAACCTGCATGTAGCAGAGCTGTGTACTGTGTTACAGGGATGTATGTGCAACCTGCAGGTAGCAGTGCTGTGTACTGTGTAGCAGAGATGTGTACTGTGTTACAGAGATGTGTGTGTAACCTGCATGTAGCAGAGCTGTGTACTGTGTATATAGAGCAGTGTGTGTAACAGCATGTAGCAGAGCTGTGTACTGTGTTACAGAGATGTGTGTGTAACCTGCATGTAGAAGTGCTGTGTACTGTGTAGCAGAGCTGTATGTGTAACCTGCATGTAGCAGAGCTGTGTACTGTGTTACAGGGATGTATGTGCAACCTGCAGGTAGCAGAGCTGTGTACTGTGTTACAGAGATGTGTGTGTAACCTGGGAACTATAAAAAAAGTGTAAAAAAAACCCCATAAATATTCAGATCACCCCCCTTTTCCCAAAATTAAAATAAAAGACACATCATGGGTTTCGCAATGTGTAAAAACGCCCATTGTATAAAAATATATTCCCCATACGGCAAACAGCAAAACAGAAAAAAAAAGAGTCCAAATGTCCGATTCGCCGTTTTTGGTCACTTCATTTGCTACAAAAATGTAAATAAAAAGTGATCAAAAAGTCTTAAACACCCCAGAATGGTATCAGTAAAAAGTTTAGATTGCCCCGCATAAAATGAGCCCCCATCCAGCTCTGTACACATAATTACAAAAAAGTTATGGGGCTCAAAATATGGCGACAAAAAAAATCTGATATTTTAAATTTTTTATCACTATTAAAACGCAAGAAAAACTATACATATAAGGTATTGCCAGATTCGATCTGACCTGTAGAATAAAAGTAACCAGTCAGTTTTATCGCACATCGAATGTCGTAAATAAAAATCACGTAAAACTGTGGTGGAATTGCTTTTTTTTTTTCAACAGGAAGAATGGGCAGTTTTACCATCTGAGAAAATAAAGAGCCTCATCCACAACTACCACAAAAGACTTCAAGCTGTCATTGATGTTAAAGGGGGCAATACATGGTATTAATAACTGGGGCGTGTAAACTGATCAGGGTCATTTGGGGAGTTTGTGTTGTGATTATGATTTATAAAGAGTAAACACCGTTGTTTGACATAAATGGCTTCAGCCGACCACTAACCACGAGCGAGAGAGAAGTGTCCCTGTTATCATTCATATTCTCTGAACAATGGTTACAGGGGTATTCTCATCTTAATGATCACTGTTACATCTGTTAATGATTTGACAGTGATAATTTTTCTAAATACATTTTATTACCCAATTCCCATCCTTTTTTAGAAAATAAGTCCCCTCTTACCTGATGTTGTCTTTGGTCTCCCCTGGTCACGACCACCTCTCCTGTCGAATCCAGCCGGGCCACGCTTGCGCAGAAGACGGAAAATTCTCTCCCGGCTGGGCCGCGCAATGTCCTGAACGCGCATGCAGCCGCGCATGCGCCATGATGACTTCTTCCTGGCCAGTATAGTACAGAGCCGCGAATGCGCACGCCGACTCTGTACTATACAGGCCAGGAATAAGTCACCAAGGCACATGCGCGGCGCTGTGCGCGTTCAGGACATTGCGCGGCCCGGCCGGGAGAGAATCTTCAGTCTTCTGCGCAAGCGCGGCCCGGCCGGGAGAAGAACACAGGAACTGAACGTCACTCTCAAGGAAGGTACGTATGAAAAAGGGAAGATGAGAATACCCCTTTAAGAAATCATAAATTCTGCAAGGGTATGTAAACTTATCAGCACAACTGTAAGTAGCTGTGTGATCTGTGGAATATGGGAAGCATAAGAGGATGTGCACCATAAATCCCATCTTTGTAAGGCCTCTTGCACATGGCCACTGTGTGACTGTGGTCGTATTGTGGACCACATACGGCGGTTCCGCAATACACAGGGCACCAGCCGTGTGCATCCCGCATCCGTGATGTCGACCCATTCACTTGAACGGAACAGAAACACGGATCGGATCCCCACAGAAGCACTACCGAGTGCTTCCGTGGTATTTCTGGCCATGCCTCCGCACAGCAAAAAAGTAGAACATATTCACGGACCCATTCAAGTTGAATGGGTCTGGATCTGTCCCGGCTGCTGCACGCACGTTGCCCGTGCATTGGGGACTGCAAATTGCTGTCCCCAATGCACGGAATGGACCAACAACGTTCATGTGCAAGAGGCCTAACACTTGTGATTTGTGTGAAGCGGCATATGTGCATTCATGCTGCATGTATTTATTAATTAGGGCTACCAATTCTGAGTAACTCGGAGTGACAGGAGATTTACAGAATCTGATTTTTTTTTTTTGTCGTCATATTTTGAGCTCTATAACTTTTTGGGAATTATGTGTACGGAGCTGGATGGGGGCTCATTTTTTGCGGGGCAATCTGAACTTTTCACTGATACCATTCTGGGGTGTTTAAGACTTTTTGATCACTTTTTATTTACATTTTTGTAGCAAATGAAGCGACCAAAAACGGCGAATCGGACATTTAGACTCTTTTTTTTCTTCTGTTTTGCCGTTTGCCGTATGGGGAATATATTTTTATACAATGGGTGTTTTTACACATTGCGACACCCATGATGTGTATTTTTTTAGTTCTTTTATTTTCATTTTGGGAAAAGGGGGGTGATCTGAATTTTTATGTTTTATTTTACACTTTTTTATAGTTCCCAGGTTACACACACATCTCTATTACACAGTAAAAAGCTCTGCTACATGCAGGTTGCACATACATCCCTGTAACACAGTACACAGCCTGCTACATGCAGGTTACACATACAGCTCCGCTACACAGCACACAGCTCTGATACATGCAGATTACACATACAGCTCTGCTACACAGTACACAGCTCTGCTACATTCAGGTTACAAATACAGCTCTGCTACACAGTACACAGCACTGCTACATGCAGGTTACACATACAGCTCTGCTACACAGTACACAGCTCTGCTACATGCAGGTTACACATACAGCTCTGCTACACAGTACACAGCTCTGCTACATGCAGGTTACACATACAGATCTGCTACACAGTACACAGCTCTGCTACCTGCAGGTTACACATACATCTCTGTAACACAGTACACAGCTCTGCTACATGCAGGTTACACATACAGCTCTGCTACACAGTACACAGCACTGCTACATGCAGGTTACACATACAGCTCTGCTACACAGTACACAGCACTGCTACATGCAGGTTACACATACAGCACTGCTACACAGTACACAGCTCTGCTACATGCAGGTTACACATACAGCTCTGCTACACAGTACACAGCTCTGCTACATGCAGGTTACACATACAGATCTGCTACACAGTACACAGCTCTGCTACCTGCAGGTTACACATACAGATCTGCTACACAGTACACAGCTCTGCTACCTGCAGGTTACACATACATCTCTGTAACACAGTACACAGCTCTGCTACATGCAGGTTACACATACAGATCTACTACACAGTACACAGCTCTGCTACCTGCAGGTTACACATACAGATCTGCTACACAGTACACAGCTCTGCTACCTGCAGGTTACACATACAGATCTGCTACATGCAGGTTACACATACATCTCTGTAACACAGTACACAGCTCTGCTACATGCAGGTTACACATACATCTCTGTAACACAGTACACAGCTCTGCTACCTGCAGGTTACACATACAGATCTGCTACACAGTACACAGCTCTGCTACCTGCAGGTTACACATACAGATCTGCTACCTGCAGGTTACACATACATCTCTGTAACACAGTACACAGCTCTGCTACATGCAGGTTACACATACATCTCTGTAACACAGTACACAGCTCTGCTACATGCAGGTTACACACACACATCTCTAGTACAGAGCTCTATTTGATGGCTACTGTTCTGTACACTCTACCAGCTGCTGTGCACATCTGACCCCTCCCACACACGTGACTCGTCACATGGTCATGACGTCATCACAGGTCCTTTGCCTCTCCAGCAGCTAGCAGCTCCGTCAGGTGAAGAGTGTGTGTAGTAGGGCGTATTTTGAGTTAGGGAGGACGGAGTTTTGGCTGATGTCTGAGGGAGGACAGAGTTTTAGCTGATGTCTGAGGTCTGATGGAGTTTTGCCTGAGGGAGGACGGAGTTTTGTCTGATGTCTGAGGGCTGATGGAGTTTTGCCTGATGGAGGACGGAGTTTTGTCTGATGTCTGATGTCTGAGGTCTGATGGAGTTTTGGGTGACGGAGGACGGAGTTTTGTCTGATGTCTGAGGTCTGATGGAGTTTTGCCTGATGGAGGACGGAGTTTTGTCTGATGTCTGAGGTCTGATGGAGTTTTGCCTGACGGAGGACAGAGTTTTGTCTGATGTCTGAGGTCTGATGGAGTTTTGGGTGACGGAGGACGGAGTTTTGTCTGATGTCTGAGGTCTGATGGAGTTTTGGGTGACGGAGGACGGAGTTTTGTCTTATGTCTGATGGAGTTTTGCCTGACGGAGGACGGAGTTTTGTCTGATGTCTGAGGGCTGATTGAGTTTTGCCTGACGGAGGATGGAGTTGTGGATGATGTCTGACGATGTCCTAATATGTATGCCGTAATAAGGACATCTGTGACAATGGACCAGTCTTGGATGTCTAAGTCCTCTATTCCAAGAGCTGTGAGGACATCTGGTAGATCTTTCTGTGTTCTGATAATGTACTTTCTTTCTCTCCAGGTTATTAGAATACCAAAGGGAAAAAGCCAACGGAAGGCAATTTTCTTGTGCCTGAGGTAGTCAGTTAGGGGTTTTAATATGCGCCTCTTGTTTAGTGTAGCAGGAGCAAGGTCTTGAAAAAGTAGAATTGTGGATTCTTCATATTCGATACGCTCCATTTCTCTTGCTTTTTTCATAATGGCCTCTTTCTGTGCGAAATTAAAAATCTGAGAAAATCCGAGGATCCGAGAAAAATTGTAGGCAGCCTACTTATTGAAAAATGATATTAGAGGAGATCTTGCTGGCGCGGTATGGGAGGGAGGTGGCTGCAAAGGGGAAGGTAGAAGGTCTAAACGTGTCAAATCCGAATTTGTAAGTAATTTTATTACAGGTTGAATGTCCAAAGAAAAAATCGGATTTATAGCGGAGACACTCCAGAAAGTCCTTCGCTTTGTAGCGCTGCAGGAGTAATGGTGAAGCGCGTTAACTCCAAGCACTACCGTGTCGCGTCTATTAATTACACGGACCGTGATGCGATCTGGTCAGGTGGTGCAGGAGGAGAAATCTTCTGGGCCGGTATCTTCAGTTAAAACAAACTGTCAGCCACTAATTAGGATAAAGGGAACAGGAGATCTAGGGGAAACAAGTATCTGCAGAAGTCTGCAGCGTTGTTGGCCCGGAGGGATATCCTCTGTTTCTGGCTGTACTGAAGGGCAGCATGAGATTCGGGCTTGTGTAACGGTAAGTTAGGGTTTCTTACCGGTATAATGTCTCCCCTCCTGTATGGATTTTCCTTCTTGATACGGCTGTTATGGTCTTGGCGCAAAGCGTCTGCCGCCCGTCTGTAACAGTGGCGTCCAGGCGTTTGTTCTCGGTCTAGGGTGCAGGTGGAATGACGGCTCCAGAGGTCCGAAAATGTTCCAATAAAGGCTCAAAATGATCCTGGGCACAATGCCAAGCTGACTGAGGGCTCTCCAAAGTTCAAAAAAGCTAGTAGCAATCAGGATGTCCCAGATTTTGCCTTAGATCGCAGGAGCTCATGCAAGGCGCTTCCTCTCTGCTCGGCTGCAAGCCACGCCCCCCTATATGTTCTAAATAGAGTTGAGCGAACACCTAGATGTTCGGGTTAGGGGAGTTCAGCCGAACTTGAAAAAAAAGTTCGGGTTCGGGACCCGAACTTGATCCGAACTTGGACCCGAACCTGGACCCGAACCCCATTGAAGTCAATGGGGACCCGAACTTCACTTTATTATTTTCCGTTATAACATGGTTATAACATGGTTATAACGGAAAATAATAGTATTAGCTTTTTTCGGATCTGAGTTTTCACGATCGTAAAAACTCAGATCCGACAGTATATTCTAACACAGATGCATTCCCATAGTGAAGGGGACGCTTCAAGTTAGAATATACTAAGAACTGTGTACATAACTGCCCCTGCTGCCTGGCAGCACCCGATCTCTTACAGGGGGCTGTGATCAGCACAATTAACCCCTCAGGTGCCGCACCTGAGGGGTTAATTGTGCAGATCTCAGCCCCCTATAAGAGATCAGGTGCTGCCTGGCAGCAGGGGCCAGACCCCACTCCCCAGTATTAAAATCATTGGTGGCCAGTGCGGCCCCCCTTCTCTCCCTCCCCAATATTAAAATCATTGGTGGCCAGTGCGGCCCCCCACCCCCCTATTAAAATCATTGGTGGTTAGTGCGGCCCCCTCTATTAAAATCATTGGTGTCCAGTGTGGCCTCCCCTCTCCCCCACCCCTAATTAAAATCATTGGTGGCAGTGGCCACAGGTTAACAACCCCCCTCCCCCCCCATCATTGGTGGCAGCGGAGTGGCAGTTTCGAGCGGAGTCTCAGTTTAATCGCTGGGGCTCTGATCAGTTACCATGGCAGCCAGGATGCTACTGCTGTCCTGGCTGCCATGGTTGCTTAGAACTTTTAGCAGCATTATACCTATGTGCACTGTCTGTGGCCGGCCGGGCACTCCTCCTACTGGTAAGTGACAGGTCTGTGCTATAAGCAATGCGCCACACAGACCTTTCACTTACCAGTTGGAGGAGCGCCGGCTGGCCACAGACAGCACATGTAAGTATAATGCTGCTAAAAGTGCTAAGTAACCATGGCAGCCAGGACTGCAGTAGCATCCTGGCTGCTATGGTAACTGATCGGAGCCCCAGAGGTTAAACTGGGACTCCGATCGGAACTGCCGTTCCGCTGCCACCAATGATGAAGGGGGGAGGGGGTGGGGGGCCGCACTAGCCACCAATGATTTTAATAGGGAGGGGAGGGCTGCACTGGCCACCGATTATTTTAATACTGGGGAGGGAGGGATGGGGCGCCACACTGGCCACCAATGATTTTAATACTGAGAAGGTTGGGGGGTGGGGCCCCTGCTGCCTGGCAGCACCCGATCTCTTACAGGGGCTGAGATCCACACAATTAACCCCTCAGGTGCCGCACCTGAGTGGTTAATTGTGTGCATCACAGCCCCCTGCAAGAGATCAGGTGCTGACAGGAAGCAGGGGGCCGTTATGTCCACAGTTCTCAGTATATTCTAACTTGAAGCGTCCCCATCACTATGGGAACGGCTCTATGTTAGAATATACTGTTGGATCTGAGTTTTCACGATCTAACTCAAATCTGATGGTATATTCTAACATAGAGGTGTTCCCATGGTGATGGGGACGCTTCAAGTTAAAATACAGTCGTGGCCAAAAGTTTTGAGAATGACACAAATATTAGTTTTCACAAGGTTTGCTGCTAAACTTCTTTTAGATCTTTGTTTCAGTTGTTTCTGTGATGTAGTGAAATATAATTACACGCACTTCATACGTTTCAAAGGCTTTTATCGACAATTGACATTTATGAAAAGAGTCAGCATTTGCAGTGTTGGCCCTTCTTTTTCAGGACCTCTACAATTCGACTGGGCATGCTCTCAATCAACTTCAAATTCAATTCCTGACTGATATCAAACCATTCTTTCATAATCACTTCTTGGAGTTTGTCAGAATTAGTGGGTTTTTGTTTGCCCACCCGCCTCTTGAGGATTGACCACAAGTTCTCAATGGGATTAAGATCTGGGGAGTTTCCAGGCCATGGACCCAAAATGTAAACGTTTTGGTCCAAGAGCCACTTAGGTATCACTTTTGCCTTATGGCACGGTGCTCCATCGTGCTGGAAAATTCACTGTTCTTCAGCAAACTGTTGTTGGATTGTTGGAAGAAGTTGCTGTTGGAGGGTGTTTTGGTACCATTCTTTATTCATGGCTGTGTTTTGGGGCAAAATTGTGAGTGAGCCCACTCCCTTGGATGAGAAGCAACCCCACACATGAATGGTCTCAGGATGCTTTACTGTTGGCATGACACAGGACTGATGGTAGCGCTCACCTTTTCTTCTCCGGACAAGCCTTTTGCTCCAAACAATCGGAAAGAGGCTTCATTGGAGAATATGACTTTGCCCCAGTCCTCAGCAGTCCATTCACCATATTTTCTGCAGAAGATCAATCTGTCCCTGATGTTTTTTTTTTTGGAGAGAAGTGGCTTCTTTGCTGCCCTTCTTGACACCAGGCCATCTTTCAAAAGTCTTCGCCTCACTGTGCATGCAGATGCGCTCACACCTACCTGCTGCCATTCCTGAGCAAGCTCTGCACTGGTTGCACTCCGATCCCGCAGCTGAATCCTCTTTAGGAGACGATCCTGGCGCTTGCTGGACTTTATTGGATGCCCTGAAGCCTTCTTAACAAGAATTGAACCTCTTTCCTTGAAGTTCTTGATGATCCTATAAAATGTTGATTGAGGTGCAATCTTAGTAGCCACAGTATCCTTGCCTGTGAAGCCATTTTTAAAACTCTGATTCGATGGTATATTAATATTACCCGAACACCGAACCGAACCCGAACTTTTACTGAAACATTCGAGTTTGGGTTCCGAACACCTAAAGTTCGGTACGAACCTGAATTTTATAGTTTGGGTTTGCTCAACCCTAGTTCTAAAGCCTTTAGTGGCATATATAAGCGGAAAAAGTAAGGGCCTATTTGCAGTTTAGCGGTCCAGTTATATGTTTAAAAGCAATCTTTGGCATGTATTAGTGGAAAAAAAGGGCTTCCTAGCCGTTGTGTGGTGAAGTGAGAAATTCACAGACTTTATTGGGGTGTTTTAATTTCCTTTTTATTTATTTATTTGATCTAACAGTATATCAGACAGAGAAGTGCACGACCCTTCACAGGGGAGTGTCAGAGGCCTAAATGTTGCTGGCTCAGGCACAGGTTGCAGCAGAGTAAGGGGGCGTGGCATCAGGAGTTGCAGCGAGAGGCCTGAGCTCCTGGTGTCATCTAGTGGTCGTGTCTCGACCATTAACCCAGCAGTTCTTGAATGGTTGACTTGGTCATTTACTATGTCCCAAGTGACATCAGACAACCCCAGCCAAGAGTCGGTGGATTTGTCAGACACAAACATTAGTTGTCATTACCTGGGAGCAGGCCCTGTGCCCTCAACCTGCCTCTGTTCTTTTCTGTTCCCTCAGCCAGAGAAGTTTTATATACTGTGGGCTCAGCCCCACTATACAGCGAGGACGAGCTACTAGAGTACAGTCAGCAACTACTGGCCAGCCAAGATGTGGAGTAGAAATCTGTTGCTTCCTCCGGTAGGCGGGCAAGTAGTGATAAGGATAGTGGCGTAGGAGATGGTGTTGCGAGCGGTCAGGCTCCTAACCCAGAGACAGTTGAGGAGGACATCAGTGACGTGCAGACAGTACTCGATGATGATGATTATAGATGAGCGAATCAGTTGACGAAGTGGAATTCGATCCGAATTTCAAGAAAAATTTGATTTGCATTGAATCCGAATTTCCTCACGCTTCGTGGTAAAGAATCACATTTTTTTGCTAAAATTGCTGCTGCACTTGTGAGGACATGGAGCAAGAAACTCTAAAAATGTGGGATTTCCCATAATGCCATGCATGCAGCCAATCAGCAGCCAGCCAGCCCTATGATGTCACAGCCCTATGAATAGCCTCAGCCCTCTTGGATTCTGCCATTTTCCAGTGTATTTAGTGCAGGGAGAGACGTCAGCAGTCACTAGGGACAGTGCTAGGAAAGACTTCTTTGTGCTAAAAAACGATTTGCAAGTTCAGGGAAAGATTATTCAAGCATTTATGTAGAACAGGGTTCAGTAGGGGAGGTTACAGCCCGGTTTATAGGAACAATCCTATTACACCTTGCTGCACTGACAGCAAACAGTTCTTGGTTTTGGGGGCAAGTGCTGTTTGCTACAGCCATTAACAGGGTGTATTACAAGGAAATATTTCTACGTCTTATTTGCCCTTGTCCGATGCAATTATATGTTCTAAAGCATTTTTTGGCTTGTATTAGTGGGGAAAAGGAGCTTATTAGACATTGTGCGGTGAAGTGCGAAAATTGCAGCCCTTTTTGGAGTGTATTAGTGGCACAAAAAAAAGGTTTATTTGCCATTCAGCGTTGCAATTATATGTTCTAAAGCCCTTTTTGTTGTGTATTAGTGGCAAAAGAAAAATATATTTGCTGTTCAGCCATGTAGTTCTATGTAGAAATGAGTGAATCAAAGCTGACAAAGTGGAATTTGATCAGAATTTCAAGAAAAATTCGATTTGCACCGAATCCAAATTTCCTCAAGCTTTGTGGTAAAGAATATTTTTTTTTGCTAGAATGGTGTCTACAATGGCGCCTACACAATTGAGAACATGGGGCAAGAAACTCTGGGAAGGTGGGCTGACCCATAATACCCTGCATGCAGCCAATCAGCAGCCAGCCCTGTGATGTCACAACCCTATAAATACGGCGGCAATCTTAGAGTCAGACACTTTCAAGCGTTCTGAGAGCAGGGACAGACGTGAGAAGGCGCTAGGGACGGCAATTGGAAAAAACTGATAGTGAAAAATAAATGATTTATAACTGCAGAGAAAGGATAGGGAGGAATCATTTCACAGCATCTTAGTGCAGGGAGAGACGTCAGAAAGATCTAGGAACAGTGCAAAAATCTATTTACAAGTGCAGTGAAAGGATAGGGAGGAATAATTTCACAGCATCTTAGTGCAGGGAGAGACGTCAGAAGTAGTGTTGGGCGAGCATGCTTGGACGAACACAAATTTTACTCGATACGATGTTCGGCCGAACACCGCGTGTACTCGAGGCGATGCTCGAGTCTCCTCCCCGCACGTTTGTTGGCTGCTAAGCAAACAATAAACGTGTAGGTAAGTACTGTCATTCACTGTAATGCCGTAGCCATGTTGGCATTACAGTGATTGGCTGGCCGGAATATAGCACCTGATGAAACGTGTTCGGCTCAGTCTTAGTTGGGGAGAGCTGTGCTGAAAAAAATTGTTAGAGACCCACAAGTCCTTTTAAGGCCTATTGTTGTATCTGGCAGCAATATATATTTTTAGCTCAACCTGCGCTAAATAGCTTGCATTTGTTTTGCAGCTGCAGACAGCGACATTATCTGAGCTACATCTCCTGTCTAACATGTGCTGTCCTGTCCCACCTGATGGATGTGTCATGGGTCAAAGTTCAGCGCTATGCAAAAAGATATGGCGCGTGCAAATATCACCATTAGTTTGTATGTTCGGCGACTCCTGAACGAGCAAGGTTCACCACGAAAATACCGTCAGGCGAACCGCAAGGCCAACTCTAGTGTGATATACCTGCTTCCACAAAATTCTGATTAAGGGGTTTAATATATCTGCTTCCAAAAAATACTTATTAAGGGGTTTAATATAACTTCTTTCACAAAATAATGATTGAGGGGTATGATATACCTGTCTCCGCCAAATATTAATTCAGGTGTTCTATATACCTGTTTCCACAAAATACTGATTGAGTGGTGGGATATACCTGCTTCTACAAATTACTGATTAAAAGGGTTCTATATGTTTGCTTCCACAAAATACTGATTGAGGGGAGCTAAATACCTGCTTCCACCAAATATTGATTCAGGGGTTCTATATACCTCCTTCCACCAAATATTGATTGAGGCCTGCGATACACCTGCTTCCACGAAATGCTGATTGAGGGGTGCAATAACCCTGCTTCCACCAAATATTAATTCAGGGGTTCAACATACCTGTATCCACAAAATACTGATTGAGAGGTGCGATATACCTGCTTCTACTAAATACTGATTGAGGAGTGCGATATACCTGTTTCCACCAAATATTGATTGCGGCCTGTGATACATTGGCTTCCACAAAAAACTAATTGACGGGTGTGATATACCTGCTTCCACAAAATACTGATTGAGAGGTGAAATATACCTGCTTCCGCAAAATACTGATTAAGGGGTTTGATATACCTGCTTCCACAAAATACAGATTGAGGGGTGCAATATACCTGCTTCCAAAAAATAGTGATTAAGGGGTTTGACATACATGCTTCCACAAAATACTGATTTAGTGGTGCAATATACATGCTTCCACCAACTATTGATTGAGGGGTTCTGTATACCTATTTCCACAAAATACTGATTAAGGGGTGCGATATTCCTGCTTCTACAAAATTTATGATTTAAGGGGTTCTATATACCTGCTTCTACAAAATTATGATTGAGGGGTGCGATATACCTGCTTCAACCAAGTATTGATTGAGACCTGTGATATACCGGCTTCACACAAAATAGTGATTAAGGGGTTTGATATACCTGCTTTCGCAAAAAACGAATTGAGGGATGCGATATGCCTGCTTCCATAAAATACTGATTGATAGGTGCAATATACCTGCTTCCACAAAATACTGATTAAGGGATTTGATATACCTGCTTCCACAAAATACAGATTGAGGAATGCGATATACCTGCTTCCACAAAATACAGATTGAGGAATGCGATATACCTGCTTCCACAAACTAGTGATTAAGGGGTTTGATATGCCTGTTTCCACAAAATACTGATTGAGGGGTGCGACATACCTACTTCTACAAAATACTGATGGAGGGGTGTGATAAACCTGCTTCCACAAAATACTGATCTGATTAAGGGGTACAATATACCTGTTTCCAAAAAATACTGATTAAGGGGTTTGATATACCTGCTTCCACAAAATACAGATTGAGGGGTGCGATATACCTGCTTCCACAAAATACTGATTGAGGGGTGCGACATACCTACTTCTGCAAAATACTGATTGAGGGGTGTGATAAACCTGCTTCCACAAAATAATGATTGAGGAGTACAATATACCTTCTTCCACAAAATACTGATTAAGGGGTTTGATATACCTGCTTCCACAAAATACAGATGGAGGGGTGCAATATACCTGCTTCCACCAAATATTAATTCAGGGGTTCTATATACCTGTTTCCACAAAATACTGATTGAGGGGTGCGATATTCCTGCTTCGACAAAATTATGATTAAAGGGGTTCTATATACCTGCTTCTACAAACTTATGATTTTAGGGGTTCTATATACCTGCTTCTACAAAATACTGGTTGAGGGGTGCGATATACCTGCTTCAAACAAATATTGATTGAGACCTGTGATACACCGGCTTCCACAAAATACTGATTAAGGTGTGCGATATACCTGCTTTCACCAAATATTGATTCAGGGGATCTATATACATCTTTCCACAAAATACTGATTGAAGAGTGCTACAATCCTACTTTTACAAAATACTGATTGATGGGTGCGATAAACCTGCTTCCACAAAACACTGATTAAAGGGTACAATATACCTGCTTCCACAAAATACTGATTAAGGGGAATGATATGCCTGCTTCCACAAAATACAGATTGAGGGGTGAGATATACCTGCTTCCACAAAATGGTGATTGAGGTGTTCGATATACCTGCTTCCACAAAATACTGATTGAGGGGTGCAATATACCAGCTTCTGCCAAATATTGATTCAGGCGTTCTATATGCCTGTTTCCACAAAATATTGATTGAGGGGTGCAAAATGCCTGCTTCTACAAAATTCTGATTTAAGGGGTTCTATATACCTGCTTCCACAAAATACTGATTGAGGGGTGTGATATACCTGCTTCTACCTTAATATTGATTGAGAGGTGCAATATACCTGCTTCTACAAAATACTGATTAAGGAGTATGCTATACCTGCTTCTACAAAATACTGATTGTGGAATGCAATATACCTGCTTCCACAAAATATTGATTAAGGGGTTTGATACACCTGCTTCTGCAAAAAACTAATTAAGGGGAGCGATATACCTGCTTCCATAAAATACTGATTGAGAGGTGCAATATGCCTGCTTCTACAAAATACTGATTAAGGGGTTTGATATACCTGCTTCCACAAAATACAGATTGAGGAATGCAATATACCTGCTTCCACAAAATAGTGATTAAGGGGTTTGATATACCTGCTTCCGCAAAAAACGAATTGAGAGATGCGATATGCCTGCTTCCATAAAATACTGATTGATAGGTGCAATATACCTGCTTCCACAAAATACTGATTAAGGGATTTGATATACCTGCTTCCACAAAATACAGATTGAGGAATGCGATATACCTGCTTCCACAAAATACAGATTGAGGAATGCGATATACCTGCTTCCACAAACTAGTGATTAAGGGGTTTGATATGCCTGTTTCCACAAAATACTGATTGAGGGGTGCGACATACCTACTTCTACAAAATACTGATGGAGGGGTGTGATAAACCTGCTTCCACAAAATACTGATCTGATTAAGGGGTACAATATACCTGTTTCCAAAAAATACTGATTAAGGGGTTTGCTATACCTGCTTCCACAAAATACAGATTGAGGGGTGCGATATACCTGCTTCCACAAAATACTGATTGAGGGGTGCGACATACCTACTTTTACAAAATACTGATTGAGGGGTGTGATAAACCTGCTTCCACAAAATAATGATTGAGGAGTACAATATACCTTCTTCCACAAAATACTGATTAAGGGGTTTGATATACCTGCTTCCACAAAATACAGATGGAGGGGTGCAATATACCTGCCTCCACCAAATATTAATTCAGGGGTTCTATATACCTGTTTCCACAAAATACTGATTGAGGGGTGCGATATTCCTGCTTCGACAAAATTATGATTAAAGGGGTTCTATATACCTGCTTCTACAAACTTATGATTTTAGGGGTTCTATATACCTGCTTCTACAAAATACTGGTTGAGGGGTGCGATATACCTGCTTCAAACAAATATTGATTGAGACCTGTGATACACCTGCTTCCACAAAATACTGATTAAGGTGTGCGATATACCTGCTTTCACCAAATATTGATTCAGGGGATCTATATACATCTTTCCACAAAATACTGATTGAAGAGTGCTACAATCCTACTTTTACAAAATACTGATTGATGGGTGCGATAAACCTGCTTCCACAAAACACTGATTAAAGGGTACAATATACCTGCTTCCACAAAATACTGATTAAGGGGAATGATATGCCTGCTTCCACAAAATACAGATTGAGGGGTGAGATATACCTGCTTCCACAAAATGGTGATTAAGGGGTTCGATATACCTGCTTCCACAAAATACTGATTGAGGGGTGCAATATACCAGCTTCTGCCAAATATTGATTCAGGCGTTCTATATGCCTGTTTCCACAAAATATTGATTGAGGGGTGCAAAATGCCTGCTTCTACAAAATTCTGATTTAAGGGGTTCTATATACCTGCTTCCACAAAATACTGATTGAGGGGTGTGATATACCTGCTTCTACCTTAATATTGATTGAGAGGTGCAATATACCTGCTTCTACAAAATACTGATTAAGGAGTATGCTATACCTGCTTCTACAAAATACTGATTGTGGAATGCAATATGCCTGCTTCCACAAAATATTGATTAAGGGGTTTGATACACCTGCTTCTGCAAAAAACTAATTGAGGGGAGCGATATACCTGCTTCCATAAAATACTGATTGAGAGGTGCAATATGCCTGCTTCTACAAAATACTGATTAAGGGGTTTGATATACCTGCTTCCACAAAATACAGATTGAGGAATGCAATATACCTGCTTCAACAAAATAGTGATTAAGGGGTTTGATATACCTGCTTCCGCAAAAAACGAATTGAGGGATGCGATATGCCTGCTTCCATAAAATACTGATTGATAGGTGCAATATACCTGCTTCCACAAAATACTGATTAAGGGATTTGATATACCTGCTTCCACAAAATACAGATTGAGGAATGCGATATACCTGCTTCCACAAAATACAGATTGAGGAATGCGATATACCTGCTTCCACAAACTAGTGATTAAGGGGTTTGATATGCCTGTTTCCACAAAATACTGATTGAGGGGTGCGACATACCTACTTCTACAAAATACTGATGGAGGGGTGTGATAAACCTGCTTCCACAAAATACTGATCTGATTAAGGGGTACAATATACCTGTTTCCAAAAAATACTGATTAAGGGGTTTGATATACCTGCTTCCACAAAATACAGATTGAGGGGTGCGATATACCTGCTTCCACAAAATACTGATTGAGGGGTGCGACATACCTACTTCTGCAAAATACTGATTGAGGGGTGTGATAAACCTGCTTCCACAAAATAATGATTGAGGAGTACAATATACCTTCTTCCACAAAATACTGATTAAGGGGTTTGATATACCTGCTTCCACAAAATACAGATGGAGGGGTGCAATATACCTGCTTCCACCAAATATTAATTCAGGGGTTCTATATACCTGTTTCCACAAAATACTGATTGAGGGGTGCGATATTCCTGCTTCGACAAAATTATGATTAAAGGGGTTCTATATACCTGCTTCTACAAACTTATGATTTTAGGGGTTCTATATACCTGCTTCTACAAAATACTGGTTGAGGGGTGCGATATACCTGCTTCAAACAAATATTGATTGAGACCTGTGATACACCGGCTTCCACAAAATACTGATTAAGGTGTGCGATATACCTGCTTTCACCAAATATTGATTCTATACCAACTATTGGCATAATCTGCAGGGATGACGTGATGACGTAGTGGACGTCGCGCTCCCGGCTTCCCCGACTGCTCAGCTACCCCGCCGCTTTGACTATGCTGGCGTCCTTGTGCCGAATCCTCCCTGCACCCTCTCTGTGACCCTCTCTGTGACCGGGTGTTGATTGCTGTTGAGCTGTGGCGTTGTTGCCTCTCGTCTAAGCCTGCCACTCTGCTGCTACCGACTGCTGGGCTCGGATGCGGGGGCTGCCTTTGGCTTTCTGCTGGTTCTGCCGCTCCTGCCGCTTCCTCCTCTTACCCTCCATGTCGTCGTGAACAGTCTGCTATTTGGAGTTTTTTTTTTCCCCCCCGTGGAGTGCGCCTCCGGTTCCTGCTGCTCCCCTCTTGGTGTCAGAGTGAGTAACCTCTGTGTTCCCCCTACCTGATGGTTTGTTGGAGAAGATGTTAAGGTGAAGAATTATACCTAGGACTGTTGCCGATTTTTCTTGCTCTCTCCTTTTGTTATTTTACACGATCTGCCTCTCTCCTCGTGTTCTCAGCTTTTTTCCTCGATTTGATATGTCTCCCCTTTGATGTTGTGGTGACTAACCTCCCCATGACTGCTGACTCCTACTAACCTTGACTGAAGATTGATAAAGTTACCTATGATTATAACAAAGTGAACTATAGAGTTTAAAGCATAAGGTGGAAAAAAAAAAAAAAAGGAAAAAAAAAAAAAGGAAAAAAAAAAAGAGGTGAAAGAGTATAAAGAAGAGCGGACAAAAAAAAAAAAAGGGGAGGAAAAAAAAAAGAAGAGGAAAAAAAAAGAAGAAAAGAAAACAAGAACTAACAAGAAGGCAGTAAAAAAAAAAAGGAGGGGGGATAAGGAAAAAAAAAAAAAATAAGGAGAGCAAAGAAGAAAATATATATACTTAAAAGGAGAGAAAGAGGCGGAATAAGGGGGAAAAAAAAAGAGAAGAAAAAAATAAAATAAAATAAATATAGTAAAAAAAAAAAAAAAAAGGAATAAGATATGGGCCCAAAAGCCTTTAGGCGCTCGACTGATCTATCAGGTCAGAAACACGGGTCCAAAACTGCTGAACCAACAAAACTGGACCAGTTTCTGAGGTCTCCTAGGGTCAATACGAGGGGCGGACAAAAGGAATTTTTCGCAAAAAAAAATGATGATTCAGAGGTAACTGTGCTAGAAACACAAAAAGGCGCTAGATACCCTGAAGAAGAAGACGGCATAATGGGGGAAGTTATCCCTAATGACAACTCTTCTCCGCTGGAAGAAATACTCCTAGCAGTTAAACAGAACGGGGATTTAATACAGACGGTCACAACCCAACTTGGGTTTATTCAAGTTGATGTGGGACTAATAAAAGATGATTTGTCCAAAATGCGAGACAGAGTCAACATCCTTGAAAGTTCCGTCACCCTTATACAGAAGGAATCCAAAAAAATAAATACGGAAGTTTCCGCATTTAAAGCGGAATATAATCTTTTGAAGAAAAAGGTAGTGGACCTTGAGGATAGGTCACGAAGATACAATGTGAGAATAATAGGGATTCCAGAGGGTGTGGAAGAGAAAAATCCAACCCAATTTGTACAGAAATTAATTCTTGAGAACTTTGGGAAAGAGTCATTTTCTCCTCTTTTTATGATTGAAAGAGCTCATCGGGTCCCAGGAGGAAAACCAATTCCAGGGAGACAACCTCGGACAATCCTTGCTAAATTATTGACTACAGGGGACAGAGATGTCCTCCTGAGAAGGGCGAGGGAAGCTTCACCGGTTTTGTACAACGGGATTAGACTGGCCTTTTTCCCTGATTTTTCGAAAGAAATACAAGAAAAGAGACGCACATTTATGACTGTTAAAAAGAGGCTAAGAGAAAGGGATATTATATATTCTCTTATATTCCCGGCCAAATTGCGGATTGTTTTTGAAGATAAAACCCCTCTTTTTGACACCTCAGAAGAAGCCGCGGACTGGCTTGATCGAAACAATTGATGACTCAATTGGGTTATGATCTGGCGGGAATAATTAATTAGTATTATAAGGGGCTTATACCCCTAAATGTTGTTTTCTTTGCTTCTTAATGGCGGTGCGGGGGTGGCTGAGTGGGCGGAGTGTCGAGGGTTGGTCATAGGAAAGAAATCTACTACAATATGTGGTGGATTGCTTGTGGGAGGGGGGTGAGGGGGGGGGGTTGGGTTGTGGTGCGTCAAAGTTGGGTGTGGTTTCCCTTTTTTCAGTTTACTATTTTTTTTTCTTTTTTCTTCTTTTCTCCCTCTCTCCTGATCCTCCATTTAACCATTGTTGATGACGATGATTAGAATTTTTGCTTGGAATGTACGTGGTTTGGGGGAAAGAGGTAAGAGACAAGCGGTTTTTGACCTGACTCAGGCCCATCTACCAGCAATAGTCTGCCTGTTAGAGACCCATCTTACTGAGGAGACCACTAGAGTGGTCGACAGGGGATGGGCTGCGCATAAGTATCATTCTACCCTCACCAATTACTCGAGAGGTGTTACGGTGTTGATACATAGACTTATAGACTTCGTTTGTGAGGCATCCTCTGTCGACCAACAGGGGAGATTTATTTTTTTATATTGTAGGTTAGGGGGAGAGTTATGTATTTTGGCCTTTGTCTATATCCCTCCGCCATTTTCTTTTTTGGTTCTTAATTCTCTTCTATTATTTATGGATAAATGGCCAGAATGTCCAACATTGATTATCGGCGATTTTAACTGTGTCATCGATCCTCTACGTGACAGGGTTTCTATGAGTGCTGGGAGAGACAGTCCGGTCCAGGGGTCTCCCCTGGCACGGTTTTGCCTGGAGGCTGGATTTGAGGACGCTTGGGAACATCTGGGACAGGGGAAAAGGTTTTTTTCATGCTTTAGTAAAGCAGGTAAATCGTTGTCCAGAATAGATCTTGTATTGATAAATAGCAAATATGTGAAACTGATAAAACGAATGAAATATGAAACAAGGTCAATATCTGACCATTCTCCGCTATTACTTGAATTATGCTTGTCTCAGGAAAGATATACACCAAAACTTTCCTTTAGACTAAACCCTTACTGGCTATCAGTTATAAAGACACATGATATAATTCAAAATGAAATAGGCCGATTCTGGGATATTAACTACGGCTCAGCAAAAATTCAAGTGGTATGGGATACCTTTAAGGCGTACATGAGGGGACTGATGGTTAGTAATATCACGAACCTTAGAAGGGAATACGGAAAAAAACAGAAAAATCTAGAAAAACATGTAGTGTCGGCGACAGAATCCTTCCATATAAATAAGACGGAGAAGAATAGGGAAAATATGCAAAAAGCCACACAAACATATGCTAATTTTTTATTGGATAAGGCCCAACAGAATCTTTTCTTTAAAGGACAAAAATATTTTTCAGAGTCTGGGCGACCTGGTAAACTTCTCTCCAGAGTAATCTCCAATCAACATCCCAAAAAACATATAGACAAGGTTCGAGTGAGGGATGGTAGGATAGTCACTAGACAGGGTCCGGTGGAGAAGGCCTTTCTTGATTATTTTCTTGATCTGTATAAGGCTGATTCTAACATTACAGATGATAAGATAGATTTCTATTTAGATAGGATCAACTTTTCAACTATTACTGAGACGCAAAAGAAAGCATTAGAATTGGAGGTCTCAATTCAGGAACTTGAGGGAGCTATTAAACTATGTTCAGCTAATTCTACTCCTGGTTCAGACGGGCTTCCATATGAATTTTATAGTAAATACGGGGACTGTATTTTTCCTAGATTATTGGAGGTCTTTGCTGAATCAATGGAGGATGGGATGTTACCAGATTCAATGATGGAGGCTACAATAATACTAATTCCAAAAAAAGGCAAGGACCCTCTAGATCTAGAATCTTATAGACCAATTTCACTGCTTAATGCAGATGTAAAGCTTTTGGCGAGGGTCCTTGCTACAAGGCTTTCTGGGGTCATCTCCTCCATAGTCCATCCGGATCAGAGCGGTTTTATTCAAAATAAGGGTACACATCATAATTTACATCGGCTCTTTTCTAATATCCAGGCCCCTGGGGGGACCGCCCGCTCCATCCTGTCATTGGATGCCTCTAAGGCCTTTGACAGGGTGGAGTGGCGTTTCCTCTGGAAGGTTCTTGCTAGGATGGGCTTTGGAGAGAGGTTTATACGCATTCTTAAGTTATTGTATAGATCCCCAAGGGCTAAATTGAGTCTTAATGGAATTCTGACTAGTTGTATCGAGTTAAACAGAGGCACCCGTCAGGGTTGCCCATTATCTCCCTTACTATTCGATATGTATATCGAACCCCTTGCGATGGCCATCAGGCAGGACGATCAGGTTAAAGGATTTGGTACGCTAGGAATACAAGACCGTATCTCATTATATGCAGATGATGTTCTGTTTTTTATAGATCACACGGAAACTACTCTCCCCAGGATTATTCAAATGGTTAAAGCATTTGGTGAGGTGTCTGGTCTTCTTATAAACTGGGCCAAGACCAGTCTGCTCCCAATAGACCCCCTGCCACAGAAAGAGGTTCCTGTTACACAGTTGGATATTGTTGATACTTTTCAATATTTGGGTTTGACTATATCGCCTCGGGTCGAAAACTTTGTAGAACTTAATTTGATCCCCATAATGGTAAAGATTAGAGCTAAAATAGGGATCTGGCTGAAACTTCCCCTGTCTAGAGCTGATCGAGTTTCACTGGTTAAAATGGTGATATTACCACAATTTCTTTATGTGCTCAGGAATACACCTATTTGGATACAAGACAAACATTTTAAACTTATGGAAAGAATAATTAATGACTTAATATGGGGAAGAAAGCGAGTTCGAATTAAGTTGGAATATTTGTATAAATCAGTGGAGTGCGGGGGTTTAAATCTCCCCTACTTTAAGGGGTATTTTATTGCAGCCCAGTTATTGATGTGCTATGAATCAGAGAACAGCGCACTGCTGGGGAAGTTGGTAAATAGTCACGCTCACAATAATATTTTCACCTTGTTGGAATCTGGTCTATTGAAGAGTTATGAGCAAGGCTATAGAGAGACTATAAAACTACTCCTTAAGGTGTGGGCTACAACTAGGACATGGTTGAAGGTTAAGGGTTCACTTACATTTACGCCTCTTTGGCATAATTTGTATTTACAAAGGCTGGATGAAATTGCAGCTGACAAATTTTGGCAGAAGAATAAAATTTTATATATTTCACAGGTAGTTAAAGATAGAGAAATTAAACCCTTTATAGAAATGACACATAATATAAAAAATCTTTCATGGTTTAGGTATTTTCAATTGCGATCTGTGTTATCTAGTTTGGATGATAAGCGGCTGTTGGATATAGATAATTTATCCTTTTTGAATGATTGGGTAGGGGGCACACTTCTAGAATAAAAATTTCAAATATATATAAGTTATTACTTAAGGTACGGTTTAGTGATATACACTCACCAGGACAAAAATCGTGGGAGGTGGATTGTCCGAATTTACAAATAGAAGGGTGGGAGAATATTTTTGGGAATTTATCTTTATTATCCCAGAACTTTAACCATGTTCTAATACAATTCTATATTTGCCACAGATTATATATAACTCCCCTATGGATGAATAAATGCGGGTTAAGAGACACGTCCAACTGTCCCAAATGTGACACTGTAGGAGCAGACTTTCTCCATATGATATGGACCTGTCCAGAACTTATAAATTACTGGAATGGTATCAATAATTGTATTATGTGTAAACTAAAAATTCGAATTCCTTTCGAACCACAAGTATTTGTTCTTAATGATCTTTCCAAACTAAAAAATCATAAGTATCAAAAGATCTTCCTGAGTAGAATATTGATGTTGGCTAGAGTTTTGATCAGTCGGACCTGGTTTGCCCGATCCATTCCAGACATAAATACATGGACAAATTTAATTGATAAGGGTAAAGAACTACGAGAAAATTATATATAGACGGAGGGAAATTGAACACCAGTGGAGTAGGATATGGAGTGGTTGGAGGTCCGATTAGCTGAGGTCAAGTTGTTTTATATATAGGGGTCCTACTTTGACGCACCACAAATCGGGGGGGAGGGAGGGGAGGGTTTTCTAAATGTTATGAAAAGACGAGCTGAATATATTTATATTTATATATAATTAGTTGGGTCACTAAGAATTGAGAGATTGTAAAGACTTTGTTTTACTGTAAATGTTCTGCAGTTTTCCCAATAAATTTTTGGGAAATAAAAAAAAAAAAAAAAAAAAAAAATATTGATTCAGGGGATCTATATACATCTTTCCACAAAATACTGATTGAAGGGTGCTACAATCCTACTTTTACAAAATACTGATTGATGGGTGTGATAAACCTGCTTCCACAAAACACTGATTAAAGGGTACAATATACCTGCTTCCACAAAATACTGATTAAGGGGAATGATATGCCTGCTTCCACAAAATACAGATTGAGGGGTGAGATATACCTGCTTCCACAAAATGGTGATTAAGGGGTTCGATATACCTGCTTCCACAAAATACTGATTGAGGGGTGCAATATACCTGCTTCTGCCAAATATTGATTCAGGCGTTCTATATGCCTGTTTCCACAAAATATTTATTGAGGGGTGCAAAATGCCTGCTTCTACAAAATTCTGATTTAAGGGGTGCTATATACCTGCTTCCACAAAATACTGATTGAGGGGTGTGATATACCTGCTTCTACCTTAATATTGATTGAGAGGTGCAATATACCTGCTTCTACAAAATACTGATTAAGGAGTATGATATACCTGCTTCTACAAAATACTGATTGTGGAATGCAATATACCTGCTTCCACAAAATATTGATTAAGGGGTTTAATACACCTGCTTCTGCAAAAAACTAATTGAGGGGAGCGATATACCTGCTTCCATAAAATACTGATTGAGAGGTGCAATATGCCTGCTTCTACAAAATACAGATTAAGGGGTTTGATATACCTGCTTCCACAAAATACAGATTGAGGAATGCGATATACCTGCTTCCACAAAATATTGATTAAGGGGTTTGATATACTTGTTTCCACAAAATACTGATTGAGGTGTGTGACATACCTACTTCTACAAAATGCTGATGGAGGGGTGTGATAAACCTGCTTCCACAAAATTCTGATTAAGGGGTACAATATACCTGCTTCCAGAAAATACTGATTAAGGGGTTTGATATACCTGCTTCCACAAAATACAGATTGAGGGGTGCGATATACCTGCTTCCACAAAATACTGATTGAGGGGTGTGACTTACCTATTTCTACAAAATACTGATTGAGGGGTGCGATAAACCTGCTTCCACAAAATAATGATTAAGGAGTTCAATATACCTTCTTCCACAAAATACTGATTAAGGGGTTTGATATACCTGCTTCCACAAAATACAGATTCAGGGGTGCAATATACCTGCTTCCCCAAAATGGTGATTAAGGGGTTTGATATACCTGCTTCCACAAAATACTTATTGAGGGGTGCAATATACCTGCTTCCACCAAATATTGATTCAGAGGTTCTATATACCTGTTTCCACAAAATACTGATTGAGGGGTGCAATATTCCTGCTTCTACAAAATTATGATTTAAGGGGTTCTATATACCTGCTTTTACAAAATACTGATTAAGGGGTGCGATATACCTGCTTCCACCAAATGTTGATTCAGGGGATCTATATACCTGTTTCCACAAAATACTGATTGAGGGGTGCGACATACCTACTTCTACAAAATACTGATTGAGGGGTGTGATAAACCTTCTTCCACAAAATACAGATTGAGGTGTGCAATATACCTGCTTCCACAAAATGGTGATTAAGGGGTTTGATATACCTGCTTCCACAAAATACTGATTGAGTTGTGCAATATAGCTGCTTCCACCGAATATTGATTCAGGGTTTCTATATACCTGTTTGCACAAAATACTGATTGAGAGGTGCAATATACCTGCTTCTACAAAATTCTGATTTAAGGGGTTCTATATACCTGCTTCCACAAAATACCTATTGAGGAGTGGGGTATACCTACTTCTACAAAATACTGATTAAGGGGTTCTATATAGCTGCTTTCCACAAAATACAGATTGATGGGTGCAATTTACCTGCTTGCACCAAATATTGATTGAGGCCTGCGATACACCGGCTTCCACAAAATAAATATTATGGGGTGTGATATACCTGCTTCCACCAAATATTGATTCACGGGTTATATATACCTGTTTACACAAAATACTGATTGAGGAGTGCAATATACCTGCATCTACAAAATTCAGATTTAAGGGGTTCTGTATACCTGCTTCCACAAAATACTGATTGAGGCCTGCGATACACCAGCTTCAGCAAAATACTGATTAAGGGGTGCGATAGAGTCAGAAGAATTATTTTCTCATCCATTCCTGATCCAGTTTAGGCATCGGATCAGGAAGAGGAGGTAGTAACGGCCGCCACCCAACGGTCTGACGACAGTACCCAGATCGCCCCAAGGATAGTGGACTCGGCTTTTGCTGCCTACTCCGAGATCTATAATGTCAGTGGTGGTGAAGGTGACGATGATGACGTGTCAATGGACTTCACAAGGGTGCCCACGAAAGAGGAAGAGTAGGGGAGTTCAGAGGGAGAGACAGAGCAGAAGATAGGGAGGAGAAGGAGGAGAAGCAGGCAGAACTTGCAGTGCATTGGAGGCAAAAAGCAGACTGCAAATGTAACTGAAGCGAGCCATCCACCATGCACGGTCACATCTTCTGCTCCCAGGACACTGGCACATGGCTCTGCAGTGTGGGCTTTTTTTTAACGTGTCAGCTGCTGACAATTGTGTTGCCATCTGCAGTCTGTGCTGTGAATGCATAAGTCGCAGTAAGCCCAACAATCACTTAGGGATGACCGCCTTAAGAAGGCACCTGGCCTCCCATCACTGAGCCCAGTGGGAGCAATGCCATCAGAACCCTCAAAGCCAAACTCATGAAGCTTCACGTCCTGCCTCTTCTCATTCTCCTCTCTCCTCCGTTTTGTCCTCCACGCCACCTTCCACCATGCCGTCGTCGTGTTCATCTGGCAGAATACAGGCTTTCGTGGCCCAAATGTTCGAGCGTAAAAAGATGATGACACCGGATAACCCTCTTGCCTAACGGCTGACCGCTGGCTTGTTGGAACTGCTAGCCCACCAACTAATGCCATGTAAACATGTAGACTCGGAGGCCTTTAGAAAATTTGTGGCCATTGTCACATTTCAATGGAATGTCCCAGAAGGATATCCCAGAGCTACAGTATATGGCCACGTTTAGCGGCAATTGAATATATCTCTGGCGCACAGTGTCGATGCCAAGATACATCTAACCACAGATACGTGATCTAGCAAACATGGGCAGGGAAGGTACATAACTTTTACTGCCCACTAGGTGAACCTTCTGACGGCCGTCAAGCATGTAACTCCTGGCACCCGTGTGGATTTGGTGTTAACGACACGGATTGCATGCAGGCCTGCCTCTTATTCTCCTCCTCCTACTTTATACTCCGTCTCCTCCTCGGCGGACTCCTCCTTTTCAACTGCTACCACCTCTCCCTCTGCACTTCCCAAGCTCCCCCGAACGTATTTGACGTGCCAGGTGAGACGTCATGCTGTGTTGCGGCTGTTGTGCCCGGAAGCCAAGAGCCACACCAGTCCAGCACTGCTTTCAGCTCTGCGGTCACAGGCCGATCAGTGGCTAACCTCGCTCAATTTGACAGTTGGTAAAGTAGTGTGCGACAACGGTGCTAATTTGCTGAGCGGGCTGAAACAGGGCAAAGGGCCACAAATGCCATGCATGGCACACGTCCTGAACTAAGTCATGCAGTGATCCATTGCAAAATACCCTGGGGTACAGGACGTTTTGCGGCATGCCAGGAAAATCCCTGGCCATTTTAGAAGATCTTACACGGCCATGGCTCGCCTTGCTGATGTTCAGCAGCAACACCACCTGCCCGTCAGACGTGTGATTTGTGACAGTACAACGCGCTGGAACTGCACCTTGTATATGCTTGATAGGCTGCTCCAGCAGCAACGTGCCTTTTACGACTACCTGTACGAACTATGCAGCAGAACAGGCTCTTGGGAGCTTGGTTTCTTTTCACAGCACCAGTGGCTGCTCACGCGCGTGCGTGTGCTCATGCGCGTGCTCATGCGATCATCAAACTGGTCAGTTGCAGCCAGGGCACCATCAGTGACATCATACCTTATGCCTTCTTTCTGAAGCATGCATTGCATTGTGTCATTGATCAAGCCGTCGAGGAGCAGGAGCTGGAAGATGAGGAAGTCGCAATGCCGGGGGGAAGGGGGCTACTCTATCTGAGACAAGTCATCAGGAGTCTGAAGAGGAGTCATAGGAGGATAGTGGCTGGGGGAGGAGGAGGAGCAAGAAGAGCAGGCTTTGAGGGGGATTTTATACTTTTCGGGGATCCCTGGCGTTGTTCGTTGCTGGGTGGAAGAGACCGAGGACGATATTCTCCTGGGTGATGAGGAGGAGCCAGGGCGCTCCACCACTTCCAGTTTAGTGCAAATGGGGACCTTTATGCTCCAGTGTTTGAAGAGGGACTCCCATATAAAAAGTATAAAAGGCAAGGACCAGTAATGGGTGGTAACGTACTTAGACCTCTGGTACAAAAATAAAATGGCGGACATGTTACCAGCATCACAGAGGGCTGTTAGAATGCAGCATTTCCAGGCTTGCTGTAATAGATGCTGCATTATGCTGTTGCAGGCGCTGGCAGAGGAATTTCCACCCATAGCGAAACAGGTGCGGGTACCAATCCTACCACGCCTGCAATAAAAGGGTGGTTTAAAGATGCGTTGGTCACTTCGTATATGAGATCAATCTTGCAGCCAACCCATCGACAGCAGCCCTCCGGATCCAGCCTCAGAGAACGCCTAGACCGACAGGTGTCCGACTACATCAGGTTAACGGCCGATGTGAACACTCTGAGAAGCGAGGAATCCCTGGACTACAGGGTGTGCAGACTTGACCTGTGGCCAGAGCTGGCACAATTTTCCATTGAACTCTTGGCTTGCACCTTGTCGAGTGTACTGTCCGAAAGGAAGGGGGATCGTGACCGATAAGAACACTCGCCTAGCTCAGGACATTGTGGACTACCTCACATTTCAGAGAAATTCAACTCCTGTGACGAGCACGTGTAATTGAATGTCCTCATGCCAGCCCACACATATCTGCCACCACCCAAAACAAAGAATGGTCCTTGTCTTATGTATATACAGTGGCATAAAAGGCCTTTTCTGTCTGGTGAATGCCTAATATTTGGGGCCTATACTCTACTGGTCTGCAGTAAAATTGTTATCCACTGACCGTCTAATGTACCTCCAGCCACATGATCACTTGTTCTTTTCTGTCCAGTGAATTCCTAATGTTTGGGGCCTATACTCCACTGGTCCGCAGTAAAATTGCTATCCACTGACCATCTAATATACCTCAAGCCACAAAATCACTTGTTCTTTTCTGTCCAGTGAATGCCTATTGTTTGGAGCCTTTACTCCACTGGCCTGCAGTAAAATTGTTATCCATTGACCGTCTACTATACCTCGAGCAATATAATCACTTGTTCTTTTCTGTCCGGTGAATGCCTAATGTTTGGGGCCTGTACTCCACTGGTCTGCAGTAAAATTTGTATCCACTGACCGTCTAATATACCTCCAGCCACATAATCACTTCTTCTTTTCTTTCCGGTGAATGACTAATGTTTGGGGCCTGTACTCCACCGGCCTACAGTAAAATTGTTATCCACTGACCATCTAATATATCTACAGCTACATAATCACTTGTTCTTTTCTGTCTTGTGAATGCCTAATGTTTGGGGCCTATACTTCACTGGCATACAGTAAAATTTGTATCCACTGACTGTCTAATTTACCTCCAAAATGTTCCTAGGCTCCAGCAGGGTGCATTTTTGAGAGTTTCCCTTTAAGACGCATAGAAATGGCCCCTGATTAAAATACATATTTCTTGTAGGAATTTTTGCCTTTGATCCCCCTATGGTAAGTCACTGTCTATGTTGTGGGACTATTTGTGCACTTCTAGTAAGTATTTGTTGGCTGCAAATATGAGCTGAAGGTTTTTTAGGTTCGTCTGGCATTAAAGTAAACGGGGCCCGCCACGAACGCGCGGTTCGCGAACATTTCATCGCGTTTGCGCGCTCGCTGAAACTTCCCGGCTGATGTTCGTCCATCACTAACTCTTAGTGACTTTTTGGGGTTGTCAGTTTTAAAACTAGCACCTGGATCTGAATACTTTTGTAATTGCACATATTTAAAAATGTAGTATAACCAAATGTAGAGTTTAATAAAATGTATGTGCAGTTTGTTTGTTTTTATTTCTTTGTACTGCTTGTTTAGGTGGCTGCACATTCTCAGATTCCTCCCTCAACTGCCTTCTGAGCTGTGATAGAGTGAGCTGCAGCAGAATGGACACACTCCCCCGAGCTACAGCAGAAAAGACACTCCCCTTGAGCTACATATCAGCTTGATATAAATATATCAGAGCAATGAATGGGGAAATATTTGGATCCAAGTGAGGCAAGGGGCTGGTTCCAGCTTTGTATGAAAGAGAGTTTTATGTAATATTTGATGTCTGATTTTCATATTTACAGTAGTTATGGGAACAACCCCTTTACCTTACCTCTGCAAATAGTTTTGGCGTTAATGACCAAGCCCTATTTTTCACATTTAAGATTTCTCACGTCATATATTAATAACTTTGGAAAGCTTTACTGATCTAAGCCATTCTGAAATTGCTTTATCATGACACATTGTACTTTATGTTTGCGGTAAAATTGCTACGTTTTACATTTATTTAAAAAAAATGTAAAATTTGCAGAAAATGAAAAAAAAATTGAATTATTTTTTTCAAGTGATACCTTATAAAATAGTCATTACTTTAAATTCACTATGGTGAAGATTTATCAAACTTGTAAAGTAGAATTGGCATAGTTGCCCATAACAACGAATCAGATTCTACCTTTTTTTTTCCTAAGGAGCAGATGGAATCTAATTGGTTGATATGTGCAACTAAGCCAGTTCTACTTTACACCAGTTTGATAAATCTCCCTCCATATGTTTACTTTATGTTAGCATGATTTTGCAACTGTCATTTTATGTTTTAGTACATTAGAAAACTTAAAATTTAAACAAACTTAAAATTTCAGAAGCAATTTTTTAGATTTTGAAGAAAAATCAGTTATGAAGTCAGGGGCTGACATAACAGAAACCGCCAAATGACCACATTTTAGAAACTACAAACCTTTAAATTTTTTAAAACTGATTATTTTTTTAAACTTTGTTAACCCTTTAGGTGTTCCATAGGAATTAAAGGAAAATTTAATTTTTTATTTATTTACTGTTGCACAGTAAGGGTTAATAGCAAAACAAACCATATTGATTACCCTGATTCTGCAATTTACAGAAACACCCCATATGTGGTCGGAAACTGCTGTATATGCACATGACAGGGCACAGAATAGAAAGCTTGCAATATTGTTTTTAAAGGCCAGGTTTTGCTAGAATGTTGGGCACTACAGTATGTTGCATTTGAAGACTCTCTGATGCACCCCTACAGTGGAAACTTCCAAAAAGTGACCCCATTTGGGAAAATACTCCACTCAAGGAATTTATTGAGGGGTGCAGTAAGTAATATTACTCAACAAGTATTTGAAAAAAAATATATATACAGTATTTTTCACCCTATAAGATGCACCAACCAATTATATGCACCTAGGTTTTAGAGGAGGACAATAAGAAAAAAAATGTTTCATTCGACCACAGATCCGACCCCCAATGCTAATCAGACCTCAGCTCACAGCCCCAATCAGACCCCCAATGTTAATAAGATCCCCAATATGACCTCAGATCAGACCCCCAATCAGACCTCAACGCAGACCCCAATGCGAATGACCCCCCAATCAGACCCTAGATAAGAGCCCCAATATAAATAAGACCCCCATTAATACCTGAGATCAGACCCCATGCCTCAAATTAGCCCCCTATGCCTTATATCAGCCCCCAGCCTTATATCAGCCTCCAGCCTATTTTATTCAGCCCCTAGCATCTTATTCAGGGCCCAGACACTTTTATTTAGCCCCCTGCCTCAGAAAACATAAAAAAATAAAAAGAACACCTTTTCTGCTTTGGATGCTGCAGCTCCTCAAACCCAGTGTGCTCTCTCTTCTTTCTCCTGTTGTTTTGCTGTGATCCGACATGCACAGCGTGAGGTTACTGAGCGACCTCACACTGTGTGCAGCCATGGACCAGGAACCGGTGAGTACAGAGCCTTCTTTGCTTCCCGGTCCTCCGCTACTAATGAGCGCTTCCATAAGCAAAGCACTCATTAGAATTCACCAATAAGACTCAGTGACATTTTCCCCCCGCTTTGCGAGAAAAAGTGTGCCTTATGGGACGAAAAATACGGTACATTTTTTACAAAAAAACGTTGCTTCATTCCAAATGTTTCATTTTCACAAGGGGTAACAGGAGAAAATGAACCACACAATTTGTTATGCATTTTTTCCCTGAGTATAGAAACGCTCCATATGTGGAGGGAGCCGTACATAGATTTTCTAACATAGAATTTGCTGTAATGTTTATAAAGGCCCAAACTTTTATTTTTTTGTTGATTGAGCTGTGTGAGGGCTTGTATTTGCGGAACAAGATGTAGTTTTTATTGGCACCATTTTGGGGTACATATAACTTTTTCGATCACTTTTTATTTTATTTTTAGGGAGGGGAGGTGTGCAAAAATTGCAGTTCTATCAGTGTTTTTTGTAACTTTTTTAAGGGGTTTTCCATGCAGTATACATGATACAGTTATGGCAATATCAAATGCATATAGTTTTTTTTATGTTTTACTACTTTTAGCATAAAATTACTATTTTACTAAAAGAAGTTATTTTTTGTGGGATTGGCTGTGTTTTTTATTGGTACAATTTTGGAGTACAACTGACTTTTTGATTGAACATTATACAATTTTTGGGGAGGGGGGGTGTGCAAATATTGCAATCCTTTCAGTGTTTTTTAAAATTTTTTATAGGGTTCTCCATGTGGTATATATAATATGATAACTATGATCCGTGGGTCAATATGGTAATGCTGATACCAAATTTACCCTATTTTTGCCTTATAAGACACATCTGCCCTAGATTTTTGAGGAAAATAAGAAATAAATATTTTTCATTAGACCTCAGCTCAGAGCCCCAATCAGACCCCCACATGTTAATAAGACCCCCAATCAGACCTTCAATGTTAATAAGACCTAAATCACACATCAGATAACGTCTAATGCTTATAAGATCCCAAATCAGAACTGAGATCATACCCCCAATGTTAATAAGACCTCATTTAGACCTCAGCTCCGACCCCTAAACTGAAAAAGAACACCAATCAGACCTCAGATCAGACACCAATGTGAATGACCCACAATCGGACCACAGGTCACACCCGCAATGTGAATAATGTGAGGCGCCTGCAGGAGAACATCAGGAAGAGTTGAGTACAGAGCCCGGGAAGCACTGCATTCACCTCTCATCAGTATTTAATCCATAAGATGCATTGACATTGGGGGGAGTGAGTTTTATAGGGCAAAAAAAAAGCTTTTTTGATGTTTTACTACTTTTGCAGAATAAAATATATTTTTTTATTAAAAAATAAGTAATGTTTTGCATTGTCATATATAAACATCCATAACATTTTTATTTTTTCATCAATGTAACTGTATGGGAGTTTTTTGTGAGACTGATGTTTTTGGGGCTGTAGTTTTTATTGATACCACATTGGGACATATATAACTTTTTGATCACTTTTTATAAAAAATTTTGTGGGAGGTGAGGTGACCAAACATCAATTCCATCATCGTTTTTATTTTTTTTTATTTGCTTTACAGCGTTCACTACGCAGATATGGGAAACATTGATTATTATTTTTTTGTTGGAATTTTGTATAGATTTTGTTTACCAAGTCCCAGTTGGATCTTGAAGATACTCATCTATTGCAGAGTACAGATGTGGCATGTATAGCAATGTCAGTTTTACACTGAAATTCACCATGATCAGACACTGCCTCTGGGCATCAGGAACACAAAGGGGGCATAAGGGGGCACAAGGGGACCATACCTGATTTCAAGTTCTGATTTCCGGAGTGGAGATCAGAGCCTGAAATTGAAAGAATTAGAGCTACTACGACAGATTAGATAGATAGCGAGATAGATAGATATAAGATAAATAGATATAAGATAGATAGATATAGAATACATAGATTGCTAAACATTCATAAACAAGCTAGTAAATTGACTTTGAGATATAATATATTCTGTCGACATCTATCAGCGTCTAGCACAACAAATTGAATAGAAAATGGCCTGTGAAAATATAATTTAACATCACTCTTTCTGTAGGTGAAAAAAGGGAAGTCATGATATCACATACATTTTATTAGCAGAAAGACATAAAGTCTTGTGGTATAATTGCTAGTTTGTCAATTCCTGTAGCCTCTGGTGGAGGATTCTGTCATTATATTAGACCATTTCTGAAGTTAGCACAGGGTGATTTACTGAATAAATGTGTGATAATGCTGCATATAATTAATGGACATTATGTCTAGTATTAAAGCAATATGGGAATGAGAGACGAAGGCTACACAATATCTGTCTGCTGTCTGCAGCCTAAATATATACTGTTAATAAAAATCAACTTAATTTAGATTTTTAGATATTTTTTTTTTGTGTAACAAAATGCCACTCCTGACATGTTTGTTTTAGTAAATTATTGCATTTCCTTCCTATTAATCTTTTACTCTACCACTGCTCTGTGCCATAACTCTACTATTCCTTCTGAATATTTACAAATACATTGATAACTAGGTACAGTTGTGTTCAAAATAATAGCAGTGTGTTTAAAAAAGTAAATACAGCTCAAAATCCTTCTAATAGCTTTTATTTCCATACACACAAATGCATTAGGAACACTTCACATTCTATTCCAAATCAAAACATGCAGACAAATATATAAAATTTGTGTTGTTCCTAAAAAAAAAAATAAGAAAAGTAAATATTAGACTGTTCAAAAAAATAGCAGTGTTTGTATTCTTCTTTATTTTTTTATGTCACCCAATAAGTTTTCTATTGGATTAGTATCCAGGGATTAGGCTGGCCACTCCATAACGTCAATCCTATTGGTCTGGAACCAAGATGTTGCATGTTTACTGGTGTTTTTGGGGTCATTGTCTTGTTGGAACACCTATTTCAAGGGCATTTCCTCTTTCGCATAAGGCAGCATGATCTCTTCAAGTATTCTGATGTATTCAAACTGATTAGTGATCCCTGGTATGCGATAAATAGGCCCAACACCATAGTATGAGAAACATCCCCATATCATGATGCTTGCGCCACCATGCTTCACTGTCTTCACAGTGTACTGTGGCTTGAATTTAGTGTTTGGGGTCATCTGAGAAACTGTCTCCGGCCACTAGACCCAAAAAGAACAATCTTACTTTCATCAGTCCACAAAATGTTGCGCCATTTCTCTTCAGGGCAGTCAATGTGATCTTTGGCAAATTGTAACCTCTTCAGCACATGTCTTTTATTCAGCAGGGGATTCTTGAAGATAGCTTGGCTTTACATAGGCATCTTCTAATTGTAACAGTACTCACAGGTAACTTTAGACCTTCTTTGATCTTCCTGGAGCTTATTGTTGGCTGAGTCCTTGCCATTTTGGCTATTCTTCCATCAATTTGAATGGTAGTTTTTAGCTTTCTTCCACGTCTTTCAGGTTTTGGTTGCCATTTTAAAGCATTTGCGATTAGTTTAGCTGAGCAGCCTATCATTTTCTGCACTTCTGTATATGTTTTCCCCTCCCTAATCAACTTTTTAATCAAGGTACGCTGTTCTTCTGAACAATGTCTGGAACAACCCATATTCCTCAGAATTTCAGAGAGAAATGCACTGTAACCAGCATCTACAACATTTGCTGCCTTCCTTCCTTAAATAGGGGAAATAATTACTACCTGTTTTTCAAACAATGAATGACCTCATTAATTTAACTCCACACAGCTTTTATTTTGAACATGCCCCTTTCAATAAGTGATTCAATTACACAGCATGACTGTTGGGTCTGTTGGATTTATATTATTCTACTACACCTGCTAATAAATTATTTGCCATGTAGAAATATCATTTCTACCAAAAACAGTAATTGATCAGGTTAGTGATGTCTGACTGCTATTATTTTGAACACAACTGTATTACTACCTATCGCTGTGTTCCTTCCTTACATAGTTGGCACAATTTTTACCGATTGGACAGTGTCAGACTATATAGGTACACCCCCCCCCCCCAAACTGGTATGAGCCAGATGTCAGTTTTCAAAGAGGAATGGCACAAAACACTTCTAAGAACAATACAAGGATTTACTAAAATGAAAATATCAAGGAAGGTCCTCTTCAATCCTTATGCTCATGAGTTGCTTAAAGGAGTTGTGTCGCTTCAGCAAATAGCATTTATTATGTAGAGAAAGTTAATACAAGGCACATACTAATGTATAGTTATCATATCATCTAACTTATTATAACTGTTTTTGTGTTGTAATCTAAAGCATTAGACTTCCTTCATGCATAAGAACAGATTTACTATTGGAAATGGGCCATAATTCTGTTGTTTCTTGCTGTATATGGAAGAGGGGCTACAATCCTGATTATAAAAAAAAAAAAGAAAACATGCCAACCTTAATTTGTAACATTTAAAGCACTGTGCAAAATATTTAGGCATGTGTGGGAAAATGCTGCAAAGTAGGAATGCTTTCAAAAATTTAAGTTGAAATGGTTTATTTATATCAAGTAACAAAATGCAAAGTGAATGAACAAAACAGAAATCTGAATCAAATCAGTATTTGGTGTGACCACCCTTTGCCTTTAAAACAGCATCAATTCTTCTAGGTATGATTGCACACTGTTTTTGAAGGTACTCGGCAGGGAGGTTGTCTGTGGATGTAGGCTTGCTCAAATCCTTCTACCTCTTCATGCAATCCCAGAGAGACTCGATTATGTTGAAATCAGGGCTCTGCAGGGTCTATATCCTCATTTACAGGACTCCTTGTTCTTCTTTATGCTGAAGATAGTTCTTAATGACATTGACAGTATGTTTGAAGTAATCTTCCTGCTTCAGAATAAATTTATAGTAAATGTAAACCCCAGATGACCAGCACTATACAAGTACAACGCTGCAGGAATTGACTTCCCAACCAGTGCTGTGCATGTATAGTGACAGGGGTCTGGCTTTTACTGACAGCCAAGACCCTGCTGTAACCCCACTGCAGGTGAAAACTCTGATGCCTATGTATTAACCCCTTACATTTTGTGGACAATGCTGACCACCACGCAAGTTGTTTAGAGATTCCAGGAGTCCCCTCTCTGACCACATCTACTCCCTTACACAGGCCTCAGCCGCCTTCCAGCTATGGAAACCTATGTAGTCCAGCCCCCAGATTTGGTCCTATAGGCAACTATCAGTGTAATATTGACAGTCACAATGCATTACAATGCACTATTTTATATACAGTATCTCATAAAAGTGAGTGCTCCCCTCACATTTTTGTAAATATTAAATTATATATTTATATAGGACAACACTGAAGATATGACACTTTGATACAATATAAAGTAGTCAGTGTACAGCTTGTATAACAGTGTAAATTTGGTGTGCCCTCAAAATAACTCAACACACAGCCATTAATGTTTAAACTGCTGGCAACAAAAGTGAGTACACCCCTAAGTGAAAATGGCCACATTTTGCCCAAAGTGTCAATATTTTGTGTATCCACCATTATCTTCCAGCACTATCTTAACTCTCTTGGGCATGGAGTTCACTAGAGCTTCATAGGTTGCCACTAGAATCTTCTTCCACTGCTCCATGATGACCTCATGGAGCTGGTGGATGTTAGAAACCTTGCACTTCTCCACCTTCCGTTTGAGGATGCCTCACAGATGCTCAATAGGTTTAGGTCTGGAGACATATTTGGCCAGACCAGTATCTTTACCTTCAGCTTTTTTAGCAAGGCAGTTGTCGTCTTGGATGTGTGTTTGTGGTTGTTATCATTATGGATGAGCGAATTGACTTCAGATGGAACATCCAAAGTCGATTCGCATAAAACTTCATTCTAATACTGTACGGAGAAGGAGATCCGTATACTATTAGAATGTACTGGCTCCGATGATCTGAAGTTATTGCTTGGAACTTTGGAACCGAACCAGAGTTCGGAAATGTTTTTTACAGTACAAATAAATTTATGAAGTTATAATGCGAAGTCTCGCGAGACTTCGAGAAGCAAAAACGTTGGCTCATTGGAGCCAATAAATTCTAATACTGTACGGAGATCCTGTACAGTATTAGAATGAAGTTTTATGTGAATCGACTTTGGGTGTTTCATCCGAAGTCGATTCGCTCATCCCTAGTTATCATGTTGGAATACTGCCCTGTGGCCCAGTGTGTGAAGGGTGGGGATCATGCTCTGCTTTAGTATGTCAAAATATATGTTGGCAGTCATGATTCCCTCAATGAACTAAAGCTCCCCACAGCCGGCAGTACTCATGCAGCCCCAAACCATAACACTCCCTTCACCACACTTGCCTTTGTACTCCTCACCTTGTTGCCACCATACACGCTTGACACCAACTAAACCAAATAAGTTTATCTTGGTCTAATTAGACCACAGACATGGTTCTAGTAATCTATGTCCTTAGTCTGCTTGTCTACAGCAAACTGTTTATGGGCTTTCTTGTGCATCATCTTTAGAAGAGGCTTCCTTCTGGGACGAGAGCCATGTAGACCAATTTGATGCAGTGTGCGGCGTATGGTCTAAGCAATGACAGACTGACCCCCCCCCCCCCCCCCCCCCACCACCACCACTTTAACCTCTGCGGCAATGCTAGCAGCTGAGCAAGTTCACTCAATTTTCTTTGGTCGACCACGGCGAGGCCTGTTCTGAGTGGAACCTGTCTTGTTAAACCGCTGTATGGTGGATGCTGCCATTCAGTTTTAGGGTGATCTTCTTATAGCCTAGGCCATCTTTATGTAGAGCAACAATTCTTTTTTCAGATCCTCAGAGAGTACTTTGCCATGAGGTGCCATGTTGAACTTCCTGTGACTAGTATAAGAGAGTATAAGAGAGTGTGAGAGAGATAACACCAAATTTAACACACCTGCTCCCAATTCACACCTGAGACCTTGTAACACTAACGAGTCACATGACACTGGGGAGAGAAAATGACTAATTGGGCACAATTTGGCCATTTTCAATTAGGGGTGTACTCACTTTTATTGCCAGCAGTTTAAACATTAATGGCTGTGTGTTAAGTTATTTTGAGGGCGCACCAAATTTACACTATTATACAAGCTGTACACTGACTATTTTATATTGCATCAAAGTGTCACATCTTCAGTGTTGTCACATGAAAAGATATAATAAAATATATATATATATATATATATATATATATATATATATATATATGTAAGGGGTGTACTCGCTCAAAATTTGGTTTTGAAAATTTTCTTGGAGATTTGAAAATGCTTATAAAATTTTTAAACCTTCTAGCTTCTTAAAAAAATAAAACATCCATAGATATACTGTATATGGTAAATGGTAATTAATAACTATTTTGTGAAGTGTCATTGTCTTAAAAGCAGAGACATTCAAATTTAGAAAATTGCTAATTTTTTCAAATTGTCTTTACAGTTTGATTTTTTTTATAAATAAAGGTAAAACATATTGATCCAAATATTGACCCAAATTTACCACTAACATGAAGTACAGTGTGCCACGAGAAAACATTCCCCTATTCGGTTAGATAAATAAAAGCACTCCAAAGTTATTAGCACATATTTGGGTCCATAAGATAAAAAACTGTCTGTGTTCTGAAGGGGTTACACTTTTAACGCTTGCATTTTTTTAAAGCATTCTTACTTTGCAGTACTTTCCACACCTGCCTAAAATGTTTGCACAGTACTGTATATATTTGTTTTGTAGCTGCAAAAAGCCCTTACTATGACTTTCTGTAAGTACATTTCCCTTTTAGTCTAATCCCCATTTATTTGTCTAACAGAAGGATTTAATGTTGAGTTCATACAAGTTTATTCATTATTAATATTATCTGAATTTATGACATGCAGAGTCCAAGAGTCAAAATAGCATCAAATCATCAAGACAATGTCAAATCAATGCAGTAGCTAGAGACCATACTGTGCTTTTATTGGTTGCTTATGTGAACATATTGGATGTACAGTGTGTTGTTAACAAACTCACTGAACTAGCCGTATAGTCTAATTGATACATACGATGGAGAATAATATCACCAAATGCGTTACCAACTGCTTGTTTATTTGCTTGACAGAGAAACAAAGCTTTATAAAGCTGCTACAAAGAAAATAAAACTTTGTATCTGCCTGTGTTGTCCTACATGGATTCTCTTGGCACTGATAATCCACTGATGATTGTAAATAACATTTTATTTTGTAAATTACTGTACATGGCTTTTTTTTTTATTAAATTGAATCCTTATTGGAGAATTATGATCAAAAATGGGCAAATAGAAGATTAAATTATTTGCACATAAATAGTTTCACTCAGACTTTCCAATTGACAAGAATATGATTGCAGTATGGAAGTCCTGAATTTCAGTCTGACAAAAGCTATAGCTATGTTAATTTCATGCTCATAAAGATTTTGTGTAGATGCACTGATTTTGGCACCTTTCAGTCAAGCGAGTTCCACTCATCGGACTCGTAGCCTGAGTATGCAGCAGCATCCGTCCTGACCTCCCGGCACTGACAGGTCGCATAGCATTATATTGATTTATGATGCTATGTTACCGTTCTGGAATGTATTGTATAAGGGCTCATGCACATGACTGTATGTATTTTGCGGTCCACAAAACATGCATCCGCAAAAAAAAACGGATGGCCTCCGTGTGACATCCGTATTGCATTTTTTTTTATTTATTTTTTTGCGGATCCATTGTAAAAATGCTGGTTCTTGTCCGCAGAACGAACAAGAACAGAACATGTTCTATTTTTTGCGGAACGGTCATGCGGACATACAGAAACGGAATGCACATGGAATCATTTCCGGATTTTTTTTTACGGACCCATGGAAGTGAATGGTTCCATATATAGACCAGTAAAAAAAAAAAAAAAAAAAAAACAGAACAGAAAAAGCAAAAAAAAAAATGTCTGTGCATGAACCCTAACATAATGCTCCAGAACTGTAAGGGTTACATAGCATCTTAAATCAATATAATGCTATGCGACCCCATCAGTGCTGGGAAGTCAGAACTGGAGCTGCAGGTCCGATGCATTGAACTTGCTTGTCTGAAAGAGACCTTTCTCTATGATTCTCTGCTATGCAAGTAAAATTGGGTTACAGATGAGCAAATTGATTCATTAGATTCAAATTTTTTTTAAGCTGATACGGTAAAATTTCTTTTAATTTGTTTGTGAATAGAGAATGAAAGAGAGAGAGATTCGTACCTGAATCAAATTTCATGGCGAGATTCAGATGAATCAGACCAAAACAAACTGTTGGTGATATCTATTTGGGTTACCGGTAATTCACTTCATAGGAAATAAATGTAGTCTACAGCATTTTTGTGTTTGAAAAGCAGAAATAGGGCTATAAGTCCCATTGGGATAGCAAGTAGCGTTGAGTGCGAATATTCGAAAAGCAAAATTTTATTGCGAATATCGGCACTTCGAGAATTCGCAAATATTTAGCATATAGCACTATATATATTCATAATGACGAATATATTATTTTTTTTACATCAAAAGATGCACCAGACTTGTTTGAGTGGCTCACTCAGCCTTCCGCTTCTGCACCCTCGTCATCCTCTCTATCTGCACCCGTTTCACTCTCTGCTGTGTGCACCCCCAAAGACACCATTACCACCACTATATCCCCTCTGCTCGAGTCAGAGGAATTATTTTCCCATCCATTCCAACACCTTACAGATGCACAGCCATTCTTGGCATCGGATCAGCAAAAGGAGGTATTAACGGTCGCCACCCAGCAGTCTGACGACAGTACCCAGATCAGCTTAAGGAGGGTGGTCCCCGCTGTTGCTACCTACTCTGATATCTCTAATGTCAGTGGTGGTGAAGGTGACAATGATGATGTGTCGATGTACGTCACGTGGGTGCCCACAAGAGATGAAGAGGAGGGAAGTTTAAAGGGAGAGACGGAGCAGCAGATAGGGAGGAGAAGGAGGAGGAGCAGGCAGAACTCGCAGTGCACAGGAGACAAAAAGCAGAATGCAAATGTATCTGGAGCGAGCCATCCACCATGCATGGTCACATCTTGCGCTCCCAGGACGCCGGCACATGGCTCCGCAGTGGGGGCTTTTTTTAACTTGTCAGCTGTTGAAAATAGTGCTGCCATCAGCATCCTGTGCTGTCAACGCATAAGTCACGGTAAGCCCAACACTCACCTAGGGACGACTGCCTTAACAAGACATCTGGCCTCCCAACACCGAGCCCAGTGGGAGCAACACCATCAGAACCCACAAATCAACACTTCTGGTGCTCCACGTACTGCCTCTTCTCCTTCTCCTCTCCTCTCCCATTTGTCCTCCACTCCACCTTCCACCATGCCTTGGTCACGTTCATCTGGCACAAGGCAGGCTTCCGTGGCCCAAATGTTTGAGCGAAAAAAGATGATGATGCCGGATAACCCTCTTGCCCAATGGCTGACCGCCGGTTTGTCGGAACTGCTATCCCGCCAACTACTGCCATATAAATTGGTGGACCAGGAGGCCTTTATAAAATTTGTGGCCATTAGCACACTGCAATGGAAGGTGACCAGAAGGAAATATTTCTCCCAGAAGGGCATCCCTGAGCTATATGGCCACGTTCAGCGGCAAGTGAATGTATCTCTGGCACACAGTGTCAGTGCCAAGATATATCTGACCACAGACACATGGTATAGCAAACACGGGCATGGAAGGTACATAACTTTTACTTCCCACTGGGTGAACCTGTGTGGCTATGTACCTGTGTGGCTATGGTGTTACCGCAACGGATTGCATGCAGGCCTGCCTCTTCTTCTCCTCCCCCTACTCCATCCTCTGTCTCCTCCTCGGCTGACTCCTCATTTTCCACTGCTACTGCCTCTTCCGCTGCACCCCCCAAGACCCCCAGAACCTATTTGACAAGCCAGATGATGCATTGCCATGCAGTGCTGCGGCTTTTGTGCCTGGAAGCCAAGAGCCACACTGGTTCTGCACTCCTGTCAGCTTTGCGGTCACAGACCGATCAGTGGCTAACCCCACTCAATTTGACAGTTAATAAAGTGGGGTGCGACAACCATGTCAATCTGCTGAACGCGCTGAAACAGGGCTAAATTACACACATGCCGTGCATGGCACACGTCCTGAACTTAGTCGTGCAGCGATTCATTGCCAAATACCCCATGGTTCAGGATATCTTGCGGCAGGCCAGGAAAATTTCTGGCCATTTTAGAAGATCTTATACGGCCATGGCTCGCCTTGCTGATGTTCAGCGGGGACACCACCTGCCTGTCAGACGTCTGATTTGTGACTGCCCGATGCGATGGAACTCCACCTTGTATATGATTGATAGGCTGCTCCAGCAGAAATATGCAGTAAACGACTACCTGTACGAACTCTGCGGCAGGACAAGTTCTGGGAGCTTGTTTTTTTTTGTTTTTTTTTTACCACTCCAGTGGCTGCTCATGCGCGCCACATGCAGACTTCTGGGGATATTTGATGAGATCAGCAAGCTGGTCAGTCACAGCCAGGGCGCCATCAGTGACATCGTACCTTACGCCTTCTTTCTGGAGCGTGCATAGCGTTGTGTCATTGACCAAGCCTCCGAGGAGCAGGAAGATGTCGATGAGCAGGAAGGTTAGGAAGTTGCAATGCTGGATGAATTCCCAGGGGGGCTACTCCATCTGAGACAAGTCAAGAGAAGTCTGAAGAGGCGTCAGGAGGATGGTGCCGGGGTGGACCAGGAGCAAGAAGAGCATGCTTTAAACGTTTCTGGGATCCCTGGTGTTCTCTGTGGCTGGGGGAAGAGACCGAGGAAGACATTATCCTGGACAATGAGCAGGAGCCAGGCCACTCCACTGCTTCCAGTTTAGTGCAAATGGGGGCCTTCATGCTACAGTGTTTGAAGAGAGACCCCCGTATAAAAAGCATAAAGGGCAAGGACCAGTACTGGGTGGCAACATACTTAGACCCCCGGTACAAACACAAAATGGTGGACATGTTACCACCATCACAGAAGGCTGTCAGAATGCAGCACTTCCAGGCCTTGCTTAGAAAAATGCTGCATTCTGCTTTTGTGGGCACTAGCAGAGGAATTTCCACTCATAGAGAAACAGTTGCGGGTATCAATCTCACAGCGCATGCAAGAAGAGGGCGGTTTGAAGATGTGTTGGTCACTTCGGATATGAGATCCTTCTTGCAGCCAACCCATCGACAGCCGCCCTCTGTATCCAGCCTCAGGAAACGCCTAGACTGACAGGTGTCCGACTACATCAGGTTAACGGCCTATGTGGACGCTAAGCGAGGAACCACTGGACTATAGGGTGTGCAGGCTTGACCTGTGGCCAGAGCTGGCACAATTTGTCATCAAACTCTTGGCTTGCACCTTGTCGAGTGTCCAGTCCGAACAGACGTTCATCGCAGCAGGAGGGATCGTGACTGATAAGCGCACTCGCCTAGCTCACTGGATTTTGGACTACCTTGCATTTAAAAAAATGAATGAGGCATGGATCTCGAAGGAATTCAACACCTGTGACGACCACTTGTAATTAAATGTCCTTATGCCAGCCCACAACTATCTGCCACCACCCAGAACAAATATTGGTCCCTGTCTAAGGTAAATACAGCAGCATAAAAGGCCTTTTCTGTCCGTTAAATGTCTAATGTTTTGGGCCTCGGGGGAATTCAACACCAGTGACAACCACGTGTTTCAACTATTATCATTAGGGTTTTATTTCAAGAGGGGGATTTCATTAGCCATGTTTTTAGTCCAATTTTATATTTTTAGTTCTTTAAAGCATATGTATTTGTACTGGCCTTTAGTAAAATTGATATCCATTGACCATCTAATAGATCTCCAGCCACATACTTACTTGTTCTTTTATGTATGCTGAATGCATAATTTTTGGGTCCTGTAGTAAACTAACCTGCTGGAAAATTGATATCCAAGGACCGTGTAATCTACCTTCAGCCACTTACTTACTTGTTCTTTTATGTACGCTGAATGCATAATTTTTGGGGCCTGTAGTAAACTGTCCTGCTGTAAAATTGATACCCAATGACCTGTAATCTACCTTCAGCCACTTACTTACTTGTTTTTTTATGTACACAGAATGGATCATTTTTGGAGCCTGTAGTAAACTGGCCTACTGTAAAATTATTATCCAATGACCATGTAATCTACCTCCAGCTACATACTTACTTGCTATTTTATGTACGCTGAATGCATAATTTTTGGGACCTGTAGTACACTGGCCTGCTGTAAAATTGATATCCAATGACCATGTAATCTACCTCCAGCCACATACTTACTTGTTCTTTTATGTATGCTGAATGAACAATTGTTGCAGCCTCGGATGAATTCAACACCAGTGATGACCACGTGTTATCGAATTTAAACTATTATCATTAGGTTTTTTTTTCAAGAGGGGGATTTCGTTAGCCATGTTTTTAATCCAATTTTATATTTTTAGTTCTTTTATACATATGTATTTGACTTGTATTTGTACTGGCCTGGAGTAAAATTGATATCCATTGACCATGTATTATACCTCCAGCTACATAATCACTTGAATATTTTCTGTACGGTAAATGCCTAATGTTTGGGGCCTGTAGTCCAGTGGCTTACAGTAAAATTTGTATCCATTGACCACTTAACGTACCTCGCGCCACATAATCAGAATTTCTTTTATGTTAGATAAATGCCTAATTTTTAAGGCCCGTACTCAGGTGGCCTAAAATAAAAAATTTCTAGGCTCTAACAGGGCACATTTCAGAGAATTTCCCTTTAAGACGCATAAAAATGTCCACTGATTAAAATACAGATTTTTTTGTTGGAATTTTTGTCATTGATCCCCCTCTAGTCTGTCACTGTTGATGTCATGGGACTATTTGTACACTTCCACTAAGTATTTGGTGGCTACAAATATGAGCTGAAGGTTTTTGAGGTTCGCCTGCCATTAAAGTGAATGGGGCCCGCCACGAGCTTGAGGTTCACGAACATTTGATCGCGTTCGCAAATAGTCCTGGCCGATGTTTGTCCATCACTAATCGCAGGGCTCTATCAATATTTGGTGGACGCAGGTATATCGTACCCCTCAATCAGTATTTTACTGAAGCCGGTGTATCGCAGACCTCAATCATTATTTGGTGGAGGCAGGTATATCGCACACCTCAATCAGTATTTTGTGGAAGCAGGTACATAGAACCCCTTAATCAGTATTTTGTACAAGCAGGAATATCGCAACCCTCAATCAATATCTTTTAGAAACAGGTATATAGAACACCTAAATCAATATTTGGTGGAAGCAGGTATATTGCACACCTCAATCTATATTTTGTGGAAGCAGGAATATGAAACTCCTTAATCAGTATTTTGTGGAAGCAGGTATATCGCACCCCTCAATCAGTATTTTGTGAAAGCAGGCATATAGAACCCCTTAATCAGTATTTTGTAGAAGCAGGTATATCTCACCCCTCAATCAGTATTTTGTGGAAGAAGGTATATAGAACCCCTTAATCAGTATTTTGTAGAAGCCGGTATATTGCACCCCTTAATCAGTATTTTGTGGAAACAGGTATAAAGAACACCTGAATCGATATTTGGTGGAAGCAGGTATATCGCACCCCTCAATCAGTATTTTGTGGAAACAGGTATAAAGAACACCTGAATCAATATTTGGTGGAAGCAGGTATATCGCACCCCTCAATCAGTTTTTTGGGGGACAACAGGTATATTACACCTGTTGCAAATAGTTGTTCCAATCACACTTGTCCCTCTATATACCTGTGGTATCGGAGCAGAACCACACACAACAGCTGCGCAATACAAATGCACTATAATATACTTTCTATTTTAGAAAGTATATTATAGGTATATCACACCCCTCAGTATATCATACCTATCGAAAGCACAGCTATACCAGTCCTTAAAAGGAATTTTGTTGCCCTATTAGCTAGCGTTTGGTGTCCCTAAAAGTCTGTCCCTGATCCACAAAGCAACCTCTCCCTACACTGGCAAAACACAGAATGTAAAATGGCTGCCAGATAGGGTTCTGTTATAGGGTGGGAGTGTGTCCATGTGCCGAAATGTCTCAATGTGCTGTCCTGTCCCATCTGATGGATGTGTCATGGGTCAAAGTTCGGCGCAATGCAAAAGATTATGGTGCAAAATGACCATTGGGCGAACCGCAAGACCATCTCTACTTACAGTATCTTTACTAGAGGTTAATGCAAGTAGCATAGATCATTCATGCACAGTTATGAAGAACTGGCTGGGACTTGTAGTTCCACAGACTTTCTCTTCTCTTTCCAGCTCTTAGAGTCAGTAGCTACTAACTTTTTCGCATTCAGAAGAACTCAGGAGAACCTCAAGGCCATCTCTAGAGGAGTGATGTTTTTGTTCACATGACCCTCCCTCAGTGGGCATCTTATGGACAGGACCTTTGTGCAGATAACACAAAAGATTAGATAAATAAATTAATAAATATAGCAAATTGAACAGAACAACAATATAGGTCATATTAATAAGTGCAATATAGTCATCCTACATACACATTGGTCAACAGTATCCAGAAGGTGACTAACAATGGATGTAGGATAAAATATCTCATTAAGGAGGATATTCTGTTTTTCTATACCCTCTTGTTATATACAGAGAATAAACCCTTGAATTCAAAAACTCTTGAGAGAATATGCTCAACAGTTAATTTCCTACTTATGTTTGGAAAACAACCACACAATATGCAAATTAATTTAAATATGTCTCAATGCTCCAGAGCTTCTTGCATTGTGTTAGGTTTTATCTTGGCTTCACAAATTGTGATAAAAAGAACTTCATAAACTAAAGTGTATAAAAGTTTTCCAGTTCTTGCAGGTGCCTGTGATTTTCTAGTTAACGTGTGCAGTTTCCCTCTGTTGCATCCACAGATGCTGCATTCATGCTTGAATCTGCTATTGAGGTGTCAATTATGCTTTCTTTCATAAGCTGGAAGCAGACAACATGATGGTGTTTGGATGACTACCCAAGCTGCCAAAAGCTGCCAGCTCTTTAATGGAAATGATTTTTGACTTATGTGCCCTAGTGATGGTTCTCTGCCTTATAAATTACAGTCTTGTTTGGAAAGCAGGAGTTCAAGAGGCTAAGACAACATAAGCCAAGACTTTAAAAGTTGTCAGTTTCCAATTCAAGAAATTGCCTCATCGGGTAGAGTTTTCGAGCTCATCTTGCTATTTCCCCATTTTAAGCTTAGATGACTTGACCAACAAACACTCTTTCCATAGGGTACCAACATATATTAAAAACAAAAAAAAATAAAGTGCATAAAGCACAAAACTGTATGATAGTGTTCGTAAGACAGCCAATGCCATATTGATTTAATTTTTAAAACAAATGTTTAAACATTTCAGTTTAATAACTTTGCAGATCAGTGATTTTTCCTGTATTTTAAGGGGAACCTGCAACCAATACCCTAAGTGTTATAAAGGTGACAGACTAAAAAATTTTATTTTTATTTGCATTGAAATGTGCCCTTTCAACAGACTCCCGTACGGCAGTGACATTGTAAATTATTCACAGACGTGCATGGACAGACATGTTTATAAAGCTGTTCAGAAGCCAATTAGGAAATGCCTGCACTTTTACTAATATATGACTCATGTACTCATTGTTCTGACCAAACAAACATGCTTGCCGAGGACGGCTCATCTTAATCATGTTGTTTCCAAATTGAGTATTCCCTTTATTATGTAATCATAAAATCATTGTTACTATGACTGATTCAATTTGAATAGTATTCCTTGGGGACATATATTGTTCAATGAAGTCAAAATAATTATGATTATTTGGCCTTTAGCTGTAGCTGGATGAAGTCAGCAAGCAGACATGGCAGTATGCCCACAGCTATACAGTACCTAATGAGAGTCAGTACAATTGCACCATTTCAGTAGGGAAATCCTATAGTAGCAATATATCCTATTTTCTCGTCTCTCACACACATATATATATATATATATATATATATATATATATATATACACACATATATATACACACACACAATATATATATATATATATACACATAAACATTATATATATATATATATATATATATATATTTATTCATATACCATGCATGTTATGTTTCTATCTGATCCTTTGCAGTTTATGGATACCTTTTGCTTATACAGTATATAGAGAGCAGTTCCTGTCATTGCAAATGCAGTATGAACATACTTTACCCTATATTTGCACTCAATAAAATATATTATCTGCAGAGAATGCAGAAAAAAAGGATCCTTATTCCTGATAAGAAAATATTTCCACACCAACAGAAAAGGGGGTTCTTTAACCTCTTCCGGAAATATGACGTAATAGACGTACTATTACATCATGCTGATCAGCGCTGACCGCGGAATAGAAGGTGTTTGTGGCCAGTGATGATCTCCATCTCGTCCCCACGCTGCGGTGACAGGGACACGATGGGTGAGAAGGCAGCTCGATGCCTTGCAGACGCATCGGGCCAGCCTTCTATGGACGCCGAGGAGATCCAGCCCCAGGCTGTTAGTGAATTACACAGTGTATAGGCACTGCATTGCAGTACAGATATATTGTAATGCATTGCAGAGGGGATCAGACTCCCAAAAGTTGAAGTCCCAGAGTGGGGCAGAAAGTCATTTTTTGTCACCTTTTATCACAAAAAGTGATCAAAAAGTCATATGCACTCCAAAATAGTACTAATAACACTGTCCCCTCATCCTGCAAAAAATGAGCCCCTACATCACCCAAAAAATAAAAAAATAACTATGGCTCTAAGAAAATGGAGACACTAAAAGATCTTTTTTTTGTTTCAAAATGTGTTTATTGTGTAACACTTGAATAAATAAAAAAGTATATACAGATGTAGCAGGGTTAACACTTAAACTCTTAACTCAAATTTTTACATCATAGTTGAAAAGCAATTGAAGGCGTTTGCTTAAAACATTTAGTTTAGATAACATGTCTCATAAAATATGTGTTAACTCTACTACTCTGTATATTAGGTATTGCCACATCCATAACGACCTGCTAAATAAAAGTATCAAATGACCTAACCCGTCAGGTGAACAATATAAAAAATAAATAAAAAATTGTGCCAAAGAAGCAATTTTTGTCACTTTACATCACAAAAAGTGTAATACCAAGCAATTGTCATATGCACACCAAAATAGTACCAGTCAAACCATCACTTCATCCAGCAAAAAATTAGCCCCTACATAAGACAATCGCCCCCCCCCCCCCCAAAAAAAAAAATATATGGCTCTCATAATATGGAGACACAATTTATTTTTATTTTTTCCAAAATTGCTTTATTAGGGGGCACTGCCTCCGATTGGAGAGGAAAAAGTTCCATCTCCGGAAGCGTCAAAGCTTCTTTACTGTAAAAACTATGAATCTGTGGAATAGACTTCCTCAGGAAGTGGTCACAGCAGGAACAGTAGACAGTTTCAAAAAGGGTTTAGACAAATTAAAAGTAAAAAACATTAATGCTTATGAAAACATGTAGAAACCCGAGTCTCAATTCCTTTTGGAATTCGCATCCTCCCCCCATCCCTTAATGAACTTGATGAACGTATTTCTTTTTTCAACCATATTAACTATGTAACTATGTAATTATGTAAAGCTGAAACAAGCAAACAAAAAAAGTAGACATATTTGATATTTTAATCAGATAAGGATGGCTCTACGGAATATAAGGAAGTCTGGTTAGGTGCACAATCTGATGTAAACCCCCATTTACCAGATAAAATGTATTCGATAATTAGAATAGCACTCACAAATACAGGGGTCACGCAGATGCAACAGTATTAAAATGTATTGACTTAAAATTCCCTCTACATACAATAACACAATATGTATTAGCCAATACTCAATATTTATAACATTGTACATACATTGGTCCTGAGACTCATATATAGAAAACGTTAATTCACATATATGACTAATGGTTCATCAAATGTTAAAAAATGTGAATGGCTCCTTTAAGGCAAACAGAGGTATGTCCCCTTTAAGGCAAGTAGAGGTAGCTAGATAACTTGCAAAAGGCTACACAATTCTGTTGTAGTGGTTTGAAAACTTGCTGAATCGAAAGTTCAGTGTACACATTTATTTAAATGGCCAGTCTTATATATTCGTAAGTATATCGTGTGTTCGCGGATTGCGTTTGTGCAAACCTTCTTGTTCAAAACATTCAATATAGACACAGTATTTGAGATGCTCGTGATTTTATGATGCGTAAGTTCATATATATTATTCATGCAGACTTTCTAATGCCAAAGATTTAGTATAGGCACAATAGAGCAAAGTTCATAGAGTGCTCATGATTTTTTAGGCCTCTCGATTTTTTCAACCTTACGTGCAGTTTTTGTAGACACGATAAAACAATATTAAAACGTTTTAAGAATTGCTTCTAAAATTCTAAGCCTTCTAATGTCCCAAAAAATAAAACAGCATTTTCAAAATGATGCCAACATAAAGAAGACATACAGTTGCAAGAAAAAGTATGTGAACCCTTTGGAATGATATGGATTTCTGCGCAAATTGGTCATAAAATGTGATCTGATCTTCATCTAAGTCACAACAATAGACAATCAGAGTTAGCTTAAACTAATAACACACAAAGAATCAAATGTTACCATGTTTTTATTGAACACACCATGTAAACATTCACAGTGCAGGTAGAAAAAGTATGTGAACCCCTAGACTAATGATATCTCCAAGAGCTAATTGGAGTGAGGTGTCAGCCAACTGGAGTCCAATCAATGAGATGAGATTGGAGGTGTTGGTTACAGCTGCCCTGCCCTATAAAAAACACACACCAGTTCTTGGTTTGCTCTTCACAAGAAGCATTGCCTGATGTGAATGATGCCTCACACAAAAGAGCTCTCAGAAGACCTACAATTAAGAATGGTTGACTTGCATAAAGCTGGAAAGGTGTCATGGGGCGCCAAAGGCACACTCGGTCTCCTATCAGCTGCAGACCTGCTGCTTAGCTTCGGGAGCGAGGATCTGTGTTTGGCTTTGTTCCCAGGGCGGCTTTGCTAGCTGGGAGGCTCCCTGCTCCTAGGTGTGCCTTGAGCGCCGAGCTGATCACTCGGTGCTCGACTTGTCTGTCTGTCAGTCATGTGACGCTGGCCACGTCACATGACCCTCAGACCCCACTATAAATATAGGCAGCCTGCTGGCCACAGGTTGCCTGTTAATCCTAGGTTCCTGGCTATTTGTTGGACTAGTGATGATCCTTTGCCTTCTCCTCCTGTACTGCACATCCCTCCTGGTATTGTGACCTCGGCTCCCACCTGACTACTCTTTGCGGACTCCTCTGGTACTTCTCTACTATCCTGGTATTTGACCCCGGCTTCTCCTGACCATTCTTTGCTTACCCTTTGTACTGCGTAGCTCTCTTGGTTCTGACACGTTCAGTATTTTGTGTTCCCTGCACATATCCTAAGTAAGGGACTGTCGTCCAGTTGTCCCCTGTCCTAAGGAATCGTGAGACAAGTAGGCAGGGCCAGGGATGAGGATGGAGCGCAGTGGTCACTATCCTTCCCCCAGTCCCTGTGTGTATGTGGACGTGACCGTTACAAAGGGCTTATAAAAGTATCTCCAAAAGTCTTGCTGTTCATCAGTCCACGGTAAGACAAATTGTCTATAAATGGAGAAAGTTCAGCACTGCTGCTACTCTCCCAAGGAGTGGCCATTCTGTAAAGATGACTGCAAGAGCACAGCGCAGACTGCTCAATGAGGTGAAGAAGAATCCTAGAGTGTCAGCTAAAGACTTACAAAAGTCTCTGGCATATGCTAACATCCCTGTTAGCGAATCTGCGATATGTAAAACACTAAACAAGAATGGATTTCATGGGAGGATACCACAAAGGAAGCCGCTTCTGTCCAACAAAAGCATTGCTGCACATTTACAGTTTGCACAAGAGCACCTGTATTTTTCACAGCAGTACTGGCAAAATATTCTGTGGACAGATGAAACCAAAGTTGAGTTGTTTGGAAGAAACACACAACACTATGTGTTGCAAATTTTCAAAATTTTTAGATTTTTTCATAAATAAAAACAGAGCAATAGAGACAAAATATTGCTTGTTCCACATGGGTGAATAAAAGTTTTACTTTCATTTTACTTTTTTGGGAGAGCTGACCGTTTTTCTGGACTGTGCATATTGGGGTCGTGCTTACCCCTATAGGGCTGTTGCACCCAAATATTTTTTCTTAGACGGTGCTGCCATTTCTCTTTTTATTTCACTATATTGATATATATATACAAAGACCAAAAATTACCAACATACAGCTGGTCGGAGGGGCGTGGCCTAACCCACATGGAGTAAGGACGCACAGCACCTGAGCTGCTCCAGCATCCTGAATCCTGGCCATCCGGCGTCCTTTTGCCTTCAAGGCCGCTCTTCTGGACCCTAAGAATCATTGCCGGTTTGGTGGATTCGTCTGGGCTGTCACCTGCTGACCCGGTGGACTTCTGGCCCGATAACTTCATTGGCATGTGTGGCGCATACCCCGTTCTCGGCCGCCGGTGACTGTCGCCGCCTAAGTTGAAGGACTCTGAGGTGATCTGCTGATATGCAATTAAGAACTGTCAGTCTGCGCTTACAGCTAAAATAGATCACCTTCAATTAGATCTCACCTGTCTCCGCCATGATATTGATAAGATACAAGACAGGACAGTGGAGGTGGAGAGACGACTGGGAGAGGTGGAAGGTGTGGCGCACACAGGAGAAAACCATGTGAGGGCCCTCCAGCAGCAGGAGAAAACAATGTGAGGGCCCTCCAGCAACAAGTGAAAAACATTATAGGCAAAGGTAAAGGATGCTGAAAACCATAAGAGGCGTAATAACATATGCATCTTGGGCCTTCTGGAAATAGCTGCGGGCCAAGCACCTGAGGAATTTGCAGAGAACCTTTGTTGACCTTGGATTAGTTCGACAATACCGAGGACTTGGTGAAAGACTGTGTTTTATGTGTCTCCTTGTGGTTCTGTTAAGGGAGGTTAGCTTACTGAAGATTTGGGATACTAGGCTCAGATAGGTTGGGGTCTGGGTAGGGAGTGGGGGTTTCCATAACACTGTTCAGGGGTTATCTGTTTTGTGTGTCTACATCTTGTGTGTTGTCATGTGTATGTGGGTAAGTATGGCCTGGGCACTCTGGGGACTTCCCATGTTGCTCCATAGGCTTCCACTTTTGGAATGGCTACCTGTAGGTTTGTCTCCTGGCATGTCCGGGGACTCAATGACAAGGTGAAGCAATCCCTCATCTTTAACTACCTGAAGGGTTATAGACTATGTTGTGATCTTGCAGGAGACTCACCTAAGAGGACAAAAAAAATTAGCATTAAAACAGCCATGGGTCGGACATGCCTATCACGCAGTATATACTAACTATGCGAGAGGTGTCTCAGTTATTGTAGCCAAGACACTCCCTTTTCAGCTGCACACAGTGCAGTTAGATATCTCTGGATTCTACGTCATTGTTTCCGCAGCTGTGCGGGGTATAGACTATGTAGTTGTCGGCCTATATGTTCCTCCCCTATTTCCTCCCCTATTTCCGAGAAATGTAATAGACGATATAATGGGAAAAGTGACCTTACCGACCGCCCCCCTAATTATGTTGGGTGACTTTAATGCTGTCCTGGATCCGATCACAGATAGACTCCACCCTCAAGCTACCCATAATAAGTCACTTAGTAATTGGCCAGAAGCTCATGGATGGAGACTCATGCACCTCAGGGACCGTCAGTATTCCTGTTATTCCGCATCATTTGCCATGTTATCTCATATAGACCTTGTGTTTGTAAGTGAAGAACTGTTACACATGATGATTAGGGTGGAATACCTCCCACGGGGTATCTAAGATCATGCCCCCCTGCTCGTGATTCTGACCCAACCAATTGCTCCCCCGGATAGGCAGTGGCGCCTTAATTGTAAATGGCTGGAGATTTTACCTGTGGCTAGTGCAGCACAGCAGGGAATGACTGATTACTGGGCATGTAATGAGGGATCCTCATACCCTATTGTCAAGTGGGAGGCCTTTAAAGCGGTCCTGAAGGGTAATCTTATACATGCGGTAGCGTCACATAGGAAACAGCTTGGGACCACTACAGCTAAATTAGAATACACATCTGGGACAAGGTGCAAAGACGCCTCAACCTCCATTTAGAAGAGTATATCCAGAAAAAAACTTTTATTTAAAAAACAGGAGGTATTCTCAGAGGGGGACAAGAATGGGAGAGCATTAGCCTATTTCGCGAAAACTGAGTCGCCGCAAACAGTGGTCTCACATATTGCTAGTGCACAGGGAGCTAGCATTAGTGTCCCTGGGGAAATCTGAGAGCAGTTTGCTTGATATTAATCAGATTTATATGAATCCAAAACGCCCTCTGAGAGTGGTGACTTGCAGAATTTCCTCAGTGCCATTCCGCTCACACCATTATCTCAATCAGATAGGAGTTATGGGGAACTCGGTATGGAGAACCATGGCAATTAGTGCCCGGCCGAGACTAACTCATTCAACTAAAGTGGATCCACAGGGTGTTTCTGACCCCGATGCGCCTGTTTCAGATGGGTAGACTTCCAGAACCATCATGCTTGAGATGCGGAGAGTCGAGAGGGTTCCTGTACCATATTATATGACTTGTCCCACTATGCAGTTGTACTGGGGTCAGATATGCACTTTTATTAACACAAAACTTGGACTTCCGGGGATCTGTTCCCCTATAATATGTTTGCTGGGACTGGTGGTAGACGCAATCCCCACTAAATATGGCATAAGACTGCTCCGTTCATTAATGTTCTATGGAAGGAAGACTATTCTCCTAAACTGGAAACCACCTAAGGCCCCAACTCTGGAGCAGCGGATACAGCTAATCAATACTGATCTTAACATGTATAAGCTGACATATACTGCTAGAGGTACTCCAGACCACTTTGATAAGATTTGGGGAATTTGGTTACATGCGCAAAACACTATTTAAGCAGAGATTTGGGTGGGGCAACGGGGTGCTCAGATGTGTGTGTGTGGGCGGTGTAAATGATGTCTAGGGATTGCTTATTGGGGCCAGGAGAATGCTGTCACAAGTGGACATACGCAAGACACTTTGCTTGGATTCCCTTTCTTTAATATTGGACTTTCCATGTGTATGAACAGGGCTTGTCATTTCCATCATTTCTAAAGCTTGTTACATGTAGTTGTTTTTGTGTTTCCTCATCCTGGTTGGGATGCTGTTGTAGGGTGATTTTAAAATCAATAAATAAATACTATAAAAAAAACATACAGCTGGTCAACCACTGCAGCTTTTTTATTTTTGTTATTTCATTTTTCACTCCATGTCTTTTTTGGGGCCATAACCTTTTTATTTTTCTGCTCACATGTAGTGGGGAGCCTCAAAATAGGGCAAAATTGGAAAAATAAATACAATTCTGCCACAGTTTTGTTTTTACAGTGTTCCTTAAAGCTGACCTGTGGGGGTGCTGTTTCTGTTTTAGCCTCAGGCAGCAGAAAGGCTAGGTGCACCCCTGATTGAGGGGGGGGGGGGTTATGGGAGCTAGCAGAGTTTTGAGTTGGAACTAGCAGCACATTGTACTTGGATAAAATGCCAGAAGAACTAATTAGCTGCCGCCGACTCTTTCATTGTGTAGACTGCTGGTTCATCTTTGCCCCAGCTTCTTAGTTATGTAGTAGCAAGGTCTACTTAGACTGGAGGAAGGCCACTTTAAGTCGGCTTTTTTGTGGATGGGGACCCATTTTGCCCCCTCCCGCCCAACACTTGACCTGCAGACCTGCATAAGTATGAGTATAGTGTATTTTCACAGATTATCAAATACAATTGAAATATATAATTTTCCTGGGTGGTTCATGTTGTTATATAGCTTTTTTCTGGCATCTGTTCTGGACATTCTGGAATGTCAAAACCTCAGAGCTTCATGCCTACTGTGTAATCAGGGATCCATAATGAGGCATTATACACGGGTATACAAGCACTACTATGATAGCTCAGACTGTGAAGAAGTTATTGATTTGATCAATATGTGCTGTTTCAGTGACTCTTCATTATTCCAGTCTGGCTGTTGGCTTACATAACAGTTTGTACTTTGAAGGCAGAAACAGTAGCACAGCAGCATGCAACAGTGAATGAATTCTTGCAAAGTGTGTCTGACCTTAGCTAGATAGAACATCACTGTGCTGCATCGACAGAAACAGCAGTGGCTGAAACCACATCAGAAGATCATGCACCAAATAACCACATTAACCTAGACTGCGCGCTTTCTTGTTTTCACTCAACAGATCTCAACTTAAATAATTACCGAATCGTTAACACAATCCGTGTTGTTCTGGATCATTACTACATTTAAAAGTAAGCATTTTCCTCATTTTGATCCATCAAATGAAAGATTTGTCACCCCCCTTCCCCCATGGATAGATCATGTTGCTTTTCATAATACAGCTTTCTACTCACTAAACAGTATAATGTTAACAAAAATTAAGTTTAAAAAAAATCTAAAATTTTGACGTACACCATTTTGTTTTTATGTCACTTTTAAAAGTGAGTGGGAACCATATTTGTGAATTTTGACTATTATAATGGTGGCCCATGGCCGACACTTCTCCAGTCACTCAGACAGGCAACCCTACATTTGCCCGTCTGCTCTTCCTCTGTTGACATGGACCCGTTGAGCTTCCTCAGCTTCCTTGCATTGGATCAGGCCACCACAATTCTGTTTTGTCTCTCCTGGCATGCTGCAACCTGCTGTTGTTAGCTAGGCCTCTCCCCTAGTCCTTAGGGTGTGAACAGCTCCGTGGGCTCTTACAGGGCAAGCACCCATGCACCCTAGTTCTTGTCAGCTAATGGCCGGTTACCTGTGGGTGCTTAAGACACCTTAAACACAATGGGAGGGTTCCTGAGGGTCTCTATCTTGCTATTTCCTTTAAAGATGTGCTGTATTCATTTGTCTGTCTACCAACTTCTGCCCGATTCCTAGATTCTGACTCTATGCTGCCTATGGCATATGGGTGGCACTGGGGATAGAAGAGCCATCCTCCACCCCTCTTTATAGGAGTGGACTGGTCCAACTTTCTTTCAGAAGGGAGAGTTAGCTCAGTAAGCCTGGAGTGAGGGAGCACATCTATACACTGCAAGAGTCTTAGGGACTAGAGATCCAGCTCATCTGTGAGGACCACTACTCCAGGGACACTGCACGGTCTCAGGCCACAGAAGTTCTGCAAGCTACAATTTTTACAATCAGCAAAGTTGTTAGCACTACAGTTATACAGACTCTGCTGCATGTAAGGGGAAATGTGTTAAGATACTCATCACCACAGCAATTGCCACAGTGGACCGCTTATTGCTGTTAGCAAGAGAATCAGGGCAGATAGACTTTTTCTAGCTAGTATACTTAGAGTGCCATTGTCAGCCACCATACCTCATCTTATGGGGAGAGAAATTGCACTGTGTACAAACCACTGCTGGATATACTGTTGCTCTTATCTTGCATTTAGTAAATAAATTATTTTGTTCTTTTAATTCTGGCCTCATTCCTGAATCTTTTCACTGAACTAATCCAGAAAAATGGCTTGAGGGAGTTCACTGGGACACAATATCTCATCAGGACCACTACCACTCCCATCCTCTGCTCTGGGTCCCCCAGGAACTCAATGGAGTTGCCATGGAGTGAAGTCCATATCCCTGTACAGGAGTTAAAGGGTTAATGACTCAGACTCAAGCAAAACTGACTTCAAAAATACCTTTGAATTTCCCCCAAAGTATTTGATCAATAGTTTTTGGATATCATGTTAACATAAAAAGGATGGATCGGTTTTGATGGGGATTTGCTGTATATTTAATCCTAAGCATCAAAAAGCACAAAAATCCACAACATAAATTGACATGATGCAGATTTAAAATGTCTTCTGTAGTGTATAGTTGACATTTTATAAAACTTCATTCACTTTGCCAATACTGTAATAAACTATAAATCTTCCTGCACAATACAAATGGAAAATCCCCAGGGTCTCTTCCCAGTGTGGATGTACTTATATTTCTCACCACTCTAAAAGTACAAAGTAGGAAACATAAGTGCTATGTGCCCAACCTAGGCATTATTGCATGCTTTATTTTGTTAATTCTAAGCCTTAGAATCTAATGTGTATGAGAGCAATAGGACAGTTCCCAATGGCAGACGTGTTTGGGAAAGAAGAATTAGCCTTTATTAATGTTTAACAAGCTTAATACTTTGTTTACAGGTATATCTCAATAAACATCAACAAAAAGTTTATTAATTGCAGTAATTCAATTAAAAAAGTAAACATATATAGATTAATTACAAACAAAGTGATCTATTTCAAGTGTTTATTTATTTTAATGTTAATTATTATTGCCTGCAGCTATTGAAAACCCAAGTCAGTTTGCGAGAAAATTTGAATATTATAAATGACCATTTTAATACAGAAATGCTGGCCTACTGAAAAGTATGTATAGTATACACACTCAATACTTGGTCGGGGCTCCTTTTGCTTGAATTACTCCATCATTAAGGCATGGCATGAAGGCGATCAGCCTGTGGTACTGCTGAGGTGTTATGGAAACCCAAGTTGCTTTGATAGCAGAATCAGCTTGTGGGTATTGTTTGGTCTGGTGTCTCTTATCTTGCTCTGACAATACCCCATAGATGCTCTAGGGCAGAGTTCCCCAACTCCAGTCCTCAGGGCCCACCTACCAGTCAGGATTTGAGAATATCCCACAGAATGAACACCTGTGGTAAGTCCTAAGGCATTGACACTAATTATATCACCTGCTCAATACTAAGGAAATCCTAAAAACATGACCCGTAGGTGGGCCCTGAGGACTGGAGTTGAGGAACACTGCTCTAGGGGGTTCATGTCAGTTGAGTTTTCTGGAAAATTAAGCACAGTGACACCGTGGATATTAAACCAGGTAGTGATACTTTTGGCAGTGGGACTGGGTGCTGCTAGAACAGGCATCCTCAAACTGCGGCCCTCCAGCTGTTGTAAAACTACAACTTCCACAATGCCTTGCTGTAGGCTGATACCTGTAGGCTGTTTGGGCATGCTGGGAGTTGTAGTTTTGCAACAGCTGGAGGGCTGCAGTTTGAGGATACCTGTGCTAGAAAATGAAATCAGCATCTCCATAAAGCCTCAGCTGACGAAAGCATGAAATGCACTTACATTTCCTGGTAGATAGATGCGCTGACTTTGGACTTGATATGATACAGTGGACCAACAGATGACATGGCTCCCCAAACCATCACTGACTGTGGAATCGTTACACTGGACCTCAAGCAACTTGGATTGTGTACCTCTCCACTCTACCTCTAAACTCTGGGACCTTGATTTACAAATGAGATGCAAAATTTACTTTCTTCTGAAAACAGGACTTTGGACCACTGAGTCCAGTACTTTTCCTTAGCCCAGGTAGGATGCTTCTGACGTCTCTGGGTCATGAGTGGCTTGACACAAAGAGTGAAATAATTGTAGCCTATGTCCTGGATGGTGTTAAAATGTAGCAAATCAACAGAAATAGGTGAATAATCAAGTTGACATTTTAAAAAGTCAAATTTTGCAAGTGGTGTGTACTTTTGATATATGAGGTGAAACAAATCGCCAGTTTTGATTTGTAACTTTAGTATTTTGTGACGCAAACTATGCCATTATTAATAAATGTCCCCAATGACTTTTGGGTTTTCATTAGCTGTAATCAACATTGAAAAAAATAAATGCTTGAAATAGATCACTCTGTATGTAATGAATCTATATAATATATGATATAATAATGATTTTCTAATTTTGAATTGGATTACTGAGATAAATTAACTTTATTTATTGGGATGCACCTGTATTGAAATAATGGTGAATGTGCAAGTTTTGGAACAGTTGAGACAACTAGCTGTCTAGTGAATGAAATTTTACCCTAGAGTTATATGTTTTATTTTGCCATCTAAAGTCAATATTTCTCTATTGGATATTATTACAACCAAAACCTCTCTATCTCTCTCCCAGGAAACATTCTCCTGAATTAAATCACTAGAGATTCTAATTCTATAGAATTAGTATTTTTTGGGAACATTCAGGTTACATTTTGATTCTATAGAATTGATTCACTCATCTCTATTCTTAACCCTTACGAAATTAGTCTATACAATTTTGTATATAATTTGTTGGGTACCATGTTGTCCTCACACCCTTTGCCCACATGGAATCATCTTTATATTTATTCATTTTCTTGATACAATGGCTTGTGTTTCACAGTCTTAAACGAGATCTGAGGTCAGGGGCAGGTGGCAAACAGACAAAGTTCATAAACAAAGTCTGAGGTCAGAGGCAGGCAGCAAACAGGCAAAGTCCAGGAGTTCTATAAGCAAGGTCTGGTACACAGCAAAGCAGACAAGAAAGACACCTTAGCACTTAGAAATAGACAAGCTAAAACCATTCGTTTTTTTTCATGTTGCCAATTGAGCTAATTAGTGTTAATTGGTCTTCCAGCTCTTCGTTATGCTCAAATTTACTTTTTCCAGCCTCTTATTGCTACTTGTCCCAACCTTTTGGGGATTTCTTGACACTGTGTAAATTTGAATCAACGTATTTTTCCTTTAAAATGATACATTTACTCGGATTAAACGTTTGATCTGTCATCTACGTTCTATTACAAATAAAATATTGATATTTGCCATCTCCACATCATTGCATTCAGTTTTTATTCACAATTTGTTTAGTGTCCCAACTTTTTTGGAATCCGGTTTGTACTAATGTGCCACAAACAGGAAGTTAATATTACCAACCATTCCCATTTTATTAAGGTGTATACCTATATAAATGGCCCACCCTGTACACTTGCAGTATAGTGCTGCACTACTTGCAGGGGGAGTTGTCAGCTGCACTCACACAACTCCTCTGCTTTATATTATGTGAGCATATCCTACATCTGGTTAGAATGCTGGGGCTGTGAGAGTGCAGCTGATAGCTCTTTCTGCTTGTAGTACGGTATTATACTGCAAGTGTACAGAAAGAAAATGATGCAGAAAACTAACAAGTTGTCTTCAAGGAGTGGGAGAAGATGTTGTCTGGAGGACAGAATAGCATTTCTATTGGCATAAGCAGCGCCCCCTGTACTGTGGAATAAGTACGTGTCCTGTGCAGCAGCACAGGTTGCACACTCCTAAGGTTGTAGGAACCTTCACACAGTCCCAGCTCTGCCATGTTAATATGTCCTTAAAGCTACAAAATTGAAATGAAAGTTACTTATAGATTAAGCTAAATTAAATTGAGTTAGAAATAATGTAGGAGGCACTTGCTGTTCCAATGTTAAGTAGATATTAAAGTTCTCATTAGGAATACAGAACTAAGTTAAAGAAAAAGTTTCTAAACTGGAAAACAATTTACTTGGCATGCCTATATACTTATCATGTACTTCATTCTGCTTGGGATCACTGTCTTGTTACAACAGACATTTCTTTTATCGGGAAAAGAAAATAATTTACATGTTAATTTTCCTGAATACTTTGTTGAAAAAACTAAATTAATAAATTATCTGGCAGCACTAAGTAACTCAGTAATATATTTGCATTTCAAAACAAATTAACTCAATGGCTGAGTTTCCTGGATCAGACACAAGGATTACAATATTGAAACATCCCCAAACTTCTGTGGCTCTTACTGTCGTTCTCTTTACAACCGTCCTTCATCTTTTAATTATCAAGTTAACGGAAAGGGAAAAGGAAATTACTTAGGTATTCCGGAGGAGCTCGATTAGAGTCTCTTTTCAGTTATTTGATTAGAAAATGGTTTGTAAACAATTTAGTAAATCCGCAAACGAATACATGACAAGAAAGAAAGAACACTTTTGTTGTAGAAAAAATATTTTATGATGGTGGAGAAAGAAAGAGTCCATGTTTACCTCTGCCAGGTAAAATTCAGGACGAACACCCTTGGATCTTTTCCAGAGATGAAGCTTTATTTAGATTTTCAGGCCCAAAGACAGCAAGTGTTAAAGCTATTGTCCAAAGTAAATATGGATGAATATACCTAACTCCCAGAATGTTACCTCCATTGATCCACCCATCCAACCTCTTAGCCATTCTTTATACCATTTTTACTCACTGACTAACATTGGAAGGATGTCTTATTAGAAAGTAAGAAACTTTAAAACTAAACATGTATGATCAATTGGTCCATTTATTGCATTTGCATTTGTGTATTTGGTCAGTTATTTCCATTAGTTGTGTAAAGGGATGAGCGAACCCAGAACGCCCTGTTTGGGTTCCTACCGAACATTACGGTGTACCAGGTACCAGAACCCAAACACGGATTTTGGCACAAATTTTTGCATCCATTTTACTGTAATAGCAGAGTAAATCAGTCTGTTAATTGTGTCGGTGACACAAAGCAATTATTTGGTGTTTTAAAGTCCAACGTTGCATCTGTCTTAGGCCCCATGCACACGGCCGTGTTTCACAGCCGTGTGCGGGCCGTGGAACCGCGGCCTGGATCCCTCCTGAGAGCAGGAGCGCACGGCGTCACTGGTTGCTATGACGCCGTGCGCTCCCTGCTGCCGCCGCAATACAGTAATACACTGGTATGATCTATACCAATGTATTACTGTACTGTGCCGGCAGCAGGGAGCGCACGGCGTCATAGCAACCAGTGACGCCGTGCGCCCCTGCTCTCAGGAGGGATCCAGGCCGCGGTTCCACGGCCCGCACACGGCTGTGAAACACGGCCGTGTGCATGGGGCCTTACTGTAATATGAGAGTTAATCAGTCTGTTAATTGTGTGGGTGACATAAAGCAAATTTTTTGGGGTTCATCACAATGAATTCTCATCCGTCTTACTATAATAGCAGAGTAAATTAGCCTGTTAAATGTGTTGGTAACACAAAGCAGTAAAAAAAAAAAATAACACTGCATTTTCATCCGTCTTACTGTAATAGAAGAGTAAATCAGTCTTTTATTTTTGTCGGTGACAGAAAGCAATTTTTTGTGGTTCTAAAGTCCACTGTTGCATCTTTCTTACTGTTATAGCAGAGTAAACCAGTCTGTTAATTGTGTTGGTGGCACAAAGCAATTATTGGGGGTTTCAAAGTCCACCATTGCATCTGTTTTACTGTAATAGCAGATTAAATCAGTCTGTTAACTGTGTAATTGATATAAAGCCATTTTTTTAAAATAACACCGTATTTTCATACGTCTTACTGTAATAGGAGAGTGAATCGGTCTGTTAATTTTGTCAGTGACATAAAGCAATTTTGGGGGGTTTCAAAGTCCACTGTTGCATCCATCTTACTGTAATAGCAGAGTAAATCAGTCTGTTAATTTTTTCAGTGACATAAAACCATTTTTTGGGGCTTCAAAGTCCACTGTTGCATTTGCCTTATTGTAATAGCAGAGTTGATCAGTCTGTTAATTTTGTTGGTGACCTATAGATATTTTTTGGGGTGCAAAACACTTCACTTGCACCCGGGTCAGCCAATTTGGTAAGTGACCATAAAAAATTGAGAGGGGCATCAACCAGCTGTGCACATAGGGGGTTTTGCGTCATTTTGTAGGCCAGAATACTGCTCTACGAATGTTGAGGCCAGAACAAGTAGAGGCGGTAGTAGATTATGGATGGCTTCCAGTGCCTTCAGTTTTTCCACATTGTCTTCCACTTGGTCCCCTTTGAAAGTGCAGAGTTGGTACCGGCGGCCCACAGGCATCTGTCTTCCACCTCAACCCCTGCTAAGCACCAAGTCATGCAGCAGTCACTTATGCTTTTTGATGACTCTGCTGGTGGGGTTTCCATAGGCCATCCACCTAGCCCTGGCCAGAAGTGGAAGAGATGTTTGAGTATAAGGGCATAGGAGGACCACCACAGTGCATCTCTGCTGATGATGACGAAACACAGGTGTCAACTGCTGTGGCTTTATGCACTGTGCAGACTGGCCAGGAGGGCAGTGTGAGGAGTGGGTGGAAGATAATGTGGAAGATGATGAGGTCCCAGACTTCACATGGCATCCAGGTCATTAGAGTGATGTGTGCAGTTCGGAGAAAGAGGTGAGGGTCACACAGCACCAGCTGCACAGCAAAAGAGGGAAGCAGGGTGCAAAATCAGAGCGGTCGGCCCCCAGCCAGTATGCATGCTACTGCCCAACGTGCCCAGGGAAATAACACACTAAAGCCAGCTAAAAGGAGTTCTCTGGCGTGGCACATCTTCAAACAAGGTGTTGACGACAATTCACGGGTGGTTGGCATGCTGTACAATCAGAGCTTGAAGCGAGGCATAAATGCTCTAAACCTGAGCACCACCTGCATGACCAGGCATCTAACTACAAAGCACGAGCTTCAGTGGAGTAGACACCTGAAAAACCGCGAAAGATCTGAGACTCCCCCTGCTCCCTCTTGTGCTGCGGTTTTGGATTCTTCCTTTCCCTCTGGATGTGATAGCACTACCACCACCACCCGCAGTGTCACCGTGCATCTCCACACTGTCCCATAAAAACATTCAGCTGTCCATACTCCAAACACTGGAGAGAAGGAGGAAGTAGCCCCCTACCCACCTGCGAACCATGGCCCTGAATGCCAGCATTTCAAAATTCCTAGCCTTTGAAATGCTGCCATTTCATCTTGTGGAGAGTTTTACAAATTTAATGATGGCGATTATCCCACAGTACGTGGTTTACAGTCGCCACTATTTTTCCAGGTAGGCCATCTGTGCCCTGCATGAACGAGTGGCGGGAAAAATCAAGTGTGCGCTGCACAACGCCATCAGTAGCAAGGGCCACAAAACCAGCTAACTGCCTATTGGGTAAATATAGTGGCAGCTGGACGCAAGGCGGAAATTGTTTTGGAGCACATCCTACCGCTACCGAGGATTGCTGGACGTTTCTCGGTGCTTCCAGTTGCCTCCTACTCTGCTTCCTCGTCCGGCTCCTCATCTACTGCCCCCTCATCACATCAGCGCCACTCCTGCACCACCAACTTCAGCACAGCCAGGGGGAAGCAACAGCAGGCTGTTCTGAAACTTATCTGTTTGGGAGGAAAAAACACACTAGGCAGGAGTTGTTCACATGGCATCCAGGTCATTAGATTGATGTGTGCAGTTCGGAGAAAGACTCTGAGAAAACTCCTGCCTAGTGTGTTTTTTCCTCCCAAACAGATAAGTTTCAGAACAGCCTGCTGTTGCTTCCCCCTGGCTGTGCTGAAGTTGGTGGTGCAGGTGTTGCTCTGTTGGTGTGCCACAACAGGCAAAATCTTGTAGCAGCTCTGGGCCTAGCCGGTTTGACACACATATCTTGCCTGGTGCATGTGCTGAATTTGGTGGTGCAGAGGTTCTGGAAGAAATACACAAGATATCAAAGATGCTGCAGAAAGTGCGGGCCGTCTCGCACACTTTTGGCATTCTCACCTTGCTGCTGCTCACCTGTCTGTGCCGCTGTGTATTTTCTGCCTTCCCACTCACCACCTCATATTCAACATACCCACAAGGTGGAACTCCACCTTGCACATGTTGAAGAGACTGTGTAAGTAGCAGGAGATAGTGGATTTTCAGCTGCAGCATGCACGGGTGAGTCAGTCTGTGGAACAGCACCACTTCACCACCAGCGATTGGACCTCAATGCGGGACATGTGTGTTGTGTTACGCTGTTTTGAGTACTCAACCAACATGGCCAGCGCCGATGACACCGTCCTCAGCGTTACTATCCCACTTCTATGTCTCCTTGAAAAAACGCTTCGAGCAATGATGGATGAGGATGTGGCATAGGAGGAGGAACAGGGCTCATTCCCATGGTTATCACACCAGTCGTCCACAGGTGACTCAGAGGGTGGATTCTTGCACAAACAGCGGCCAGGTACAAAACTTTCTAGCCAGGGAACAGTTTTGGAGGATGATGTTCCGCATTCACAGCAGGGTGGCACCCAAATCTGCTCACGGGCATAGCTGGAGCATGGCTGGGGGATACAGAGGGCACAAACGATACATCTTCCATCAAGGACAGCTTGTCATTGCCTTTTGGCAGCCTGGCACACATGAGCGAGCACATGATGCAGTGCCTGCACAATGAACGCTGAGTTGCCCTCATTCTTGCCAGTGCTGATTACTGGGTGGCCACCCTGCTGGATCCCCGCTACAAGGACAATGTGCCACTCTTACTTCCGACACTGAGTGTGATCAGAAGATGCACGAGTACAAGTGCACACTGGTTGACGCGCTACTTGACGGTGTTTCCACCTGACAGCGGACGGCTCAGTGGAAGAATGAGGTGGAGGAGAAGGAGGAAGTCGCCAACACAGCAGGGGCACAGCCACCACCTAAGAAGGGAGGGTTGGTGTAGCGGAAATCTGATGGGTCTGCCGTATTTAACTTCTTGGTCTCCAAATAGGGCACATGGCCTGAGCTTGCTCTTTATGCTTTGGAGGTGCTGGCCTGCCCTACGGCAAGTGTTTTGTCCGAACGTGTGTTTAGCACGGTGGGGGGGTGATCATGGACAGGCATCCGCCTGTCCTTATCACACGTGGACAACTCACGTTCATTAAAATGAACCAGGCATGGATCCTACAGGACCCAGCCATAGTTATACTCTAGCACACTTTGTGCATTCTCTTTGCTATTTCCCAATGTTTTGGGGTCTCCACAAACAAAGAACAAATACAAAAAAAATAAGAAAATAAAAAAATATTAAAAACTATATAAAAAAATTGTTCATTACCTCCGCCTTCTGCGCCTATAACGTCACGTTCACCTCTTCAGGATTATTATTTGTTATATTGGCAGAGTAGAGAAGTATATCGGCCACATCCAAAAAAATTACTATAGGTCTCACATAGAATTAACTGTAGAAAATAAAAAAATATATAAGAAAACCCCCCACACAAAACAGTGTCTGCTTCTTCCTCCACCTCTACCACCATGTCCACAGCCTCCTCAGCTTCCTACTCCACTTAGACATCTGCCTCCTGGTTCAATATTATTATTTTTTTTATTTTTATCCATTTTATGTTAATGTAAGTCCTTTCCCTATCCACATGTGTTTGCAGGACAATTGTACTGCTCTTACCCCCATTTTGGTTCCATTTGCAGCTTTCTAGCCCTCGACTTCAATGGGGTTCGGTGTTCAGGGTACGCTCATCCCAAATTTTTAGCTATAAGAAAGAGGGGGCGTGATTCCTAAAAACAATATTTTATTATTTGTTAAAAAAAATGCTCATAGAGGCATATACAGACTTTGTCCAATATGGTTACTCAATTGCAAATACAAGTATAGAGTGTGGGATAAGTGGGGGGTAATAGTCATGGAATGGGAGTATCTCTTCCTAGACAGCCCTAAATAGGCCCTCAGCCCAGTGTCACCACCTGAGGGTAGGGGCTCCCTGTCCTCGCTCCTATCCTGCTAACGCCCTAAAAAGCCCTACAAAATATGGTAATAATCCCTGCACCCCAACACATTTCCCCCTAAAGCAGGGTTCATCAGGCGGTGATACTTGGAAAAGGACTAATGAAAGACGTTTTCAAATGCTGCAGTGTAGGGAAAAATAACAATGCTCACAATGATAGTCATATAGATAATAGTAATAACATATAATGGAGGAGCTCATAAGTAAAAGATAATTAAATAGTACTTGCCACCACAATCGATGACTATCATGGGGTAGTTATCAAGGTACCTGCAATAAAATATAAACAGCTGCTTTTGAGGCTGGACCTCTAAGTGTTATATATAGCCGTTATTCTCATACTTACAGTGGTGGAAAAGTTACTGGAGTGGTCCTCCATTATAAGTAGGCGATACTGCAGTGATCCGACGCCGGCAATGAGTTTAAATCCCGGCGTCACACGGAGTTTCCGCCCACCAGGCCGGAGATTTCCAAAGCAGTGAAGCGCATCCCTGAAACGCAAGGGTCACTTCCGGTACCGTGGAACGCATCAGCTGCAGTGTGGAATGCAAGAGACAAACTCGGCCACGATATAGTACGGAAGAAAAATGGGGCCAAACAGAAATTGTAGATAGATACAACAGATTTTTAAGATAAGCACCAATGATATGATATCAATTATTGCCCCTTTATTCTTACCACATTTGGATCACTGAGAGCCAATTATAGGGAAAGATATTGCCAAACAGGACAAAGAAAAAAGAAAAATTACCATGCAAAGATACTGCATAGTACTGTGAAAATAGTAACAAATACAGTGGTATATTAATCCACCAAAATCTTGAATGCTTCCTGCAGAGAAGACTGGGATCGGAAACGGTAGTTCCACTCAGATTCTTTCTCGAGAATCCGACGGTCCCAGTCGGCTTTTCTGGGAGGAAACGGTATCAACTGAAGAGCTGAAAACTTGATGGCTCGGGGATCACCAACATGAAAATACTCTATATGGTTTGCCACAGGGGTGTTATTCTTTTCAACAATATCATTAATATGTTCACAGATTCTGCGTCTTATTCCCTGATAGTCTTGCCAATGTAATCTTTGGACATGTACATATAAATAACTGCTTCTGCAATTTATAAAATCTTTAATGACATAGCTCTCATTTGCTACTGAGCACATGATGGTTTTAGAGGTACGTATAAAATCACATGCTTTACAGCAACTACAGCGGGACATGCCCAATGGTTTCCTGTCCAGTCTGGGGCCTTCTTTTTTGGGACCAACATAGTGACTATGAACCAAACTATCCTGCAAACTCCTGCCCTTATGATATGTAATCATTTTGACAGATGAAATTACCTTGTAATGGTCAGGGTCCATAGATAGGATAGACCAATAATTCTTAAGGATCTCTCTGACTTCTTTGTTGGCTATATCATATGTAGAGATTAAGCAAATATAGTGTGAGTCCTGAGGCCCTGCAGTTCTCGGGACAAGGATATTACTCTTATCACATAACTCAGTCTGTTTAAAGGTGCTCCTCAAAATCAATTGAGGATAGCCTCTTGCCCGAAGTCTGTTATAGAGTTTTTTTGATTCAACATAAAAACTTTCACGATTTGAACAGTTTCTGCGCATGCACAGGTACTGTCTCTTTGGTATACCTCTCTTCATTGCTAACTGTCCCAATAAAGAATATTATTGGTGGCAGTGGGTTTATGAAATATAGAAGTAGTTAGACGATCATCCTGTTTTACAATTGAGACATCCAAAAAGGATAAGGAATTCATGTGGGTCTCATAGGTAAAAGAGAGACCTATCTCATTATTATGGGCATTAACCAATTGGTGTAAATCCTCCCTACTCCCATTCCAAATAAGAAAAATATTGTCGATATAAAGGGTCCAAAAGGATATGTTATCATTCCAACATGTTGTCCTCCCACCAGCCCAGGAAGAGATTTTCATACGTGGGGGCAGACGGGCTCCCCATCGCAGTTCCCCATCGCTGGTGGTAAAAGGACTCATCAAACAGAAAATAATTGTGTGTCAAAGTAAAATTCAGGAGGTTCAGGTTAAATTGGTTATGTTTCTTAAACTGCATACCCCTGGAGCTCAAATAGTGAGAGATATCATGTGGAATAGATGTATATAATGATTCAACTTCAATGCTAGCAAGAATGCATGAAGAATCAACTGATATTGATTCAATCTTGCAAAGGAAGTCCATTGTATCTCTCGTGTATGATGGAAAAGAGGAAACAAAACCTTTCAAAACTGTATTCAAATAATTGCCACAATTGTGGGTCAAAGAGTTAACGCCAGATACAATAGGACAACCTTTTAGAGGGCGAAGGCCTTTGTGGACTTTCGGCAAGCCATAGAAAGTCACAATCTGTGGTGATTTTGGACATAAAAAGTTTATGCTCTGCTTCATTGATTACTGCCCCTTTTAGACCCTCTCCCAAAATTAATTTTAATTTCAAAAGGAACTTAGTAGAGGGATCAGAGGGGAGTATCTGTTAACTATTATGGTCACCCAAAAGGTCAAGGCACATTTTTTTATATTTAGTGTGATCAAGTATGACTAGGTTTCCATCTTTATCAGATGGTTTTAAAATAATCTCATTGTCCTTTTCTAGACTCATTTTTGGATAAATTATGATTGTGACCCTTATTAATTTTTAACCGTTCAAGTTCCAGAGTAACCATTCTCAAAAAAATATCAATATGTTCAGAGTTGACTGGAGGAGATAATTTGGTACTGGTAGGGCGGAAATCTGTAAAGGGACCTTCACCCGGAGTTCTCAAGCTCTCTTCCCAAATATCTATTAGGACCTATAAATGAGGGAAGTCACTCGAGTCAACTCCTAGCTGTTGTGGGAATTCGCTCTGGTAGACAGGGCAAGCGGATGCAGTACAGAGGTAAATTGCCAGTTCTTAAATCAAACTTTCGTGTTTATGTTGTTTAAAAAACAAAATGTCACTTTGCAGTATTGGTGTTAATTCACATACAATGGAAAGTTCACATAGGAAAAATCACCTTGTTAGCAGTTCTGCCTCCAGCAGTCCATAGCAGGCTTTAGGGGTTTCAGCCCTCCAGCACGGCACAAGCCTCAGATCCCAGCACACACACACTTTGTTGCTGAGCCCAGCTGTCTTTTAAGGACAGCCAGGTGCTGCCAAAACCCGGACTAGCACTTAAAATCCAGTACAGTGTTTGACCCCCACCTGGCTGCAAATCAGCCCAGCAGCACACGCTGGGAGGAAAATACCTGTTTTCCCAGACCATACCCTTCACTGTGTCATACTGTTCACATGTCTTCTTGTGTGAGTTCCGAAAGAACTTATGCCATTTGAGTCTCCTACAAAAGAGATGTAAATCTTTTACCCACATAGGTACCAACGAAACTCCCCTCTGTAGGAGAGCAATCTCTGTTTCATTCAAGACACGTGATGATAAATTAATTATTTGCAAGGTGTCATTTGGGGGCGATTGTCGGTCCCTTTTGTCCGATCCCTTAATTGATAAGGCACCTGATTGTTGCTTAAAAAGGGTGTTGATTGATAACTGGAATAGTTAATGATGAAGAGGAGGAGGAACTGAGATGAACCCCCCCAACCATATTTCCTCGCTGTCTGTCCCATATTTGCCACTTTTTGATTTGAATTAGTTTTTGGATAACAGACCTTCTTATAAGATGGAGAGTTTTCTGAATCCGAGATATCAACCTTAGATGACAAAATCTCAGATTCAGTTTGGATACCCTTTTTATTGTCAAAATTATAGGCCTTATTTTCTTTGACATCACTCAGGTCTCTTATAAACTGTCTATGTTTCCTTTCTTTCAAAAGTGTTTGGAATTTCTCCACTGATGTTTGGAGAGATGTTTCCCTTTTGGTGAATTCTGGGTCAGCTTTAAATTTTAAAGCGGAATCAATCAGGTCCTTTAAACTATTTGATGTTTTTTCAAATACCCTCTTCATTTCTTCCAGAAGTGTCATTAATTTTAATGAGCTATATGTAAGTTCCTGTTCCCACTTCTGGATTAGTTGTGGAGAACTAATACGGGGTGCTGGTCGAATTAGAATACAAAAATCCTTAGGTACTATTTGATGTTCAAGATAACTTTCTAGGGATTTTATCAACCACAAAGATTTTATGTTATCGTTATATCATATATAAAAGTCTTTTAAAGACTAGCTTGCATGTAGTAGAAGTAGATAGTCCAGATGTATCCTTCTCAGAAAATATATCTTTTGCCTCTTGTACTAGAACTTCTGTGAAGAAAGTGCCTGACAAAGAACTGGCCATGTAAAAAAAAAAAAATGAAAAAAGAGAAAAAAACAACAAAAAGATAAATGGGGATACCACCCAGGGTCACGCTAATTGGTTGTAGCTATGAGTGGAATATAACAGGAGAGGACTACAACTGCCAGCAGTACTTGACTGTCATTACGGGCCTCAGTAGACATTATAGGGAGAAGGGTATAAGAGGAAGGGTATCTGAATGGTCCCCGGTTATAAGTGGTGTACCCCAAGGTTCTGTGCTGGGTCCACTATTATTTAACTTATTCATTAATGACATATAGAGAATGGGATGAATAGTGCTGTTTCTATTTTTGCAGATGACACCAAACTTTGTATTACAGTCCAGTCTATGGAAGATGTTAAGAAGTTACAAGGTCCCACCTGGCAAATGAGGTTAAATATAGATAAATGTGAAGTTATGCACTTGGGGGCTAATAAACTGCATGCAGCATATTTCCTAGAGGGAGTAAAACTGGTAGAGTCACTTGTTGAGAAGGATCCGGGTGTATTAGTAGATTATAGTAACATAGTAACATAGTACATAAGGCCGAAAAAAGACATTTGTCCATCCAGTTCGGCCTGTCATCCTGCAAGTTGATCCAGAGGAAGGCAAAAAAAAACTTGTGAGGTAGAAGCCAATTTTCCTCACTTTAGGGGAATAAAAAATTCCTTCCCGACTCCAATCAGGCAATCAGAATAACTGCCTGGATCATTATAGACTAAGTAACAGCATGCAATGCCAGTCAGCTGCCTCTAAGGCCAACATAATTTTGTCTTGTATTAAAAAAGGTATGGACTCGAGGGACAGGAATGTAATATTACCACTATGCAACGCAATAGTGCGCCCTCAACTGGAATACTCAGTTCAGTTCTGGGCATCAGTCCATAAAAAGGATGCCCTGGAAAAAGTACAGAGAAGAGCAACTAAACTTAAAAAGGATTAGAAAGATATTAGTTATGAGCAAAGATTAAATGAACTGAATTTGTTTAGCCTTAAAAAAAGACGTCTAAGAGGGGACATGATTAACCTGAACAAATATATAAACAGACCATACAAAAAATATCAAAGGAAGCTATTCTGTGTTAAGCCCCCTCAAAAAATAAGGGGCCGCTCCCTACGCCTTGAGAGAAAAAAAAGATTCAGTCGAAGGAGGCGACAAGCATTCTTTACAGTAGGATATATGAATCTCTGGAATAGTCTGCCACAGGAGCTGGTCACACCAAATACAGTAAATGGCTTCAAAAAAGGTTTAGATGGCTTTATAATTCAAAATAACATTGAGGCTTATGGCAATGTAGAGAAATCTTGTTCTACACTCCCTTTGGCCCAACCCCTTTATGAAAGGAAGACGGATATTGATCCAGGGATTTGTTCTGTGGATCGATATAGGAGGATTACAGGTTGGAATTGATAGACTTTTGCCTTTTTCCGACCTTAACAACTATTTAACTACAACTCCCAGCATTTATCATATTGTTGTCAGGTGTAATTGCATCACAGGTCTTTCACAACTTCTCGGCACTGCTGTGCTCTGGCTTCCTACACTGTTCACATGATGATAACATCTTCATTCAGTTCATTCTCTCCATCGTGTATTCTCCTCTGTGCAGGTACCTGTAATTAGGGAGTTGGTCTTTTATGCACGGTGGGGCCCCCTTCCCTTGTGGGCTTATAGCAGCTGTATGTTCTTCCTCCATTGGAGGTATGCCACTGTTTATATCTTTTCATAGCAATTATTTCTGGTGAACACATACATATTTTTCTGATACAGTTCACATAGGAATATAACTAACATTTTTGTGGTTTATAGTGCGCATTAATTCACAGCCTGATAAATAGCACAAGACAGAATTTACATTGTTTCAGAAATGGATCTGGAAAATCAAATTCATTCTTTCAGAAATGGACTAAATGCTTGCAGTTTAAGCTTCATTTTATTATCTGAGCGCAAGGATATATCAAATGTAAGAATCATATTTATGTGAGCAACAGCAGTTTCGATATGATGCTTACAAAAATATTTAAAGTGAATAAATATCGAAATTTTAACAATAAGTCTTTCTTTTGTGCAAATTATTTTCTTTAGAGCGGTTGAGCTCCATTTATTCATATAGAGTTCTAATTTCCCTACATAACCTTAAAGAGGACCTTTCACCCCCAAAAAAAATTTAAACTAAGACTATAGCGTTACTTACATGCCCCCATGATTTCTTGAACGTTAATAATTTTTTCATTCTGTGCCCCCGTTTGTCCGCTATGCCCCCCGGAATAATTCCCGCCATTTATGCTAATGAGCCGGCCTCAAATGGGCTGGCTTTAAAAGTTCTCCCGGTCGTGCCTCCCATCTTCTCCCTGGCACGGAGCGCATCCAATCAGCGCGCTCCACTCTTAGCCAGGGAGAAGACGCTCCAGTTCTCGCGAGACTTCAGAGAACTGGAGCGATTTCGTCTATCCGGAGCCGGCTCCAGAGAGAACTTTTAAAGCCAGCCTATTTAAGGCTGGCTCATTAGCATAAACGGCGGGAATTATTCTGGGGGGCATAGCGGACAAACGGGGGCACAGAATGAAAAAAGAATTAACGTTCAAGAAATCATGGGGGCATGTAAGTAACGCTATAGTCTTAGTTTAATTTTTTTTTTTAGGTGAAAGGTCCTCTTTAAGGCCAAATTCACACGGCCATGTTCCGCTGCCGAGAGCGGTTCATGGTATTCCGGGCTGGATTCCTGTTCAGAGCAGGAGTGCACGGCGTCCTTTGTTGCTAGGACGCCGTGCGCTTTATGCCGCCTCTGCACTTCAGTAATAAACTCGTATAGTGTATTACTGTAGTGCAGCAGCGACATGAAGCGCACAGCGTCATAGCAACCAATGACGCAGTGCACTCCTGCTCTGAACAGGAATCCAGCCCGGAATACCATGAACCGCTCTCGGCCACGGAACACGGCCGTGTGTAGTTGGCCTAAGGCAGTTTTACAATGCCTGATTATCAGGACTATTGTTGGGGACGAACAGTCCTATGAACACTCGTTCCCAATAATCTTCCTATCAAAATGTGCCGCAGATCACCCGATGAACAAAACAAGCATTCATGCGGAAACCTAAATTAGCATTTCTGGGCAGCAGATCCGCAGAAATAATATAGCTGTGTGAGAACGAGCAATAGCAGAATCAATGGCTCGTCTTCGTACTATGGAGGTGATCACTGCATGCTCAGTAAATGCAGGACTTCACCTCCACTAACAAGCAGGTAATTGTTGGGAAGGAAATCTTCCTTTCCGACAAGTGTGTGCTTGATCTATGCATGTAAGTTAAATCTTACTCTTTTAGGACTGAGCCCTCGGCTCGTGAAGTTTGTGCCTATTGTTTTGAATGTACTTTGTCAACTCTTGTGCCTAGAACTTGTATTGACTCTGGTACTACATCTTGGAAATACCAAATGCAAGTCATCAGTGGTTATTATTAGAGACTACTTTGGGGGTGCGAACTGGCGATTCTGTAGGCGATGTCCATATCTTTATGAAGAATGTTTTAAAGTGAAAATTGCAAAATCTCTTAGACTCTGCCATTGATTTAGTCTTAACTAAATCTGAAAGTACCCAGTCCATCGTGAAAGATGCATGTTTTTTTTCTTTTCTTTTGCTTCTCTTTTGGATTTATAAAAGAATACATAAAACATACACCTGGCCTTAAAGGGATATCCTATCCATTAACATTTATCATCCTCACATGGGATAGGTAACCAATGTTACATCGATAGGGGTTCAATCACTGGGCCTCAGTTGATTGCTAAAAATTTGGACCTCAGATACCTGTCTCTCTCCATTAGCATGCCCATGGTGCAGAAGAGTTGTATGGAGTGATAGCTGTGAGAGCATTGAGGTCATTGTTGATTTTATACTCATATAAGTCATATAACATGAATGATTATATTACATATATATATATATATATATATATTCATATAGATGAATTTTATTCTGATAATATGTATATCCTTATTTGACTTATCATTTATTTCCACGGTTTCACAATAACTTGGGCTTAGAATGCATTCTGAAGGCCAGCTGCAATTGTGCTGCAACATGAATCCTTGTAAGGGAAAAGAAGTATTTTGCCCAATTTGAAACGCAATAAAGATGGTTGCGAAATATGGAGTGTGAGCTAATATATGACGATTTTCTCAAGAGATTCTAGGAAATGTTTTCTCCATAATGGGTCCAGATGTTCTTAATACGTGACCAAATTGAATTAAGTGCTTGAGAATAGACTTTTGACCTAGATTCTCATCCAAATGAACTTTTCCCCAGTTTTAGGACTGCAAGATATTGCCAATATGCTATCACGTGCAATTATGTAATTTTCCACTTTTTTTATTATTAAGTATTGTAACCACCATGAAACACCCAGGTACTCCCATTATCATAAGGGTATAATAATAAAGATTTTAGAGATGGTCTAGAGATCTCCCATGATACAGCACTGTTGTCTCTGTGTCATTGAGTGCTGGCCGGTTTAATTATTTTAATTGTACCTGAAAATTGAACTACTCTGACATAGCCAAACCTATTAGAAACACAAAAGAATGATGACAGAAAAAAAAAGACATTGTTCACTCTGGTTAGCATAAATGCTGCAAATAATCATGGTGAATCTACAGATTAGTCCCCGATTGGTAAAGCAAACAGAGAAAAAGGCTCTGATTGGTCATCAATTTTGCCCCTTGATTGGTCTGCTCACTGACCTTCTTAAACCATAGTAAAATTCCTTGTCAAATCCAAGGAAAATTGCATGAGTTAGAGTACTTTCACACTTGCGGCAGGATGGATCCGGCAGGCTGTTCACCCTGTCGGATCCGTCCTTCCGCTGTTTCGCCGTGCTGCCGGACCGCCGCTCAGTCCCCATTGACTATAATGGGGATGGGGACGGCGCTCTGGTGCAGTACGGCAGTGCACGGCGAAAGGCCGCCGGACTAAAGGTCCTGCATGTCCGACTTTTTAGTCTGGCGGCCTCTGACCGCGAACTGCCGTACTGCGCCGGAGCACCGCCTCGTCCCCATTATAGTCGATGGGGACGGAGCTGCGGTCCGGCGGCACGGCAAAACAGCGGAAGGATGGATCCGACAGGGTGAGCAGCCTGCCGGATCCGTCCTGCCACAAGTGTGAAAGTACCCTTACATGTACATTTGCTGTGGATTTTCCAAGGATTTTATCCGATGCATTAGAAAGATTGCAAAGATTGAAATCTGTGGTGGAAAATACCCAGCATAAATTATTTTGTGGATTTAAAATCTGCACCTCATTTCAATTTACATTGTGATTTGCTAAAATCTCATCCACTTTGCTACTACTGTATTAGTCCCCATATTTACTGCACGCATAAATGCACAATAGCAAATCCACAATGTCTTCATTCTGTGTGAACGTACCATAAAAGAGGCTTGGATGCATTTCTTAATATTGCATGTTATATGTACTATATTACTAGAGAAGGGTCATTAATCCAGGGGCGTGATGTTGAGAATTATTTTCTTCCTATAGATAAGGAAAATCTTCTGTCTCCTATTCATTTGTTTGCCTCCCTCTGGATTAGCATTGCAGGAGTATAGGTTGAACTGGTTCAACTGTAGAATGTTACTACAGTATCTATGTTTAAAGGAGTTGTATTTCCTTCAGCTTCTTCTTTCAGAAACTAATATATTAACAGTTTTTGTCTCAGTGTTAATGCCTGCACAAGTCCATTTACACTCATAGGGAAACATTTGGTGAATTGAGTTTTGCGTGAGTCTGTTTGGTGTACTTTGCACCACATTTATGAAATTATGCATATTGTTTGTTAAAGGGCTTGTCCAGGATTTTTATATGGATGGCCTATCTGGTCATCAATATCTGATCAGTGGTAGTCTGACTCCTAGCAGCTATTTGAAGGGGCTACGGTGCTACAGTGGGCATTGCAGCCTCTTCTCAGCTTAATAAGGACAGTGTCATACGTTGTATAGTGGCTGTGCTTGGTATTGCATCTCAGCCCCATTCACCTGAATGGGAAATAGCTGCAACTAGACCATGTGACCGATGTACAGTGGCATGACTGGTCTAGGTCTCTTCAAGTAGCTTATCAGTGAGGGTGTCAGGAGTTGGACCCTTAAAGATCAGATATTAATTACCTATCCTGAGTGAGGATGAGCCATCAATATAAAAATCACGGACAACACCTTTAAATTTAGTGCACCTTTTGTCTAGAAATGCTAGTCCTATATTTCTATTCCACCTTCCACTGGATTGAGATTTTTTTGCAACTTTTTAAAAAATTGCAGTGATAAATCCAGAGTCAAACTAATTAACATAGCTAGCAACACTCACTTTCCTAACCACATTTCAAAACTGGAGTGAGAGGTGTAAGAACAAAGTTGGAAATTTTTCATGCACGCAACCCAGAAAATTTGGAAATACCCTATTTTGACTGTAAGATTGTGAGATCAGGCCCTTCATACACATGTTTGTGTTCTAAATTCTTTTGCTACCCTTTGATTTTGATTTGCACGTGTGCCCTCTGATTTTAAAGTGCTGCAGAATAAACGAGTTCTATGATTTTTTAGTATTTTATTTATTATTATTTTCATGTTTGGCTCATTTATATTTTTTTTTTACCAGCAAAATATTTTTCGTGCAGCATGTTCACCAGCTGTGAATTTCTGCAGAAGCGTTCTTCCACGCAACAGCAAAACTGCGTGTGCATGTGCAGTTCCAAGTGGATTTCTCTATTCAAAGAAATAGGAGAAAATCACAAATTAACCTGAGGAAATAGTCGACAAAATGGAAAACACTGTAGACTTAAACATCCATAGCACGTTCTAAATCCAACAATTTTTTTTCTCTAGAAAATATGAATGCCATTTTTCTAAATACCATTCACCTGTATGGGAGGTATTTACATTGAGGAAAATTTGCACCCATTCCTCACCATGTATAGACATATCCTAAAATCTTGGTTTAATTAAGTAATAGTAAACATATTAAGGATTCTAGATACACATTAGGCAGTTTATCTGAGATGCTCCTTCTTTATAAAATTATGTTTCTATGACAATTTGAAAAGCATATAATTTTGGCCTAACACAGTGTCTGCAATATGTGTTTGAGCAAATGTTTCTCGCTATGGAAATTATAATAGCATTCTGTGGGTGTAAATCATATACCACTGAATTGCCTCAAATTCTTACCAATGAGTCACGACATGTTTGTGCTGTAGGTAGTCAAGGCCTAAGTTCTTTTTTTTTCCAAACATATTATTGCATTAACCTCTTAATCTCCATACATTACATACAAATACTATATACTACAGCAACTACTTTATGATTCAAAATATGAATGCTAAATGAGCTTACCAGTCATACATCAGCCTGATAATTAGCCAGTATTGTCAGTTTCATATCATTGTGGTGCACCTTTGCAGTGATTTATTTATTTGTATATTTTCATCCACACACTACTCCATCTTGTGTAGGATGCCTTTGTGGTGCATGTGGTCCGCTGTCGACATCCTCCATTGTATGCATGTTTTGCTGGGGATTGCCGCTAGCAACGGATCACATGCAGAGGAATTGCTCCCCAGATTAAAAACATGCTACAGTGTTTGGGGGTTTTGAGCTTTTCCTCCCATTTAGGCCACTTTATTTTTGTGATTTTTCATTAATCAGAGAGGCAGCACTGAAACTTAAGGTTACCCTGGAGGAGCTGTAAAGTTCCATAGCAGAGACTGGAGTCAGAAGAAAGCCATTACTTTCAGCTTAAAACAAAAATCTACGTTGTGAGTTTGCGAAAAGGCATGTGGGAGACTCCCAAAATGTATGGAGGAAAGTGCTCTGGTCTGATGAGACTAAAATGTAATTTTTCGCCAATCAAAGAAAACGCTATGTCTGGGGCAAACCCAATACATCACATCACCCAAAGAACACCATCCCCATAGTGAAACATGGTGGTGGCAGCATCATGCTGTGGGATGTTTTGCAGCAGCCAGGACTGGGAAACTGGTCAGAGTTGAGGGAAAGATGGATGGTGTTAAATACAGGGATATTCATGTGCAAAACCTTTACCACTCTGTGCGTCATTCGAGGCAAGGTGGAGGCTTACCTTCCAACAGGACAATGACCCCAAACACACTGTTAAAGCAACACTTGAGTGGTTAAGGGGAAACATGTAAATATGTTGGAATGGCCTAGTCAAAGCCCAGATCTCAATCCAATAGAAAATCTGTGGTCTGACTTAACCCCTTAAGGACTCAGCCCTATTTCACCTTAAGGACTTGGCCATTTTTTGCAAATCTGACCAGTGTCACTTTAAGTGCTCATAACTTTTAAACGCTTTGACTTACCCAGGCCGTTCTGAGATAGTTTTTTCGTCACATATTGTACTTCATGACAGTGATAAAATTGGGTCAAAAAAGTAAATTTTTTTGCATAAAAAATACCATATTTACCAAAAATTTTGGAAAATTAGCAAATTTCAAAGTTTCAGTTTCTCTACTTCTGTAATACATAATAATACACCCAAAAATTGTGATGACTTTACATTCCTCATATGTCTACTTCATGTTTGTAGCATTTTGGGAATGATATTTTATTTTTTGGGGATGTTACAAGGCTTAGAAGTTTTGAAAATTTGAAATTTTTCAGAAATCTTCAAAATTTTATGGACCAGTTCAGGTTTGAAGTCATATTGTGAGGCTTAGATAATAGAAACTTCCCAAAAATAACCCCATTCTAGAAACTAAACCCCTCAAGGTATTCAAAACTGTTTTTTCAAACTTTATTAATCCTTTAGGTCTTCCACAAGAGTTAATGGCATATTGAGAAACAATTTCGAAATTTCTATTTTTTGGAAATGTTTCCAATATAATCAATTTTTTTCCAGGAATAAAACAAGGGTTAACTGCCAAACAAAACTCAAAATGGGCTGGCCTGATTCTGTAGTTTGTAGAAACACCCCATATGTGGTCGTAAACTACTGTTTGGCTGAACGGGAGGACATAGAAGGAGGGGGACACCATATGGGTTTTGGAAGGCAGATTTTGCAGGACTGGTTTTGTGACTCCATCTAAGAAAGTACACCCCTCAAGGTATTCAAAACTGGGTTTACAAACTTTGCTAACCCTTTAGGCATTCCACAAGAGTTAATGGCAGATGGTAAAACAATTTCGAAATTTCTATTTTTTGGAAAATTTTCCAATATAATCCATTTTTTCCAGGAGTAAAACAAGGGTTAACTGCCAAACAAATTTTTCCATTTTAACCCTTACTTTATTACTGGAAAAAATGGGATAACAGCCAAACAAAACTCAAAATGGGTTGCCCTGATTCTGTAGTTTGCAGTGTGGTTGTAAACTACTATTTGGCTAAACGGCAGGACATAGAAGAAGGGGAATGCCATATGGTTTTCGGAAGGCAGAATTTGCTGGACTGGTTCTTTACACCATGTACCCTTTCAAGCCCCCTGATGCACCCCTAGAGTAGAAACTCTATAAAAGTGACCCCATCTAGGAAACTACTGGATAAGGTGGTTGTTGTTTTGGGACTATTTTAGGGGTAAATATGATTTTTGGTTGCTCTATATTACACTTTTTTGAGGCAAGGTAAACAAAAATTTAAATTCTAAAATTGTTTCTACATTCGCAATTTAGTTTTGTGGAGCACCTAAAGGGTTAACATAGTTTGTAAAGTAACTTTTGAATACCTTGAGGGATGTAGTTTCTTAAATGGGGTAACTTTTTTGGTGTTTCTAGTCTAGGCTACATCAGGGGGGCTTCTAATGGGACATGGTCCATCAAAATCTGCCTTCCAGAAACCGTATGGCGTTCCCTTCGCTCTATGCCCTGCTATATAGCCATTTACGACCACATATGGGGTGTTTCTGCAAACTACAGAATCAGGGCAATAAATATTTAGTTTTGTTTGGCTGTTAACCCTTGCTTTATTACCGGAAAAAAGGATTTAAATGGAAATTTTGCCCAAAAATTGGTGTTTTGGCACCGTTTTTATTTTATATTTTTAACACCGTCCATCCGAGTCGTTTGGTCAAAAGATATTTTTATAGCGACGACTTTTACACATGCAAAAATGACCAATATGTATGGCTCTCAGACTTTGGAGACACTAAGCAGGCATCCTAAAAACTGCGGCTCTCCAGATGTTGTAAAACTACAGTTCCCACCATGCCCTGCTGATGGCTGTACATTGTCTGGGCATGCTGGGAGTTATAGTTTTACAACATCTGGAGGGCCGCAGTTTGAGGATGCCTGCTCTAAAACTAATATTTTTTTGGGGGGAAAAAATTGTTTCAGTGTCTCCAAAGTCTGAGAGCCATAGTTTTTTATGTTCTCTAGTGGACTGTTGGGGATTATAAAAATTTTGTGGTGGGGGCTGGGGGGGGGGGGGGGGGCGACCAAGTGGCAGGGGGGGTCTGGGGTCTGATAGATGGATCAAAGAAAGTTTAGGGTAAAAGTTATTTATTTATTTTCCTAACTAACTTTTCCCTTCTTTCCCTTCCTAATGGTGCCTCTCCCTCACTGACCCTAACCTACCTGGGTGGCGATGGGTGCAGGAGGGTGATGGATAACGATTAGGGGGACGCAGGAGCTGGTGCTGAACTGTGCTGCACGGTGATAGAGCTGGACAGGAAGAGGAGGGGAGAGAGGAGCACAGGAAGTTTGAATCTCGCGCCTCTCTCCCCTGTCAGCACCCTGGACAGCGGTGTTTAGCACCAGGGCCAGCACCGCCTCTTCAAATCTTCGGACTGCGATTGGTGGTGTGTAATCACGCCACCGATCGCAGTCTTTTTCCGGTTCATCGGGTCACAGGACACCCGAATGGACCGGAAACGCAGAAAACCGCAGGTCTGAATTGACCTACGGTTTTCTGCGATCGCCGGTACAGGGGGGTCAAATGACCCCCTTCTGCGTTGGACGGGATGCCGGCTGAATGATTTCAGCCGGCAACCCATTACGATTAACCCCCGCGACACCGGAATTGCGAATTAAAGCCATGACGTACTGGTACGTCATAGGTCCTTAAGGATTCGGGATCCATGCCGACCGACATTTGGTCAGTAATCCATCAGTATTGCTAATGCACAAAATAATAATGCAATATTATAAAATTTGGTGTCTCCATGATAAATGAGCAGCATGGGGGTCCCACACGGGTTCTACACACTTTCAAAATAATCATTCAGTGGGGCGAATAGATGTCGGATGACCGGGACGTTCCATGACCTTCCCAGGAGATGCTGTTTTGAGCCACAGTTCATTTCTGAGACTGTGGGAATCTAAAGACCCTCTCCATCTCTGTGCACCACAGGATGTCCTCCTCCTCCTGTGCTATGAAAAATTTAATTTTTATTATTAATTTTATTAAATATTTATTTATAACAATTTATTAAATATAACAGGATGCCCTCCTTTCCATTCCATGATGACTGGGAACCCCTGACGAAGAGACCTGGGACCTGGTTGGATTGAACCTTTATTAAATTTGCAACTCTTCTGGGCTCCAAGCAATCTTGAAGCTTTGTCTTCTTCTAATTGTCTGTCGCTAGTAGAGGCCTAAGCATGCCAGGTAGGTTCCCCCAGAAGTATCTTGCTGGATAAGCAGTCAATACCCCACTTGCATCAATCTCGACAGGATTCGGCTCCAGGTGTAGAGGAATTGTTTTTTTTTTGTAATGCTTTCTCCATCACAACCAGGGGCAGACTGACAATTTATGGGGCCCCTGGGCAATAGGAGATTATGGGGCCCCTGTGTCCCACCCACTCTCAAGTCACACCCACACACAGCCCCACACACATATTGCACCGCACACATCACCTACACTTGGTACAAAATTTCTCTTTACCATCCCCCCACCTTCTCCAACCACACAGCACCCAAACTCACATAAAACAAGTAATATATATATATATATATATATATATATATATATATTATAGCTTACAGTGAATTACTGTAAATACTTACAGTTCTGAAGACTCCATCAGGCTCAGGATCAGTGCTCTGGGCAGCTGGGCTCAGGGCTGGAAGTGGGCACCCCTCTGCAGTTCAGCAGACCTATAAGAGACACCTAGGTTTTAGAGGGGGGACAATAAGAAAAAACATATTTTTCATTACACCTCAGGTCAGACCACCAATCAGACCCCCAATAAGACCTCAAATCAGACCTCAGCTCAGACCCCAATGTAAATTACCCCCAATCAGACCTCAAATGAGAGCCCCATGCCTCTTATCAGCCCACATTATCAGCCCTTATGCCTCTCATCAGCCCCCATTATGCCTCTCAGTCCCCATTATGCACCTCTCAGCCCCCTTTATGCCTCTCAGTCCCGATTGTGTGCTCCTCACAGTAGATATGCCCAGATATGTGCCCCCTGATAGTAGTTGTGCAGAATTATGTGCCTCCTCACAGTAGTTATGCCAGATTATGTGCCCCTCCAGTAGATATGCCCAGATATGTGCCCCCTAATAGTAGTTATGCCAGATTATGTGCCTCCTCACAGTAGTTATGCCAGATTATGTGTCCCTCACAGTAGTTATGCCCAGATATGCACCTCCCTCACAGTAGTTATGCCAGATATGTACCCCTCACAGTAGCTATGCCCAGATATGTGCCCTTCACAGTAGTTATGTCAGATTATGTGCCCCCTCACAAGAGATATGCCAGATTATGTGCCCACTCACTGTAGTTCTGCCAAATTATGTGTCTCTTCACAGTAGTTATGCTAGTATATGTGCCTCTCGCAGTAGATATTCCCAGATATGTGCCCCCTAACGGTAGTTATGCCAGATTATGTGCCTCCTCACAGTAGTTATGCCAGATTATGTACCCCTCACAATAGTTATGCCAAAATATGTGCCCCCTCATAGTAGTTATGCCAGATATGTGCCCCCTCAAATTAGTTATGCCCACAGCCCCCTCACAGTAGTTGTTGCCCCCAGTCTGCAGCTTTGTAAAAATAAAAATAAAACATACTTACCTTTTTTCCTGATGACACGCTTCCACACTCACATTGCACTGCTGGCTGTGCTAGAGGCCGATTCCCGGGTCTTCAGCACTCCTCCCACAGCCAGCAGCGTAATGTGTGGCCAGCAGGGGGTGCGCTCAGAAGAACAGCGAAACAGGGTGCGGAGAGCGCTCCCTGCTTTGCTATGGAAACAACAGCCCGGCAGTGACAAGTACTGCCCCCATCGCGCCCCCTCTCATGCCTCTGCACCAACACCCCCCCTCTTCCTTGCCTCATATTATACATGTTTCAGGATCGTTCTGATGGGGCCTGGCATGGTCACTGTACTTCGGTGACCATGGGCCCCTTCAGAGCACTACATTACATGTGAGTGCAGAAGTCGGCCCTGACGGAGCCCCCTAGTGACCGCGGGCCCTCGGTCTATGCCCAAGTGCCCGAATGGTCAATCCGTCCCTGATTCGCAAAAACCCTCCATGTCGTTGAACAAACTTTATGACCACAAATGTGGTGTTTCTGTAAACTGCAGTATCAGGGTAATAAATATTACGTTTTATTTGGCTGTTAACCCTTGGTTTTTACTGGAAACGATGGATTGAAATGGAAAAGTGCCAAAAATAGCTGTTTTGGCATCATTTTTTGTTTTTGTTTTGGGACCGTGTTTATCTGGGGGGTTGGATCATGGGGTAATTTTACAGAGGATATTATTACGGACGCGGCGATACCTAAGAAGTCACATTTTTTACAATAATTTAAGTTTTAGACTATATTATCTTTTTGGATACAAAAAAATAATTCTTTTGTATCTCTACAGTCTAAGAGTCTTTTTTTTTTTTGCCGATTGTATTAGGTAGGGGCTCATTTTTTTGCGGGATGAGGGGACGGTTGTATTGGCACAATTTTGGGGGCTATATGACTTTTGATCGCTTGCTATTACACTTTTTTTATGTAAGGTGACAAAAAATTTCTTTTTTTGTACCTTTTTTTTGTTTTTGTTTTACCGTGTTTTAATCTGGGGGGTTAGGGGTATATTTACAGAGGAAATTATTGCCGAAGTTGTGCTACCTAGTAAGTCTACTTTTTAGTTCTACAAAAAAAAAATTGAAGTTTTGTTGAATAGTCAGTGGCTAAATTGGTGAAGGGGATTATAAATTTAGAGCTCCATGAAAGTGTGGTACTCCCTGAAGCAATCAATAAAGCAGAGGCCCGGATGATCAGGGCACGTGTCACACTGAGAAGTGGTGTCCTTCCATATCCCCCTCCTGCGACACACTCTGCCTTTTTGGGGGGTTCGTCTCTTCTTTCCAGTATGGGGGACCACACCTGGAAAGTGTTGGCCAGGGACGATCCGGGCGCCTCCATTTCCCGAGGCACTCCCACCTGCTCTTTCCCGGTCAGAAAAGATCAGGGTCTTGAGGACTGCCTCATAGAACTGGAGGAATGTCCCTGTGTTGCCAGCTCTCCGGAACAGTACAAAAGAGTTGTACATGGCAACCTGCACCAAGTAGACTGCAACTTTTTTGTACCATGCCTTAGTTTTGCGCATGGCGTTATATGGCTTGAGGACTTGATCAGAGAGATCAACTCCTCCCATATACTGATTGTAGTCAACGATACAATCGGGCTTGAGGTCTGTTGCTGCAGTACCTCGCACAGGGACAGGGTGATGCCGTTACTGTGAATTGTGGACAGTACAAGGACATCCCTCTTGTCCTTATATCTGACCAGCAGCAGGTTTCCACTGGTAAGGGCATGGGTCTCACCCCTGTGGATAGGTACCTGGAGGGGGTAGGTAGGGAGGCCGCACTGATTTTTCTGCACGGTCCCACAAGTGAACGTGGATCTGGCGGTGAGGGACTGGAACAAGGGAATAATAGTATAAAAGTTATCCACATATAGGTGGTAACCCTTATCTAGCAGTGGGTGCATAAGGTCCCACACAAGTTTCCCGCTAACACCCAGAGTGGGGGGACATTCTGGGGGTTGAATACAGGAATCTCGCCCATCGTACACATGTACCCTGAGGTACTCTCACAAAGTTTGTACAGCTTCACGCCATACCTCGCCCGCTTTGAGGGAACATACCGGCGGAAAATTAGTCTCCCCTTGAACGCAATGAGAGACTCATCAACAGCGACCTCTCTTTTAGGTACATAGGCCTCCATGAATTTGTCCCCGAAGTGATCGATGACTGGCCTGATTTTGTACAGGCGGTCATAGGCAGGATCACCTTGTGGGGGATATGCTGCATTATCTGCATAATGCAGGCATTTCCGGATGGCCTTAAATCGGGAATGTGTCATGGCCATACTGTAGAGTGGGGTCTGGTAGAGGACATCTCCACTCCAGTACAGCCTGACACTGGGCCTTTTGACCAGGCCCATATGCAGTACGAGGCCCCAAAACGTCCTCATCTCGGCTGCACTGACTGGGGTCCAGCCACCGGGCCTAGCCAAAAACAAGCCCGGGTGTTGAGTGACGAACTGTTGGGCGTACAGGATTTGTCTACCATCAGATTTACCAGTTCCTCACTGAAAAAAAGACTGAAAAAGTTGTATTCAGTGAAGCCCACTGTGTAAATCTGGATTCCTGATTTACCAACAAAAGTTGGCTCAAAGCTCTCTGGGGTACACCAGGCAAGTCCACCTGCAGGGGGCTCAGGTAGACTGACCAGGTGGGCCAAAAAAATACAAATGCGCTGTGGGGCAGGGAGGGCGATGGGCTAACAGTGGCTGGATGCAAAGAGTGCTGGCCACAGATAGCGCATGCAAAGAAAAAATAAGAAAAAAAAAACTTTGCACCCCCAAAAAGTGTGTGTGTGTGGGGGGGGGGGGGGGGCAAATTGCAGCAACTGCTGTGGACCCCAGACACCTGATCAGGGGGCTCACAGACCAAACAAGTTTTTTTTTTTTTTACCTATATGACCCTAAACTTGCCCTAACTACCCTTGCCTACACCTCCCACTACCTGCCTGCTCCTGCCTGTCCCTGCCTCCTAAGGTTCCTGATGGCACCAAAACCTCACAAGTCAGTGGGCAGCGCGATCTCCTGCTGCTCTCCCTGCTTCACGGACCGGAATGAGGGAGGAGAGCAGAGGCGGAGATTCAAACTTGCCGTGCTCCGCCCACATGCCGCATGGGGACCAATCGCAGGCGATCCTGAGAGGTGGCATGATCGCCAGAACGGTAATTGGTGGTGCATAATCACACCACCGATCACCGTCCTTTCCGGGTTATCGGGTCATCAAAGACCCGAATAACCCGGAAACGCAGAAAACCTGAATTGACATCGACATCGGGGGGTCACAAGACCCCCCTGGGCATTGGTACAGAGTGCCTGCCGAAGGCATTTGGTTCCGATCACTGCAGGCGGTGCTGCGGTGATCGGAAATTCTCAGGATGTACGGTACGCCCTGTGTCCTGAAGAGGTTAAGAAATATAAATCGGAGGGGTCAGCTGTAGCCTTTAAAAGGTATAAAGAACTAAATAAATTATGTAAGGGGAGCCATAAAATCAGCTAATCTCTGCTGCTGAATATACAACTTGCTCTTACACCCGCTTTATGAGTAGATTTTTCATTATTAGCTTTATTATCGGCAGTAACAATTACACATAACCTTCTTCATCTAAATAATCGCTCTAAATAAATTGTTACATTTATAGGCTATTGAATAATTCCTATTTAATAATGTCAAGTTTACATACACTACCACTAGTTCATACTGACCAACAATTATATTGATGCTAACATTAACAATTATTCAATCTGTGCCAGTCCTCTGTTATTCCTGAATAAACTGCAAAACAGTAAGCCAACGTACCATAATTAAAATTAAAGAATACTCAGGGTCAGGAGGTCTGTGGTCGTGGCCCAGTGTATTATAACTCAGAAGTGTCTATAAATATAATTATTGTGCTGAATGTACCTATATTGTAGTTACTTTAAAACATAACTTTTATTTTATCAATATTTTGGAATATATGACACTTATAGTGAAACAATGTTTGTATCACACTGCTTCTTTGAGGATAGTGTCAGGCCTGATACAAACATTGTTTCACTATAAGTGTCATATATTCTAAAATATTGATAAAATAAAAGTTATGTTTTAAAGTAACTACAATATAGGTACACTCAGCACAATAACGTACCATAATTGTCCAAAAGTAATGAAAAAAATATTTTATATTAAAAAAATCACAGTACATAAAATAAGGATGAGAAGCAGGATGAGGCATCATCACTGAAAAACACATGCCATGAAGGGTAATACCATTATTAGTAACAACATCAGTATAAATAAGGGTATAAGGGTATACTGAGGAATGGCACAACATAGAATTATATTAAAGGATTGCACAATTTTTTTTATAACATGGAGTGTGTAAGTAGTTCCTAAAAGAGACATGTCAGGAGAGATGACAGGTCCTCTTTAAATATACAAGCAGAGCCCTTCTAGCACTCAGTGGATGTTATGCTGGAGTAGGGTTCCCACCCCTTTAACAATAGATACAAAGTCGTATTTAATGCAACTTGTTTATTTTGCGTACAAAGATGGTTGCTGCGCGAAGTGACGTTTCGCAACTCTGTGCCTTCATCAGACTGCAGCAAAAATAAGTAAGTATAAATAAATAAATAAAAATAGTATCTCTATCAATAAACATGACAGCGGATATATAACGCATGTCTGTATATGCATGATAAATTTACAAACGTATAAATCACAAGAAAACGTGGAATCTCGGACATAAAAATTAAAGGGAATAAGCAAAATAATAATACAAATGCGTGGATTCAATCGCTGAAGTTCAAGGCTAAAAAGCCTCATGTGGTAAGGACACAGTCAGCCGGTGTCATCCTCTATTTGTCAGAAAAAGAACTATTATGGTAAGTTAAGGGAATTGTCAGTTTAGTGAGTACTGTTGTTATAATCTATTACTATCAGTGGTAATACATTCCTATCTATATGACTCTCAGTTAATTGCAGGTTAAGTGATGGAGGTCCAATGCCCCAGGAGCAACTTACCTAGTGCTGCTGGTGGGAGAAGAAGTCACGTTGGTGTGGACGCAGTGAAGAGTGTAACATGCAGTAGTACCGCTGGGAGATAGAGGCGCCATGTCTGTGGTCATAACAGGTATTAAATACCCCCGCGCAAACCCGGCATTTGCCGAGCTTCCGGAAACCGGAAGTGCGTCAGGTGGAACGCATACTATCGCCGCAATGCGTTCCACCAACCGGAAGTGTGTTGGTGGAGCGCAGAACGGTCCCGCGGGAACATAGGAGCAAAGATGGCGGACAGGACAAAGCGGCGTGATGTGGGGTGATAGTGTTACGACCAGAGGATGTGGATCCTCTGTGTCAGCTGATAGAGGACTGGAATTAGTCCAATATCGCAGACTGCTGACTCTCAGAGACAGGACCCTGGTGTCTGCACCTGTTACCTTGAATGCAGCTACCTGCAGTAGTGTGAACAGAGTCCAACAAAGGCAGAATAAAGTAACAGATGGTCTTTACTGGCAGACAGTATTCAAAAAGTCACTTGACAGATACAGGCAACACAAAGTTCAGAGCAATATAGCATGCAGATATAAGCAGTCTCAGAGGCAGCGCAGGGTCTGGATCCAGGCAGACTTTACATGGGCAGATGCATAATCAGGCAGTGCAGATATAAGCAGTCTCATAGGCAGCACAGGGTCTGGATCCAGGCAGACTTACAGGAAGAGATGAACTGATGCGTTGTCAGGCAGTGCATAGGTCGTGTCAGGCAGTGCAGAGGTCTATAATCCAGGAGGTCCAATAAACAGACAGCAGGCAGATGCGTAGTCAAATGAAGCGGAAGTCAGAATCCAGGAAATCCAATAAACAGACACAGTGGAATGCTTCAGCGGGAGTCAAGAGGTACAACAACCACGCTTGGGCACTTCATGATGAGTGAAGCTGCCTTAAATACAAATAGTCCCGCCTCCGGGTGGGGATGGTAATCAGGAACCAGCTGCCTACTCCTATAAGAAAGGGAGAGGTGCGCGCGCGCGTGCTATAGCTCATCAGATGACACCTGGCAAAGAGGACGGATGCGACGGTATGCTGGCGGGCACCTGCGTCTCCTACAAGGTAAGCCAGTACTGGGACCCATAGTGCTGCAATGTGTAGACAGCGATCTGCCACCCAGCAGTGGAGATGCAGATCCCATACTGACAGATAGGATCTAAGTGGCAGTGTATTATGTAGGACGGAGGGATGGTCTGGGTGTGAACGGAAGTATGACAAAGTGGAATGCATATTATAGAAAAGGTGCGTTCCACCGACTGGAAGTATGTCATAGGGGTGTGTCAGCGCTCGGGTGACTGATTGTATGGCAACAAAGTCTGTATATGGACATGGGGGAGAAGAAATTAAAATCTAATAGATATAAGGGGATAATGTTACTCCATGTATGTAAGAAATTAAAAGTATATAGGTAGATATGTGGGAGAGAGTGTATATAGTGTCATATTACAGACATGCGATTATAAGGGCAGATACTGAGGCTCGGCTGTCTGCTACTATGGAGGCGGAGTCTATATAGGGAGTTGGGAAATATGAAATATAGGTATGAATGATGAGTGGAAATGATGTGTATATATAAGCGGAGACTCGCTATGGGATAAATCTCTGATATGTGGGGAAAGGTGACAGTCTGTGTAGTGATGTCTAGTCACAGATATTTAATATAGTGGTCAAGTGGCAGGGAGATGTGTACAAAGATAACATATAATCACTCGGACATCACAAGGACAAGGTTGTAAAATAAAAGTATGGTGTAGATATAAGGTACGACACGACATAGAACATAAAGCTACATAACACTACATAAAAGGATACATTGCGGCACTAGAGTGGTCCTGGAGAATCAATGGGCCTGTAAAGAAAGAAAAAGAGGTGATTAATAAATGGTCATCTCAGTAGTTATAATAGGGTTTGTATCTCATATTCCCTATTGAGTCCATATTGTATCCAGAAGGCCTCTCTTTGTTTAAGTAGCTTAACTCTGTCGCCACCCCTTCTCGGTGCTGGGATGTGTTCTATAACTTGGTACTTCAATTGAGAAATGGAATGTGAGGCCTGGTTGAAATGGTGTGGAACAGGAAGCTGGAGATTTTGTTTGCGTATTGATGATTTATGTTGACATATTCTGTTGCGAATGGTTTGTGTGGTTTCGCCGACACAGACAAGTCCGCATGGGCATTTAAGTGTATAGACAACGAAGTCGGAGTCGCATGTGAAGAAATCATTTATTAGAAATTGTTTGCCTGTGTATGGATGAGAGATGCTATTGCCTTTCTGTACGTGGGAACACTGTATGCAGTGGGGGCAGGGAAATGTGCCTTTATTTGGTGTCCTTAGGAATGTCTGGCGGGTTGTTCTAGTGGCTGAACCAATGTCTGCTCGAACTAGTAGGTCTCGTAGGTTCTTTGGGCGTTTGTTGCACATGAGGATTGGGTTTTTAAACTCCTCAATATCTGGGTAGGCCCTAGTCAAAAGATGCCAGTGAGATCTGAGGCTGTTCTCCATTTTTCTTGCGCATGGATGGTATGTATGGACAAATGGAATGCGCTTTCCTGATTGACGATTAGTGTTACGGGGGTGTATCGGATGTCTTATTAGGTGTGCGGGATAGCCTCTCTCTTTGAAGCGTTCCTGCATTTCTTCGATCCTTTTTATCTGTGTGGGTTCTGTTTGTACAATTCTGTGTATCCTCTGAAACTGTGACATCGGGAGTGATTTTTTGGTGTTGATTGAATGGAAACTGGAAAAATGTATTAGGTTGTTTCTGTCAGTCGGTTTTCTGTATAGGTCAGTTGTGAGACTTCCTTCTGGATTTTTTATTATTAATGTATTTAAGAAATTAATTTATATGGGGTCAAAATGAATGGTGAATTGGAGTTCCGGTGTGATGTGATTCAGGAAGTTATGGAATTCGAGTTATGTTTCTGTTGTGCCCCTCCAGATGCAAACGATATCATCAATGTATCTTTTCCACAATTGTACATGTGTCATAAAGTTGTTGTCTGGGTATACGTGAGTTTCCTCGAAGTCTGCCATGTAGCTATTGGCATATGGAGGTGCCACGTTGGACCCCATCGCCGTCCCTTGCTTCTGTAAATAGAACTGATCTTGGAACAAAAATAAATTGTGGTAGAGGACTATGGAGAGTAGGTCCTTACACAGGGAGAACACATTTGGGTGTTTGTCTGTTTTTTTAAGTATTTTGTCTACTGCTGTTATGCCTTTATTATGCTGAATTGAAGTGTATAGGCTACACACGTCCCAGGTGACTAGAATAGTGTATTTTTGTATGGGTCCAAGGTTCTTAAGGATATCGAGGAAGGCAGACGTGTTGAGTAGAAAGGATGACTTTTTTTAATCTCTGGGGTCAATATTTTTTTTTTTTCTAGAAAAATGGAGAGAGGCGAGAGAATGAAGTCAGTGGAGGCTACAATGGGACGCCCTGGGCGGGTTGAGCAGATTTTTGTGAATTTTGGGTAAAGTATAAAAGACTGGGATGATTGGATGTCTGTTGATCAGAAAATTGGCTGTCTCTTGGTCTATGGTTCCTTTTTCTATATGTAGAGTTAGTGTCTCTTGGATCTTACAGGCTATGTCTGTGGTTGGATTGTGGGTGAGTTTCTCATAGACATCTTGGTCATTTAACTGCCTTAGAATTTCCGCTGTATAGTGGTCTTTGTCCATTATGACCAAAGCTCCACCCTTATGGGCTGGTTTGAAGATAATGTTTTTTTGTTTAGTTAGATTTTTAAGTGCGTGTTTGTCTAGCTTTTATTTTTCTATGCTTTTCCTGAAGGAATGCATATCCTTTTGTACCAGTGATATAAATGTTTCCACTGGTGGTTGGGTTTTGGGTGGCATGTATGAGCTCTTAGTTCGTAAGGACAGTTCTTTAGCTGAGATAAGGGCATTGGGACTTTAGGGAATGGTTTTCTCTTTTATTGTGCTGAAATGTGTTGTCAGTCTAATGCGTCTGTAGAGTATGTGTAGGTCCAGTTCTAATTGAAAGGTGTTGAGTATGTGGGAGAGGCAGAAAGATAAACCTTGTTTTAGGAGTGTCATATCTGCTGGACTAAGTGATTGAGAGGGCTCTGCTTGTATATGTGAACCTGGTGAAGCACCGTGGCAAAAAACATGACAAGCAAATATGCTTTCATTTCAAGAGGATGAAATCAATTCTATCCTATCTAAAGTCACCCTAACAAGTGATTTTCTACAAACGCCTAGCTCAGAGTTCAAGGCTAGAGACCTGGAAAGAGAATCCAGAAAACTATTGAGCTTTGAATTACACAGCGTAACTATGGCCGAATATCTCAAGGTCAAGCGTATACCTTGAGGCCTGAGGATACGGACAAGACCAACCTTTTTTAAAGACAACGCGGACTATTGCTCCAGATTTGAACAAATACTCAACAAATGTTCTTTTGACATTATGACGCTAACTTTATCCTTTTTACAACAAGCTATCTCGGACACCAAAGAACTAATCAAGAGCACGGAGGATCAACTAAAGGCAATACTCTCACAGGAAGACTATGAAAAACTACTGGAGAAACTGAAAACACATCTGGCAACCCAACAAAAAGAAATCGAGGACACCAAAAGGAATAAATTCCATAGAGACACTGAGGACTATCGTTTAAGCAGAGTCTACTAATGGCCTGACACCTCTTCCACTAACATCAGATGGAGATCCTCCTCAACCGACTCTTCAAACTCAGGGTCCAATCGGGACCCACACTACCGCTCAAGACAACCAGAATTCCGACCACCAAGAAGCCAAAGAAGAACCCACAGAGGAACACACCCCCAAGGAGCAGAGTCGACAGCAGTGACTACAAGATCACAGGTAAGGACACAGTCTCTAGTAGTCAACATATCCTCTCAATCACTTAGTTCAGCAGATATGACACTTCTAGAAAAAGGTTTATCTTTCTGCCCCTCCCACATACTCAACACCTTTCAATTAGAACTGGACCTACACAGACTCTACAGACGCATTAGAGTGACAACACATTTCAGCACAATAAAAGAGAAAACCATTCCCCAAAGTCCCAATGCCCTTATCTCAGCTAAAGAACTGACCTTACGAAGTAAGAGCTCATACATGCCACCCAAAACCCAACCACCAGTGGAAACATTTATATCACTGGTACAAAAGGATATGTATTCCTTCAGGAAAAGCATAGAAAAATACAAATTAAAATTCACAAATAATCTTACCCAGCTAGACAAACAAGCACTTAAAAATTAACTAAACAAAGGTAAATCCACCTTCTGGAGTTTTCAGCTTGTGTATATAGTTATTTGACTTTCTACTCTTAAGTCTAGACATCATGTAGCGGGAGGCTTTGTTCCCATGAGCGAACATTTTATATTGGGAAAGTAGGAAGAGCTTAGCTGATGCCATATTTAAAAGATTTCTGAGGGAGGCTCTGCACACCGACAATTCTTGTAAGTGAGCTTCCAGCAGAGATCTTTTATGAGCACTTTCTAAAGACGCAATTTTGGTGTGTAAAGAATCTATCATTTTTTGCCTTTCCTTCTTAAGATGTGTCCCCAGACTGATACAGTGGCCCCTAATGAACGCTTTATGGGCGTCCCAGATAATTTGTGAGGAAACCCCAGGGGTACAGTTAAATGGATTCTGTCACCTCCCCTAACCCAAAAAACGATTTTAAAGCAGCCATGAAGCACAGCTTACCTTGATTAGGCTGTGCTCTTTGATCTTGTAATCCGTCCAGCAGTTTCTTCAAAAAACGACTTTTATTGATATGTAAAGGAGTCCTGAAGGTGCCCAGAGGGGCGTTCTGTTCATCTTAGAGAGCCCAGTACCGCCCCTCTTACAGTGCCCAGCCCGCCTTCCTTGCACTGTCTATCCGCCCCCAGCCTGCCACAGCCTCTCCTCCCTCTCCTCCCCCTCCCTCACGCCGAACAAACTTTCGCACAGGCGCAGTACCCACTGAGGGCTGCGCCTGTGCGATCAGCAGGAGACTGAGGGCAGGAGCTTCATCCTCGTCACTGGGCATGCGCCGAGCCCAGTGACGTCCGATGCTCGCTCTTCCCTCAGTCAGCATATCAATAAAAGTCGTTTTTTGAGGAAACTGCTGGACGGATTACAAGATCAAAGAACACAGCCTAATCAAGGTAAGCTGTGCTGCATGGCTGCTTTAAAATCGTTTTTTGGGTTAGGGGAGGTGACAGAATCCCTTTAATATTAAAGTATTCTTCTAGAAGGTGCTGTAGTTTGGTTCTGGCATCTTGATCACTTATGAGCAACTCATTGAATCGCCAATGACTGGTGGGTTTATGGGTAAGAGGGGGTTTTACGTGAAGGTATATTGGGGCATGATCTGAAAGGATAATGGACCCAATAGCCGCCTCGGAGCAAAGCTGAAGATGTTCCCTTGAAATAAACAAATAGTCCAGGCGGTGATAGGACTTATGCATTGGTGAGAAAAAGGTATAGTCCTTGGAGTCTGGATGAATAGTCCGCCAGGCATCGATTAAGTGAGCTTTTGATAGTGTCCGAATAAGGGAACGGATACCTTTTTGGGATTGGACAGATTTATGCGAGGAGGAATCTATCAGCGGATTCAGGACAACATTTAAGTCCCCTCCCATTACCGTAACACCGTCTCTGAATGGCTCTGATTTTGCTAATACAGATTTAATCCAAGGAATCTGTCGGGTATTCGGAGCATACAGATTTATGAAAGTGTATAGATGTTGCCCTATTTTCCCTTTGACCATTATGAAACGACCCTCTGGGTCACTCAGCTGGTCCTCTAGAATGAAAGGTACTTTGCTCTGGAACCCAATGCTTACTCCTTTGGAATAAGATGTAGGAGAGCCACAGTGATACCAGTTGGAGAAATAGGAATAAGACAAATTTGGGAGGTGCTGGGACTTGAAGTGGGTCTCCTGTAGGAACACAATATTAGCTTTATCCTTTCTCAAAATTCCAAAAATCTGGCTTCGTTTAGAAGGCGAGTTGCATCCTTTTACATTATAGGAGGCAATTTTAAGAGCCATCATGGGAACAAGGAGAAAGGACAAAAATGCTGAGGCATGCGTGTCTGTATATTAGTCAAAATGAAAATTTGAGTATAATACTTAATAGTGGGATGACCAAGCCAGGGAAAAGGTTGAAGTCCAAATGATGGAGTGACCCGTCTCGGATGGATAGTGCTCCACACAATGAAAGACCTGCGAAAACAGTTAAACACTATAATTAAAACAAACAAAGAAAAATTGGAAACTACATAAGGGTCCCGAGGGACTCCAGAAAGGGGGGGAAATGGCATTCTCCTATTTTGGACCCGGCATTAAAGGTCGAATATGACCGGTCAGTCAGTCAAGAAGTCGACTAAAATATACATTAGAGGGCAGTGGCCATCGGGATAGTGGCCTAGAGGGTCCCAACTATGGTTTGCGGGAAAAGGGGGAAGAAACTAAAGGTCCCAGAGTACGTATAAGCTGGACCTACACGGGGAACTCCAAACCGAGAGTCGGCCTCAGGGTAATTATACAGACCTCTTGTAGTATGACCACATCTATACAGTATAAAATCGCATGAGTGTGAGCAACCTGTTACAGTATATAGCTTATATCATCTACCTGAGTTCCTGACTCACAAGATACCTCTAAGATTCTGATACCAGGTTGCGTTCACGTAGTGTCGACTATCCACCTCTCTATGGACCATCAAATAAGTCCAGGAACAATGTATAGGTTAGAACATCACCCGGCGTAATTAATTATGCAACTACTTCAGAGGCGCTGAGTACATATAAAGACCTGTGGCCTAAAAATGCGCAAATGAACACCACTGGAAGAAGGAAGTGATGGGCCTGCGCATAACCACGGTCGCTGAGATAGCCTAAGACCTGCCTTGAGCAGCTGTGACCGAATATCACCTGAGTATACCAAAAGCAAAATCGCCTGATGCGCATAAGCCGGTGATACCAGGAATTTTGAGGTCTAAATACGACTATATCATGCGAATAAAGAACCTAATCGGACTATGTTAAAGCGCGAAATGACAACTAATTCCCCTCATGGCCAACCAAAGACACTACGTGAATCACAACTAGGCATTTAACAGTAAACATCTAGATAATCAGTTACTAGATGGACATCAATTCGGATACACCTTGTCTCGTCTAGTAAAACTTGAGAAAATCCTGAACTGCGATATAATTAAAGAAGGTATTCAATCGCATACGTTATGTCGAGTTGCGACTTCGTAATGACGGTTAAACACCTATCACTGGACCTTCAAATAAGACCAGAGAAACCAAATATAGGCTAATCCCTCAGCAGGGGTAACCAATCATTAAAATAGTGTAGAGGTGCTGAGCGCATACAGTGATCTATTGTGTAAAGCTGCGCAATAAAACAACACTGGAAAAAAGGAAGTGACGATCTTGCGCATACAACGGTCTCTGAATTAACCTTCAATCTGTCTTAAAACAGACACCCCCGAATATCTCCGGAGTATACCAATAGCAAATCGCCTGTTGTGTACACGCCGGTGGTATAGGGTATATTTGCAATCAAAATCTGACTGTATCATGTAGGTAAAGAAAACAATCTGGCTGTAATAATGCGCATGATGACAAATAATTACCGAAAAGGCTAACAGAAGACTCCTCTTGAATCGCAATGAAACATCTAACAGTATTCAGCTAGATATATCAGTTACTAGACGGACATCGCTTTAAACACGTAATGTCCCGACTAGAGTTGAGCGAACACCTGGATGTTCGGGTTCGAGAAGTTCGGCCGAACTTCCCGGAAATGTTCGAACCCGATCCGAACTTCGTCCCGAACCCGAACCCCATTGAAGTCAATGGGGACCCGAACTTTTCGGCACTAAAAAGGCTGTAAAACAGCCCAGGAAAGGGCTAGAGGGCTGCAAAAGGCAGCAACATGTAGGTAAATCCCCTACAAACAAATGTGGATAGGGAAATGAATTAAAATAAAAATTAAATAAATAAAAATTAACCAAAATCAATTGGCGAGAGGTCCCATAGCAGAGAATCTGGCTTCCCGACACCCACCACTGGAACAGTCCATTCTCAGATATTTAGGCCCCGGAACCCAGGCAGAGGAGAGAGGTCCCGTAACAGACAATCTGGCTTCATGTCAGCAGAGAATTAGTCTGCATGTCATAGCAGAGAATGAGGCTTCACGTCAGCCACCACTGCAACAGTCCATTGGCATATATTTAGGCCCAGCACACAGGCAGAGGAGAGAGGTCCCGTAACAGACAATCTGGCTTCATGTCAGCAGAGAATCAGTCTGCATGTCATAGCAGAGAATCAGGCTTCACGTCACCCACCACTGCAACAGTCCATTTTCATAAGTTTAGGCCAAGCACCCAGGCAGAGAAGAGAGGTCCCGTAACAGACAATCTGGCTTCATGTCAGCAGAGAATTAGTCTGCATGTCATAGCAGAGAATGAGGCTTCACGTCAGCCACCACTGCAACAGTCCATTGGCATATATTTAGGCCCAGCACACAGGCAGAGGAGAGAGGTCCCGTAACAGACAATCTGGCTTCATGTCAGCAGAGAATTAGTCTGCATGTCATAGCAGAGAATGAGGCTTCACGTCAGCCACCACTGCAACAGTCCATTGGCATATATTTAGGCCCAGCACACAGGCAGAGGAGAGAGGTCCCGTAACAGACAATCTGGCTTCATGTCAGCAGAGAATTAGTCTGCATGTCATAGCAGAGAATGAGGCTTCACGTCAGCCACCACTGCAACAGTCCATTGGCATATATTTAGGCCCAGCACACAGGCAGAGGAGAGAGGTCCCGTAACAGACAATCTGGCTTCATGTCAGCAGAGAATTAGTCTGCATGTCATAGCAGAGAATGAGGCTTCACGTCAGCCACCACTGCAACAGTCCATTGGCATATATTTAGGCCCAGCACACAGGCAGAGGAGAGAGGTCCCGTAACAGACAATCTGGCTTCATGTCAGCAGAGAATTAGTCTGCATGTCATAGCAGAGAATCAGGCTTCACGTCAGCCACCACTGCAACAGTCCATTGGCATATATTTAGGCCCAGCACACAGGCAGAGGAGAGAGGTCCCGTAACAGACAATCTGGCTTCATGTCAGCAGAGAATTAGTCTGCATGTCATAGCAGAGAATGAGGCTTCACGTCAGCCACCACTGCAACAGTCCATTGGCATATATTTAGGCCCAGCACACAGGCAGAGGAGAGAGGTCCCGTAACAGACAATCTGGCTTCATGTCAGCAGAGAATTAGTCTGCATGTCATAGCAGAGAATGAGGCTTCACGTCAGCCACCACTGCAACAGTCCATTGGCATATATTTAGGCCCAGCACACAGGCAGAGGAGAGAGGTCCCGTAACAGACAATCTGGCTTCATGTCAGCAGAGAATTAGTCTGCATGTCATAGCAGAGAATGAGGCTTTACGTCAGCCACCACTGCAACAGTCCATTGGCATATATTTAGGCCCAGCACACAGGCAGAGGAGAGAGGTCCCGTAACAGACAATCTGGCTTCATGTCAGCAGAGAATTAGTCTGCATGTCATAGCAGAGAATGAGGCTTCACGTCAGCCACCACTGCAACAGTCCATTGGCATATATTTAGGCCCAGCACACAGGCAGAGGAGAGAGGTCCCGTAACAGACAATCTGGCTTCATGTCAGCAGAGAATCAGTCTGCATGTCATAGCAGAGAATCAGGCTTCACGTCACCCAACATTGGAACAGTCCATTGGCATATATATCTAGGCCCCGGCACCCAGACAGAGGAGAGGTTCATTCAACTTTGTGTAGCCTCGCAATATAATGGTAAAATGAAAATAAAAATAGGATTGAATGAGGAAGTGCCCTGGAGTCCAATAATATATGGTTAAGGGGAGGTAGTTAATGTCTAATCTGGACAAGGGACGGACAGATCCTGTGGGATCCATGCCTGGTTCATTTTTATGAACGTCAGCTTGTCCACATTGGCTGTAGACAGGCGGCTGCGTTTGTCTGTAATGACGCCCCCTGCCGTGCTGAATACACGTTCAGACAAAACGCTGGCCGCCGGGCAGGCCAGCACCTCCAAGGCATAAAAGGCTAGCTCTGGCCATGTGGACAATTTAGAGACCCAGAAGTTGAATGGGGCCGAACCATCAGTCAGTACGTGGAGGGGTGTGCACATGTACTGTTCCACCATGTTAGTGAAATGTTGCCTCCTGCTAACACGTTGCGTATCAGGTGGTGGTGCAGTTAGCTGTGGCGTGTTGACAAAAGTTTTCCACATCTCTGCCATGCTAACCCTGCCCTCAGAGGAGCTGGCATTGACACAGCTGCCTTGGCGACCTCTTGCTCCTCCTCTGCCTTGGCCTTGGGCTTCCACTTGTTCCCCTGTGACATTTGGGAATGCTCTCAGTAGCGCGTCTACCAACGTGCGCTTGTACTCGCGCATCTTCCTATCACGCTCCAGTGCAGGAAGTAAGGTGGGCACATTGTCTTTGTAGCGTGGATCCAGCAGGGTGGCAACCCAGTAGTCCGCACAGGTTAAAATGTGGGCAACTCTGCTGTCGTTGCGCAGGCACTGCAGCATGTAGTCGCTCATGTGTGCCAGGCTGCCCAGGGGTAAGGACAAGCTGTCCTCTGTGGGAGGCGTATCGTCATCGTCCTGCCTTTCCCCCCAGCCACGCACCAGTGATGGACCCGAGCTGCGTTGGGTGCCACCCCGCTGTGACCATGCTTCATCCTCATCCTCCTCCACCTCCTCCTCATCCTCGTCCTCCTCATCCTCCAGTAGTGGGCCCTGGCTGGCCACATTTGTACCTGGCCTCTGCTGTTGCCAAAAACCTCCCTCTGAGTCACTTCGAAGAGACTGGCCTGAAAGTGCTAAAAATGACCCCTCTTCCTCCTCCTCCTCCTCCTCCTCCTCCTGGGCCACCTCCTCTTCCATCATCGCCCTAAGTGTTTTCTCAAGGAGACATAGAAGTGGTATTGTAACGCTGATAACGGTGTCATCGCCACTGGCCATGTTGGTGGAGTACTCGAAACAGCGCAACAGGGCACACAGGTCTCGCATGGAGGCCCAGTCATTGGTGGTGCAGTGGTGCTGTTCTGTAGTGCGACTGACCCGTGCGTGCTGCAGCTGAAACTCCACTATGGCCTGCTGCTGCTCGCACAGTCTGTCCAGCATGTGCAAGGTGGAGTTCCACCTGGTGGGCACGTCGCATATGAGGCGGTGAGCGGGAAGGCCGAAGTTACGCTGTAGCGCAGACAGGCGAGCAGCAGCAGGATGTGAACGCCGGAAGCGCGAACAGACGGCCCGCACTTTATGCAGCAGCTCTGACATGTCGGGGTAGTTGTGAATGAACTTCTGCACCACCAAATTCAGCACATGCGCCAAGCAAGGGATGTGCGTCAAATTGGCTAGTCCCAGAGCTGCAACGAGATTTCGCCCATTATCACACACCACCAGGCCGGGCTTGAGGCTCACCGGCAGCAACCACTCGTCGGTCTGTTGTTCAATACCCCGCCACAACTCCTGTGCGGTGTGGGGCCTGTCCCCCAAACATATGAGTTTCAGAATGGCCTGCTGACGTTTACCCCGGGCTGTGCTGAAGTTGGTGGTGAAGGTGTGTGGCTGACTGGATGAGCAGGTGGAAGAAGAGGAGGAGGAAGCCGAGAAGGAGGAGGTGGCAACAGGAGGCAAAGAATGTTGCCCTGCGATCCTTGGCGGCGGAAGGACGTGCGCCAAACAGCTCTCCGCCTGGGGCCCAGCTGCCACTACATTTACCCAGTGTGCAGTTAGGGAGATATAGCGTCCCTGGCCGTGCTTACTGGTCCACGTATCTGTGGTTAGGTGGACCTTGCCACAGATGGCGTTGCGCAGTGCACACTTGATTTTATCGGATACTTGGTTGTGCAGGGAAGGCACGGCTCTCTTGGAGAAGTAGTGGCGGCTGGGAACAACATACTGTGGGACAGCAAGCGACATGAGCTGTTTGAAGCTGTCTGTGTCCACCAGCCTAAATGACAGCATTTCATAGGTCAGTAGTTTAGAAATGCTGGCATTCAGGGCCAGGGATCGAGGGTGGCTAGGTGGGAATTTACGCTTTCTCTCAAATGTTTGTGAGATGGAGAGCTGAACGCTGCCGTGTGACATGGTTGAGACGCTTGGTGACGGAGGTGGTGGTGGTGGTGTTGGTGGTACATCCCCTGTTTGCTGAGCGGCAGGTGCCAACGTTCCTCCAGAGGCGGAGGAAGAGGCCGAGGCGGCAGCAGCAGAAGAGGCCGAGGCGGCAGCAGCAGAAGAGGTAGCAGGGGGAGCCTGAGTGACTTCCTTGGTTTTAAGGTGTTTACTCCACTGCAGTTCATGCTTTGCATGCAGGTGCCTGGTCTTGCAGGTTGTGCTCAGGTTCAGAACGTTAATGCCTCGCTTAAGGCTCTGATGGCACAGCGTGCAAACCACTCGGGTCTTGTCGTCAGCACATTGTTTGAAGAAGTGCCATGCCAGGGAACTCCTTGAAGCTGCCTTTGGGGTGCTCGGTCCCAGATGGCGGCGGGCAGTAGCAGGCGGAGTCTCTTGGCGGCGGGTGTTCTGCTTTTGCCCACTGCTCCCTCTTTTGCTACGCTGTTGGCTCGGTCTCACCACTGCCTCTTCCTCCGAACTGTGAAAGTCAGTGGCACGACCTTCATTCCATGTGGGGTCTAGGACCTCATCATCCCCTGCATCGTCTTCCACCCAGTCTTGATCCCTGACCTCCTGTTCAGTCTGCACACTGCAGAAAGACGCAGCAGTTGGCACCTGTGTTTCGTCATCATCAGAGACATGCTGAGGTGGTATTCCCATGTCCTCATCATCAGGAAACATAAGTGGTTGTGCGTCAGTGCATTCTATGTCTTTCACCGCTGGGGAAGGGCTAGGTGGATGCCCTTGGGAAACCCTGCCAGCGGAGTCTTCAAAGAGCATAAGAGACTGCTGCATAACTTGAGGCTGAGACAGTTTCCCTGGTATGCATGGGGGTGATGTGACAGACTGATGGGGTTGGTTTTCAGGCGCCATCTGTGTGCTTTCTGCAGAGGACTGGGTGGGAGATAATGTGAACGTGCTGGATCCACTGTCGGCCACCCAATTGACTAATGCCTGTACCTGCTCAGGCCTTACCATCCTTAGAACGGCATTGGGCCCCACCATATATCGCTGTAAATTCTGGCGGCTACTGGGACCTGAGGTAGTTGGTACACTAGGACGTGTGGATGTGGCAGAACGGCCACGTCCTCTCCCAGCACCAGAGGGTCCACTAACACCACCACGACCATGTCCACGTCCGCGTCCCTTACTAGATGTTTTCCTCATTGTTATGGTTCGCCACAACAACAAAAATATTATTTGGCCCAATGTATTGTATTCAAATTCAGCGGGATATAAATTTGAGGCCTAGTATTTAGGCGCTGGGTGACCGGTATGGATTTAGTGACAGAATTAGACTTGGAAATGCACAGTAGCGTGTGTGTGAAGTTATTCTGAATGACCCTATGTGCACCTTGAATATTATATACCCTTTTAGGGATAGATTTCAAATAGCTCTGATATAGCAGAAACCACTAAATTATGAAATTGCTAAATTGGGAATTGTATTTCAACCCAGAACAAAAAATGTGCTTTGACGGACACTAAATAACTTTCCCAGCCACAACAGGACAGCGGTAACGAGAGATTTAGCGGGATATAAATTTGAGGCCTAGTATTTAGGCGCTGGGTGACCGGTATGGATTTAGTGACAGAATTAGACTTGGAAATGCACAGTAGCGTGTGTGTGAAGTTATTCTGAATGACCCTATGTGCACCTTGAATATTATATACCCTTTTAGGGATAGATTTCAAATAGCTCTGATATAGCAGGAACCACTAAATTATGAAATTGCTAAATTGGGAATTGTACTTCAACCCAGAACAAAAAATGTGCTTTGACGGACACTAAATAACTTTCCCAGCCACAACAGGACAGCGGTAACGAGAGATTTAGCGGGATATAAATTTGAGGCCTAGTATTTAGGCGCTGGGTGACCGGTATGGATTTAGTGACAGAATTAGACTGGGATATGGCCAAAAAATAACCACACTATTGCTGGTTAAATGCACTTGGTGACGGGCGCAGCTTGCCCCTGATGTAGTATATGGCCAAAAAATGAACAGACTATTGCTGGTTAAATGCACTTGGTGTGATAGCTTGACCAACCACACTACTGAGGGTTAAATGCACTTGGTGACGGGCGCAGCTTGCCCCTGATGTAGTATATGGCCAAAAAATGAACAGACTATTGCTGGTTAAATGCACTTGGTGACGGGCGCAGCTTGCCCCTGATTTAGTATATGGCCAAAAAATGAACAGACTATTGCTGGTTAAATGCACTTGGTGTGATAGCTTGACCAACCACACTACTGAGGGCTAAATGCACTTGGTGACAGGCGCAGCTTGCCCCTGATGTAGTATATGGCCAAAAAATAAACAGACTATTGCTGGTTAAATGCACTTGGTGTGACAGCTTCACCCTGATGTAGGCTTTAGCCAAAAAACAACCACACCATTGAGGGTTAAATGCACTTGGTGACAGGCGCAGCTTGCCCCTGATTTAGTATATGGCCAAAAAATGAACAGACTATTGCTGGTTAAATGCACTTGGTATGATAGCTTGACCAACCACACTACTGAGGGTTAAATGCACTTGGTGACGGGCGCAGCTTGCCCCTGATGTAGTATATGGCCAAAAAATGAACAGACTATTGCTGGTTAAATGCACTTGGTGTCACAGCTTGACGAACCACACTACTGAGGGTTAAATGCACTTGGTGACGGGCGCAGCTTGCCCCTGATGTAGTATATGGCTAAAAAATAAACAGACTATTGCTGGTTAAATGCACTTGGTGTGACAGCTTCACCCTGATGTAGGCTTTAGCCAAAAAACAACCACACCATTGAGGGTTAAATGCACTTGGTCGCAGCTTGGATGCACTTGGTCGCAGCACCGCACAAGACACAAAATGGCCGCCGATCACCCCAGAAAAAAGTGACTGACAAACGGTCTGGGCAGCCTAAAAACAGTGAGTGAGCATTTGAATTTCAGCAGCTCAATGATGCACAGCTGCAGATCGATCGATTAATCAAGTGAAGTCCTTTGGAGGAGTTAATCTGCCTAATCTCGCCCTACTGTCGCATCCGCAACCTCTCCCTACGCTAATCAGAGCAGAGTGACGGGCGGCGCTATGTGACTCCAGCTTAAATAGAGGCTGGGTCACATGGTGCTCTGGCCAATCACAGCCATGCCAATAGTAGGCATGGCTGTGACGGCCTCTTGGGGCAAGTAGTATGACGCTTGTTGATTGGCTGCTTTGCAGCCTTTCAAAAAGCGCCAAGAAAGCGTCACAAAAGCGCCAAGAAAGCGACGAACACCGAACCCGAACCCGGACTTTTACGAAAATGTCCGGGTTCGGGTCCGTGTCACGGACACCCCAAAATTCGGTACGAACCCGAACTATACAGTTCGAGTTCGCTCATCCCTAGTCCCGACCAGTAAACCTTAAGAAAATCTCGATATGCTATGCAATTTATGGCCGCATCCAATCGCAACTTGCGAACAAGTACAATGTACATTAGGGCAATTTTTAGAGCTACATTAGAGTACATCAGATGACAGGTTTAGAGAGTCAGAGAGGTGGTAGAAAGTATTACATTGGGGAAAGCTGGAGGTATAACAGAGACAAATTACAGGGGGCCAGGGTAAGTGAGGAAGACAAGGGGATAAATTGGTTGATACTCATCCGATGCGAATAGAACTGCTAAGACGCAAAAAGTCACAATTTCAGAAGACGTCAGTCGCAATACGCCTAGGGGTAAGTAGATGACTTTTCTTCTTCTCTTTCTGTCTTTGTGCTTTAGGTGTCCCTTTCAGCTCGAACGCTGTCACCTTAGGCAGTTTAGGAAGAGCAGTAATGTCCTGGATAGCGTCCCAATCTTCAATGTTCAGGGGATTGATGTCTAGTAAATCAAATGCTGGGCCTAGGTCCACGTGCGACTTGATGGTGATCCTCCTGCCTTGATGCGAAAAGGACAGACCGAACGGGAACTGCCAACGGTATAAGATCTTGTTGTTCCTAAGCCAATCTGTGAGGGGCTTGAGAGACCTACGTTTCTGTAGGGTCACCGGAGCAAGGTCTTGGAAGATATTAATCGGCACCCCATTATGTTTAGCTCCACCCGGTAAACGAGCCTTGTTTATTATGGCTTCTTTATCTTGGAAGTGGAGGAACCGGCAAATTATATCCCTGGGGGGTTCGTTGCCTTGTGGTTTTGGGCGCAGTGCCCTGTGGGCTCTCTCGATTATAATAGAAGCAGAGCGCTCTGGGCCCAATAATTCTTCGCATATCTCCTTCACTATGGCGGTGGAATCTTGTGCGGATTCTGTCTCTGGAAATCCTCGGAATCTGAGGTTATTTCTTCTCCCACGGTTCTCCTGGTCTTCCAGGGCGCTGAACACTACATTTAGGTGTGCTTGGCATTTTTGAAGGTTAAGGGCCGTCGCCGTTTGAAAATCCAGAATTGCGGCTTGATTGTTCTCTAAGGCCTCCACTCTGCCGCCAATATGTCTGACGTCTTGCCTCATGGAGGAGAGTTCGCTGACAAGCGGTTCCATAGCTCTTTGGAGAGCGGAGTCCAGGTATTTTCTGGAAATCGGGAGATGCTTGCGATGCCTTGAATCTTCCATGTCGCTGGTGTCAGCTTGTATCTCGGCCTCGCTCTCCTCTGTCTCTCTGCTGGGCTCCGGCGCCATTTTAGTCTCCCTCGCAGCACATATCGCTGCAGCTTTTTTGATGAATTTATCCATGTCGCCGCAGTTTGACTGGTGCTTGGGAGGAAGGGATGAGTCCCCTGTTCGTTGCTGGCCAATCTTGCCCATCTTTCAGGTTAATAAACTGACATTAGCTGCTATTAAGCCGGGTCTGAGCAGCAGAGCTCAAGCGCACACGTCCATTCAGGTCTGGCGCTAGCTCCGCCCCCCATACCTACCTATTATGACCACAGACATGGCGACTCTATCTCCCAGCGGTACTACTGCATGTTACACTCTTCACTGCGTCCACACCAACGTGACTTCTTCTCCCACCAGCGGCACTAGGTAAGTTGCTCCTGGGGCATTGGACCTCCATCACTTAACCTGCAATTAACTGAGAGTCATATAGATAGGAATGTATTACCACTGATAGTAATAGATTATAACAACAGTACTCACTAAACTGACAATTCCCTTAACTTACCATAATAGTTCTTTTTCTGACAAATAGAGGATGACACCGGCTGACTGTGTCCTTACCACAAGAGGCTTTTTAGCCTTGAACTTCAGCGATTGAATCCACGCATTTGTATTATTATTTTGCTTATTCCCTTTAATTTTTATGTCCGAGATTCCACGTTTTTTTGTGATTTATGCGTTTGCAAATTTATCATGCATATACAGACATGCGTTATATATCTGCTGTCATGTTTATTGATAGAGATAGTATATTTTTTTATTTATACTTACTTATTTTTGCTGCAGTCTGATAAAGGCACAGAGTTGCCGAAACGTCACTTCGCCGCAGCAACCATCTTTGTACGCAAAATAAACTAGTTGCATCAAATACGACTTAGCTGGAGTCTTTGTATCTAAGGTCCTCTTTAAAGTGAGTTGTCACAAAGCATTAAAGACACAGCTTAAGTTCATATGTATGATATATTTACCATCATCATCATCTTCTGTACTAACCCGTACTAACCCATTTTTGATAAAATGCTGACTTAAAGGGAACCTGTCATCGGGATTTTGTGTATAGAGCTGAGGACATTCTGTATTGTAATGCATTGCAGAGGGAATCAGACCCCAAAAGTTGAAGTCCCAGTGTGGGAAAAAAATAAAAAGTAAAAATAAAAAGTTACAAAAAAGTGTTTTTTATAATAAAAAAAGAAAGTTTCAGTAAAAAAATTAGCCCCTTTCACAAAATAAAACACATAAAATTGTAAAAAAAAAATTGAAAAAAATTGCACGCTTTTTCCTATATTGTGCAAGCATGACCACACACTGATGGCTTGCAGGGTGGTCTCTAACCATGGAAATGAGCAGTGTATAATGTGATGGAAAAATGAATCCAGCCAGCAAAGGAGGCAATATGGATAATCACAATGCATTAGTAAGTGGCTAGTATTCACTTTCTCTACATGATAAATGCAACTTACTAAAGAGAGACAACCCCTTTGAGGTGAAATATGGCAGGGTCCTGACAGGGTTAAACGTTAACAAAGTGCAAATCAAAATTAACTCAATCATAATAAAGTCAGGTTGGAAGTATATAGTTTCTCAATCATCATTAACAAGAGTGTAATGTTGTCTCTGTTACATGGGGATAATTATTATAAATGCTGAGATTAATTGTAACACTTTCCAAACTATTTACATCAAACTTTTGTTTTCTTTTAAATATAACTGTGAATATGAGAAAGTGATTATAAGTATTCAACTTATGTCACTAGCTAATGATAATATATAGCCTGCTTGTTGACAACCTATTGCCAGCAGGCCATATTAGCTCCCCAGGCTTCAAATTAACAGCAATCTGTTGGGTTATGTAATATCTAATTGCAGCAATTACAGAAAGCAATAAACGTTTCCATTTTACAACCTACGGAAATACAGAACGTACAGTATCAGATAACAGTGACAAGCACAACTATGATATTAAACTATTCACATTCTCAGACTACTGTAGCACCATTTTACATAGATGTTGAAAATATAGTAGGGACACAAGTATAATGTTTTTATTAAAGGAGGTATCCTATCAGAGGAATCCCTAGTTGATCTATAAGGCGTGAGAAGGCACAAGGTGCCACAGTAGACGATAGAAACGTGTCACCGAGGGGCCTGGCCTCAATGAAATGAACCGGTAACTTTTTGTCAGTAACCCTAGGTTACCTACACTTGTGAGTAGTAGTTTAGCTGCTAGCTGCAGCTGATCCGGGCCTGGTTTCATTGGAGTAGTCAAAAAGAAGGGTGGGATGACTACTCCCACGTATCCAGGCCCGGTTTTGGCTGGCCTATATTAGCTAGGAAGCCCAGGAGGCTGGGGTGTGGTTCCTAGTCTGAAAGTCTGATGGACTGGGAGGACAGCTGTGTGGAGTGGTTCAGCGGAGAAGCCTGCTATTGCCAAGTCTTTTCCTCCTCAAGCTGGTGGTGGAAACCAGGAACTACAGAGGACTGTGAGTCAGACCACCTCACATGGACTGTGTTACATGCTGAAGTAGTCGAGTATTTGTTGAATCTGTTGTGGAAAAATAAAGACTACAGGGAGCGCAGAATTATTAGGCAAGTTGTATTTTTGAGGATTCATTTTATTATTGAACAACAACCATGTTCTCAATGAACCCAAAAAACTCATTAATATCAAAGCTGAATATTTTTGGAAGTAGTTTTTAGTTTGTTTTTAGTTTTAGCTATTTTAGGGGGATATCTGTGTGTGCAGGTGACTATTACTGTGCATAATTATTAGGCAACTTAACAAAAAACAATTATATACCCATTTCAAATATTTATTTTTACCAGTGAAACCAATATAACATCTCAACATTCACAAATATACATTTCTGACATTCAAAAACAAAACAAAAACAAATCAGTGACCAATATAGCCACCTTTCTTTGCAAGGACACTCAAAAGCCTGCCATCCATGGATTCTGTCAGTGTTTTGATCTGTTCACCATCAACATTGCGTGCAGCAGCAACCACAGCCTCCCAGACACTGTTCAGAGAGGTGTACTGTTTTCCCTCCTTGTAAATCTCACATTTGATGATGGACCACAGGTTCTCAATGGGGTTCAGATCAGGTGAACAAGGAGGCCATGTCATTAGATTTTCTTCTTTTATACCCTTTCTTGCCAGCCACGCTGTGGAGTACTTGGACGCGTGTGATGGAGCACTGTCCTGCATGAAAATCATGTTTTTCTTGAAGGATGCAGAGTTCTTCCTGTACCACTGCTTGAAGAAGGTGTCTTCCAGAAACTGGCAGTAGGACTGGGAGTTGAGCTTGACTCCATCCTCAACCCGAAAAGGCCCCACAAGCTCATCTTTGATGATACCAGCCCAAACCAGTACTCCACCTCCACCTTGCTGGCGTCTGAGTCGGACTGGAGCTCTCTGCCCTTTACCAATCCAGCAACGGGCCCATCCATCTGGCCCATCAAGACTCACTCTCATTTCATCAGTCCATAAAACCTTTGAAAAATCAGTCTTGAGATATTTCTTGGCCCAGTCTTGATGTTTCAGCTTGTGTGTCTTATTCAGTGGTGGTCGTCTTTCAGCCTTTCTTACCTTGGCCATGTCTCTGAGTATTGCACACTTTGTGCTTTTGGGCACTCCAGTGATGTTGCAGCTCTGAAATATGGCCAAACTGGTGGCAAGTGGCATCTTGGCAGCTGCACGCTTGACTTTTCTCAGTTCATGGGCAGTTATTTTGCTCCTTGGTTTTTCCACACGCTTCTTGCGACCCTGTTGACTATTTTGAATGAAACGCTTGATTGTTCGATGATCACGCTTCAGAAGCTTTGCAATTTTAAGAGTGATGCATCCCTCTGCAAGATATCTCACTATTTTTGACTTTTCTGAGCCTGTCAAGTCCTTCTTTTGACCCATTTTGCCAAAGGAAAGGAAGTTGCTTAATAATTATGCACACCTAATATAGGGTGTTGATGTCATTAGACCACACCCCTTCTCATTACAGAGATTCACATCACCTATTATGCTTAATTGGTAGTAGGCTTTCGATCCTATACAGCTTGGAGTAAGACAACATGCATAGAGAGGATGATGTGGTCAAAATACTCATTTGCCTAATAATTCTGCACTCCCTGTATGTTTGAACTATATCTGAAGTCACCATTTGAGCTGATCGCCACAAAGGACATGTGGACATTGTAAAGAACAGCCTTCACTTAGGGCTACCTACTGTATGTTAGCTGTTGACTCTCACTGTGCCGGGCCCAGATAGTCCTTGTCTACATTACATAGTGGACCAAGAATATTAGTTTGTCATATGTCAACCCATTTAACACTTTCAGATATATCTGATTCTTTAGACCTGCAGTATTACATTTATTGATTCAAGATTAGAGATGAGCGGATCTCTTGAAATTTGTTTTGGGTCTGATTCTACCACATCTACCACATCGGTCAAAAAATTCCTTTCAGGTCCAAATCGAGGCATTAACCCCTGCAGTCCCTCATTAACCCCTGAACCACCAATACCCCAGTCCCTGCATTATCCCTGAGTACAGTCAACCCTTTGTCTGCCACAAATCCCTGACCCTACAATATATTGAACTCCAGCAATAATACCCCTGCATTAACCCCTGTACCACCAATACCCAAGTCCCTGCATTATCCCAAAATATAGTTAACAGTTTACCTGCCACTAATCCCTGACCCTACAATATATTGAACCCCAGCAATAATATCCAACTGAGCATTAACCCCTGCAATACCCCTGGCCAGATTAACTCCTGCAATCCTTGCCCTGAACCCATTGTTTTCCATAGGGACAGTATAGAGCCAGGTGGGTGGGTGCTGCAAAATAACGTGTGTGTGTGTGTGTGTGTACAATAAGTGTATTTTTAGGTAGAGTTTGGGGTGGAATTGTGTAAGATATTGTATTGTGTTTAGTGTAGTTAGGTGTATTGTAGTTTTGTTCATATATTACTGTGTGCGACTATAAGTATATATACAGTGAGGCAAAATTATTTAGTCAGCCACCAATTGTGCAAGTTCTTCCACTTAAAAAGATGAGAGGCCTGTTATTTTCATCATAGGTATACCTCAACTATGAGAGATAGAATGGGGGAAAAGAATACAGGAGAATTAACGTCCTATATCGGTATCCAGGGGGCGTGGTATCATATATAGGATAGGGATCAGAATTATCTCTGATCTCATCAGTAAGAGATGGGCGTGGGTCCCTGCTCTATAATACAAATTGAAGCATACTGGCTCTGATGTGTCACAGTTTAAGGCTATATTAACATTGCATTTTAGACAGGGGCTGTATATAATCTGAAGCTGAGTGTATGTATGTATATCCGCTAAAAGTATCTGCACAGTTGCATTTATAATCACGAAAATTGGGCAGGAAACAGTGGAGGTCACAGTTAAAGGAGTTCTGCACTTTGTTTTAACTGATGATCTATCCTCTGGATAGATCATCAGCTTCCGATCGGTGGGGGTCCGACACCCGGGACTCCCGCTGATCAGCTGTTTGAGAAGGCAGCGACGCTCCAGTAGCGCCGCGGCCTTCTCACTGTTTACCGCTGGCCCACTGACGTCATGACTAGTATCAACTAGCGCTTAGTGTTGATCACAAATATTCGAATTGCGAATTTTAATCGCAAATATCGGCACTTTGAGAATTCGCGAATATTTCGAATTTCGCAAAATATATTCGTAATTGCGAATATTCTATTTTTGTGAAAATACCAGTTCATGCGAATTTTTATGTGAAAAATTTGTATGCGAATTTTCGCAATCAAGAAAATAATGCCTGGAGATCATGAATTTACGATTTCTCGAATATATTGCGAATATTCGCCCAAATATTCGCGATATATCACGAATTCGAATATTGCCCCTGCCGCTCATCACTAATCTTTACAGGACGGCCACTCCTAGGGAGAGTAGCAGCAGTGCTGAACTTTCTCCATTTATAGACAATTTGTCTTACCGTGGACTGATGAACAGCAAGGCTTTTGGAGATACTTTTATAACGTTGTCCAGTTTTATGCAAGTCAACAATTCTTAATCGTAGGTCTTCTGAGAGCTCTTTTGTGTGAGGCATCATTCAAATCAGGCAATGCTTCTTGTGAAAAACAAACCCAGAACTGGTGTGTGTTTTTATAGGGCAGGGCAGCTGTAACCAACACCTCCAATCTCATCTCATTGATTGGACTCCAGTTGGCTGACACCTCACTCCAATTAGCTCTTGGAGATGTCATTAGTCTAGGGGTTCACATACTTTTTCCACCCGCACTGTGAATGTTTATATGGTGTGTTCAATAAAAACATGGTAGCATTTAATTCTTTGTGTGTTATTAGTTTAAGCAGACTGTGATTGTCTATTGTGATCAGATCACATTTTATGACCAATTTGTGCAGAGATCCATATAATTTCAAAAGCCTCTTTCAGACGGGCGCTGCGGGAAAAGGCGCGGGTGCGTTGCGGGAACATGCACGATTTTTCCGCGCGAGTGCAAAACATTGTAATGCGTTTTGCACGCTCGTGAGAAAAATCGGCATGTTTGGTACCCAAATGCAGATCGGTGCAGATTGGTGTTCTGTAGATTGTATTATTTTCTCTTATAACATGGTTATAAGGGAAAATAATAGAATTCTGAATACAGAATGCATAGTACAATAGCGCTGGAGGGGTTAAAAAATAAATAAAAAATATTTAACTCACCTTAATCCACTTGATCGCACAGCCCGGCTTCTCTTCTGTCTTTTTTATTGCTGTGTGCAGGAAAAGGACCTGTGGTGACATCATTCCGGTCATCACATGGTCCATCACATGATCTTTTACCATGGTAAAATATTATGTGACGGGCCATGTGATGACCGGAGTGATGTCACCACAAGTCCTTTTCCTGCACACAGCAAAAAAAAAGACAGAATAGAAGCCGGGCTGCGCAAGCAAGTGGATTAAGGTGAGTTTATATATATATTTTTTACCCCCTCCAGAGCTATTGTACTATGCAGTCTGTATTCAGAATGCTATTATTTTCCCTTGTAACCATGTTATAAGGGAAAATAATAATGATTGGGTCTCCATCCCGATCGTCTTCTAGCAACCGTGTGTGAAAATCGCACCGCATCCGCACTTGCTCGCGGATGCTTGCAATTTTTACGCAACCCCATTCACTTCTATGGGGCCTGCGTTGCATGAAAAACGTTGAATATAGAACATGCTGAGATTTTCACGCAACGCACAAGTGATGCGCGAAAATCTCCGCTCGTGTGCACAGCCCCATAGAAATGAATGGGTCAGGATTCAGTGCGGGTGCAATGCGTTCAACTCAAAGGAATTTGGGGGCCCCAAGCAAAATAGACATGGAGGCCCTCTACCTCCTGGCTGTCACTCAGTCTGGCCGGGAACCGCGTGGTACAGGTCAGGAGATTCAGTTTCCTGTTCCCGGCCGCGGCCGGACTAAGAGGAAGTGAGCACTCACTCAGTGTACACTTCCTGTCAGTCCGGCCGGGAACAGGAAACTGAATCCCCTGTTCCTGTACCGCGCGGTACCCGGCCGTACTGAGTGACAGCCAGGAGGTAGAGGAGGAGAGCTCGGCCACGCTACAGAGCAGCAGTCAGCACAGCAGAGGAGGAACTCGGGAGGTAACCAGGAGTGCTGCAGCCGCCTGAGGCTCTCTATAGAGCGCTGCAGCTGCAGCCTTAAAGGAAGCAAAACAAGCACCGGCTCTGCTTGGGGCCCCGGGCCAGCTCAGGGCCCCAAGCAATTGCTTGTTTTGCCTGTCTGTTAGCGACCGGCCTCACTGTATATATGTGTGTATGTGTGTGTATATATATATATATATATATATATATATGTGTATATGTATGTGTGTGTGTGTATATATATATATATATATATATATATATCTTTCAAATAAACAAAGTTAGACCAGCACCTCCAAACAAAATGGAATGATATGCAACAATATGCAATGAAAAAGCAAACAAAGACTACAAGTAGCTGCACATTGACCTGTGGACAGAACGGGATGTGCTCCATTATTTAAACTTTCACTTATATTAGGGGGAGTACTATCATGTGGGGGCATTACGGTGGAGCACTACTAAGAGGATGGAATAAGGGGCATAACTACTTTTTGGGAGCACTAAAAAGGCATAACTAAAGTCTAAATATCATTTTGGATTTTCAGATCTATACTCCTGACAGAAAACCCTGCAGAGGTCTAAAACACTATGTGAACCCTACCTAATGCTGTCTGGCTGAGTGCTAGTCTGACAACTAGGGAACTTGTAAAGAGAAAGAAAAAGTAAAACTCTATATAAAAAAAGAGGTTAAGAAGCCAAAGTATATACAGTCCTGATCAACAAAAGTTTAAGACCACTTGAAAAATGGCAAAAAATATCATATTTTACATTGTTGGATCTTAACAAGGTTCCAAGTAGAGCTTCAACATGCAACAAGAAGAAATGAGAGTGAGACAAAACATTTTTTGAGCATTCAATTAATTGAAAATAACGATTAAACTGAAACAGGCTGTTTTTCAGCTGATCCAAATTTTAGGACCACATGCCTTTAAAAGGCCAAATCTGTGCAAAAATGTGGATTCATTGTCATTTTCAGGTAGTCACACGTTGTGATGGCAAAGCCAAAAAACTCTCCCTTTTTTAACGTGGTCGGGTTGTTTAACTGCATAAGCAATGTCTCTCACAGCGCGCCATCGCTGCTGAAGTGGTACACAGTAAGACAGTCATTTGGAATTTCTTAAATGATCCTGAGGGTTATAGAACAAAAAAGTCAAGTGGAAGACCCCAAAAAATGTAATCAGCACTTTGCCGGAGGATCCAATTGGCTGTCCATCAAGACACTGGATGATCCTCGACCCAAATTAAGGCCCTTACTGGTGCTGACTGCAGCCCAATAACCATCAGACAGCATCTGAGACTGAAGGGATTAAAAAACTAAAAAAACTTCTTCAAAGACCTCGTCTCCTTGAACGCCACAGAAATGCTCGTTTGGACTTTGCAAGAGAGCACCAAACATGGGACATTCAAAGGTGTAAGGAAGTTTTATTCTCTGATGAATTCTTTTTTTTACCTTGATGGTCCTGATGGTTTCCAACATTACTGGCATGACAAGCAGATCCCACCTGAGATGTTTTCTACGCGCCACAGTAGAGGGGGCACCATAATGGTCTGGGGTGCTTTTTCCTTCAGTGGGACAATGGAGCTTCGGGAAGTGAAGGGGCGTCAAACGGCCGCTGGCTATGTCCAGATGTTGCAGAGAGCATTCCTCATGACTGAGAGCCCTCGTCTGTGTGGTAACGACTGGGTTTTTCAACAGGACAACGCTACAGTACACAATGACCGCAGGAGAATAACATCACTCTTTTGGCCCATTCTGCATGTTCCCCTGATCTAAATCCAATTGAGAACCTCACTCCCATTTCTTCTTGTTGCATGTTGAAGCTCTACTTGAAACCTTGTTAAGATCCAGCCATGCTAAATATGATTTTTTTGCCATTTTTTAAGTGGTCTTAAACTTTTGATCAGGACTGTATTTAGGGTGTGAATCTAGAATATATATAATAAATTAGGCGTTCAACCTGAAGATGGATACTTGTCACCGCCACTTCTGCGAGAAGGTCTGTTAGATGTTCTTCTCTACCTGCATGAAGTTCTTTGTTTTGGTCTCACTTTGTCATCTCCTTTCCTTCTCCCAGCTGTCACCTATTTACACTTATTGTCTCCCTTTATATTCCCTCCCATACTGCCTCACTTTGCAGTTATACTTCTTCCTGGATTGTGTTCACTGCTGAAGGCTGCTTCTGCCGATTCCTCAGATTAGTCTGTTTCCTTTATTTGTGTTTTCTTGCTGGCTTGATTCTAGGTGACCCTGACTCCATCCGTATTAAGTGCAGGGAGCTGGTGGTCGTGTCCCCTCACTATTATAGGGTTTTCAGGTGTCACCTAATATGAGGTACGTGGACATGCAATCGTCTACCATAAAGACAATTGCATGGGCATAGCAGTCAGGGAGACCTCTAGGGGTTTTATAGAGCTCACCCATATGCTCCTTAGTTTGGGATCAAGCCAGTCGGATGTTTATTTATAAGTGCCAGCTTTCTGCAACACCATCCGTGACAATACTAGAGACTCAAGAAAGGGCACACCATAAAACCAAAAAATTACCGTCAAGTTGTGACCCACTAGCAGGCTCCACTGCTAAATCAGAATAATCAACCCCCTGATGTGGGTGGTAAAGATGAAAGCTATATCTACTGAAAATTTAGCAAGGGGGAAAAGATAGTATTATAAGATGTAGCTGAGAAGAAAAACAATATGTAGACCTCAATTCACTGAGGAGGATGTCTGTCGGATAAAGCTCAAGACACCTTCAGACAGAGCCCCCCCGGCCGGATTCGCTTCTAGGATATCCATATGTATATATTGTATTTGTATCCCTCCTGAAGAAGGGGGCTTTACCTTAGACCCCCGAAACGCGTTGTGTCATGAGTAAAGGGGACTCTAGCATGTTCTGCTGGAACATACCAGCTTTATTTGTATAATTCTGCTTTTCCTATGGAACAAGCTTGAAAAATCACACAGATTATTTAAACATATGGTGCAGTGGCATATCTTCAATGGTGGCAGACTACATGACTGAGCTCTCCTTCTCCTCTTTGTGAAGTAAAAACACTGCATTTTCATGCAGCCAATACTAGGGGGAGTTCTTTTCAAACAAATGATTACAGCTTCCATTTCAGTCAATTGTATCTACATAAACATCCATGCAATGAGCTCCTTTTTGAGGTGGCTGCAGCCAGCCAGCTTTGAAATAGATGGGAAGCAAAAATCTAATTCTAAAATGTTTTTGTTCAATAAAAAAAAAACAACTAAACACATTCATCAGAAATATGGGGTATTGCGCTTTGCCATCTGGATTGCTGGGAGTGATTGATGCATGCGTACAGGGAAACTGGATAGAACAGGCTGACATACACTATATTTTACTATGAGATCTGTGTACGACCTTGGTATGGTGATGTATGGATTGCAATTAATTAGTTTTAATCGAGGGCTTTGCAGCTTCTTGATCTTTGAATGTTTCTCCTTTTTGGTTGCATTAATTTGAATTAATTTGTGGCTTAGAAGAAAACTGCAGGCAAAACTTATGTGCCTAGTGCAGCACCTAAGCATATGTCCTCTTGGTACATTTGTGGACATTTTGAAGTTGTTGTCCAAAGAAACCCTTTGAAACATGAAAGACAGTCATCTTTGCATCTTGATCAGTGCTGACAAATGTCTGCACCAGCTTAAAAGGTGCTATTCTGCTCCAGGACGCAATCAAGGGCAAATTCACCATGATGGTCTCTTTTCCTTCTGTCTTCTGATAACATTTTGTTTAGGCTAGAAGTATATGGGATGAACATATGACCATGGGTTAAAAATAGGCCCCTTTCACACGAGCGAGTTTTCCGCGCGGGTGCAGTGCGTGATGTGAACACATAGCACCTGCACTGAATCCTGACCCATTCATTTTAATGGGGCTGTGCACATGAGCTATTTTTTCATCCATCAGTTCTGCGTTGGGTGAAAAACACAGCATGTTCTATATTCTGCATTTTTCATGCAGCCCTGGCCCCATAGAAGTGAATGGGGCTTAAGTGAAAAACGCATTGCACTCGGAAACAAGTGCGGATGCAATGTGTTTTTCACTGATGGTTGCTAGGAGATGTTTTTGTAAACCTTCAGTTTTTTTATCACGTGCGTGAAAAACGCATGAAAACGCATTGCACTTTCGCAGAAAAAACTGAACGCAATTGTAGACAAAACTGACTGAACTTGCTTGCAAAATGGTGCGAGTTTCACTGAACTGAATGCATCCGGATCTAATCCGTCATGCTCATGTGAAAGGGTCCTAAGTAAGTGGAAATTTCTGCACCGGTAAATCAGGTAGCAAAGAAGAAAATATCTTGCTGTTCCTCAGCTCAAAGTATCTGAATTATTTGAATGTCTAACTAATAGTTTCATAGAGGTTCTGTCTTCGATATTAAACTTGTTATCTGGTATTAGTGTCACAGTCTCCTATTTAGTGTTATTGCTTATTACTTCTCATATCTAGTGATACTGGTGTTGGCCAATTTCTGCTTTATTTATTTTTGTGTTCCTAAATTAGGTACTAGTTTTTTTTTTGTTTTGCCCCATCATTAAAGCTGCCAGCTTGGTTTAGATGTATAATCAGTCTTCATCTTCTGCTTCTCCTACAAATCCCTGCTCTGCACTTCCATATTCCATAGAACTTAATTTAAAATATAGTTTTCGACCTTCAGAAAACTCATTATTGCTAGCATTGCATTTTCTGGAGTAAATTTAACATCCTGACTATACTTCTAGCTATTCTGTATAAAATCAGTGAAAGCTTAATTGGGTTATTGCCCAGATGTGTAAATGATACAAAATCTAAGTTGTTTTTTTCATATTTTATTTTTTATTGCAGAGCATGTTCTGGTTTCCTGGTTCTTGTAACCTGTAGTATGCATAAGAAAACAAAATATAAACTTAAAGTTTTGGGTGACACATTTCCTTTATCTGCCAGTTAAAACCATATAGCAACACATATAATTTATGTTATTATTTTCTAATTACATATATTTTTTTATTCTATTTTCTTAAGAAAGCATTAAGAAAATTTCTTTTACAGCAGTCACATGGGTCAAAGACACAATGGTCAGGAGGGGACCTCAGTGACTTCTATGGGAGAGTTTTCTAGGCATGCTCTGTGACATGTGCAGAGGTCATTGTACATGGAAAGAATAGATAAGATTTGACAATCTTATGTAATAATATCAACTCTGTATACAGATAAAGGAGGTAACTGGAGTAAAGTGATCTGCACAGACCAAGAAGTGGCACCTATTATTCGGCTTAGGGGCCAGTGTGAAAACTGCAAGATTTTATGGAAAAAATAATAAATATATATATATATATATATATATATATATATATATATATACTGTATATATAACTTAAAATAACATAATTTAAAATTCTTTTAAAAAAAATGACCCATTCCCTTTAAGTCTAGAGCTAAAATATGTATTTTATTTTTTATATATTTTTTGTAATTGCTTATGCAGTAAGCCGGATTGGGACCAATGCACACTGGCGCAATATTAATAATCTTTAGTTTGTGACGCCAATTGCAATGTGCGCAGGTTATAGTCCCAGGGCCCTTTAAGATGTAATAACTCACGTACCAGGTGAGGAATGCCAGAGGGGGGATAATGTCTCTGTGTAGTAGGTATTATGTCAACGGTGTCTCTTACCTGGGTACGGCTGGACTCCTGGATCCTGGCTCACTTGCAATAAATTGAGTGTTGCTAGTCGGAGTAATTGAGGAATGATTGAGATCCAGACAGGAGATATAGTCCAACTTGTCTTTACTGAATGGCAGCTTTAAATCCATACAAGTTACAGGAATAGTCTTGGGTCCCAGCAGGTATAGGCAATGTATGGCAGGGATTAATGCCTCTTCTGCTTCTATACTATATGCCTGGAGAATCTGGCAGGTATTTTTCTTCTGCTCTGTCTGTCTTCTGCTTGATATGGGCCTGACTAGCTGAGGAGGAATTTGGCTTCTCCTGGTCTCTACTCACAGCTTGGCTCACAGGGAATGCTTATTCCTGGAGGTTGGAGATGGCTGCCTTTCTTGTCAACCAGCTGAGGCTGATGGCTCAGGCTGGGAAGAATGATCTTGGCCTCAGCCGAGGCTGGATCCTAGGTTGGGATCCCTGTTTCTGGGAGCTCCTACTCACACAGTCCTCCCCTAGCCAGGGTGGCTGGTACACTAACTAGAACTTTGTTTCCTCCCCATGAGGCAGGAAGTGGGAACATTCCACACCTCCTCAAAGAGGGGGGAAGCTAGATTAGAATGTACTATTCCAGTCTAAATATGCTAAACTAAACACATTGCTGCCACCTGCTGGTGTACATGGAAATTGCAGCAATTATATGAAACAGGCATAGAAAATACATATAATGGAAAATGCAATGTTAGATTACACAAGATGACAATACATATACACCTGACATGTTGTAGCAGGGAGAAAGAGTTTGGTAATATACTCCGGGATGTTACACTTACAGCTCATGTTAGTGAACTGCTTCTATTGAAATGTATGCAAATAATGGTATACAAGAATGACCAGCATGTTCAGACTTGTAGGTCATGGTTACAAAGAACCAACAGTAGTCCTCAGGCTCAAATAAATGTTTGGGCTCATACGAATTGTAGCCCAGAACTAAGCCCCAGCAGGCCTATATTAGGGATCTGTACCCTCTCCATGGGTCAATATAGGGTACCACTTTAGTGTGAACAGCTTTCAATAAAACATGACTTTTTTTTTTTGCATGGACTGTAGAAATCCATTTTAAAAATAAATAAAAAATCCATGTACAGAGGAGAACCATAAAGATACCTTATTATGGAAGCTTACAATATGGATCCATGATATGACAATGAGCATAGCAACTTTCAATTTCAGACATTTATGGCATATCCACAAAAGAGGATATTCTCAACTGTTGTCCTATGGTCACGCATGCAAGAGTTCAAGAAGTCAGAAAACAACAAAGCAAGCCTGCCTTTGATTTTGATTGCATTTCCATTGCACTAAACCAAGACAATGTACATCTCTGTGGATCATTTTCTTCACGGCTTTCTCCTGACTTAGCATTTTCTTCCTTCAGTAAGAGCTATAAGTCAATAAGCAGGCTAAACAAGGAATTTCCACCTCAGTCTATTTGTACTTAGTACTGTTGTTGGGAGGAATTCATGCTAATCTGAGAACTTCTGCATGTTATCATGTAATCCAGCACACAGAGTACCCGAGCAAATAAGTTGAAATTCCATGTTCACCAATAATAGTAGGGGTGCTAGAGCAAACCTTATTTCCTAAAAATACTGTACTACATCAGAAAAAAGTGACTGTATTGAGAATTCCAATAATCTGGGCTTAATATAGTGTCCATGTTCTGTGGTGTTCTGTAACATATACTGTACTACATCAGAAAACTGTCTGCATTGCAAATTCCAATATTCTGGGCGCAATGAAACTGTGCCCTCTGCCAGTGCACCAGAAAAAAAAAAAAAAAAAAAAAAACATCCACCGTACCCAGCTTCATGACCAATTTTAGCTTGGCGGCGCAGGACAACACTGTCCAAGTTGGACCAGAGGCAGTGGAGTTGCAAAAGGGAGATGTCGGCCCACACCAAACAGGCCTGCAACTGTTACACCGAGCACCCCCATGCGTAAATCTACCTTGCCAAGGGGTAGATGTTCCACAGTATGGCGCTTTTTTGAGGAAAGTGCAGATGACAAAAGAGTGGTAGTTTGCAACCTGTGCCGTACCAAAATGAGCCGGGGAGTGAACACTAGCAACTTCACCACCGCCAGCATGATCCGCCACATGGCATCAAAGCACCCTAATAAGTGGGCCGAACGCCTGGGTCCACAATCTGGGTCTGCGGGTCACACCACTGCCTCCTCTTCCCCTGTGTTATGCACTGCTAGCCAATCCCCTGTCGAAGGCGCAAGCTTGGATGCCCCTCGTCCTGCACCTGGACCTTTGCATGAACCAGCAGCAACAACATCCACTTCCCTGCCCTGCGCAGCGTCCAAATGTCCATAACACAGTCATTTGAACGCAAGCGCAAATACCTACCCACCCACAGGCCAGAGCACTAAATGCGCAACTTTCAAAATTACTGGCCCTTGAAATGCTGCCATTTAGGCTTGTACACACTGAGGCCTTCAGCAACCTGGTGTCGGCGTCTGTCCCTCCCCAGACGCCAATTTTTTTTTGGGGTGTGCCGTGCCCGCCTTACACCAGCATGTGTCCAAGAACATCACCTGTGTCCTGACCAATGCACTTACTGGGAAGGTCCACTTCACTATGGACACATGGAGAAGTTCTGGTGGCCAGGGACGCTACATTTCCCTGACCACACACTGGGTGAATATTGTGGAGGCCAGGAGTGAGTCGTACCCTGGGATGGCACAGGTGCTACCCACACCCAGGATTGCGTGCACTACGTCCATCATTGTCTCCAACCCCCACTTCTCCTCCTCTGCCGCCTACTCCTCCACTTCCACCTCCAGCAGCAGTCAGCCATCAGTCGCTAGTTGGAAGCAGTGTAGCACTGCTGTGGGTAAGCGTCAACAGGCCGTGCTGAAACTCATCTACTTAGGGGAAAAAGAGCACACCACCACAGAGCTGTGGCAAGGTATAAGGGACCAGACCGAGCTGTGGCTCTCGCCACTCAACCTAGAACCTAGCATGGTTGTGTCTGACAATGGCCGTAACTTGGTGACGGCTTTGGAGCTCGGCAACCTGACACAAATCCCATGCCTAGCCCACATCTTACACTTAGTAGTTCAGTGGTTTATCAAAACCTACCCCAATTTGCCAGAGCTACTAGTGAAGGCGCGCCGCGTGTTTTCCCATTTCCGCAAGTCGTCCACAGTTTCAGCTGGTCTGTCAACGCTGCAGCAGCGCTTTCGGCTTCCAGCTCACCGACATGAGCACGCACTGGAACTCTACATTCTACATGTTGGCCAGGCTTTGTGAGCAACAGAGGGAGGTTATGGAATACCAGCTGCAACATCCTCGTCGCCTTTCGCGTTAACTGCCACTATTCACAAGCAAGGAGTGGGCATTGATGTCAGACCTCTGTGAGGTTTTAAAAACTTTGATGAATCCACACAGATGGTTAGTGGCGATAACGCTATTATCAGCGTAACCATGCCACTGCTGTGTCTACTCAAATGATCGCTGCTCACAATTAAGGACGACACTCTAAATGTGTCAGACGAGGAAATGGGGGAGGACATTATACAGGGTGATAGCCATACCCCCCACAGTTTGCCTTCTCAGTGCAAATTGGACCATGAAGAGGAGGATGAGGAGCTAGAGACAGTTGCCTCTGCTACAGAGGGTAGTACCATGTAACTTTAATTCAATCTGTTCAGCATGGATGGGCAGAAGAGGAGGATGAGGAGATGGAGAGTCATCCTGATGTAAACATCTACGTCTTGCTTGTTTGTACTGTGGCACACATGACTGACTTCATGTTAGGCTGCCTTTCCCACGACCCTCCCGTTATACGCATTTTAGATAACACGGATTACTGGGTTTTCACCCTTCACGACCACCTCCCCTACAAAGATAACTTCTCATCTCTCATTCCTGTGGTGGAGAGGTTGAGTAAAACGGTGCAATACCACAAGGAACTTGTTGAGAGATTGCTCCAAAATTTTCCATCTGTCAACGTGGCCGGCAGAGCCCATACTTCCTTAGGCAACCGAGAAAGTAAGACTAGGGGAACACACAGCAGTTCCAACAAAGGCAGGGCAACACTCTCCAAGGTATGGGACACTTTCATGACACCCTGCCAGCAACCTTACACTGAAGCGTGGCCTAGTGGTACAAGAAGGGAGAAGTTTTGGAAGATGGTGAAGGGAATACATAGCATCCTAAATGAGCTCAGTGCCTTAAAACTACTGGGTGTCCAAGCTGAACGCGTGGCACGAACTTGCACTCTACGCCTTGGAGTTTCTGGCCTGCCCTGCTGCCAGTGTTTTGTCTGAGTGTGTATTTAGTGCTGCTGGTGGCATTATAACAGATAAGCGTATCCACTTGTCCACTGGCAATGCTAACAGGTTGACTCAGATAAAAATAAACAAGGCCTGGATTGCCCCTTACTTCTCAACTCCACCAAGAGAGCTGAGCTAATGATGAACATAAAGGCAATTTCAATTGATCATTTATAATGTACTCAATCTACTCTAGTGCATTCCCATGCACCTTTTCCACCACATAAAAAAGAGTATATTGTTTTCACCTCCTCCTCCCCATCCATATTGTATATATTCCCTCCACTTTAATTTTTTTAATAGGGTCAGCTCAACTGCAGGCCCGCAACTCAATTATTTTTTTTATAGGGTCAGCTGAACAGCATGCACTCGCATATAATGTTTTAGAGCTTCAGCTGTACAGCATGCACTCACATACAATGTTTTAGAGCATCACATGAACAGAATGCACTCGCATATAATGTTTTAGAGCGTCAGCTCACATGCAGGCACTCGCATATAATGTTTTAGAGCATCAGCTGAACAGCACGCACTCGCATATAATGTTTTAGAGCGTCAGCTGAATAGCATGCACTCGCATATAATGTTTTAGAGCATCAGCTCACCTGCAGGCACTAGCATATAATGTTGTATAGCGTCAGCTCACCAGCAGGCACTCGTATATAATATTTTAAGGCGTCAGCTCACCAGCAGGCCATCACCCCTAATGTTTTAGAGGGTTAGCTCAGCAAAAGGCCTTCACCCCTCATGTTTTGGATGGTTAAATCAGCAAGCCCTTGCTCCAAATGTTTTTGAGGGTCACCAGTGTGTGTATGATGCCCTCCTATTTGTGATATACAGGCTGTTTCTGAGTTCCTCTTGCTTGTAATTTTTTGCTGCACTTACACTTTACATACAATCAATATACAGGAAAGAATGTTTCCTAACAATTTTTCCTGTGAAATTTATTTTTTGGGGGGGTTTTGGGTGTATTTTTTTCAGTCTGTAAAAGTGGAGTACAACTCGGACAACATGGTTTCAAGCAGCGACCTGGGAGTTCAAGATGCATCCAGACATCGTCCCCATGCTGTTCCTGACCCATTTCAGTGGTGTTTCCTTCACTTTCTGACTTTTTCCAATGGACCAGGCACCCTCCCCTCTTCACAGCAGGGGTGCCTGGTTGTCTCCCATTGACTTCCATTATACTCGGGTGCTCGGTCGAGCACACGAATATAGCAATGTGTTTGGGCCGGACACCACAATACTTTGGTGCTCGATCATCACTAGTTACAACCCTTCATATAATCATATTCTACAGTAATATACAATTCCTTTCTGTCTGACCTTTGTTTTTTGCTTGTCTGCAGAGGACTGCAGGATAAAACTATAGACAAGATTTGTTTGTAGTCTGTGACTAGAGATGAGTGAATTTCCTTGTGCTTCGTGCTAGCACATCGATTTAATCTGAAATAGTATATATAAAAAAAAATCATACTTACCTCATCCATTTGCTCGCAACAGGCCGGCTGTCGCCATCTTGATTGAAGATCTCGGCCGAAATCCTGTGCATGGTGACATATGACGTCACCATACTGGCCGTCTTGATGACGTCATCAGCGCAAGATTTTGCGCAAGATCTTCATGCAAGATGGCGGCAGCCAGCCTGTTGTGAGCAAATGGAGGAGGTAAGTATGATTTTATTATTTTATCTTAATTCTACACTGTATTATTACTCTCAGATGCCACAATCATATATGAACACGGCATCTGAGGGGTACAATGATGGGGAGCTGCACTACCGCTACTTACAAAAAAAGTGCTTGGTGACAAAGCAAATTTTGGGGTAAAATTTGGTCAAACAGCCGAATCAAATTTTCTAAAACTTTGCTCATCTCTATCTGTGACCATAAAGATACAAGACTGCGCAAGAGCTATGCACATAAAATGTTATGACATTTTTAATCCTGATAATTTGCTTGCATTTATCAAGTAAGAACTCCTCCCCTTTCAAACTAGGTCCAAAATAAACAAGAATGCACACAAAGATAAAGAATTCCTTTTGGTCATGGCTATAAATAGAGAGACCTTGAGTATATTCATATTGTGTTATCCTAGCTAATGTTTTCTCATCTAGAATTCATACTGTTTTCAGTGTTATATTTGTTAACCACTATACTTAGTGCACTTTTCTACCATCTATTGGCTGCTTTTATATTTGCTTTTATGTAAGTTATCAATGCTATAATTTCCATTACTTTTATCCTGTAACTCCTTCTCCTTTTTCAGCTCATATCCTGTGTCCTGCAGTCTTTTCCTGTTTGTCAGACATGCATCACAAAGCTGGTTTAACGGTCCCTTCTGTGAGAGATGTTAGGAGATCAAGGAGACTGGCGGAGTGTGGAGGAATCTTACAGCCTCTTTAAAAACTCTTTATTCAGTGTTTGTTTGTGACCTCATCCCCTGTTTCAATTGTAGCTTAGTACTTATTACCCTATTTAGTGTTGCCCCACCCTTCTTACTGTGCAGTAGATAGCTTCATTTGTGTATGGAGGAGCTGGTGTGAAGTCGTCTCTGGTGTTCCTGCACGTTCATCACCACAGAAGTTAAGTGTCGCGTGTGTTTGTGTTTTGTTTTTCCTTCCTTGCTTGTTACTAGGCCTCATGGAGATGCCTGTTCCTTCATTGGGGAAGGAACGGGTTTCCTCAGCCCTGGAAATATTCTTAGGGATCTCTAGGGTCTCCAGGTTCAGGGTATGGGCATTTCTACCTTCAAGGGGTGCCCATATGGTTAGGAGTCAGGGCCAGGAGTAGGGTTACTAGAAGTTGACCTTTTCCTGTCCCTAGAATTGCAGCCTAGTGGCTTTCCCTCCTTGTTGTCAGTTTGGTGTTTCCTTCTATACTTTATCTGTGACAGCTGGAGAGAGAATTTTCCTTTGACCTCTATCATTCAATAAATTACCTAAAGGCATATCCTTTTCATGCCACACAAAGTGGCAAGGTGACATAGTGTGGAGATGGCATCAACAGTTGCAGCATGATACCACAGAGTGGCATGATGACATAGTGTGGACATGGCTGCATCAGGAGGCCACAGAGTGGCAAGATGACATAGTGTGGAGATAACAGCAACAGCAGCATGATACCACAGAGTGGCAAGGTAGCATAGTGTGGACATGGCATCATCAGGAGGCCACAGAGTGGCAAGGTGACATAGTGTGGAGATGGCAGCAACAGCATGATACTACAGAGTGGCAAGGTGACATAGTGTGGACATGGCAGCATCAGGAGACCACAAAGTGGCACAGTGACATAGTGTGGAGATGGCAGCAACAGCAGGAGCATGATACCACAGAGTGGCAAGGTGACATAGTGTGGACATGGCAGGATCAGGAGGCCACAAAGTGGCAAGGTGACATAGTGTGGAGATGGTGGCAACAACAGCAGCATGATACCACAGAGTGGAAACGTGACATAGTGTGGAGATGGCAGCATCAGGAGGCCACAAAGTGGCACAGTGAGATAGTGTGGAGATGGCAGCATCAGGAGGCCACAGAGTGACATGGTGACATAGTGTGGACATGGAAGCAATAGCAGCCGCAGCATGGTACCACAGAGTGGCACGGTGACATAGTGTGGAGATGGATAATCTAATGCATTAGGAATTGGTGGGTGGAAATCCTGGCTGATCAACGCCTGATTCATCTTTAGAGATGGCCTTGAAGTTCACCCGGCGGTCGTTTCACTACGAACTTTGCATGTTCGCGATTCGCCGAACATATGGAGATATTCGCGCCAGCCATATTCATTTACATTGCGAAGAACTTTGACCAATGACACATCCATCAGGTGGTACAGGACAGCCAATTGAGACGTTTCATCACATGGACGTACCCTCTACCTTATAAATAAACCTAATCTGTGCTATCGATAGGTGTGAAACACAGAGGGGTGCGATATACATATAATGAGTCAAAAACACATAGATCTATATAGTGATCACCTGGAAGTCAGGGGCCTAGGGGCTAGGAGCTTACTAGGGCCATTTTTATATAGGGTAAGGTTCCGGGTGGGGTCACTCTTATCAGGGCGGGTGGTCTGTGGTTAGGCTATCAGGGCCAGAATAGCACCCCCCTGTAGTGCAATATCAGGGACATTTCTTTGCCCACCCTGTCCTTCAATACCACATCATAATCTACCCCAGGGATAGATGTTTTTTTTGCTTTCCCTCTGGCATTCATGGATGTGCACTGGAACCCCCCGGATTGTGTTAGTACATATGGTTTCTCATTTGGTGCCGCCGAGCACATGATTTAGTGCCGCCGAGCACTTGTTATTGACTACCACATCTATGCTTTTTGGTTAACTTTAATAATTTAATTTATTTTCATTTTGAGGGATATTTTTTCCATTCACATGTCCGCAAAATGGGTCAGCATCAGTTCCGCAATTCATTTTCAATGGAGCCGGAATGTGCTGTCCGCATTTGCGGATCCGCACTTCTGCATCCGTGCTTCCGTTTACACCACAAAATAGAACATGTCCTATTCTTGTCCACAATTGCAGACAAGATTAGGCATTTTCTATTATAGTGCCGGAGCTGTGCGGACCGCAAATTGCGGAATGCACATTGCCGGTGTCCGTGTTTTGTGGATCCGCAAAACACTTACGGACGTGTGAATGGACCCTCATAGTAACATTATTAAAGGTTACGTTTTATCTTTATGTATATTCTAATGGATTGCCTTCCTTGTACAATGTTATAATATACTTTCTATGTTAGAAAGTATATTATAGTGCATTTGTATTGTGCGGCAGTTGTGTGCGGTTCTACTGCGATACTGCAGGTATATAGAGGGACAAGCGTTATTAAAACAATATAATTTCTACTGGTGTGATATACCAGTCCCCCCCCCAAAAAACTGATTGAAGGGGGGTGTTATATACCAATATACTTTCTTTATAGTGCATTTGGGTACTGTATAGTGCATTTGCGCATGCGCGTACGCAAAAATTATTTTGCCGATATTTTGCATTGAAAAAAAATAATGACTTTAGATCGCAAATTCGAATAATACATCTGGTATGTTACTGTCCATGTTGTGGGATTATTTGTGCACTTCTAGTAATTATTTCTTGGCTGCAAATATGAGCTGAAGGTTTTTCAGGTTCGCCTGCCATTAAAATGAATGGGACCCGCCGCAAACTTTTCCCGGCAAATGTTCGTCCATCACTATTCATCTTGACAAAAATAAGTCTTACACATTTTGGGTCGACAGGTGAGTTCTTGGGGTTACTATGGCCTCTGACACTCCCTGGCACTTCTCTGTCTGACATACTTTTAGCTGAACTAAATAAATTAAAAGAAAATTAAAACACCCCTAACAGCCCCAAACATTTTTTTTTTTTTTACTGATATAGGCAACTAAAGGATTTAAAATTGGCAATGAAACGATTTCAGCGTAAATGGCAGCAAAAGGGAACTGCGTATATATTTCTTGTATTGGACATAAATAGGCCACTAAACAATTTCTAAGTAAATAACAGAAAAAGTGAACTGAGAAAATATTTTTCTCTAGACATATGACAATAAACCTTTTTAGTGCAAATAACACCAAATGTGAACTGCGTAAATTTTTCTCATATTGGAGTGAAATATGACAAGAAACGCTTTTAGCGCAAATAGCACCAAATTGGAACTGAGTCTATTTTTCTCGTATTGTAGTGAAATATGACAATAAATGCTTTTAACGCAAATACCAGAAAATATGAAATTAGTCCATTTTTCTCTAGAAATATGGCAATGAACGCTTTTAGCGCAAATAACAACAAAAGTGACCTGCGTATATATTTATTGTATTGTATTGAAATAGGCCACTAATTGAATGATACCAGCGTAGTTAACAGCAAAAGTTACCTGCGTATATATTTATATTTTTCCACGGATAAAAGCCACTAAATTCTTTTCAACATAGCACTTGCACCCCAATAACTAATTGCTGGATTGACAGAGCTGCATTATGAGACAATCTGGATATCCAAGTAATGCTTCCCTGCACTTGTAAATAGCTTTTTTTCACAATGAGGATTTTCCTATGACTCTCCCTAGTATCTGCACACATCTCTCCCTGCTTGTGAAATGATTCCTCTCACTATCCTTTCCCTGCACTAGTAAAACGCTTAATTTTTTATTTATTTTTTTACAATTAGTTTTTCTTTCACTCTTCCTAGCGCCTGCATACACGTCTGTCCCTGAACAAACTACGAAAGTGAATGGCAGAATCTAAGATGGCCGCCGTATTTATAGGGCTGTGACATTATCGGGCTGGTTGGCTGCTGATTGGCTGCATGCATGGCATTATGGGTCATCTAGAGTTCCTTGCCCCATGTCCTCACATGTGTAGCCGCCATTTTATCCGCTATTGTAGTCGGCTAGCTGCCTTGTTTTGAAAAATTTTGATTTGTTACCACGAAGCACGAGGAAATTAGCATGCGTTCAGAATCAAATTTTTCCTGAAATTCGGAACGAATTCGACTTCGTCAGCTTGAATTCGCTCATCTCTAATGTCAATATATGTAAATTGTAGTTACCTGTTATGAGCATGACTGTTTCTGAATTTTAATAATAACCATTCACACAAACGTCTGAATGTATAAATTTGTCTACACCTCCTTATCTCACAGAGCCTCTGAAATGGGATCTTGCTTATTAAAGTGGCACTTTAGAGGTTGGCAGAAAATTACATGATGCTCCCTTTTCTCATCTGAATTCAGTTGTTACAATGGTGTTCATAAGTGCCACTGTTCTGTGTGCATCCCTGCCGGTTACTTGTGGATGTGAACGTTGGTCATTTCACGGTATTACAGTTAACGATTGCCACTGTCCCATGCACACTTGCTGACTACTTGTGGGAGTGATATAGGACCATTTCTCGTTATGGCTATTCCTTGGTGCTACTGTTCCTGTGAGCAAGCTTCGGTTTCTTGTGGGTGTGAACTGTACTATTGTGCTTTGAACCTTTTCCCTGTTTAGTATTGCAAAGGGTAATATCTCTTGCCTCTAGTGTGTATTTGTGTGATTTGACAGGGTTTATTGCCTCTCACTGTCTGAGTTTTGCAGGGGCTAATGCCACTTTCTGTTTAAGTGCCCCTGCATGTGTTTTGTGGCGAATGAGCCTAGCTATGCGTTCTGTCTCTCGCCCCTTGGCTAGGATGGGTTTACACTAATATTAGGGATTCCATTATGGCTTTCAATCATAACAAGGCAGACAGAATGCAAAACAGAAGCCTTTAAAAGGCATTCCGTTTGCTTTCCATCCTAATAGAAGTCTATGGGAAAGCATAACGGATCCGTCTGGGTCCCGTTGTGCAATACGAAAAACAAAGTCCTGTGGACAGGACTTTATTTTCTGTCTTGCATAACGGGACCCAGACAGATTCATTTTGACTCTCATAGACTTATATTAGGACTAGAGTTGAGCGAACACCTGGATGTTCGGGTTCGAGAAGTTCGGCCGAACTTCCCGGAAATGTTCGGGTTCGGGATCCGAACCCGATCCGAACTTCATCCCGAACCCCATTGAAGTCAATGGGGACCCGAACTTTTCGGCACTAAAACGGCTGTAAAACAGCCCAGGAAAGGGCTAGAGGGCTGCAAAAGGCAGCAACATGTAGGTAAATTCCCTGCAAACAAATGTGGATAGGGAAATGAATTAAAATAAAAATTAAATAAATAAAAATTAACCAAAATCAATTGGAGAGAGGTCCCATAGCAGAGAATCTGGCTTCCCGTCACCCACCACTGGAACAGTCCATTCTCAGATATTTAGGCCCCGGCACCCAGGCAGAGGAGAGAGGTCCCGTAACAGACAATCTGGCTTCATGTCAGCAGAGAATCAGTCTTCATGTCATAGCAGAGAATCAGGCTTCATGTCACCCACCACTGTAAGAGTCCATTTTCATAAATTTAGGCCCAGCACCCAGGCAGAGGAGAGAGGTCCCGTAACAGAGGATCTGGCTTCATGTCAGCAGAGAATCAGTCTGCATGTCATAGCAGAGAATCAGGCTTCACGTCACCCACCAATGCAACAGTCCATTGTCATAAATTTAGGCCCAGCACCCAGGCAGAGGAGAGAGGTCCCGTAACAGAGGATCTGGCTTCATGTCAGCAGAGAATTAGTCTGCATGTCATAGCAGAGAATGAGGCTTCACGTCAGCCACCACTGCAACAGTCCATTGGCATATATTTAGGCCCAGCACCCAGGCAGAGGTCCCGTAACAGACAATCTGGCTTCATGTCAGCAGAGAATCAGTCTTCATGTCATAGCAGTGAATCAGGCTTCACGTCACCCACCACTGTAAGAGTCCATTTTCATAAATTTAGGCCCAGCACCCAGGCAGAGGAGAGAGGTCCCGTAACAGAGGATCTGGCTTCATGTCAGCAGAGAATCAGTCTGCATGTCATAGCAGAGAATCAGGCTTCACGTCACCCACCATTGCAACAGTCCATTGTCATAAATTTAGGCCCAGCACCCAGGCAGAGGAGAGAGGTCCTGTAACAGACAATCTGGCTTCATGTCAGCAGAGAATTAGTCTGCATGTCATAGCAGAGAATGAGGCTTCACGTCAGCCACCACTGCAACAGTCCATTGGCATATATTTAGGCCCAGCACCCAGGCAGAGGAGAGAGGTCCCATAACAGACAATCTGGCTTCAAGTCAGCAGAGAATCAGTCTTCATGTCATAGCAGAGAATCAGGCTTCACGTCACCCACCACTGTAAGAGTCAATTTTCATAAATTTAGGCCCAGCACCCAGGCAGAGGAGAGAGGTCCCGTAACAGAGGATCTGGCTTCATGTCAGCAGAGAATCAGTCTGCATGTCATAGCAGAGAATCAGGCTTCACGTCAGCCACCGCTGCAACAGTCCATTGTCATAAATTTAGGCCCAGCACCCAGGCAGAGGAGAGAGGTCCCGTAACAGACAATCTGGCTTCATGTCAGCAGAGAATTAGTCTGCATGTCATAGCAGAGAATGAGGCTTCACGTCAGCCACCACTGCAACAGTCCATTGGCATATATTTAGGCCCAGCACCCAGGCAGAGGAGAGAGGTCCCGTAACAGACAATCTGGCTTCAAGTCAGCAGAGAATCAGTCTTCATGTCATAGCAGAGAATCAGGCTTCACGTCACCCACCACTGTAAGAGTCCATTTTCATAAATTTAGGCCCAGCACCCAGGCAGAGGAGAGAGGTCCCGTAACAGAGGATCTGGCTTCATGTCAGCAGAGAATCAGTCTGCATGTCATAGCAGAGAATCAGGCTTCACGTCACCCACCGCTGCAACAGTCCATTATCATAAATTTAGGCCCAGCACCCAGGCAGAGGAGAGAGGTCCCGTAACAGACAATCTGGCTTCATGTCAGCAGAGAATTAGTCTGCATGTCATAGCAGAGAATGAGGCTTCACGTCAGCCACCACTGCAACAGTCCATTGGCATATATTTAGGCCCAGCACCCAGGCAGAGGAGAGAGGACCCGTAACAGAGGATCTGGCTTCATGTCAGGAGAGAATTAGTCTGCATGTCATAGCAGAGAATGAGGCTTCACGTCAGCCACCACTGCAACAGTCCATTGGCATATATTTAGGCCCAGCACCCAGGCAGAGGAGAGAGGTCCCGTAACAGACAATCTGGCTTCATGTCAGCAGAGAATCAGTCTTCATGTCATAGCAGAGAATCAGGCTTCACGTCACCCACCACTGTAAGAGTCCATTTTCATAAATTTAGGCCCAGCACCCAGGCAGAGGAGAGAGGTCCCGTAACAGAGGATCTGGCTTCATGTCAGCAGAGAATCAGTCTGCATGTCATAGCAGAGAATCAGGCTTCACGTCACCCACCACTGCAACAGTCCATTGGCATAAATTTAGGCCCAGCACCCAGGCAGAGGAGAGAGGTCCCGTAACAGACAATCTGGCTTCATGTCAGCAGAGAATTAGTCTGCATGTCATAGCAGAGAATGAGGCTTCACGTCAGCCACCACTGCAACAGTCCATTGGCATATATTTAGGCCCAGCACCCAGGCAGAGGAGAGAGGTCCCGTAACAGACAATCTGGCTTCATGTCAGCAGAGAATCAGTCTTCATATCATAGCAGAGAATCAGGCTTCACGTCAGCCACCAGTGCAACAGTCCATTGGCATATATTTAGGCCCAGCACACAGGCAGAGGAGAGAGGTCCCGTAACAGAGGATCTGGCTTCATGTCAGTAGAGAATTAGTCTGCATGTCATAGCAGAGAATGAGGCTTCACGTCAGCCACCACTGCAACAGTCCATTGGCATATATTTAGGCCCAGCACCCAGGCAGAGGAGAGAGGTCCCGTAACAGACAATCTGGCTTCATGTCAGCAGAGAATCAGTCTTCATGTCATAGCAGAGAATCAGGCTTCACGTCACCCACCACTGCAACAGTCCATTGTCATAAATTTGGGCCCAGGCAGAGGAGAGAGGTCCCGTAACAGAGGATCTGGCTTCATGTCAGCAGAGAATCAGTCTGCATGTCATAGCAGAGAATCAGGCTTCACGTCACCCAACATTGGAACAGTCCATTGGCATATATTTAGGCCCCGGCACCCAGACAGAGGAGAGGTTCATTCAACTTTGGGTAGCCTCGCAATATAATGGTAAAATGAAAATAAAAATAGGATTGAATGAGGAAGTGCCCTGGAGTCCAATAATATATGGTTAAGGGGAGGTAGTTAATGTCTAATCTGGACAAGGGACGGACAGATCCTGTGGGATCCATGCCTGGTTCATTTTTATGAACGTCAGCTTGTCCACATTGGCTGTAGACAGGCGGCTGCGTTTGTCTGTAATGACGCCCCCTGCCGTGCTGAATACACGTTTAGACAAAACGCTGGCCGCCGGGCAGGCCAGCACCTCCAAGGTATAAAAGGCTAGCTCTGGCCACGTGGACAATTTAGAGACCCAGAAGTTGAATGGGGCCGAACCATCAGTCAGTACGTGGAGGGGTGTGCACATGTACTGTTCCACCATGTTAGTGAAATGTTGCCTCCTGCTAACACGTTGCGTATCAGGTGGTGGTGCAGTTAGCTGTGGCGTGTTGACAAAAGTTTTCCACATCTCTGCCATGCTAACTCTGCCCTCAGAGGAGCTGGCCGTGACACAGCTGCCTTGGCGACTTCTTGCTCCTCCTCTGCCTTGGCCTTGGGCTTCCACTTGTTCCCCTGTGACATTTGGGAATGCTCTCAGTAGCGCGTCTACCAACGTGCGCTTGTACTCGCGCATCTTCCTATCACGCTCCAGTGCAGGAAGTAAGGTGGGCACATTGTCTTTGTAGCGTGGATCCAGCAGAGTGGCAACCCAGTAGTCCGCACAGGTTAAAATGTGGGCAACTCTGCTGTCGTTGCGCAGGCACTGCAGCATGTAGTCGCTCATGTGTGCCAGGCTGCCCAGGGGTAAGGACAAGCTGTCCTCTGTGGGAGGCGTATTGTCATTGTCCTGCCTTTCCCCCCAGCCACGCACCAGTGATGGACCCGAGCTGCGTTGGGTGCCACCCCGCTGTGACCATGCTTCATCCTCATCCTCCTCCACCTCCTCCTCATCCTCGTCCTCCTCGTCCTCCAGTAGTGGGCCCTGGCTGGCCACATTTGTACCTGGCCTCTGCTGTTGCCAAAAACCTCCCTCTGAGTCACTTCGAAGAGACTGGCCTGAAAGTGCTAAAAATTACCCCTCTTCCTCCTCCTCCTCCTCCTCCTGGGCCACCTCCTCTTCCATCATCGCCCTAAGTGTTTTCTCAAGGAGACATAGAAGTGGTATTGTAACGCTGATAACGGCGTCATCGCCACTAGCCATGTTGGTGGAGTACTCGAAACAGCGCAACAGGGCACACAGGTCTCGCATGGAGGCCCAGTCAATGGTGGTGAAGTGGTGCTGTTCTGTAGTGCGACTGACCCGTGCGTGCTGCAGCTGAAACTCCACTATGGCCTGCTGCTGCTCGCACAGTCTGTCCAGCATGTGCAAGGTGGAGTTCCACCTGGTGGGCACGTTGCATATGAGGCGGTGAGCGGGAAGGCCGAAGTTACGTTGTAGCGCAGACAAGCGAGCAGCAGCAGGATGTGAACGCCGGAAGCGTGAACAGACGGCCCGCACTTTATGCAGCAGCTCTGACATGTCGGGGTAGTTGTGAATGAACTTCTGCACCACCAAATTCAGCACATGCGCCAAGCAAGGGATGTGCGTCAAATTGGCTAGTCCCAGAGCTGTAACGAGATTTCGCCCATTATCACACACCACCAGGCCGGGCTTGAGGCTCACCGGCAGCAACCACTCGTCGGTCTGTTGTTCTATACCCCGCCACAACTCCTGTGCGGTGTGGGGCCTGTCCCCCAAACATATGAGTTTCAGAATGGCCTGCTGACGTTTACCCCGGGCTGTGCTGAAGTTGGTGGTGAAGGTGTGTGGCTGACTGGATGAGCAGGTGGAAGAAGAGGAGGAGGAAGCCGAGAAGGAGGAGGTGGCAACAGGAGGCAAAGAATGTTGCCCTGCAATCCTTGGCGGCGGAAAGACGTGCGCCAAACAGCTCTCCGCCTGGGGCCCAGCTGCCACTACATTTACCCAGTGTGCAGTTAGGGAGATATAGCGTCCCTGGCCGTGCTTACTGGTCCACATATCTGTGGTTAGGTGGACCTTGCTACAGATGGCGTTGCGCAGTGCACACTTGATTTTATCGGATACTTGGTTGTGCAGGGAAGGCACGGCTCTCTTGGAGAAGTAGTGGCGGCTGGGAAAAACATACTGTGGGACAGCAAGCGACATGAGCTGTTTGAAGCTGTCTGTGTCCACCAGCCTAAATGACAGCATTTCATAGGCCAGTAGTTTAGAAATGCTGGCATTCAGGGCCAGGGATCGAGGGTGGCTAGGTGGGAATTTACGCTTTCTCTCAAATGTTTGTGAGATGGAGAGCTGAACGCTGCCGTGTGACATGGTTGAGACGCTTGGTGACGGAGGTGGTGGTGGTGTTGGTGGTACATCCCCTGTTTGCTGGGCGGCAGGTGCCAACGTTCCTCCAGAGGCGGAGGAAGAGGCCGAGGCGGCAGCAGCAGAAGAGGCCGAGGCGGCAGCAGCAGAAGAGGTAGCAGGGGGAGCCTGAGTGACTTCCTTGGTTTTAAGGTGTTTACTCCACTGCAGTTCATGCTTTGCATGCAGGTGCCTGGTCATGCAGGTTGTGCTCAGGTTCAGAACGTTAAGCCTCGCTTCAGGCTCTGATGGCACAGCGTGCAAACCACTCGGGTCTTGTCGTCAGCACATTGTTTGAAGAAGTGCCATGCCAGGGAACTCATTGAAGCTGCCTTTGGGGTGCTCGGTCCCAGATGGCGGCGGTCAGTAGCAGGCGGAGTCTCTTGGCGGCGGGTGTTCTGCTTTTGCCCACTGCTCCCTCTTTTGCTACGCTGTTGGCTCGGTCTCACCACTGCCTCTTCCTCCGAACTGTGAAAGTCAGTGGCACGACCTTCATTCCATGTGGGGTCTAGGACCTCATCGTCCCCTGCATCGTCTTCCACCCAGTCTTGATCCCTGACCTCCTGTTCAGTCTGCACACTGCAGAAAGACGCAGAAGTTGGCACCTGTGTTTCGTCATCATCAGAGACATGCTGAGGTGGTATTCCCATGTCCTCATCATCAGGAAACATAAGTGGTTGTGCGTCAGTGCATTCTATGTCTTTCACCGCTGGGGAAGGGCTAGGTGGATGCCCTTGGGAAACCCCTGCCAGCGGAGTCTTCAAACAGCATAAGAGACTGCTGCATAACTTGAGGCTGAGACAGTTTCCCTGGTATGCATGGGGGTGATGTGACAGACTGATGGGGTTGGTTTTCAGGCGCCATCTGTGCGCTTTCTGCAGAAGACTGGGTGGGAGATAATGTGAACGTGCTGGATCCACTGTCGGCCACCCAATTGACTAATGCCTGTACCTGCTCAGGCCTTACCATCCTTAGAACGGCATTGGGCCCCACCATATATCGCTGTAAATTCTGGCGGCTACGGGGACCTGAGGTAGTTGGTACACTAGGACGTGTGGATGTGGCAGAACGGCCACGTCCTCTCCCAGCACCAGAGGGTCCACTAACACCACCAAGACCATGTCCACGTCCGCGTCCCTTACTAGATGTTTTCCTAATTGTTATGGCTCACCACAACAACAAAAATATTATTTGGCCCAATGTATTGTATTCAAATTCAGCGGGATATAAATTTGAGGCCTAGTATTTAGGCGCTGGGTGACCGGTATGGATTTAGTGACAGAATTAGACTTGGAAATGCACAGTAGCGTGTGTGTGAAGTTATTCTGAATGACCCTATGTGCACCTTGAATATTATATACCCTTTTAGGGATAGATTTCAAATAGCTCTGATATAGCAGAAACCACTAAATTATGAAATTGCTAAATTGGGAATTGTATTTCAACCCAGAACAAAAAATGTGCTTTGGCGGACACTAAATAACTTTCCCAGCCACAACAGTACAGCGGTAATGAGAGATTTAGCGGGATATCAATTTGAGGCCTAGTATTTAGGCACTGGGTGACCGGTATGGATTTAGTTACAGAATTAGACTTGGAAATGCACAGTAGCGTGTGTGTGAAGTTATTCTGAATGACCCTATGTGCACCTTGAATATTATATACCCTTTTAGGGATAGATTTCAAATAGCTCTGATATAGCAGAAACCACTAAATTATGAAATTGCTAAATTGGGAATTGTATTTCAACCCAGAACAAAAAATGTGCTTTGACGGACACTAAATAACTTTCCCAGCCACAACAGTACAGCGGTAACGAGAGATTTAGCGGGATATAAATTTGAGGCCTAGTATTTAGGTGCTGGGTGACCGGTATGGATTTAGTGACAGAATTAGACTGGGATATGGCCAAAAAATAACCACACTATTGCTGGTTAAATGCACTTGGTGTGACAGCTTGACCAACCACACTACTGAGGGTTAAATGCACTTGGTGACGGCGCAGCTTGCCCCTGATGTAGTATATGGCCAAAAAATAAACAGACTATTGCTGGTTAAATGCACTTGGTGTGACAGCTTCACCCTGATGTAGGCTTTAGCCAAAAAACAACCACACCATTGAGGGTTAAATGCACTTGGTGACAGGCGCAGCTTGCCCCTGATGTAGTATATGGCCAAAAAATAAACAGACTATTGCTGGTTAAATGCACTTGGTGTGACAGCTTCACCCTGATGTAGGCTTTAGCCAAAAAACAACCACACCATTGAGGGTTAAATGCACTTGGTCGCAGCTTGGATGCACTTGGTCGCAGCACCGCACAAGACACAAAATGGCCGCCGATTACCCCAGAAAAAAGTGACTGACAAACGGTCTGGGCAGCTTAAAAACAGTGAGCAATTGAGTATCAGCAGCTCAATGATGCACAGCTGCAGATCGATCGATTAATCAAGTCCTTTGGAGGAGTTAATCTGCCTAATCTCACCCTACTGTCGCAGCCGCAACCTCTCCCTATGCTGATCAGAGCAGAGTGACGGGCGGCGCTATGTGACTCCAGCTTAAATAGAGGCTGGGTCACATGGTGCTCTGGCCAATCACAGCCATGCCAATAGTAGGCATGGCTGTGACGGCCTCTTGGGGCAAGTAGTATGACGCTTGTTGATTGGCTGCTTTGCAGCCTTTCAAAAAGCGCCAAGAAAGCGTCACAAAAGCGCCAAGAAAGCGACGAACACCGAACCCGAACCCTGACTTTTACGAAAATGTCCGGGTTCGGGTCCGTGTCACGGACACCCCAAAATTCGGTACGAACCCGAACTATACCTAATTAGGACGGAAATCAAACTGAATGCCTTTTAAAAGCTTCCGTTTTGCATTCCGTCATAATAAAAGTCTATGTGCAGAAGAACTTATCTGTCCTTTCGTCTTATGGATTCTGTTATTTTCCGTTATAACTAGAGTTGAGCGGACACCTGTGTGTTCGGGTTCACCGGGTTCGGCCGAACTTCGCAAAAAAGTTCGAGTTCGGGACTCAAACTTGACCCAGAACCCAAACCCCATTGAAGTCAATAGGGACCCAAACTTTGGAGCACTAAAATGGCTCTAAAAAAGTCATGGAATGGGCTAGAGGGCTAAGCAAAAGGCAGCAAAATGTGGTTAAGAGCATGGCAAGTGCTCTGCAAACAAATGTGGATAGGGAAATGTCTTAAAATAACATAAAATACGTGAAAAATAAATAGATCTTGATCTAGGAGCAGGAGGTCCACATGGAGTAGAAGGTTAAAGGGTTTCTATCACCAGAAAAAACTTTTATGTAGCTGACTGACATTAGCGATGCACCCAGGGGCGTAGCTAAAGGCTCATGGGCCCTAGTGCAAATGTTCAGCTTGGGCCCCCCTTCCCTCAGTGCTTGTTGGCAAGGGGCAGGGAGCACATAGCCTTCCTGCTGTCAGAAGCAAACATTGAAAGGGCACCCCCTCAATCTAAATTCTTGACCTAACCCCTTCCCTCCAGCCAGAGGTGTAAATTGACCAGCATGCACTTTCTATAATGCCAGTGTCTTATGTGGCACAAGGGTTTTTGGGCCCCCTCAGGCTCCTGGGCCCGGTAGCGACTGCTACCTCTGCACCCCCTATAGCTACGCCCCTGGATGCACCCATGTCAGCACTACATAACAGTATGTTTCTAACGTTAGTCCCTGCAGCCGTTTTTGTTAAGAAACCCTTTTATTATATGCTAATGAGCCTCTAGGTGCTATGTGGGCATAAAATCAGCACCTAGAGGCTCCGTCCACTCACCCTGTATGCCGCCCAGGTCCAGTGTTGTGCCCGCCCCGCTCCTCTTGATTGATGCCACTGTTCCCTGCATCGTTGGCGAAATCCCGCGCCTACGCCGTTCTCTTCTGTCTTCGGCACAGGCGCAGTGAGTGAAAGATGCGATCCTGGTGCCGGCTACGTCACAGTGAGGAAGCTGGCATCAGGAAAGCGGCCTTCACTCACTGCGCTTGCGCCAAAGACTGAAGTGAATGGTGCAGGCGCGGGATTTCGCCAACGATGCAGGGAACAGTGGCATCAATTAAGAGGAGCGGGGCGGGCACAACACTGGACCTGGGCGGAATACAGGGTGAGTGGACGGAGCCTCTAGGTGCTGATTTTACACCCACATAGCACCTAGAGGCTCATTAGCATATAATAAAAGTGCTTTTTTAACAAAAAACGGGTGCAGGGACTAACGTTAGAAATATACTGTTATGTAGTGCTGACATGGGCGCATCGCTAATGTCAGTCAGCTACATAACAGTATTTCTGGTGATAGAAACCCTTTAAGGAGGCGGTGGATGTGGCAGTGTAGGTGGAAGCGGCGGTGGAGGAGGAGGAGGTAGCCAACACTTTTTTTTTTTGGTTTACATTTGGGTAGACCCCAAAACATTGGGAAATATAAAAAATAAAACAAAGAGAAAGTGTGCTGGAGTACAACAATGGCTGGGTGAGGCCGGTTTACATGTCTATTCTGCACAAGGTCCGTTCTGTGGGATCCATGTCTGGTTAATTTTAATGAAAGTGAGCTTGTCAACATTAGCTGTGGATAGGCGGCTGCGCTTGTCAGTGATAACCCCCTATCAGACAATACACTGGCTGCAGGGCAGGCCAGCACCTCCAAGGCATAAAGGGCAAGCTCAGGCCATGTGCCCAATTTGGAGACCCAGATGTTGAAGGGGCAGACCCATCAGTCAGTACGTGTAGGCGTGTGCGCACATACAGCGCCACCATGTTGCTGAAATGCTGCCTCCTGCTAAGACCTTCCATATCAGCTGGTGGTGCTGGTTGTTGTTGCGTGCTGACAAAACATTTCCACATTTCGGCCATGCTAACCCTGCCTTCTCAGGTGCTGGCGATGCCCCAGCTGCGTTGGAGACCTCTTCCTCCTCAGCCTTCTCCTTGGGCTTCCACTGAGCCCCCGGTCTCAGGTGGGAATGCCATCAGCAGCGTGTCGACCAGCGCGCGCTAGTAGTCGTGCATCTTCTGATCAGTAACAGACGTTTTTACTAAATTTAGTTCCCTGTCAGCAATGCAGAGCAGGGGTTTTTCCCCGGCAAAAATGGGTTCATGTCACCCACCAATGTAACAGACGATTTTACAAAAATTAGGTCCCTGTCACCTATGCAGAGCAGGGGTTTGTATACGGCAAAAATTGTAAAATGTCACCCGAGAATGTAACATGTAAGCCATGTAACGGGTTGGGCTCCCCAGGATACAGCGAAGTCATGGAATAAGGAAAGCGACACTGACCCCAGCTTTATATGCAAGAACAGAAACTTTACTTAGGAAATAGTAATAACACAAATATAAACAGAATAAGTAATACCCCAGGCCCACAGTCACCGTCCCTGTTCGAGGGACAGGCCTAGCCCATTGGCACACACAGCAGAGCCTACAAGTCGTGCTGTGCTGCTACATAGGACACACCTAACCGGTGGCAGACGCAGCAGAGCCTGCAAGTCAATTACTGCGCTGCAGTCCAGTACAGTAAGGCCTAACAAAGATATAACCCTCACTATCTAGCTAATACAAGGCTTAGGCTAGTCTCTGTTACTTTATGCGCCACACAGTACAATCAATAACCAGGTGTACTGACCTGCGTCCGTTCTGGGCCCGAGGATGCCGTTTACCCGGGATGGCCAACAACCTCTCAGCAACCATGCGTCCTTGCTTGGTAATAAGGCTTCTGTCCACACACTAAAAATAGCCTTCCTGGGACAATCTCTCTAACAAAGAGCTGGATCCAGTAAGTGGACGACAGCTACTCTCCTTCCTCTGAGTGTCCATTCACTGCCGGACATCCGCAAGCCTGGATGGAATCAGATTCAGTCTCTCACAGCACAATCCTTCCACCATGCCAGATCAGCTCAGACGTGTTTTTTTTCAGAAGCAGCCTGCATGAGTCATCACCTGCTTGGCATATGCAAATCCCAGAGTGTGCTGGCTGTAGCTGCAAAACAGTGGCCTCTAGCGTCCGCAATGCCAAATGACAGTCCAATACAATTTACGCATAAACATTATACAGGCAGAGCTGTGCCGCAATCTTACAAACAGACGATTTTTAGAAATTTAGGTCCCTGTCACCTATGCAGAGCAGGGGTTTATTCACGGCTAAACTGGGTTTATGTCACCCACCAATGAAACAGACGATTAAAAAAAAATTAGGTCCCTCTCACTTACGCAGAGCAGGGGTTTATTAATGGCAAAAATGGTAAAATGTCACCTGAGAATGTAACAGACGTTTTTGCACCCTGCTCCCTCTTTTGCTGTGCTAGTGCCTCTGTGCGACCACCGCCTCTTCCTCCAAACTGCACACGTCACTCACATGACCTTGATTCCATGTGGGGTCTAGTATCTCATCATCCTCTACATCATCTTCCACCCACTCTTCACCCCTGCCCTCCTTGTCGGTCTGCAGACTGCAGAAGGCCGCGGCAGTTGGCACCTGTGTTTCGTCATCACCAGAGACGTGCTGCGGTGGTCTTCCCATGTCCTCATCCTGAAACATAAGTGGTTGGGCATTAGTGCACTCAATCTCTTCCACTTCTGGGGCAGTGCTAAGTGGATGGCCCACGGAAACCCTGCCAGCAGAGACATCAAAAAGCATAAGAGCCTGCTGCATGACTTGGGGCTCAGACTGCTTGGCTGATTTGCAAGGGGGTGAGTTGAAAGACAGATGGTCATGGGCTGTAGGTGCCAACTCTTTCAGCAGGGGACTGGGTGGGAGACAATGTGAAGGAACTGGAGGCACTGTCAGCCACCCAATATACTATTGCCTGTACTTGTTCTGGCCTCACCATTCACAAATGTACTTTCTAGGGCAGAAGATGAGAATTTGTCACCCAACAATGTAACAGACGCATTTGTGATATTTATTTCCCTGTCCACTATGTAGGGCAGCGGTATATCACAGCCAAATATGCAAATATGTCAACTTCTGAACTCAGAGAAGGATTAACTATATTATTCTCCCTGGCACAAATGATGGTGCAGGTGTTCTTCACCCCAAAAATTTGGCGCCCACCGAGCTAGCTGACGGATTTTAATTATTTATATTTATTTTACATGTTACATTGCACCCACCAAAAAATTGCTGTAGGAAGGTCAGCCACAGATTGAACATACAGATAAATTATCTTTCTGTTTAAGGGGTGTAAACCGGTGTATTGCACATGTGCCATGGCTGTACAATTGTGTACCTGGCCTATGTTGGTGCAGGAACCCAACATTCGAGCCACTTGTGAATTACTGGCCTGATAACCGTGGAAATGTCACCCCACACGCAAACAGATGGAATTTGCTGAAGTTTTTGGCCTGGCTGTCACATATGCAGTGCAGGCCGCAGGGTTAGTTAAAAGACCAAACTGTGAATATGTCACCCCACAATCCAACAAATGAATTTAGTGTATTTATTTGCCTGGCTGTCACATATGCAGCACAGGCCGCAAAGGTATTTTCTGGCCAAAGAATTTTATTTTTTTATACCAACAATGAAATAGATGGATTTAACAGATTTTCTGTCACAAACACAAATACTGCATGGCAGCAAAGGTACTTTTGGTCAACAAAAAGTGTTTTTTTCACAAACTATGTCAAAGTTGTACTTACTGATTATATTTCACTGCAAAAGGCAGCAAAGAATAGTGCAATGACTTATAATAACATAAAATACCTAAAAAAAATAAAAATAATCTTGATCTAGTAGGTGGAGGTCCATATGGAGTAGGAGGTTGGGGAGGCGGTGGACATGGCGGTGTAGGTGGAAGCGGCGGTGGAGGAGGAGGTAGCCAACCCTATTTTCTTTTTTGTTATTGTTGTTGTTTAAATTAGGGTACACCCCGAAACATTGGGAAATATAAAAAATAAAACAATGAGTATAACAATGGCTGGGTGAGGGCTATATACATGTCCATTCTGCACAAGGTACAGACAAGTCCTGTGGGATCCATGCCTGGTTCATTTTAATGAACGTGAGCTTGTCCACATTGGCTGTGGGCAGACAGCTGCGCTTGTCTGTGATGACGCCCCCTGCCATGCTAAACACACTTTCAGACAATACAATGGCTGCAGGGAGGGCCATCACCATCAAGGCATAAAGGGCAAGCTCAGGCCATGTGCCCAATTTGGAAACCCAGAAGTTGAAGCGGGCAGACCCGTCATTCAGTACGTGTAGACGTGGGCACACATACTGCTCTACCATGTTGCTGAAATGCTGCCTCCTGCTAAGACGTTCAATATCAGCTAGTGGTGCTGGTTGTTGTGGCATGCTGACAAAGCTTTTCGGCCATGCTAACCCTGCCTTCTAAGGTGCTGCCGATTCCCCAGCTGCGTTGGAGACCTCTTCCTCCTCCTCTGCTTTCACCTTGTGCTTCCACTGTGCCCCCGCTGTCAGGTGGGAATGCCATCAGCAGCGCGTCTACCAGCGTGCGCTTGTACTCGCGCATCTTACGATCACGCTCCAGTGAGGGAATTAAGGACAGTACAATGTCCTTGTAACGGGGATCCAGCAGTGTGGCCACCCAGTAATCAGCGCAAATTAGAATGTTGGCAACTCGGCGGTCGTTGCGGAGCCACTGCAGCATGTAATCGCTCATGTGTGCCAAAGCTGTCCTCTGTGGGAGGTGTATAATCTGTGTTCTCTCTATCCTCCCCAGCCACGCACCAGTGATGCCCATGAGCTGGTTTGGGTGTAACCCTGAGGTGAACATGGTTCCTCCTCCTCCATCTCCTCCTCCTCATACTCCACCTTGTCATCCTCCAGAACTGTGCCCTGGCTCGACAATTGTGTACCTGGCGTATGTCAGTGCAGGAACCCCCCCTCGGAGCCACTTGTGAATGACTGGCCTGAAACCCTTGTAAATAATCTCCCTTCCTCCTACTCCTGTGCCACATCCTCTTCCATCATCACCAGCAGCGTTTTTTCAAGGAGGCATAGAAGTGGGATAATAATGCTGAGAACTGAATCATCGGCACTGGCCAAGTTGGTGGAGTACTCGAAACAGCGCAACAAGGCACACAGGTCTCGCTTGGAGGACAAGTCATTGGTGGTGAAGTGGTGCTGTTCTGCCGAGCGACTCACCCGTGCGTGCTGCAGCTGAAACTCCACTATGGCCTGCTGCTGCTCGCACAGTCTGGCCAGCATGTGCAAGGAGTTCCACCTTGTGGGCACATCGCATATGAGGCTGTGAGCAGGAACGCCGAAGTTAAAGCGCTGACAGGCGAGTAGCAGCAGGGGGAGAACGCTGAAAGCATGCACAGACGGACCGCACTTTCTGCAGCAGCTCTGACATATTGGGGTAATTTTTCAGGAATTTCTGCACCTCCAAATTCAGCACATGTGCCAGGCAAGGGATGTGCGGTGTGGGTTTGTCCCCCAAACAGATACGTTTTAAAACTGCCTGCTGTCGTTTACCCCAGGCTGTGCTGAAGTTGCTGGTGAAGGTGTTACGCTGACCAGATGAGGAGGCGGTAGAGGATGAGGAAGAGGAGTAGGAGGAGGAAGCAACAGGAGGCAAAGAGAAACGCCCTGCAATCCTCGGTGGTGGAAGGACATGCGCCAAACTGCTATCTGCCTCAGGCCCAGCCACCATGGCATTTACCCAGTGTGCTGTTAGGGCGATATAATGTATCTGACCGCGCTTACTGGTCCACGTATCCGTAGTTAGGTTGACCTTGCCACAGATGGTGTTGCGCAGTGCACAACTGATTTTGTCCCCCACTTGGTTGTGCAGAGAAGGGATGGCTCGCCTGGAAAAGTAGTTGCGGCTGGTCGCAATGTACTGTGGGACAGCCACCGCCATCAAATTCTTAAAACTGTCCATGTCCACCAGATGGAATGACATCATTTCAAAGGCCAGGAAATGCTGGCATTCAGGGCCAAGGATCGCGGGTGGGTAGGGGGGTACTTCCTCTTTCTCTCCAGTGTTTGGGAGATAGACAGCTGAATGCTTCCATGCAGGGCCGGCTTTATCATAAGGCAGCCCAAGCGGCTTCTTGAGGGCACAAAAAACACTTAACTTGCCCCGCTGAGCCTGTGTGCCATGCAGCCCGGCCACCCCCCGGCCCTCACTGTCTCAGTCACAGAGCAAGAGGAACGCAGCTGACAGGCTGAGGCAGCAGCCGCAGCAACACAAAACACAGACCGTGAGCTACTAGACCCTGGTGTATTTAAATCTCATTTAGCATGTCTTTCAGAAAAGTTTCTCCTGGGATTCGAACTCGCAACCTTTCACATCAGAGGATAAATAAGACTTCTACTGTAGATAACTTTGATACCTAGTGTACATCCATACACATGACAGCTGCCCCAACACACCCAGCACTGCTACATCCATACACAGTGTACTGGGGCAGCTGTCGTGAATAGATGTACACTAAGTATCAAAGTTATCTACAGTAGAAGTCTTATATATATTTTTTTTTTAAGTAACTGGCTATACAGCTCTCATAGCTGTGTGGGTAAGTGCTAACCTTCTAACCTTTAAGAAGTGTTTGTATTAAATAAAAATACTTCTCTATGGATGGTTTCATTCATAGCTATTTGTACAGTAAGCATTTTTGTCATTTTCTGCCTTTTTTGCTATGTTTTTTTACACATTTTATTTTAAAATCTATAGTGCATTGTGAATTGCACTAATCTTCACACAACATGGCTTTTGGGGAGATATTTTTGCATTGTAGTTGAATGTCTTCAGAAAACAAACAATAAAAACTGTAATGAAACCTAGGCTAAGGGCTCATGCACGCAAATGTATTTTTTTCCCGTTTCTGTGCTGTTTTTTTGTGACCCGTATGCAGATCCATTCACTTCAATGGGTCCACATAAAAAATGAAAAATGCTCTGTGTGCATTCTGTTTCTGTATGGCAATTCTGCAAAGATATAGAACATGTCCTATTATTGTCCGTATTACGGACTAGCATAGGACACTTCTATTAAGGGCCAGACATTCCTTTTCACAAAATTCAGAATGCACGCGGACGGTATCTGTGTTTTTAGCGGATCTGCAATACAGGCAACGGTCATGTGCATGAACCCTAATACTTTAGTATATCGCAAAGGTAGAGAAGGGGGCGGCACAGTTACACCAACAATCCACAAGCCAAGCAGTTGTCCAGTTGGCTGGTGAGGATCGACACACTCACGGTGGTGCACAGCTTATCGCAGTAAGTTAGGTAGGTATAATCACAGTATAGGAGATAGCATATACAGCGCCACTCACCAGTGTGTTATGACAAGCAGGTACTTTTTTTTCCATGTATAGAATATAGCAGGGGGCAGACAATTCTTAGTCACGCATCTAAACAGCGACGGCCGTTTCCCGCTAACAAGCGCTTCCTCAGGCTCTGCGCTTGTTAGCGTGAAACGGCCGTCGCTGTTTAGATGGGTGACTAAGAATTGTCTGCCCCCTGCTACATTCTATACATGGAATAAAAGTACCTGCTTGTCATAACACACTGGTGAGTGCCGCTGTATATTTCTTTCTCCTATACTGTCCTAATACTTTAGTCCTTGCTACTGATGTTTTTGTTAATTAGATGGCATTTTTAGGGTCTCTGGTGTTTGTTCAAAAAAATTCAGCATGCCGAAGTTCCAGTGTTTTTTGTTTTTTTTGTCTACCATTTTGAGATCACTGTAATGCAGAATGTGATATTGAATGCCACATTATTTCTCATTCTCACGTATTTGGATGCAATTTATAAGAAAAACCTTCTGAATCAAGTTGGCTATGCACAAACATGCAGTGTCGGCACATATTCAAGATCTGTGTTATGTGTATCCCAACTAGGGTCATTATGTGTATCACTATCATTGCACAATTGCCAGTCTATTAGATAAGTTTAGTTCTTTGGGTCCTGCCACGGTTTCTTTTTTATTGTATAAAGTTTTTGCAGCCAAAATCATGTGAGGATCATAAAAAGAAACAAAGTAATAAGAACGCATACTGCTTATCCTCTCTGTTTTATTCAATCCTGGTTTGGGCTTAAAAAAAACACCTAAAAAAATCTGAACATACAGCGTTCTGTATTTCCACAAGGCTGCAAGGGAATGTTCCTTGTCTGTGTACAGAACATTTTAATATTATTTTATTAGCAATAGTATTTAAAAAGTTATATATATTTTTTATATTTTATTAGAAAACATCCTGCCCTCGGTAACTACAGATTTACAGATCCGTATCTAGTAGCCTTATGTACACACAAAAAAATCCTGAATGAGAAAGCATGAGCAAACCGAAGATTTGTAACCATGGCTTTCTAAAAGCAGCTGGCCCAGTCTACTTCAGTCAGTCTGTATGCCCTCATTGCCTCGACATGCTTAGTGCTTGGCTAGCCTTGTGGATATGATTAACTGATTGGCATCCTCTGATTGAAGCGCTCACTGCATCAATAGAGCACAGCCATCCCTGATGAACTGCCAGTATTGAATTATGAACATTTTTTAATAGAGGAGCAGATGATTGTAATGATCTGTTATTTATTAGTCTAGACCAGGGATAGGCAAACTGCGGCTCTCCAGTTGTTGTAAAACTACAAATCCCATCATGCCATGCTGTAGGCTGACTGGGCATACTGGGAGTTGTAGTTTTACAACAGCTGGAGAGCGTAGCACGTAGCACGTATAAAAGCGTAGCACACCATGCTTTTGTATCCTGAAGAGTCTGGTAAAAAAAAAAAGTATAAATTATCGTATCTTTTTTTTTTTTTTTTTTTTACAATGGAGCTCTATAATGAACGGATGCCATTGTTTTTTGTAAACTTAAACGGATAGGCAAAAAAGTGATGTGAACCCACATCTATTTTAGAATTTTACCTGTTCTTTTGTCCGTGGGGTAACCATGAAATACTCTGTTTTCATGCAGCAGATGTCTGACTGGCTGGCAAAATCAGCTGTTTGTGGTGAGGCCTTCTACATCTAAAAAAGAGTATCTATGATGACAAAAACCTTTAAGAATGGTTTCTGAAAAAAAGCAATGAAATCTAATGGGCAACTGATTAAAATTTCAGCTGTACTCTCTCCCTAGGTTTCATACTGATCCTCATCATTAGGCTTACTGCACACAACCGTATGGTTTTGCGGTCCGTTTTTAACGGATCCGTTGTTCTATTTTTGTGATCCGTTGTTTTTCTGTTGTGTTTCCATTTAATTTCCGTTCTGTTTTTACCAAAATAAAATCTGTTTGGTTTTCATATACGATCCGTTTTTTGCAAATCGCAAACAGAAGAAAAAAAAAATTAGGTTGTTGGTAGACCATGGTGGGCCCAAGTTGTTGGTGGACAATGCTAGGCCCCAGTTGTTGGGAGACCATGCAGGGCCCCGGTTATGGATGTGTGCTACTACCTACCGCTAAAGCGCGGCTATGCACATTATGTACTGCATTTAGAATTTCTTGGGGGTCAAGATTTTATTTTAAGACGTTGGCCACATAAGCCAGGACACATACAAAAATGTTTTGCTTTTCTGGGCTTAAAGTTTCAATAAGTGGCGCAAACCCACATAACATGCACTCCTCCTTTCCTTCAGCCCATCTTTGCCTCAAATACTCGAGCACCTGACTTTCAACCAGGGCTCGAGTATTTGAGGCAGGTTCAGGAGGTTGTGCTGTCACCCTTCGCCGCCGTGTCTCTCTCCTTGGGGGTTCAGGACTGGATTGTACTTCTGCAGCTACCTCCACAGCAGATGACTCCTCCCTCTCTGTACGACCCATCTGCTGGGATTCTTCTGTCTCTTCTGGGGGAGGACTAATGGACTCCTGGTGAGCAGCAGCACATTCATCTTCAGTGGAGCTACAGGCTGTCAACGGTCCTGAGGAATGAGAGAGTAATGTCAATAACATTCGATATCTATATATATATATTAAAGTCTATGAACATATAAGCCACATTTCAATACCCACACAGCATTACATGGGTCCAGTTGCCCATTCACATCTTGATTATTAATTTTGAGTATTGATAATCTATATAAAAATGCTGTGGAAGATCTTTAAAAAGTGGTTAATATTCTGTGTCACATTTTACACGAATATAAACCCTTAATATTTAATGTTATGTAAATGAAGTACATATTTTATGTTTATTTCTGGGGCCATTGTTCACATGTGCAATGTGCTGCATTGCAGAGGGCAAGGCATGTTAAGTACTGACAATGATATACTGTCCTTGTCCACACTATGGTAGAGACGAACTTCCGCCTACCAATGTTAACTACCTGTTTTAAAAGGAACATGCACAGATGGTTGTTCCTTATCGCTATCCTCCCCTGTTTCTAATGTCCGCCATTTTTGCACGTCATATCAGGATAAACAATGGTAGATGTAATACTTCTAGCATGGTGTTGACAAGGGAAGTATATTCCCACCAGAGAACAACATGTAACTGCCTTGTGCAAGCCAGCCCTAGTTGGAGCCGAGCCTATAAAACATTATTTGTATGATGTGAACTATGTTAAGGCAAAAAATACCACAAGCAAGTTTTTTGGCACATTTTGATTATTAAATGATAAATAATAAATACATTTCATACTCACGACCTAAGGCCCAGCACTGGTTGTAAGAAACTCAGCTGTCTTGTATAGAGAGATGGCTTTTTGCAAGGTCCACCATCGCCACTTCTTCCCTTGGACTGGATACGTTCCCACCTATACTGCCAGCGGGTCTTCACACATTGGACTGTAGATAAAAAAACATTACAACCATTATTAGCTTAATATTTGTTAACACAGGGATTTATTCTGATTGCCTGATTGGAGTCGGGAAGGAATTTTTTATTCCCCTAAAGTGAGGAAAATTGGCTTCTACCTCACAGGTTTTTTTTGCCTTCCTCTGGATCAACTTGCAGGATGACAGGCCGAACTGGATGGACAAATGTCTTTTTTCGGCCTTATGTACTATGTTACTATGTTACATGTATAAAAGCAGTTTACCAAATATGGTTACTACAACATTCATACATGAAAATACATTATTTTGAAAAACATATACAAGACATTTTCTATGTTCCTATGGTGACTGACCTTATGTTAACATCACTTCCAAAACGTTGTGTTCCTATGGTAGAAAATACTAGCTAATCCATCTACAGTGACCTCGCTTGACCAGTAAAGGAAAACAAGCTGAACTATCCCAGCTCCAAATACATATCCTCAGTCCTCAGTTACCTGCTTCTCCAATATATACACCACTGCATCTAAAGTAACACATAAATATTATGCATTTGACACATAAAACTAACTGGATTGACTTACCTAATTTGCGCTGTTTGGGGGTATTGGCCTTCTCCCACCCTCTGACAAAGATCTCACGGGTCACGTCATTCCATAAACGTTCTTTGCTGATGCGGTCATGGTATGCCTCAGTTCTTGAGTCCTATAGCTGAGTGCGCTCTTGGATTAGCAAGATAAGCTTTTTTCACATCCATGGTGCTTGTGTTATTAGCCAAGGCAGACAGGCTGGGGCCGGTTTCAGCACCTGCACATGTGCTCTGAGCAGTTTGTCAACACCAAACAGTAGTGGGCTGGGCCTAGCAATTCTCTAGCATGGATCTGCAAAAAAACGGATGACATACGGATGTGTTCCGTATGCATTCAGTTTTTTTGGCTGACCCATTGACTTGAATGGAGCCACCTGACCGTAATAGGACATGTTCTATGTTTGATTGGTACAGAAATACAGAAACGAAATGCACACAGAATCACTTCAGGTTTTTTGCGGACCCATTGAAATGAAGGTTACGTATACGGACCGTATACGGATCACAAAAAAAACGGCCTGTACACTCGTAAAAAAAACACATTCATGTGTAAGAGGCCTTAGTGATGAGAGAAGTATTTTAAAATTCGATTTGGCTGCTTCACTGAATTTTACAAAAAACGTTGCATTTCTTTTTAAGTGCAATGACAAGGGTGCAATTTGTGGGTGCAATGACAGGGAGTGGAGATTGCGCTGCTTCCCAGCATTGTACCCCTCAAATGCCGCATTCATAGCTGATCGCGGAATCTGACAATAATAACAGAGTGTAAAATAAACAAAAAAAATGAAATCATACTTACCTCATATATTTGATTGCGACGGGCCAGCCACCTCCATCTTGATTGAAGCTCTTGTGCAAAATCTCGCGTGGATAGTGAAGCTGTAATACGTCGTCCGGCATGGGGACGTCATACGCCAACGCACACGGGATTTAGTGTGAGAGCTTCAATCAAGACGTTGGCAGCTAACTCTTCGCCAACAAATGGATGAGGTAAGTATGATTTATTTTGTTTTTTACTGCCATTTAGGAAAAATCTATTCGCTACCACGAAGCACAAGAAAATTCTGCTTTGTGGGTCTGGATATGGGGGCAAAACTATAATACGGTGTGATTCTGCTTGGTTGCTGGACAGAAGGTGATATCAGGGAAATCCCCTCAGTGGGCCCTAAGTATAAGCCTTTTTTTTTTTTTATTTGCATATTTCACACCTTTGAAAACCTTGCCAAATCCAGAGTAAAATGTAGAGAAAACATCCGCACATGGATTTGTCTTCGATTTGAGGGAAAATGAATTGCTGAAATATTACACATACAGTATGAACTCTTAAAGCATACAATACCTGTCATTTTAGGTGACTTGTAAGTGTACATGAGGAATAGCACTACTTCTGAGCATTATATGATTTGTATCCTGTATTTATTAGCAGTTTCCACCAACTTCATGCCCCATTTTAATTGTCAGCTTTCTCTGAATTCAGCTTCAAAAGAGACTAGCAGCTATGATATTCCCATCCACACCACAGAGAAAAGAGTGCTCTGAATCCAGCACAGGTGTGAGGTAGTAGCACATGCCCTAGAAGCAGCACATGGTAGTAGCACATGCCCTAGAAGCAGCACATGGTAGAAGCAGCAGCAGTGTATCTGTGTGTTTACTTCAGTCTGTCTACAGCAGCAGCTCCTTCCTCCTCCATCTCAACCCTCCCTAGATATCTATGAGCTGCCTCTGAAACCTAATCTCTCAGGATGAATATAGTTGCATAAGAATTGATGCAGATTTGGCCCTGGATTCACAGCAAGTTCATTGAAGAGGTAAAATCCATTGTGATAATCCAGTGCATTTCCGCAAACAATATGCTGCACATTGAAAGATCTACAGAATACTAGTTTTTCCACACAATAGCTTTCTACTATACATAAATAATGCCTTAAGAATCAGCAATACAAATCCATAGTGCATCCATAACATCTGAAGGTACCCAGAGGGATAATGAAAATCCATTTAATCTCTGACTCTTGTACGGAATTTACCATTGAAGCAAGTATCACAAAGCCTTCATAAAAGATACAATTAGCCAACAAAAGAGGAAATGTTGACTAGTGGGATGTTTATACTGTGAAATAATCAGGAAGGAGCTTTTGTTGGATTGTGGATTCACCTGATCCCTGAACCATATAAAAAGGCTTTAAGTCAGGGCTGGCAAACCTGCGGCTCTCCAGGTGTTGCAGAACTACAACTCCCAGTATGCCCAGTCTGCCTACAGCTATCAGCCTTCAGCAGGGCATGGTGGGAGTTGTAGTTTTACGACAGCTGGAGAGCCGCAGGTTGGCCATCCCTGCTTTTAGTGAATATAATCAGCCAGTGTATGAGGCGAGGATGGTGGGGCAGGCAAAAGGAGCACATTTCTGTTATACGATATGTTACAAAGTTTATTATGTAGACATATTAATAATTTATGGGGAAAAACGAAAAGTCTTTAAACTTTTTTTCTGCCATAAATATCTATGGTATTTTGGTGTAGTTTACAGAACCTCAAGTTTTTTTTTTTTTTTTTCTTTTGAATTAAAGATACTTAAGATATCTGCAGCAGTTTTAATATAGTTGAAAATGCTAAATTAAAGTTAAATAAAAAAATTATAATAAAAAATATAAATATATACTGTATATATATATATATATATATATATATTTTTTTTTTTTTTTTGCTATCAAGTCCCAAGGCTTTAATCATGCAACACTGTTCAACGAATTATATTACTTAAAGAAAATCTGTCACCAAAAATTTTATCTGCTATTTAAAATCAAATAGCTGCACATATCCTTTTTTATGTATTTTTATTTTCTGATTGCAGATTTATCCTATTTCGTGAATATGATTATGGGGTCGGCTTAAAAGGGTTGTCCGGGTTCAGAGCTGAACTCGGACATACCCTTATTTTCACCCAGGCAGCCCCCCTGAGCCTAATAGCACAGGGCAAGGTCTCTTTTGTTTTTAATAACACACTGCTGGGCTGAAACTTCCGCCCGGCAGTGTGTTCGGTGACGTCCCCGTCTCTGATGGGCGGGCTTTAGTGCTGCCCTAGCCGTTTTAATGGTAAATCCCGCCCATCAGTGCCGGTGACATCACCGGGCTTTCTGGTAGTCCCATGGACGTCACCATATCTCCAAAAAACTGCCTTTGCCCTGTGCGATTTAGCAAAGGGAAAAGGAGAGTATCGGATCATGAACTGCTCCTATGCTCAAGTCAGGGTGAAAATAGAGATAAGTTTGGTTTCAGCTCTGAACCCAGAACACCCCTTTAAGTGCCTGAGCTGTTCTTAACAACATTTGCAAAGCATTAAGAAAATTACTTTACAGCAGCACCATGGGCCATAGACACAGTGGTCAGGAGGAACCTCATTGACTTCTATGGGAGAGTTTTCTAGGCATGCTTTGTGACCTGTGCAGAAGTCATTGCACAAGAAAAGAATAGATAAGATTTGACAATCACTTATTGTGAATGGTGGATACTGTCTTATCTATAAGCAGAGGTGATATAATTACAGGCAGTATTAGAATGACAGATAAGCGGTTAACTGCAGTGAAGTGATCTGTTTAGACCAAGAAGTAGCACCTATTATTAGACTTAGTGGAAAGTGTGAGGAATATATGTTTTTTGTTTAAATATAGATATTTAGATATTGACATAGAAAATTCAACATCATCATTTTTTTTTTTTATATGTTAAATATAAAAACATGATTTAAAAAATAGGTCATTTTTTATGTCATAATCCCGTTAAAATCTGACAAAAAAAATGGTCCTTTGCAGTGCCAAAGGACTGTGACTTACTGAAATTAATTTATGGCGCATGAAAAAGTGTTTGTTTTTTGTGCATTTCCCCTTCAAGAAGTAATGCAGATAAATCACGATGGAATGAGAATATATTCTTTAAATTAGATATCTTTAATCTGCATGAATGTTTCTAAAATGACTGGAGACGCCATTGCCATATTAATTTCTAGCTTTATAAATAAGATATAATCATGCTGATAAACATCAAACAAGTTAATCAAATTCTATTTCAGTTACCACAAAACAAGAAAAATGTCACAGTTTAGTGAAAGAAGAAAAAAAATCCTGCAACTCAATGATTTAGTAAAAGCAAGATCTGAAAGCTGTAATTACACAGAAATGTAAATAATACGCATAGCTGATTGGATATTTACTTATTATGTTTGTAAGTGCTATGCTTATTTTATTGTTATAAATGATCTGCTATTATTGTGCAATTGTTGTGAAATTTCCAATTTTGGAAACCTCTATAACATGAAGCACAACATTGCAGGGGTAGGTTAACCCCTTCATGACTGCCATATGGCTATATACATGCTATCTGCTAAAGATGGCCTTGCGGTTCGCCCGGCGGTCGTTTTGCAGTGAACTTTGCTTGTTCGCGGTTCACCGAACAGGCGAACATATGGCGATGTACTCTGGCACAATATTCTTTGCATTGTGCAGAACTTTGACCCATGACACATATATCAGGTGGGACAGGACAGATAATTGAGACATTTCAGCACATTGACACATCCCCTACCCTATAAATAAACCCAATCTCGCAGCCATTTTACATTCAGTCTTTTGCCAGTGTAGGGAGAGGTTGCTGTGTGGAGCAGGGACAGACTGTTAGGGACACCAAACGCTAGCTAATAGGCCACAAAAGTCCTTCAAGGACTGGTATAGGTGTGCTATCGATAGGTGTGACATACAGAGGAGTATGATATACTTATAATATACTTTCTAACATAGAAAGTATATTATAGTGCATTTGTAATGTGCAGCAGTTGTGTGCGGTTCTGCTGCGATACTGCAGCTAGATAGAGGGACAAACGCTATTGGAATAACTAATTGCAACTGGTGTGATATATCTGTTGACCCCCCAAAAAAAGATTGAGCGGTGTGATGTACCTATAATATACCTTCTAACATAGAAAGTATATTAAACTGCATTTATATTGTGCAGCAGTTGTGTGCAGTTCTGCTGAGATACTGCAGCTATATAGAGGGACAAATGTCATTAGAATAAATAATTGCAACAGGTGTAATATACCTGTTGCCCCCCCAAAAAACTGATAGAGGTGTGTGATATACCTATAATATACTTTTTAACATAGAAAGTATATTATAGTGTATTTGTATTGTGCAGCAGTTGTGTGCAGTTCTGCTGAGATACTGCAGCTAGATAGAGGGACAAATGCTATTGGAATAACTAATTGCAACTGGTGTGATATACCTGTTGCCCCCAAGAAAACTGATATACCTGCTTCCACAAAATACTTATTGAGGGGTGTGATACACCGACTTCCACAAAATATTGATTAAGGGTGTGATACATCGGCTTCCACCAAATATCGATTGAGGTCTGCGATACACCAGCTTCCACCAAATATTGATTAAAGGGAACTTGTCACCTGGATTTGGGGAATAGAGCTGAGGACATGGGCTGCTAGATCGCCGCTAGCAAATCCGCAATATCCATTCCCCATAGCTCTTAGTATTGCTTTTATTGTGTCAAAAAAACAATTTTATATATATTTAAATGAGAAAAGTAAGAAGCCCAAGGAGCTGTTACTAACATTTCCGGAGCCCAGCCACGCGCACTGTGAAGGAGCCCAGCACCGTCCCGCATCCTCCGAATCTCCTTCTTGCTCCCCAACGTCACATATGCAATGGAAGATCCACGGAAGGAAATTTTTCTCCCAGAAGGGCATTCCAGAGCAAGATGGACATGTTCAGCAGCAAGTGATTGTATCTCTGGCACACAGTGTCAGGTGCCAAGATACATCTGACCACAGACACGTGGTCTAGATAACACGGGCACGGAAGAAACATAACTTTTACTGCCCACTGGGTGAATCTTCTGATGGCTGTCAAGCATGCAACCCATGGCACCTGTGTGGATTTGGTGTTAACAGCCACGGATTGCATACAGGCCTGCCTCTTATTCTCCTCCTCCTACTCCATAATCCGTCTACTCCTCAGCTGACTCCTCCTTTATCACTGCTACCACCTCTTCCGCTGCACCCCCCCCCCAAGTTCCCCAGAACCTATTCGACGTGCTAGGTGAGAAGTTGCGATGTTGTGTTACGGCTGTTGTGCCTGGAAGACAAGAGCCACACTGGTCCTGCACTCCTTTCAGCTCTGCGGTCACAGGCCGATAAGTGGCTAACCCCGCTAAATTTGACAGTTGGTAAAGTGGTGTGCGAAAATGGTGCAAACCTGCTGAGCGTGCTGAAACAGGGCAAAATGACACACATGCCATGCATGGCACACGTCCTGAACTTAGAAGCTCTTAAACGGCCATGGCTCGCATTGCCAACGTTCAGCAGCGACACAATTTGCCCGTCAAACGTCTGATTTTGACTGCCCGACGCACTGGAACTCCACCTTGTTCATGTTTGATAGGCTGCTCCAGCAGAAATGTGCTGTTAACGACTACCTGTTTTTTTTTTACCGCGCCAGTGGCTGCTCATGCGCAATGCATGTAGACTTCTGCGGCGATTTGATGAGATCACCAAACTGGTCAGTCACAGCCAGGGCGCCATGAGTGACGTTGTACCTTACGCTTGCTTTCTAAGTTGTGCATTGCGTTGTGTCATTGATCAAGCCGTCGAGGAGCAAGAGCAGAAAGATGAGCAAGTTGCAATGCTGAATCAATTCCCAGGGGGACTACTCCATCTGAGACAAGTAAGAAGGAGTTTAAAGAGGAGTCAGGGAGGATGGTGCCTGGGAGGAGGAGGAGCAATAAGAGCAGGCTTTAAACTTTTCGTGGATCCGTGGTGTTGTCCGTGGCTTGGGGAGGACAGAGGATGACATTTTACTGGGCTATGAGCAAGAGCCAGGTCGCTCCACTTCCAATTTAGTGCAAATAGGGGCCTTCATGCTCCAGTGTTTGAATAGGGACCCTCATATAAAAAGCATAAAGGGCAAGGACCAGCAATGAACCCTTTGACTACTGGGGGTGCAGGCTTGAACTGTGGCCAGAGTTGGCACAATTTGCCATGGAACTCTTGCCTTGCCCCTCGTCGAGTGTCCTGTCCGAAAGGCCGTTCAGCGCAGCAGGGAGGATCGTGACCAATAAGTGCTCTTGCCTAGCTAGTAGTGTGGACTACCTCACATTTCTAAAAATAAATGAGGCATGTATTTTGGAGGAATTCAACACCTGTGACGACCAGATGTAATTGAATTTCCTCATGCCAGCCCACACATATCCACCACCTCATTTAGTACAAATAATGGTCCCTGTCTTAAGTAAATAGAGCGGCATAAAAGGCCTTTTTTGTTTGGTGAATGCCTAATGTTGGGGTCAGGGAGGAACACAACACCTGTGATGACCAAGTGTTATCGAATTTCAACTATTATCTTTTTTTTTTTTTCAAGAGAGGGGATTTTGTAAGCCATGTTTTTAATCCAATTTTATATATTTTTCTTCGTTTAAACATGTATTTGACTTGTATTTGTACTGGCCTGCAGTAAAATTGATATCCAATGACCATCTAATATACCTCCACTTGATCTTTTCTATACATTGAATTAATAATTTTTGGGGCCTGTACTCGACTGTCCTAAAGTAAAATTGTTATCCAATATGCCTCCAGCCACATAATCACTTAATGTTTTCTGTCCGGTGAATAAATTTTGGGGCCTATAGTACACTGGCCTGCAGTAAAATTGATATCCATTGATCTTTTGTTTACATTGAATGCATAACTTTTGGGGCCTATAATCTAACTGGCCAACAGTAACATTGTTATCCAATGACCGTCTAATATACCTCCAGCCACATATTCTCTTGTTCTTTTCTGTACGATGAATGCATAATTTTTGGGGCCTGTAATCTAACTGGCCAACAGTAAAATTGTTATACGGTGACCGCCTAAAGTACCTCCAACTAAATTATCAATTGTTCTTTTCTGTACGGTGAATGAACAATTTTTGGGGCCTGTACTCCACTGGCCTGCAGTAAAATTGATATCCAATGACCATCTAATATACCTCCAGCCATATAATCACTTGATGTTTTCTGTCCGTTGAATTAATAATTTTTTGGGGCCTGTAGTCCACTGGCCTGCAGTAAAATTGATATCCACTGACCATCTAATATACCTCCAGCCAAATAATTACTTGATCTTTTCTGTACGGTGAATGCCTAATTGTTGGGACCTCGGAGGAATTCAACACCTATGACGACCACGTGTTATCAAATTTCACCTATTATCATTTGGGGTTTATTCAAGAGGGTGGATTACGTTAGCCATATTTTTGATCCAATTTTATATTTTTAGTTCTTTTAAACCTATGTATTTGACATTTATTTATTCTGGCCTGCAGTAAACTTGTTATTCAATGACTGTCTAATATACCTCCAGCCACATAATCACTTGATGTTTTCTATACGGTGAATGCATAATGTTTGGGGCCTGTACTCCACTGGCCTGCATTAAAACTGATATCCAATTACGTTTATTATACCGCCATCCAAATAATCAGTTGATGTTTTTGTCCGGTGAATAATTTTTGGGGCCTATAGTACACTGGCCTGCAATAAAATTGATATCCATTGATCTTTTGTTTACGGTGAATGCATAATTTTTGGGGCCTATAATCTAACTGGCCAACAGTAAAATTGTTATACGGTGACCGCCTAATATACCTCCAGCCAAATTATCAATTGTTCCTTTCTGTACGGTAAATTAATAATTTTTGGGGCCTGTAGTTCACTGGCCTGCAGCAAAATTGATATCCATTGACCGTCTAATATACATCCAGCCACATAATCACTTAATGTTTTCTGTATGGTGAATGCATAATGTTTGGGGCCTGTACTCAACTGGCCTGCATTAAAACTGATATCCAATGACCGTCTAATATACCTCCAGCCACATAATCACTTGATGTTTTCTGTCCAGTGAATTAATAATTTTTGGGGCCTATAGTACACTGGCCTGCAGTAAAATTTATATCCATTGACCGTCTAATATACCTCCAGCCACATAATCACTTGATCTTTTCTGTACGGTGAATGCATAATTTTTGGAGCCTGTAATCTAACTGGCCAACAGTAAAAATGTTATACGGTGACCGCCTAATGTACCTCCAGCCACATTATCAATTGTTCTTTTCTGTACGGTGAATGAATAATTTTTGGGGCTTGTAGTCCACTGGCCTGCAGTAAAATTGATATCCATTAACCGTCTAATATACCTCCAGCCACATAATCACTTGATGTTTTCTGTCCGGTGAATGCCTAATGTTTGGGGCCTATACTCCCATGGTCTATAATAAAAATTTTCTAGGCTACAGCATGGCACATTTTTGACAGTTTCCCTTTAAGACGGCAAAAAATGTCCCCTGATTAAAATAATAATTTTTTGTGGGAATTTTTTACATTGATCCCCCTCTGGTATGTTCCCCTCTCCATGTTTTGGGACGATGTGTGCAGTTCTAGCAAGTATTTGGTGGCTGCAAATATTACCTGAAGATTTTTCATGTTCGCCTGCCATTAAAGTGGTTCCCGCCATGAACTTGCATTTTATCTCGTTCTCGCATTCACGAATCGTTCTGGCCGATGTTCAGCCATCACTACTATCTACACATACAGATAGCACGCATATAAACGTTCTGGCAGCTCTTTAATCCAAGCACTGCAAAGCGTTTAGATTAAATCTTCTGTCCCTGCACTGCCGCTGTCAGAGACAGTGCAGAGTCCAGTAATGCTGTCAAGGGACCAATCAGAATGGTCTCTTGTCGGCGATCACTCCAATTGGTTAGTCTATGCAGACTAACCAATTAGAGCGCAGCAGTGTAAAAATGGTTTCAGGCTTTGATCATTTTTTTTATTTGTTATGGTCTTTATCGGACTGGGTCGATCAGTGCTGATCGAGGTCTGTAGAAGACCCGACAGCTCCTGCACTCTCCCAGCCCCGAACAGAAGGCTCATAGCGCTTCCTGCTCTGTATACACAGCGCTCACCGAGCGCTGTGTATGCAGTGATCTAGAAGGCAGGGACACCTGGGAACTGTGCCTGCCTTCTCTCTGGGTTTCCCTGCTGTCACTGTCAGCGGGCAACCTGATCTGCAGCTGCATGATTAGCGTGCAGCTACGATCTCTGAATGGACATTCAGAAACGTCCATTCAGAGATAGAGAAACACCTTCCGGACGTTTATAGTCAATGGGCAGACGGGAGGTGGTTAAAAAAAAATATTTAATAATTGCACTGCAATAAAAATAATTTGGCAACACTGTTACCATAGCTGTGTTATTGAATACATACATTTCTGCAATATGAGGGGTGGATAAGGTACAGCAGCAAACACATTTCACATCAGTAATGCAAATTATATGCAGCTCTTACTGAAGGCAAATCCATAACAGCATTAAGTTAAAAAGACGCCTGGCATCACTGCCCAAAAAATTGCAGTCACACCCCAGTTTTAAATACTTTTAAATAAGTGCTCAATCATTTTCCGGCAATAAAAATTATTTGGCAACGCCATTACTGTAGATGTGTTACTGAACATATACATTGCTGCAATATAGGGAGTGCATAATGAACAGCAGCAAACACAGTCCATATCAGTAACGTAAATTATTACCATGTAACTGAAGACAATTGCATCACAGTGTCCAGTTAATAATTCATCTTGCATTACTGCCAAATAATTGCAGTCAAATCTTTAGAGCATGTAGTTTAACCACTTCAGCCCCGCTAGGTGAAACCCCCTTCATGACCAGAGCACTTTTTACACTTCGGCACTACACTCCTTTCACCGTTTATCGCTCGGTCATGCAACTTACCACCCAAATGAATTTTACCTCCTTTTCTTCTCACTAATGGAGCTTTCATTTGGTGGTATTTTATTGCTGCTGACATTTTTACTTTTTTTGTTATTAATCAAAATGTAACGATTTTTTTGCAAAAAAATAACATTTTTCACTTTCAGCTGTAAAATTTTGCAAAAAAAACGACATCCATATATAAATTTTTCGCCAAATTTATTGTTCTACATGTCTTTGATAAAAAAAAAAATGTTTGGGCAAAAAAAAAAATGGTTTGGGTAAAAGTTATAGCATTTACAAACTATGGTACAAAAATGTGAATTTCCGCTTTTTGAAACAGCTCTGACTTTCTGAGCACCTGTCATGATTCCTGAGGTTCTACAATGCCCAAACAGTAGAAAACCCCCACAAATGACCCCATTTCGGAAAGTAGACACCCTAAGGTATTCGCTGATGGGCATAGTGAGTTCATAGAACTTTTTATTTTTTGTCACAAGTTAGCGGAAAATGATGATGATTTTTATTTTTTTTATTTTTCTTACAAAGTCTCATATTCCACTAACTTGCGACAAAAAATAAAAAATTCTAGGAACTCGCCATGCCCCTCACGGAATACCTTGGGGTGTCTTCTTTCCAAAATGGGGTCACTTGTGGCGTAGTTATACTGCCCTGGCAATTTAGGGGCCCAAATGTGTGAGAAGAACTTTGCAATCAAAATGTGTAAAAAATGACCGGTGAAATCCAAAAGGTGCACTTTGGAATATGTGCCCCTTTGCCCACCTTGGCAGCAAAAAAGTGTGACACATCTGGTATCGCCGTACTCAGGAGAAGTTGGGGAATGTGTTTTGGGGTGTCATTTTACATATACCCATGCTGGGTGAGAAAAATATCTTGGTCAAATGCCAACTTTGTATAAAAAAATGGGAAAAGTTGTCTTTTGCCAAGATATTTCTCTCATCCAGCATGGGTATATGTAAAATGACACCCCAAAACACATTCCCCAACTTCTCCTGAGTACGGCGATACCAGATGTGTCACACTTTTTTGCTGCCAAGGTGGGCAAAGGGGCACATATTCCAAAGTGCACCTTTCAGATTTTGCAGGCCATTTTTTACACATTTTGATTGCAAGGTACTTCTCACACATTTGGGCCCCTAAATTGCCAGGGCAGTATAACTACGCCACAAGTGACCCCATTTTGGAAAGAAGACACCCCAAGGTATTCCGTGAGGGGCATGGAGAGTTCCTAGAATTTTTTATTTTTTGTCACAAGTTAGCGGAAAATGATGATTTTTTTTTTCTCTTTTTTCCTTACAAAGTCTCATATTCCACTAACTTGCGACAAAAAATAAAAAATTCTAGGAACTCGCCATGCCCCTCACGGAATACCTTGGGGTGTCTTCTTTCCAAAATGGGGTCACTTGTGGCGTAGTTATACTGCCCTGGCAATTTAGGGGCCCAAATGTGTGAGAAGAACTTTGCAATCAAAATCTGTAAAAAATGGCCTGCAAAATCTGAAAGGTGCACTTTGGAATATGTGCCCTTTGCCCACCTTGGCAGCAAAAAAGTGTAACACATCTGGTATCGCCGTACTCAGGAGAAGTTGGGCAATGTGTTTTGGGGTGTCATTTTACATATACCCATGCTGGGTGAGAAAAATATCTTGGTCAAATGCCAACTTTGTATAAAAAAATGGGAAAAGTTGTCTTTTGCCAAGATATTTCTCTCACCCAGCATGGGTATATGTAAAATGACACCCCAAAACACATTCCCCAACTTCTCCTGAGTACGGCGATACCAGATGTGTGACACTTTTTTGCTGCCAAGGTGGGCAAAGGGGCACATATTCCAAAGTGCACCTTTCGGATTTCACCGGTCATTTTTTACACATTTTGATTGCAAAGTTCTTTTCACACATTTGGGCCCCTAAATTGCCAGGGCAGTATAACTACGCCACAAGTGACCCCATTTTGGAAAGAAGACACCCCAAGGTATTCTGTGAGGGGCATGGCGAGTTCCTAGAATTTTTTTTTTTTGTCGCAAGTTAGTGGAATATGAGACTTTGTAAGGAAAAAAGAAAAAAAAAGAAAAATCATAATTTTCCGCTAACTTGTGACAAAAAATAAAAAATTCTAGGAACTCGCCGTGCCCCTCACGGAATACCTTGGGGTGTCTTCTTTCCAAAATGGGGTCACTTGTGGCGTAGTTATACTGCCCTGGCAATTTAGGGGCCCAAATGTGTAAGAAGTACCTTGCAATCAAAATCTGTAAAAAATGGCCTGTGAAATCCGAAAGGTGCACTTTGGAATGTGTGCCCCTTTGCCCACCTTGGCTGCAAAAAAGTGTCACACATATGGTATCGCCGTACTCAGGAGAAGTTGGGGAATGTGTTTTGGGGTGCCATTTTACATATAACCATGCTGGGTGAGAGAAATATCTTGGCAAAAGACAACCTTTCCTATTTTTTTTATACAAAGTTGGCATTTGACCAAGATATTTTTCTCACCCAGCATGGGTATATGTAAAATGACACCCCAAAACACATTCCCCAACTTCTCCTGAGTACGGCGATACCAGATGTGTGACACTTTTTTGCAGCCTAGATGCGCAAAGGGGCCCAAATTCCTTTTAGGAGGGCATTTTTAGACATTTGGATCCGAGACTTCTTCTCACACTTTCGGGCCCCTAAAAAGCCAGGGCAGTATAAATACCCCACATGTGACCCCACTTTGGAAAGAAGACACCCCAAGGTATTCAATGAGGGGCCTGGCGAGTTCCTAGAAATTTTTTATTTTTTGCATAAGTTAGCGGAAATTGATTTTTTTGTTTTTTTTCTCACAAAGTCTCACTTTCCGCTAACTTAGGACAAAAATTTCAATCTTTCATGGACTCAATATGCCCCTCAGCGAATACCTTGGGGTGTCTTCTTTCCGAAATGGGGTCACATGTGGGGTATTTATACTGCCCTGGCTTTTTAGGGGCCCTAAAGCGTGAGAAGAAGTCTGGAATATAAATGTCTAAAAATGTTTACGCATTTGGATTCCGTGAGGGGTATGGTGAGTTCATGGGAGATTTTATTTTTTGACACAAGTTAGTAGAATATGAGACTTAGTAAGAAAAAACAAAAACAAAAACAAAATTTCCGCTAACTTGTGCCAAAAAAAATGTCTGAATGGAGCCTTACAGGGGGGGGTGATCAATGACAGGGGGGGTGATCAATGACAGGGGGGTGATCAATGACAGGGGGGTAATCACCCATATAGACTCCCGGATCACCCCCCTGTCATTGATCACCCCCCTGGTAAGGCTCCATTCAGACGTCCGTATAATTTTTACGGATCCATGGATCGGATCCGCAAAACACATGCGGACGTCTGAATGGAGCCTTACAGGGGGGTTATCAATGACAGGGGGTGATCAGGGTGATCAGGGTGATCACCCCCCTGTCACTGATCACCCCCCCTATAAGGCTCCATTCAGACATCCGCATGATTTTTTACGGATCCATGGATACATGGATCGGATCCACAAAAAACATGCGGACGTCTGAATGGAGCCTTACAGGGGGGTTATCAATGACAGGGGGTGATCAGGGTGATCAGGGTGATCACCCCCCTGTCACTGATCACCCCCCCTGTAAGGTTCCATTCAGACATCCGCATGATTTTTTACGGATCCATGGATACATGGATCGGATCCACAAAAAACATGCGGACGTCTGAATGGAGCCTTACAGGGGGGTTATCAATGACAGGGGGTGATCAGGGTGATCACCCCCCTGTCACTGATCACCCCCCCTGTAAGGCTCCATTCAGACATCCGCATGATTTTTTACGGATCCATGGATACATGGATCGGATCCACAAAAAACATGCGGACGTCTGAATGGAGCCTTACAGGGGGGTCATCAATGACAGGGGGTGATCAGGGTGATCACCCCCCTGTCACTGATCACCCCCCTGTAAGGCTCCATTCAGACATCCGCATGATTTTTTACGGATCCATGGATACATGGATCGGATCCACAAAAAACATGCGGACGTCTGAATGGAGCCTTACAGGGGGGTTATCAATGACAGGGGGTGATCAGGGTGATCAGGGTGATCACCCCCCTGTCACTGATCACCCCCCCTGTAAGGTTCCATTCAGACATCCGCATGATTTTTTACGGATCCATGGATACATGGATCGGATCCACAAAAAACATGCGGACGTCTGAATGGAGCCTTACAGGGGGGTTATCAATGACAGGGGGTGATCAGGGTGATCACCCCCCTGTCACTGATCACCCCCCCTGTAAGGCTCCATTCAGACATCCGCATGATTTTTTACGGATCCATGGATACATGGATCGGATCCACAAAAAACATGCGGACGTCTGAATGGAGCCTTACAGGGGGGTTATCAATGACAGGGGGTGATCAGGGTGATCACCCCCCTGTCACTGATCACCCCCCCTGTAAGGCTCCATTCAGACATCCGCATGATTTTTTACGGATCCATGGATACATGGATCGGATCCACAAAAAACATGCAGACGTCTGAATGGAGCCTTACAGGGGGGTTATCAATGACAGGGGGTGATCAGGGTGATCAGGGTGATCACCCCCCTGTCACTGATCACCCCCCCTGTAAGGTTCCATTCAGACATCCGCATGATTTTTTACGGATCCATGGATACATGGATCGGATCCACAAAAAACATGCGGACGTCTGAATGGAGCCTTACAGGGGGGTTATCAATGACAGGGGGTGATCAGGGAGTGTATATGGGTGATCACCCGCCTGTCATTGATCACCCCCTGTAAGGCTCCATTCAGACGTCCGCATGTGTTTTGCGGATCCGATCCATGTATCCATGGATCCGTAAAAATCATGCGGACATCTGAATGGAGCCTTACAGGGGGGTGATCAATGACAGGGGGTGATCAGGGAGTGTATATGGGTGATCACCCCCCTGTAAGGCTCCATTCAGACGTCCGCATGTGTTTTGCGGATCCGATCCATGTATCCATGGATCCGTAAAAATCATGCGGACGTCTGAATGGAGCCTTACAGGGGGGTGATCAATGACAGGGGGGTGATCAATGACAGGGGGTGATCAGGGAGTGTATATGGGTGATCACCCGCCTGTCATTGATCACCCCCCTGTAAGGCTCCATTTAGACGTCCGTATGCGTTTTGCGGATCCATGTATCCGTGGATCCGTAAAAATCATACGGACGTCTGAACGGATCCTGACAGGGGGGTGATCAATGACAGGGCGGTGATCAATGACAGGGGGGTGATCAGGGAGTTTATATGGGGTGATCATGGGTGATCAGGGGTTTATAAGGGGTTAATAAGTGACGGGGGGGGGGTGTAGTGTAGTGTAGTGTAGTGTGGTGTTTGGTTCGACTGTACTGACCTACCTGAGTCCTCTGGTGGTCGATCCTAACAAAAGGGACCACCAGAGGACCAGGTAGGAGGTATATTAGACGCTGTTATGAAAACAGCGTCTAATATACCTGTTAGGGGTTAAAAAATTCGGATCTCCAGCCTGCCAGCGAACGATCGCCGCTGGCATGCTGGAGATCCACTCGCTTACCTTCCGTTCCTGTGAGCGCGCGCGCCTGTGTGCGCGCGTTCACAGGAAATCTCGCGTATCGCGAGATGACGCATATATGCGTGACTGTGCGCCAGCCTGCCACCTCCGGAACGCACATGTGCGTTAGGCGGTCCGGAGGTGGTTAAACACATTACACTGAATAACTTGCATTTATTACAACTATGAATTTGTAAAGTGTGTTTTCTGAAAGGGGATAGATTTCGAATATTTAATAATCTCTGTGTGTACCAAACATGTGGCTTTTCCTTTATAGGCCTTATATTAAAATGTCTAGAAAACGTGAGAGTGGAAAATGAAAGACCCAGGCCTTGTTGTTCCAGAATGAGATTGTGGGTAATAGCAGCAGCAGTCATCCATGCATGTAGTAGTAGTAGTAGGCCACAGCATTATTATTGAGGAGAAAGAAGATGAGATTGTCAACTGGATGGTTCACTCCTCCTATCTGTTACAGCAGGATGATGTGAAATTCACTTCTGAGTCTGACACTGTACCTTGGATCTGGGGGTCATGGCACTCCTCCTGCTTCTCCTCCTTGCAACTCCCGAAAAGCATTTAAGTTACATCCTCTGGGTAATCACTGCTCCCTCCTAGTGGTGTTCCTTTTTTTCCTAAGAAGGGGCAACAAAACCCCACCACTCACTATGGGAGATAGTCAGGAGAGACTCCCTGTTGATGTATAGTGTGAGGACAGTCAGTGTTTGGACTGCCATGAGGAGGGGATTCTGGGGGAGTTAGGGGACCCCATACATAGCTGTGTTAATGGTGGTAGTAGTGGTAGCTGTAGCCAAGGTGGATGTGGCACGGGCAGCGGTAGCAACAGTGGCAATCAAGGCAAATCTAGTGCAGGGAATTCGGAGGAGGGCGGAGGAGCTCATGATTACATAGCTGATAAAAGTGGCACGGAGGGTAAGGATTTTGATGATGATTGTTTGTTGGACAGGACCTGGGAGTTGGATTGGGGTGCTGAGAAGGAGGTAACATCAGAGGAGGAGAGTGGTGGCAGCGGCAGCAATAAAGAGCAGAGGCGACATACAGAGAGAACCTTCCAAAGAACTGTCAGGGCAACTGAAGATGCCACTGACGGTATGGACACAGGCCTAAGAAATGTTGGACCTATGCTAAACTCAGCTTCCCCTAGTTGGTGAGGAGTGTGCCAGTATCTACCATTTGGCATTTTTTCTCCACACTACTAGTGATGATCGAGAACCAAAGTATTCTGGTGTTCGGGTGTTTGGCCCGAACACATTGCTATATTTGTGTGCTCGACCGTATAATGGAAGTCAATGGGAGACAATCAGGCACCCCCTGCTCTGAAGAGGGGAGGGTGCCTGGTCCATTGGAAAAGGTCAGAAAGTGACAGAAACACCACTGAAATGGACCGGGAACAGCATGAGGACGATGTCTGGATGCATATTGAACTCCCAGGTCGCTGCTGGTAATCATGTTGTGTCAGAGTAGTATACCGCTTTTACAGACTGACAAAAATATGCACAAAACCCCCCAAAAAATAAATTTTACAGGAAAACTTGTTAGGAAACATTCTTTCCTGTATATTCAATTGTATATAAAGTGCAAGTGCTGCAAAAAATACAAGCAGGAGGCACTCCGAAACAGCCTGTATATCACATAAAGGAGAACCTCATTTAAATTGTGGTACAATTGTTCAGGTAGTGGGACTCCTACACTCATAAAGCCTATGCAATAAGTGAAAGGGCTGCACTATAATACACCCTTTGTTACATATTAAGGAGGGCATCATACACACCCTTGAAAAATTATGATTGGTGGCCTGCTAGTGACCCTCAAAAACATTTGGTGCAAGGGCTTGCTGATCTGACCATCCAAAACATGAGGGGTGGGGGCCTGCTACTGAGCTGACCTTCTAAAACATTAGGGGCAAGGGCCTGCCAGTGAGTGCACGCTCTAAAACATTATATGCTAGTGCCTGCAGGTGAGCTGATGCTCTGAAATATTACATGCGAGTGAGCTGAATCTCTAAAACTTTATATGCATGCTGTTTAAATGACGCTCTAAAGCATTATATGTTAGTGCATGCTGTACAGTTGATGCTCTAAAACATTATTTTCAAGTGCATGTTGTTCAGCTGACGCTCTAAAACATTATTTGCGAGTGCCTTCAGGTGAGCTGACGCCCTTAAAACATTATTTGCGAGTGCATGCTGTTAAAATGACGCTCTAATGCATTATATGCGAGTGCATTCTGTAAAGCTGATGCTCTAAAACATTATTTGTGAGTGCATGCTGTTCAGCTGACCCTATAAAAAAATTTAGTTGAGGGCCTGCAGTTGAGATGACCCTATAAAAATTTTTTAGTGGAGGGCCTGCAGTTGAGCTGACGCTATTAAAAAAATTTGAATGGAGGGAATATATACAATCTGGATGAGGAGGAGGAGAAAACAAGATTCAACCATATACTCTTTTTTTGTGGTGGAAAAGGTGCATGGGAATACACTACAGTAGATTGAGTACATTATAAACGATCGATTGAAATTGCCTTTATGTTCATCATCAGCTCAGCTCTCCTCTGGTGGAGTTGAGAAGTCAGTGGCAATCCAGGCCTTGTTGATTTGTATCTGAGTCAACCTGTCAGCATTACCAGTGGACAAGCGGATATGCTTATCTGTTATAATGCAACCAACAGCACTAAATACACACTCAGACAAAACGCTGGTGGCAGGGCAGGCCAGCACCTCCAAGGCATAGAGGGCAAGTTCGTGCCACGTGTCCAGCTTGAACATCTAGTAGTTGTAAGGCACTAAGGGATCATTTAGGATGCTGACACAATCTGATATATTTTCCTTCACCATCTTCCAAAACTTTTCCCTCCTTGTACTACTAGGCTGCTCTTCAGGGTGAGGTTGCTGGAGGGGTGTCATGAAAGTATTCCATGCCTTGGAGAGTGTTGCCCTGCCTTTGTTGGAACTGCTGTGTGTTCCTCTTGTCTCTCTTCCTCAGTTGCCTAAGGAAGTATGGACTCTGCCGGCCGCGTTGTCCGATGGAAAGTTTTGGAGCAATCTCTCAAAAAGTACCTTCTGGTATTGCACCATTTTACTCGTCCTCTCCACCACAGGAATGAGAAATAAGAAGTTCTTTGTAGCGGGTGTTGGAAGGGTGAATGCCCAGTAATCCATGTTTTCTAAAATGCGTATAACGCGAGGGTCACAGGAAAGGCAGCCTAACATGAAGTCAGCCATGTGTTCCAGAGTACCAACAGGCATCTCCTCATCCTCCTCCTCTTCTGCCCATCCATGCTGAACAGATGGAATTAAAGTTCCAAAAGTACTACCCTCTGTAGCAGAGGCAACTGTCTCCAGCTCCTCCTCCTCCTCCTCCTCTTCATGGTCCAATTCACGCTGAGAAGACGAACTGTGGGTGCTCTGGCTATCACCCTGTGTAATGTCCTTGTCTGCCACATTCAGAGCGTCGTCCTTAATTGTGAGCAGTGATCGTTTGAGTAGACACCGCAGTGGGATGGTTACGCTGATAATACCATTATCGCCACTAACCATCTGTGTGGAGTCATCAAAGTTTTTTAAAACCTCACAGAGGTCTGCCATCAATGCCCACTCCTCGCTTGTGAATAGTTGTAGTTGACTCGCAAGGCGACGATCATGTTGCAGCTGGTATTCCACAACTGCCCTCTGCTGCTCACAAAGCCTGGCCAACATGTGGAACGTAGAGTACAACAGTCGGTGAGCTGGAAGCTGCAAGCACTGCTGCAGCGTTAAAAGACCGGCTGAAGCTGTGGATGACTTGTGGAAATGGACACACATGGGGCACACCTTCACTAGTAGCTCTGGCAAATTGGGGTAGGTTTTGATAAACCTATAACTCACTGAAAAAAGTGGCCTAAACGGGTGAAAATGCTCCAAACCCAGAAACTTTAGCGTGTCTATAACTAGGGGAGCAATTCCTCCACATGCGGTCCGCAGACAATGGCAATCCCCAGCAAAAAATGCGTACAATGGAGGATGCCGGGACGGACCGCATGCACCAAAAGAACATCTTACACAAAATGATACATTGTGCAGATGAAAAAATATACATACACAAATCACTGCAAAAAATGCACCAAAATGATATGCAACTCACAATACTAGCTAATTCCTCAGGCCGATGTTAAAAGCTGAGAACTTTGCCAATATTTTCCAGTCAGGAACATATCGGAGCCCCTCATGCACCACGTCACGGTGTCTCAGCATGCACAGGGTCCTACCACTAAACTGCCCATGCTGTGTGAACAGGGTCTGAACCAACTCACAGCCAGACTCTCACATGCCTCCATAGTGGTATCACCAATGCACTGTGAGGTAGGATAAAGCTGTGAGCCGCACCCACAACAGACCATGTGACACAGAAGCTACCAGGTGCAAAAAAAAATTACCAATAAAATACGGGTGAAAATGCTAAACCGCTGAACCACTAAGTTTAAGACGTGGACTAGGCATGGGATGTGTGTCAGGTTGCCGAGCTCCAAAGCCACCACCAAGTTACGGCCATTGTCAGACACAACCATGCCTGGTTGTAGGTTGAGTGGCGAGAGCCACAGCTTGGTTTGGTCTCTTATTCCTTGCCACAGCTTTGCGGCGGTGTGCTGTTTGTCCACTAAACAGATCAACTTCAGCACGGCCTGTTGACGCTTACCCACAGCAGTGCTGCACTGCTTCCAGCTAGCGACTGATGGCTGACTGCTACTGGAGGTGGAAGTGGAGGAGGAGGAGAAGTGGGGGTTAGAGCCAGTAACATAGCTGCTGGTGGAGACCCTGATGGACGTAGGGCCCACAATCCTGGGCATGGGTAGCACCTGTGCCATCCCAGGGTACGACTCACTGCCGGCCTCCACAACATTCACCCAGTGTGCGGTCAGCGAAATGTAGCGTCCCTGGCCACCAGCACTTGTCCATGTGTTCATGGTTAAGTGGACCTTCCCAGTAACTGCGTTGGTCAGTGCACAGGTGATGTTCTGGTACACATGCTGGTGTAGGGCAGGCACGGCACTACCGCAAAAAATAGTGGCGTCTGGGGACTGCGTACCGAGGGACGGCCGCCGACATCAGGCTGCGAAATGCCTCAGTGTCCACAAGCCTAAATGGCAACATTTCAAGTTTTTATTATTAATATACTTGCTCCTGATGAAGGGGATTTTATGCTTTCCCCAAAACGCATTGAGCCGCATATCCTTGCAATAAAGCCATTGACGAAGAAGCTGCTGACCCGCGTGCTGTTTGTCATCTCTGTTGCATGACTGTAGCGCTGACTTCAATCTCCATTATAGTACATGCGCTCCCGGCCGGGGGGGTATTGCTCCAGGTGTCTTGAGCTTTATCCTGGCGGCAACCCCCCAATGAAGTGAGATCACTAGAGTTTCACTCTGGATTGTTTTATGTTATGATTTATTACAGCACGTGTCGTAAGTTTTAAGTATATCATAATTGATTTTTTAATTATATTATTATTGACATTCTTATCTTAGCATCTGGTACCTCTAAATTATTTATTACTACCATTACCATCACTGTATTTCTCTGTATTGGGTGCAGGTTACACCACTCCACTAAGAGTACTGTCACGCCGGTCCCTTGGGCTACCATTACTCTTTTCACCTTGGTTGCGTAGAGAGTAGCGCTTGCCTCTTTGTGTCTTTTTTCACAGTTTCATCCTAAAAACTGGCTTGTTAGCAAACGCTGCTTGATGAAGTTTAAGGCCTGACTGCCAAGTTTCCATTACCACTACCTGATCACCAAGTGTATAGCTTTGCTAGCACTTTTTCCAGCTGCCTTCACTATCTTTCCGCAACCCACCTGCCTCATCTCTTTGACTCTTCTATATCCCTTTCACTACCATCACCTTTAGCGCCTCTGGTCTAACACTACCTTTGAACCAGGTAGCATTTGTTAACCTTCTCCTCTCTTTTTTTTTTCTTTTTCATGTGTCAACATTTCAAGGGCCAGTAATATCGAAAGTTGTGCATTTAGTGCTATGGCCCGTTGGTTGGTTGGTTGGTTGGACGGGTATTTGGGCTTGCGTTCAAACGACTGTGTCATGGATATTTTGACGCCTCGCTGGGACAGGGAAGTGGATGTTGTTGCTGATGGCTCATGTGATGGTTCATGTTACGGGGCAAAGGGCACCCGGGCCTGCGCCTTCGACAGGGTTTTGGCTAGCAGTGCGTAACACATGGGAAGAGGAGGCAGTGGTGTGACCCGCAGACCCATATTGTGGACCCAGGCGTTCGGCCCACTTGTTAGGGTGCTTGGATGCCATGTGGCGGATCATGCTGGTGGTGGTGAGGTTGCTAGTGTTCACACCTTCGGCTCATTTTGGCATGGTACAGGTTGCAAACTACCACTCTTTTGTTGTCTGCACTTTCCTCAAAAAAGCGCCATACTGTGGAACACCTACCCCATGGCAAGGTAGATTTACGCATGGGGGTGCTCGGTGTAATGTTTGCCAGCCTGTTTGGTGTGGGGCGACTTCTCCCTTTTGCAACCCCACTACCTCTTCCAGCCTGACTTGACCTAACCACAACCTCAGTGATTGGTAACTGTGTCTCATCATCATCCACCTCATGAACGAATGATTGCCATTCACCACCATCATCTTCTTGAGACTGTGAAGCCTCAAGAGGTTGGGAAACAGGGCACAATATGTCAGGTTCCTCTTCAAGCGTGCTGGGAGCCAGGGCCAAATGTAATAGTGGTGCTGGAAAGAGCTCCTCAGAATATCCAAGTGTGGGATCACTCGTTTGGCAAGCCTCTCCATGGTCGGAGGAAGGATGATCAGAGAGAGGATTCGGTTGACCAGACTCCTACGCTACAGAGAATGGACTTGGTGGAAAAGAGGGTGGTGCTTAACTGACTGGAAGCATTATCTTCAGTAATCCAACCCACCAACTGTTCGCACTGGTCCTACTTGGACAGTGTTGTGCTGCGCCGCCCAGCTAAGTTGGACATGAAGCTGGGTACAGTGTATTTTTTTTTTCTGGTGCACTGGCAGCAGGCACAGTTTAATTGTTCCCAGGGCCACGGCCTCTGCATGCACCATCAGCATCACACCCACTTCCCCATCCCTTAGTGCTCGCCTTCTTCATATTAATGGTTTTGTCACTATATGTGGCGCAGATTTTTTTTTTACAGTCCGCTAAAGACACAGTTTTCGAATGCAGGACAGTATATGTCACAGAAACACACAGAATATGGACACTATTTTAGGCCCAGATTATTGAAATCTGCGGTACAGACACTGCTTTCTGATGTAGTTTATATTTATATTTTTCCCTATATCTAGGCCTGACAACCACACAAGGTATTGAAGCGCAGATCACACAATTCACGGATTACACAGTTGACAGCAAAAATGTTTATAGATTATAGGAGAAAAATTGTTTTCTGTATTTGAATTTTTTTCCTATACCTAGGTTCTAACAACCACACAATGTACTGAAGCACAGCTCACACAATTCACAGATTACACTGTTGACAGCAAAAATGTGGATAGATTTTGGGAGAATTTTTTTGGGGGTATTTAACATTTTTTCCCCTATATCTAGGCCTGACAACCACACAATGTATTGAAGCACAGATCACACAATTCACAGAATACACCGTTTACAGCAAAAATGTGGATAGATTATGGAAGAAAAATGGTTTTCTGTATTTTACATTTTTTCCGATATCTAGGCCTGACAATTCAATGTATTGAAGCGCAGATCACACAATTCACTGGATTACACCGTTGACAGCAAAAATGTGGAGTATGGGGAAAAAATTATTATTTTCACTAATATTCTTCATACCGTATTTTTCGCCACCATAAGACGCACTTTTTCTTTCCCCAAAATGGGGGAGAAATGCCCCTGCGTCTTATGGGGCGAATGCTTGCAGTTTTACATCGCAAGCTGCGATGTACGAGCGAGCGGGGACTCGGGGAGGGACTGGGAGGAGGATCTGGGGGCTGGCAATAGCAGCGGGGCGGCGCCGCTCCGGTATACTAAAATAAGATGTCATATCCAAGTAATACTTATTAAACATGCCCCCTCAGTCCTATTACTACCTTACATCCTAATCGCTGCTGTAGAATTCAGGCCGGGCGGGCGGGCGGCAGCGTAACTCTTGTCACGTGCCTGCGCCGCCTACTTTATGAATGAAGCAGGCGGCGCAGGCAAGTAACATCAGTGAGAGACGCGCCGGCCGCCCGGCCTGCCTGCCTGAATTCTACACAAGCGATTAGGATGTAAAGTAGTAATAGGACTGAGGGGTCATGTTTAATAAGTATTACTTGAATATGACATTTTATGTTAGTATACTGGCGGCGGCGATCTGTGGATGGCACAGTTATGGGCTAGGGGGGGTCTGTGGATGGCACTGTTATGGGTTGGGGGGGTCTGTGGATGGCACTGTTATGGGCTGGGGGGGTCTGTGGATGGCACTGTTATGGGCTGGGGGGTCTGTGGATGGCACATATATAACAGTGCCACCCACAGATCCCCCCCAGCCCATAACAGTGGCATCCACAGATCCCCCCCCTGTAACAGTGCCATCCACAGATCCCCCCCTGTAACAGTGCCATCCACAGATCCCCCCCCCTGTATCAGTGCCATCCACAGATCCCCCTGTAACAGTGCAAGCCACAGATCCCCCCATAACAGTGTCCGTCATCCACAGATCCCCCCATAACAGTGTCCGTCATCCACAGATCCCCCCATAACAGTGTCCGTCATCCACAGATCCCCCCATAACAGTGTCCGTCATCCACAGATCCCCCCATAACAGTGTCCGTCATCCACAGATCCCCCCCATAACAGTGTCCGTCATCCACAGATCCCCCTCATAACAGTGTCCGTCATCCACAGATCCCCCACATAACAGTGTCAGTCATCCACAGATCCCCAGTAATAGTGCCATCCACAGACCACCATTAGTTTCAAACCCACCAAACACACAGCACACCTTTTGGTTAAAAATATTTCTTTTTCTTATTTTTCTCCCCAAAAACCTAAGTGCGTCTTATGGGCCGGTGCGTCTTATAGGGCGAAAAATACGGTATCTCTTCCCCTGATACACAGAAGGTATTGCTGCACAGATGTCACAAGTCACTGCAGACACCTTCTATATTGCAAAATAATCACTATTTCGAAAAGTATAAAAAAATAAAATTAGAGTAGAACTTTGCACAATTAAATTGCTGCCAACACACACAATAGTCCTTAAAAAGACTTTTGGGTCTTTGAAACGTTTTAAAATTGAATAAATTGCGATCACAAACTCCCTACACTCTCTGTCCCTTCCTAAGCGCAGCTCTCCCTGACTCACAATGAGCCGAACCCTATATAGCACCCGATGATGCGTTCCGGCCAGCCAATCACTGTAATGCCAGCAGCTAACATGGCTACTGACATTACAGTGATGGCAGTACTCACCTGCACATGTATTGGCTGCTTAGCAGCAGCGAAACGTGCGGGGAGGAGACTTGAGCATGTGCCGAGAATAGGGATGCTCGAGCCAAAAAATATTCGGCCGAGCATGCTCATTCATCACTAGTTAATTCCTATTACAGCAGATTTTTATTTGTGAGACTAAAACTCTCAGCATGCTGCTGTTAGGTTTCATAACAGTTGGAGTGTTGCTAGTTGCTGAACCATAGCCTATATAATATTGGCTTATGTGAATTTATATTTGAACTCATTTATGAATGTAACTTTAAGGCTTTGGTATGATTTTGGCCACAGCGCTTGCAAGATTCCTTAGGGTCACATTGCAACTTCATTCACTTATATGCGTGATGGAGTCACAAGGCAACCCGATGATCTTTGGTTGCACGACAAATGGCTGTGTAGACATTTTATGTTTGTGGCTGGTGAGGTTTGTGTGCCAGGGCTGCTTTTATGTCACAGTCCGGCAGCAAGGTGGTCAGTTACAATAGGCGCAACATCCTCAGCCCTGAGCCTGGAGGAAATAACACTTACTACTTGCATGGCGAACATCGTAAACCTAGCCGTGCAATGCATTTAAAAAAAGTAAACTAGCTTGCGCAAGGTTTGGCAATGTCCAAGACACTGTTCTCTCATTTTAGCAGTTTTTATGTGCCAAGGAATGCCATCCTGTTCCTGTTTTTTTTTTAATTTAAATCTTTTTATTTCCATTTCGTACAATAAATACTTCCGTAACACAACAAATGGTGGTTACAATTCATCTTTCATTTGTATTCTTTTTCTTTCTTTCACCCCATCCCAACCACCTCCCGACACCCACCCTCCCATTACCCCCCGCGTGGAGAGAGAGAAAAAAAAAAAAAAAAAAAAAAAAACACAAGCTAAAGTACCCAATTTTTCCAGACCTGGTCGAGGTTTAAAAACTTTTTAGTATAATTCTGCATCCCACGTTCTTCTTTAATTAACTTGTCTATTGTTTTCCTCCACTCTTCCACCGTCGGTGGATCTGCCTTTATCCATTTCCTAAGTATCAGGATTCTAGCCTGAAATAATACTTTATTTAAGACCAATCGTATATTTTTGTTTAACTTCAAGTGTTCAGTTGCCCCTAAAATACAAATTACTGGGTCATTTGGTACTCGGACCTTCAGTAACAAAAACACAGTTTCCATAATTTCTGTCCAGTATCTATGAAGCCTGGGACACCTCCAGAAACAGTGTATCAAATCAGCTCTCTCTTCCTGACATTTTAAACATTTATCTGTTGGTCTCACCCCCATTCTTTTTAACATCCATGGAGACCGATGCAGTCTGTGTATTATAAAAAATTGTGAGATCTTATGCGAACCCCTATCCGAAATTGTCGCGTAATTTCTAAGAGCATCGCTCCATTTTTCCTCCGTGAAGGAAACCAAGTCTTTCTGCCATTTCTTCGCGGCAAGCATTGTAGTTGTTTTTCTTTTTGCCTCCATCAAGATCTTATATCTCCTTGCAGTTATTCCACCTCCTTCCCCAGCTGCAATAAACTTATCTAATATCTCTGATGTTTCCCTTCGGTATCTATCCCCCTGTACCGCTATCCGCAATGCATTCCTAAGCTGGAAATATTTATACAGGTCCCTATGGGGGATCCCAAATTCCGACACCATTATATTAAAGTCCTTCAGCTTATCTCCCGCAAAAATCTGTTCTAGGTATTTCACTCCTTTTTTTTCCCAATCTATATAATCCCTTATTGTTTCCAATTCCTTTAAATTAAGATTCTTCCATATCGGTGTATATTTCAAAAACCCTTTAATCTCCAATAATTTCTTAATTTCCCCCCATACATATTCTAACAGGTTAAATATCCTATTACTAGTATTTTTTTTCCCAAAAAAACCTGACTCCAATACCTCTAAGTGATTGAATTTTTCTTTCCATCCCCATCTATTTATTTCTTGTCTACCCACCTGACTATCTAAACTATCCTTTATATTCCCGTATTGTGTTATTAAATAGTAGAAAAATAGATTAGGGAGCGCTAATCCTCCTTCTTTCACTGGGAGCTGAAGGACTTCCTTCTTTATCCGAGGGATCGCACCCTTCCACATAAAATCCCCCATTAATCTATCAAATAGTTTAAAAATATTTTGTGATATTCTTACTGGGGCATTTTGCAATACATAAAGTATCTTTGGGAGGAAGACCATTTTTATTAAATTTACCCTACCCTGCATTGACAGTGGTAATCTTTTCCATATGTGTATTTTAGTTCTTAGTTCTTTTATTAAAGGGAGAATATTTAATTTTTCGTATTCTTCTATGTTCCCGGAGATTTGTATACCGAGATATTTAAAATTTTCGTGCCTTTTTAAAACATGCACCCGTGTGTCTCTCTGTAGTTGCCCCTCTCCTAATAATAACATGTGTGATTTACCCCAATTAATATTTAAACCGGAGTAGAACCCAAACTTATCTATTATCTCTACTATTTTATTAAACTGTTCCCCAGTGTTTTGCAAAAAAAGTAAAATATCATCTGCATACATCAACAATTTTTCTTCTCCACCCACATATGTAAAACTTTTAATCTCCCTGTCATTTCTTATTATATTTGCCAGGGGTTCAATTGCAATTGCAAATAGCAATGGGGAGAGAGGGCATCCCTGCCTTGTACCGCGTGATAGGGCAAACGAAGGGGATAAGCTCCCATCCACAACCACTCTAGCCCTGGGGTTACGATAAATCAGCTGAATCCACCCTATAAATCCTTCTCCTATGCCACATCTCCTTAATACTGCCCATAGATACTCCCATTCGATGCAATCAAACGCCTTTTGGGCATCCAGTGAGAGTATCGCTTTTTCCCCTGCATCTGATCTATTAGCTTCAATATTAAGGAATAGTCTTCTTATATTGGAGTATATTGTTCTACCCGGTATAAAACCTGTTTGATCTTTATTTATTATTTCTTTAATAACCTTAGAGAGCCTGTCTGCTAGAACTTTTGCCAAAATTTTTGCATCTGTATTCAAGAGGGATATAGGCCTATATGAGCCAGGGTCTGTTTGTTCCTTCCCCTTTTTTAGAATTAATGTAATAATTGCTTCCTTCATAGAGTTCGGTAGCTCACTTAATTTTTGTGCCTCATCCAATGTTATTTTTAATTCTGGAACTAATACCTGTGCGAAGGCTTTATATATTTCAAAGGGCAATCCATCTCCACCTGGTGCTTTCTCGGATTTTACCTTGCCCAATGCTGAATTTATATCTGCCACAGTTATTTCTTTTTCCAGAAATTCTTTTTGTACCTCAGAGATCCTATTAAAAGCAATCTTATCTAGATAGGATTCTAACTCTTGTTTTGAGTATTGTACCCTGGACTTATATAACTCTTGGAAGTAATCCCCAAACACTTTTTTTATATCTTCAGGTACCGTGAGTAATTTTCCCATTTTATCTTTAATCACTCCAATCCATGATTTCCCTTTTTGGTTTCTAACTATATTTGCTAATATTTTTCCGACTTTTTCACCTTCCGAGGCCAACTTAATCCCCTGAAGGAGCAATTCTTTCCTACTTTTTTCTAGTTGATATAGCCTCAACTTTTCTTGTTCTTCCTCCCAAACTCTCTTATTGAATACCGTAGGGTGTCTCATACATACCATTCCAGCCTCTTGTAGTTTTTTTTCCAATGCCCTCCCATTCTCTCTAATATTTTTTTTCCAATAATTTACTTTTTTAAACAATAATCCCCTCAAAAAAGCCTTAAAGGTGTCCCAAACCACAAGTCTACCGGCAGAACCATTATTTTCCATAAAAAAGAGTTTCAGCTCTTCTATTATACTCTCTTTATCTGAGATTAATAATAACCAATGGGGATTGAATTTAAACAACGGCAAAGTATTATTTTTATTCAGATCCAGCTCCATTACCATTGCGCTATGGTCCGATAAAGCCATGGGTATATACTTTATCCTAATCCTATTTTGAGATATTAAATTTTTATTTCCCAGAATCATATCTATTCTCGACCAGGTTTGGTGTGTTTTTGAGTAACAAGAATACTTAATTTCATCCGGGTTCTGCACCCGCCAGACATCTACCCAATTAAATTCATACACTAGTTTGCGTAACTCTACATTTTGTGCTCCTCCCCTTCCGCTAGACATCCTATCCTTGAGTGGATCCATAACCGCATTAAAGTCTCCGACCGCAATTAACATACAATCCTGTTTATTCAGCATAAATCTATACAATTGATACAAAACATCTGATTTATAAGGTGGTGGAATATATATATTTGCAAGTACAGTTTTTTTCCCCTCTACATAGCAATATAGAAAGAGGTACCTGCCGCGATCATCAGCCTCACATGCCAAAGCCTCAAACTTAATTTTATTATGTATCAAAATCGAGACCCCTCTAGAGTAGGTAGTGTATACCGAATGATATCCCACCACCATCCATCTCCTCTCCAACCACCTGACTGATTCTTTATCTAAATGCGTCTCCTGGAGGCAGATGACGGCTGGCAGGAACCTCTTGATCCACTCAAGGATAGCAAACCTTTTAACCCTCTCGCGGAGCCCTCTCACATTCAATGATAGAACCCTAACCATCTATCCAGATAGAGCCAAAAAAAAAAAAAAAATTAATTCTCTCCATGCCCCACCCCCCCCAACCCCTCCATAATAGTCCCCCCTTCTGCTGGTCGGCAGTCCGGGCGACTCCATATCTTAGCATATTGGCACCTATCGCCTCCTCCCCCCCAACCTCAGAGACCCTCCCCGTCCGCCCACTCGCTAACCTCCTCCGGAGTCTGAAAAAAAATGAACTTGCCATTGTGTTCTACCCTTAATTTTGCTGGAAAAAAAAGGCTATACTTTTTACCTGCTTCCCTTAATCTTTTTTTTACCGATATGAACTCTCTTCTTTGTGCATTAGTACTGAATGAGTAGTCTGGAAAAAGTTTAATCTTTACCCCTTGTATGTGATATCTTTCCGAGGTTCTAGCGTCGGCTAATATTCCATCTCGGTCCTTAGATAGTAAACATTTCACCAATATCGGTCTAGGATAGTCTCCTGGTACCCTATTTTTTGTGGGGATCCTGTGTGCTCTTTCGATGGAGAACAGGGGAGAGAGAGTACCTTCTCTACTGTTTTCCCTTAACCATCTCTCCATAAAATCGGTACAGTTATCTCCCTCCGCTCGTTCTGGAATCCCCACACATCTTATATTTGACCTTCTTGATCTGTCCTCCTGATCTACCAATTTTTGTTCCATCTTAGCGTTTGTCTGTTTTAAAGCTATCACTTCCTTCTCTAATTTCTGAACAGATTTCTCAAGAGGGAGGATCTTTTTTTCCATCTCTTGCAACCGTTGTCTAACTTTTTCCATCTCCGCTCGTATAACCATAACATCTGTCTGTACTGCCCCAACCTGGGTTACTAGATTGCCCATTAAATTCTCCATCCGTGAGACCGTACAGAGTATATCCTGCACCATTTTTACATCTGTTTCTGTATATGTCACTGGGGTTCCCCTCTCTCCCTCTCCCCCATCAACTGACGTCTCATGTGTAAGATCCTGCGGTCTAGAATCCACAGTTTTTTCTTTTTGTGGGGATCTTGGCCCTGGTGAGTTCGGAACCAGATATTTATTTAGGCCCGATTGTTTAGACCCACTTTCCAAACCTGCGGCTGATCTCCTAGCGGTACTTCCCGCAGGACCACGCGGTTCCTCCCTTTTCTTAGACGGCATTTCAATTCTCCACTTTTTTTTTTTTTTTTTTTTTTTCCTTTTTTTCTCCTTTCCCCTCTTCTCCCTCCCTCTCTCAATACCAGGGCAAGTTTAAAGCCTGAAAGAAACAAGTATAACCCCCTTCTTGACACAATCAGAATATAAACAATAAATTACTTCTATATTTGAATCATTTTAGATACGAGAAGTCAATCCAATAGTGAGAAGATCAGTTCAAAGTCGATCCAATAGTGAGAAAATCAATTCAAAGGGGGAAAAGTTAGTGATGTTAGTAATGTTAATCAGGACTTTTGACCGAGAGAGGTGGATTCCTTACGGAGTTGTAACACAGGGCATAAGGTCCAGGCGTATCGGAAGGTACAAATGGTTAGTTCTTTAAATCGGGGAGAATGTCGTTAATTATGAAACCTGGGAGGAGACAGGGTTGTATAGCGTTTTTCCTCAGTCCGCAATAGCCTCATGCTGCATACCCATCCTCACAGCCACAATTACCGTGGAAAAAACAGACCCTCTATCAGCTGCCATCACTGGGGATATCACCCCTACTACTTGTACACCTTCACAATGGGGGCAGACCTAAGGGCAAAAATTGAGCGTGGGTTGCAGTGAGAGGCAATACATACTATACCCCCTGAGTTAATCACCCCTGGTGATCTTGTGTCCAAGTTTAAAGAACCTGTCGTACGACACTGCGGTCAGGTCATCCAGGTCAACCTCTCCCACACGGGCAACAGGGATCCACAACAGGCAAAACCTCAGGCTCAAACAGCAGACTCCAACGGCAGCATCCCGAGCGCCTTTTTTTTTTTTTTCAGCACGCCGGCTCCTCCACTCATAGTTCTCTCCCACAACACAGCCGATGTTGCGACTCACCACCTGGCGAATCCTTGCGTCGCGGAGCGGGGGTCAGGATACCAGCACCGGCGTCAAGAGCAGGGCAGCTTCAGCCTCAGCATTGCGGCGTCTCGGCGTCTCAGACTCCCGGCCCATCAGCTGTTCAGCTGTTCCGGCGGTACGGGCTGCCAGCGAGCGGCGGTGGGGGCAGGGCAGAGGCAGGGGAGGAAGCGGAGGCAGAGCCCTAGCGTCCTACGTCCGACGCTCTCTCATGCCTGACCTACTGAGACCCATCCTGTTCCTGTTAAAGAATATCTTTTGGACACTTGAGCAAAATGAGCCACTCTATCTTCTGACATTAATATTTTTGGATGCTTGGTCCCAACAAGCCACTGTATCTTTCCATAACACCGTGTGTGTTTAAAGACCACCTGTCCCCTATACGGTATGATGTTTGGAAGCTTTGTAATATAGAAAAGTATAACATGATTTGCTATTGCTGTCATGGCATTAAGGGAGGGGGAAAAGGAGGTAAAAATAGTTAAAAAAATTAAGAAATAGAGCTAACACCTTTTTCTAAAACATCCTAGGAGACTAGAAGTTGTGATATACTCATTTTCAAGGCAATTGGAACAAATTCAATTTGTGACTAATTAATTCAGGTACAAATCAAATATTTATTTATTTATTTGATGTTTCAGATACAAAACTAATGACATTTTCTTATTTTTAGTATATAGTTTTGTGGGGAACGATTCATTAAAAGTTGTAATTTTTCATTTAAATCTTTATACTTTCTGAGTTTAAAGAGGCTGTCTTACTTCAGCAAATGGCATTAATCATGTAGACAGTTAAAGGGGTTGTCGGGGTTCAGAGCTGAACATAACCCCATTTTGACCCAGGCAGCCCCCCTGACTTGAGCATCTTGAGTTCTGTAAAACGGCTAGGGCAGCGCACCAAACAGACTGCTAGGTGGAAGCCTCCTCCCGGCAGTGTGTTATTGTAAATAAAAGAGCCCTTGCCTTGTGCAATCCAGCGCAGGGCAAAGAAGAGCATCGGAGCATGAAATGCTCCGATACTAACATCAGGGGGGCTGCCTGGGTGAAATTATGGATATGTCTGGGTTCAGATCTGAACCCGGACAACCCCTTTAATGCAAGGCACTTACTAATGTTATTGTCAATGTAGCCTCCTATGCTGGCTGAATGTATTTTTCCATTACATTATACACTGCTCATTCCCAGAGGTTACGACCACCCTGCAGTCCAGCAGCGGTGGTCGTGCTTGCACCCTATAGAAAAATGTTGCATCCTATGTGATCCCGGCCATCAGAGAGGCTGACACTCTTTTTTTACAGTGTTCAACCACAACTACCACTGATGGATTGCAGGTTGGTCGAAACCATGGAAACAAGATGTATATAATATGATGGAAAAAAGGATCAAGCCAGCAAAGGAGGCAATATGGACAATCACAATACATTAGTAAGTGCCTTGTATTAACTTTCTTTACGTGATTAATGCCACTTGCTGAGGTCAGACAACCCCTTTAAGACAGCCCATTCAGCAACATTGATTGATAGAATTCTCTGTGTAAGTGTGTATATGGAGATAACTGACGGCCTAAGTGTACAACTGAACAGAGATTGAGGGGAAGATTTATCAAAAACTGGTGCGAAGTAGAACTGGCTTAGTTGCCCATAGAAACCAATTAGATTCATTTTCAAAATGATCTGCAAAAAAGGAAAGGTGGAATCTGATTGGTTGCTATAAGCCAGTTCTACTTTACACTAAATGTATAAATTACAAGTTTTGCTGAATGTTTTCCTACAAAACTATATATCAATCTGCTCAGCTCTTTTTGTTCTATAACATGCTAGCTGCAGATTTTACAACATTTTTGGTGACACTTTCTCTTAGAGGCTTCAAACTTCCAAGCTATTCTAACACAGTACTCATGATTGTGTAACTGACAGAAAACCTATTCTCCTCTAAAGTTCTTCTTCACATTTACAGTTCACACAGTAAATTAATGATTCAAGAAGTGAGGAAAATATAACCAAAAAATAAAGAATAATGTTCCAGGGAAATATAACAAGAAATGGGATATTGCTCATATGTTTTTGACATTGAATTCTTGACATTGTAAGATCCTCTAAAATGCTTCTCTTCTAATAAGCTAGAAACACATGAACCAAAACTTCATACTGCGCAGTAAATCTTTTAAGTAATCCTTCTTTGGAAATGTTATCAAGGACATCTGCATGATATTACAATGATCCTTAAGCTCGTACAGTTAGAGGGTAGACTCCGCAAAGAAGCTCCACTAAGGGACTTCGGTAATCTACTTCTTCCAACACTGGTACAAATAATATCATTTTAAATTTTCTTGAGTCCCATTGTAACACAGCAATTTGAAATCCTTTGATAACATGTTTTCTGAGAACTTGCATTTGTCTTTCTGGCTTTAATCCCTCTTTGTATTGTTGTGTAAATGCTAATGTAATGTGGCTGCCGATATCATTTTAATGACTTTTGCAGAGTTTAACTAGCACAAAACTAAAATGCTAAACATTTTTTTTATCTACAATTTTTTTTTTATATTTCTCCTTATTTATAACTGTTCTTGGCAAAATTGGATTATTAGGTAGTTTTCAGCAGTTTCTCCATCATAAGAAACATCATGCTTTGTTAAACTATTGAGCGATTTAAATTGTAATCCAAGGTACACGTGTTTAGAAATGGGCGAAATTAGTGAAACCTTACCAATGATTTGCCAAGGTGCAAATTTGCCATAACTAAGTGCACAAAACCATAAAGGCTATTTCAGCCTTGTAATTTACTGCCTTGATTTTTTTACATATGAAAATCATTGTCTATTAGTAATTCACAGTGGTGCAGACAGGAATTAGGTGGATTATTTGGCTAAATTCCATTAACAGTTCAAAAGCAAAAAGCAGGGAAGACCATTAGTGTATTACATTACATTTATACATTTATACAATTAACAAATGAAAAACAAAAGAAGGAAGGTATATGGAAGAAGATAAGAACTAGCCCACTGCCTCAATTAATACTTCTTTTTAGTTTGTACAAAGGAAAATGAAGGAAAAGGACCTCAGTTAGGAAGGAAGAATAATGAATCTTTTGATGCATGTGTCTTTACAGAGGAAGAGGTTCTAAGTCAGCTGTCTAAATTATTACAAATAAGTCACAGGGGCATGATGGGATATACCCAAAGCTATTAAAAGAGCTTAGCAGTGAACTAGCAAAAGCATTTATTTAACCAATCACTGGTAACAGGAGTCGTCCCAGAAGATTGGAAATTAGCAAATGTTGTGCCCATTCACAAGAAAGGTAGTAGAGAGGAATTGGGCAACTATAGGCCAGTAAGCCTGACATCAATAGTGGGGAAATTAATGTAAACCATACTTAAGGAGAGAATTGTGGAACATCTAAAATCCCATGAATTGAAAGATGAAAAACAGCATGGGTTTACTTCAGGGAGATCATGTCAAACTAATCTTAGTGGGTGATTAAAATAATAGATGGCGGAGGTGCAGTAGACATCGCTTATCTGGACCTTAGTAAGGCTTTTTATACTGTCCCACATAGAAGGCTTATCAATCAATTGCAGTCTTTGTGTGTGGACTCCCATATTTTTGAATGGATTAGGCAGTGGCTGAGGGACAGACAACAGAGGGTTGTAGTCAATGGAGTATTTTCAGACCATGGTTTTGTTACCAGTGGGGTACCTCAGGGATCTGTTCTGGAACCCATATTGTTTAATATCTTTATCAACAAAATTTCAGAAGGCCTCGATGGTAAGGTGTGTCTTTTTGCTGATGATACAAAGATTTGTAGCAGGGTTGATGTTCCTGGAGGGATACACTAAATGGAAAAGGATTTAAGAAAACTAGAGGAATGGTCAAAAATCTGGCAACTAAAATTTTATGTTGATAAGTGCAAGATAATGCACCTGGGGCGTAAAAACCCAAGAGCAGAATATAAAATCAGTGATACAGTCCTAACCTCAGTATCTGAGGAAAGGGATTTGGGGGTCATTATTTCAGAAGACGTAAAGGTAGGCAGACAATGTCATAGAGCAGCAGGAAATGCTAGCAGAATGCTTGGGTGTATAGGGAGAGGCATTACCAGTAGAAAGAGGGAGGTGCTCATGCTGCTCTACAGAGCACTAGTGAGACCTCATTTGGAGTATTGTGCGCAGTACTGGAGACCATATCTCCAGAAGGATATTGATACTTTGGAGAGAGTTCAGAGAAGAGCTACTAAACTAGTACATGGATAGCAGGATAAAACTTACCAGGAAAGATTAAAGGACCTTAACATGTATAGCTTGGAAGAAAGACGAGACAGAGGGGATATGATAGATACTTTTTAAATACATAAAGGGAATCAACAAGGTGAAAGAGGAGAGAATATTTAAAAGAAGGAAAAATGCTACAAGAGGACATCGTTTTAAATTAGAGGGGCAAAGGTTTAAAAGTATTATCAGGAAGTATTACTTTACTGAGAGAGTAGTGGATGCATGGAATGGCCTTCCTGCAGAAGTGGTAGCTGCAAATACAGTGGAGTTTAAGCATGCATGGGATAGGCATAAGGTTATCCTTTATATAAGATAGGGCCAAGGGCTATTCATAGTATTCAGTATATTGAGCAGACTAGATGGGTCAAATGGTTCTTATCTGCCGACACATTCTATGTTTCTATGTTACGTTGACAGGAGTCAATCAATAGGTGTAGTATTTGTTAAGCGCATACAGTATTTAACTGTCTATGGCTCTTCCACTCTTCCTTAGGACACACATGTGTATGTCCTCCCACCATGGTCCACAGATGTAACCAGGACTTTCTTGTCAGGAGGATCAATAATATATTTCAAAAACTGTATCATTTTGGAAAATAATCATCCCCTTCATTAGGAGTAGAAACATGCATAACAAACATGAACAAGTACACTTACATATATAGTAATGAACATCAGGGTGTTGACATTTCATGTGTGGGCATCATCAAAAGTGCCACAGAAGGAACGTAATTTCTGCTCACATGTGCAAATATGAAAATGATAAACAGCAACCAAACTACACGTCCCGTTTGCAGAATGTCCTTTCTGGTCGCACCAATCTGGAATGAACACTCATGTCAATGGAAAAGGAAGTATGCGTCCTCCAACATGCAACATGTAGGACTTCATTCCAGGACCCAGACTGAATATGCAGTGATTAAACAATATCGGTCACAAAATACGCATGAATTACTGTTCACATGGGTAATCCTATATGAAAAAGAATACCGTACAGTAACGTACCCACTCAGTGTACATCAACATACACAAACAAAAGATAAACTGAGACTAAACGGGTTTAGTAATGAAATATAAATATACTTTATTCAATAATTCTCATAACAAATGTAAGTATGATGCAATACATCATATAAAAAGTGGACTACACCTGAGGGGACATAACATGATACACCAAAAGATGGAGGGCAAAAAAAGAAACCACAAATGGCTAGAATATATACCAAGTGTGCTGGTATGTAGAAGTATATATCACACATAAATATTACAGATATCTAGGTCATATCAAAGTGCAAGTGCATATCTAAAAAAACCAAATCATATCAAAGTGCAGATACATATCTCCATGCATGTGCAGAGACCAACTATCAATACCCTAAGGGTAGAGCCATAAATGAAGGAAGGCATTGTAGCCAAAACACGCGTCAGGGTATATGGCTCTCCTGAGGTGGACACTGATTATTTATGGGTATGTGATTCTATGGTATGAGGTATTTTATATATTAGTTACATTTGTTGTTTGATACAAGTGGCCATTCTCTTTGTGTTGTAGGAAGATCGATCTCTGTAATTTGTGTATTCTCTCACAGTGGATGCATTTATTTGGGTGATCAAGTGCTAAGATCAAGTGCTAAGCATCTCTGGGAACTCCTTTAAGACTGTTGGAAGACCATTTCAGGTGACTACCTACCTCTTGAAGCTCATCAAGAGAATGCCAAGAGTGTGCAAAGCAGTTATCAAAGCAAAAGGTGGCTACTTTGAAAAACCTAGAATATGAGATATTTCCAGTTGTTTCACACTTTTTTGTTATGTATATAATTCCACATGTGTTCATTCATAGTTTTGATGCCTTCAGTGTGAATCTACAATTTTCATAGTCATGAAAATAAAGAAAACTCTTTGAATGAGAAGGTGTGTCCACACTTTTGGTCTGTACTGTAAATATATATATATATATATATATATATATATATATATACGTTTCCATTTAAGGCTCTACCCTTAGGGTATTGATAGTTGGTCTCTGCACATGCATGGAGATATGTATCTGCACTTTGATATGATTTGGTTTTTTGAGATATGCACTTGCACTTTGATATGACCTACATATCTGTAATTTTTATTTTAGTCCATGGGAGTACAGGCCGCAAAAATTAGGCATTCACCTGACAGAAAACATCAAGTGATTATGTGGCTGGAGGTATATTAGATGGTCATTGTATATCAATTTTACTGCAGGCCAGTACAAATAGATGTCAAATACATATGTTTAAAAGAGCAAAAAATATAACATGGATAACAAAATCCCCTCTCTTGAAAACCCCCCAAATGATAATAGTTGAAATTCGATAACATGTGGTTGTCGTCAACAGGTCCGGGCATTCACCGGACAAAAAAGAACAAGTAGTTATGTGGCTGGAGGTATATTAGAAGGTCATTCAATATTAATTTTACTGCAGGCCAGTGTAGTACAGGCCCCATACATTAGGCATTCACCGGACAGAAAAGAACAATTGATAATGTGGTTGGAGGTACATTAGCCGGACACCGTATAAAATTTTACTGTTGGAAAGTTAGATTACAGGCCCCCAAAATTATGCATTCACCGTACATAAATGATCAAGTGATTTTGTGGCCAGAGGTATATAAAACATCAATGGATATCAATTTTACAGCAGGCCAGTGGACTATAGGCCCCAAAAATGATTCATTCACCGTACAGAAAAGCACAATTGATAATGTGGATGGAGTTAAATTAGGCGGTCACCATATAACAATTTTACTGTTGGCCAGTTAGATTACAGGCCCCAAAAATTATGCATTCAACCTTCATTAATGATCAAGTGATTATGTGGATGGAGGTATATTAGACAGCCATTCAATTTCAATTTTACTGCAGGCCGGTGTAGTACAGGCCCCAAACATTAGGCATTCACCGGACAGAAAAGAACAAATAATTATGTGGCTGGAGGTATAATAGACAGTCATTAGATATAAATTTTACTGCAGGCCAGTACAAATAGATGTCAAATGCACATGTTTAAAAGAACAAAAAATATAAAATTGGATTAAAAACATGGCTAACGATATACCCCTGTTGAAATATATTAAAAAAAATGATAATAGTTGAAATTCGATAACACGTGGTCGTCACAGGTGTTGAATTCCTCCGAGGTCCCAAACATTAGGCATTCACCGGACAGAAAAGGCCTTTTATGCCGCTGTATTTACCTAAGACAGGACCATTATTTGTTCTGAGTGGCGGCGGATACTTATGGGCTGTCATGAGGAAATTCTATTACATGTGGTCGTCACAGGTGTTGAATTCCTCCGAGATCCATGCCTCATTCATTTTTAGAAATGTAAGGTAGTCCACACTGTCGTGAGCTAGGTGAGTGCACTTATTGGTCACGATCCTCCCTGCTGCTCTGAACGTCCTTTCGGACAGAACACTCGACGAGGGGCAAGCCAAGAGTTCCATGGATGGTTTGGCTGCAAGAATGATCTCATATCCGAAGTGACCAACACATCTTCAAACCGGCCTTTTTCTCGCATGCGCTGTATAATTGGTACTCGCAACTGTTTCTCTGTGGGTGGAAATTCCTCTGCCAGCGCCCGCAACAGCAGAATGCAGCATTTCTCGCAGAAAGGCATGGAAATCATGCATTCTGACAGCCCTCTTTGATGCTGGTAACATGTTCGCCATTTTGTGTTAGTACCGGGGGTCTAAGTACGTTGCCACCCAGTACTGGTCCTTGCCCTTTATGCTTTTATATGGGTGTCCCTCTTCAAACACAGGAGCATGAATTCCCCCATTTGCACTAAATTGGAAGCGGTGGAGCAACCTGGCTCCTGCTCATTACCCAGGAGAATGTCATCCTCGGTCTCCTCCCCCCATCCACGAACAACACCAGGGATCCCAGAAAAGTTTAAAGCTTGCTCTTCTTGCTCATCCTCCTCCCCCCAGGCACCATCCTCCTCTCACTCCTCTTCAGACTCCTGCTGACTTGTCTCAGATTGCAACTTCCTCAACTTCCTGCTCCTGCTCCTCGACGCCTTGATCAATAACACAACACAATGCATGCTCCAGAAAGAAGGCGCAAGGTAAGATCTCACTGATGGTGCCCTGGATGCGACTGACCAATTTGGTGATCTCATCAAATGGCCGCAGAAGTCTGCATGCGTCACTCATGAGTGAGCATCCACTGGCACGGTGAAAAAAACACAAACTCTCCAGAAACTGTCCTGCTGCAGAGTTCATACAGGTAGTCGTTAACGGCTAGTTTCTGCTGAAGAAGCCTATCAAGCATATACAAGGTGGAGTTCCAGCACGTCAGGCAATCACAAATCAGACGGGCAAGTGGTTTCGCCACTGAACACCAGCAAGGCGAGCCATGGTCGTGTAAGATCTTCTAAAATGGCCAGAGATTTTCCTTGCCTGCCGCAAGACGTCCTGGACCCCGGGGTATTTGGCAACGAATCGCTGTATGACTAAGTTCAGGACGTGTACCATGCATGGCATGTGTGTCATTTTGCCCCGTTTCAGAGCACTCAGCAGATTGGCACCGTTGTCGCACACCACTTTACCAACTGTCAAATTGAGCAGGGTTAGCCACTGATTGGCCTGTGACTGACAGCAGTGGAGGACCAATGTGGCTCTTGGCTTTCAGGCACAACAGCCGCAGCACAGCAAGGCAACGTCTCACCTGGCACGTCGCATACGTTCTGGGGATCTGGGGGGTGCAGCGGAAGAGGCGGTAGCAGTGGAAAAGGAAGAAAAGCTTCCAATGTGTTTATGCATACTGTGGGGATTTGCTCTGGTAGTTAGGATAAGCAGGCGCAGTACAGAGGCAAAATATAAGTTCGTAATTCAAACTTCAGTGTTTATTCACACATGATGACAAAAACAAAACGTCACTTTTGCAGTGTTAGTGTTACTTCACACCCAATGGCAACTTAATAAAACAAGAGTCACCTTGATGGCAGTTATGCCTCAGAAAGTTCAAATATAGGCTTTAAGCAGCCTGTTCCCTTGACATACGGGTCTCCGCTCTCCAGCCCAGCACATGCCTCAGATCCCAGGACACAGACCTCCTGAGCTCCACTGTCGGATGTAGGTAATCCTCCCCACCTGGCAGTGCTGGCTGGTTTTTATGCCTGGCAAAACCCAGCCTGGAACGTGGGGACTTTGACTACTCCCAGTAAGAGCCATCCCGGATCAGCTATTACAGCCATTCTAAGTACCAATGCTAAGCCATGCTAAGTACCAAGGTGTCAAACAGCAACTGCTGCTGACACAAAAATAAGGCTCTTACTCCAATGAGGCCAGGAACCTCGGTGACACTTACTTATCATCCAGGATGATTCCTTGTACCTTCTTACATAACTCCCACCTTTGTTCAACACTGAGGACAGGGCATCCACGTTTCCCTGCAACCGGCCTGCCCTGTGTTCTACGGAGAACTTAAAGTTTTGTAAGGACAGGAACCACCTGGTGACTTGGACATTTCTCTCTTTGGCCTTGAGAGGGGAGTGGTCAGTCACCAGGTGGAATGTTCTCCCCAACAAATAATAGCGAAGAGACTCGAGTGCTCACTTGATGGCCAGGCACTCTCTCTCCACTATACTATACCGGGTCTCGGCTGGGGTGAGCTTACAGCTTAGGAAGACAATGGGATGCACCTCCCTGTTGACTTCCTAAAACAGGACAGCACTGAGGTCGTAACCAAAACCGGGGACCCACACAGGGCCGACTTCAAAGCGGAGAAAGCCTCTTCCGCCTGATCATCCCAACGAACCATGACTGAGCCGTAACATCCCATCTGGCTTGGATATTAAGGATATAGAACTGGCCCACTCACTTTTAGACTCCTTAATGACATCTTGCAGCATTAACTGCACTTCCTTCGAGATGGCTTGTCGCCGAGCCTCGGGTGCCTGGTATGTTTTTAACGTATTCCGTGACAATGTCATGCTGGATTGTGGAAGTGCGTACAGGGAGGTCCGAGAACATATCCGTGTACCAACTAATAACCCTCTGGCCTCCTGAGCCTGTTTAGAGGAGAGGCTGTCAGCAACTTTTACGGCAGCAACCGCTTCCCTTGCATCAAACAAAGGGGCCAGAAACTCTTCCCCTAGAAAATCTGGACACGGGCTGTCTACCGTAGAGATCTCCCTATCCTTCCACGGCTTAAGTAAATTAACATGATATATCTGTTCTGGCTTTCACCGCCGTGGCTGGTGCACCTTGTAGGTCACCTCTCCAACTTTCTAGAGTACCTTGTAGGGCCCCTGCCACCTAGCCAGGAACTTACTGTCCATGGTCGGTACCAGAACCAAAACCCGATCATCCGGGTTAAAGATCCGTGCCTGCCGATTATAGACCCAACTCTGAGCTCGTTGAGCTGTCTCCATATGATCCCTAACAAGAGGCAAAACTGTCTCTATCCGTTCTTGCATCTGGGTAACATACTCAATTACACTTTTATACAGAGTGGGTTGTTGTTCCCATGCCTCTTTGGCTACATCCAAGAGACTGCAAGGGTGTCTGCCATATAGTAGTTTGAAGGGCCAGAACCCAGTAGAGGTCTGGGGTACCTCTCGCACTTCAAATATGAGATAGGGCAGAAGAAAGTCCCAGTCCTTCCAATCTTTAGACACCACCCTTTTCAACACATTTTTTAATGTTTGGCTGAACCTTTCTACCAGACCGTCTGTTTGCGGATGGTAGCTGTTTTATGTGCAGCAACTTACAGAGTTCCCTCATCACTTTGGACATAAAAGGGGTCCCCTGGTCAGTCAGAACCTCTTTACGTAACCCCACTCGGGAGAACATTTCCATTAGCTCCTTTATTAGTTTAGCGAATGTATGTCACAGTGGCACCGCCTCCGGGTACCGAGTGGCGTAGTCTAGGCTGACCAAGATGTGTTGTTGTCCTCTAGCGGACTTTGGTACTGGGCCTACAAGGTCCATAGCGATACGCTCAAACGGTACCTCGATGATTGGGAGGTATCAAGGGACTACGGAAAAGGTGCTGGGGGCTAGTTGCCTGGCAGGTCGGACAAGACTTACAGAATTCTTCCACATCCATAAACACACTGGGCCAGTAAAACCATTGTAGGATCCAGTCCCGTGTTTTCTACATTCCAAGATGGCCTCCGAGAACATGTTGGTGGGCTAAATCTAACACAAGTTTGCAATAAGCCAGGGGCACCACCAACTGTTCAATGGGTTATCCCCACAGCTGGTTTACATGATACAACATATCCTACTGAACCACAAAACAGGGGAACACCGACTCTGCCCCAGTTTGTTGTGGTTCCCAATATACTATTAATACATTTTTCCAGGCTTGGAATAGGGTGGGGTCCCAGTGTTGTGCAGTACCAAAATTATCCCCGGAGACATTGAGGTCTGCCAGCTCAGGCTCCGGTGGCAAGTCCTCCACGTCTTCCACCATTACACTCAATGGGGTTGTCTCCCCTTCTTCCACTGAAGTGGCCGTCACCCCTACCGCTGGCCTCCCCCCGGAGCAAGGCCAATTTGGTGGGGTTACCCCTGTCTCATGGGTGTCAGTCACTTTCATAGCAGGCCACAGTTCCGGGAAGCCATGGTACAGTCTCCCTATTATAAGTTCGTAGTGTAAGTTTGTGGCCACTTCGTGAATCCACCTGCCGGCCCCCATGGTTAGAGACACCAGGGCAGTGGCATAGTCTTTTAAGTCCCCTTGAATGCACATGACCCCAACTTTCCAGCCAGTATCCTCAGCGGACCGTACCAGGGGAGCCGTTACTAGAGACACCAGACTCCCTGAGTCCAGCACGGCTTCCACTGGAGTGTCTTTTTCTTCCACCTGGCAACAGTGATTTCGAGTTTCTGGGGTACCCACTTCACACAGCTTCCTGGCATATAACGATTGACGGAAACCATAATTCGTGTCCATGGATTCCACCTAATGTGGACAGGCTCCCAACACCACCAGCATACTATTGGAGATGAATCCATAGGGTGTGCTTCCCGGGGCGGGTTTGGTTGACACAAGTCGCCGGGTCTGGGGTGGAGATTTATGGGATTTGACTGCCCCCTCCCAAAAGAAACCCACTGTAGATTCCGGGTAGCCTCATAGCGTTCCACCAGGTCAACCATCTCAAGGGCATTTCCTGGAGAGACCTCGCCAATCCATTGCTGGAGAGGGGTGGCAAAGCCCTCCAGAACATATCAGCCAATAGTCTATCCAGCATAGCCATGGGACTCAGCACCTCAGGCTCTAGCCACTTTTGCAAAAGGTGGAGTAAACCATAATACTGGGGTCTCGCAGGTTCAGCCGGCTGAAACCCCCACTGATGTAACTGCTGGGTCCGGACCAACACATTCACTTACAGTCTTGCCAAAATCTCACCTTTCACTTTTTGGTAGTCGGCCACTTGATCGTCCTGCAAGTTGAAATACACCCCCAGAGAATCGGATGCCCTGAACAGAGAGATGACCTCAGCCCACTAGTCTCGAGGTAGCTTCTAGTGTTGAGTGTGAATATTCGAATAGCGAATATTAATCACGAATATTGCAACTTCGCTAATTCGCGAATATTTCAAATATAGTGCTATATATTCGCTATATCGAATATTCGTCATTTTTTTACATCTGAAAACATGATTCATCACTGCTTCTGTCATGAGTCATTGGCCCACAAGCAACTTAAGTAGGAAGGAATCATGTTTTCTAATGAAAAAAAAAAAAGATGAATATTCCAAAAAAACAAATATATAGCAATATAGTGAATATATTCGTTATTTCGAATATTTGCCTTTTTTTTTTTTTACAATCTGTACAGTTGTTCGCATACTCTTCCCTGACAAGCGTCCCCGTCACCATGGGAACACCTGTGGGTTAGAAAATACCATCGGATCTGTTTTCCCTGAGATCGTGAAAACTAAAATCCGATATATTCTAACCCACAGGCGCTCCCATGGTGACGGGGACCAGGCGCTCCCATGGTGACGGGGACGCTTGTCGGGGAGGAGTATGCCAAAGTGGAATAACAGTACAGATTGAAAAAAAAAAAAAAAAAAAGACAAATATTCTAAATAACGAATATATTCGCTATATTGCTATAACTTTGTTTTTTACAATATTCGTCATATTCTAAAAAACAAAGTTATAGCAATATAGCGAATATTGGTAAAATACACATATAGACTGCAATTTAGCTAATATAGTGCTATAGTATTTTTTTTTTATAGTGTACATTTTTTCCAAATCTGCAGTTCAGAAGAGACAAAAAAAATTAGACTATAAAAAAGAGATTGTAGCTCTATATTAGTTAAGTTACAGACTATATGTGTATTTTACAAATATTCACTATATTGCTATAACTTTGTTTTTTAGAATATTCATAATATTCTAAAAATCAAAGTTATAGCAATATATAGCGAATATTTGTAAAATACACATATAGACTGCAATTTAGCTAATGTAGTGCTATAGTATTTTTTTTTTTAACCACTTCAGCCCCGCTAGGTGAAACCCCCTTCATGACCAGAGCACTTTTTACACTTCGGCACTACACTCCTTTCACCGTTTATCGCTCGGTCATGCAACTTACCACCCAAATGAATTTTACCTCCTCTTCTTACTAATGGAGCTTTCATTTGGTGGTATTTTATTGCTGCTGACATTTTTACTTTTTTTGTTATTAATCAAAATGTAACGATTTTTTTGCAAAAAAATGAAATTTTTCACTTTCAGCTGTAAAATTTTGCAAAAAAAACGACATCCATATATAAATTTTTCGCCAAATTTATTGTTCTACATGTCTTTGATAAAAAAAAAATGTTTGGGCAAAAAAAAAAAATGGTTTGGGTAAAAGTTATAGCATTTACAAACTATGGTACAAAAATGTGAATTTCCGCTTTTTGAAACAGCTCTGACTTTCTGAGCACCTGTCATGATTCCTGAGGTTCTACAATGCCCAAACAGTAGAAAACCCCCACAAATGACCCCATTTCGGAAAGTAGACACCCTAAGGTATTCGCTGATGGGCATAGTGAGTTCATAGAACTTTTTATTTTTTGTCACAAGTTAGCGGAAAATGATGATGATTTTATTTTTTTTATTTTTTCTTACAAAGTCTCATATTCCACTAACTTGCGACAAAAAATAAAAAATTCTAGGAACTCACCATGCCCCTCACAGAATACCTTGGGGTGTCTTCTTTCCAAAATGGGGTCACTTGTGGGGTAGTTATACTGCCCTGGCAATTTAGGGGCCCAAATGTGTGAGAAGAACTTTGCAATCAAAATGTGTAAAAAATGACCGGTGAAATCCAAAAGGTGCACTTTGGAATATGTGCCCCTTTGCCCACCTTGGCAGCAAAAAAGTGTGACACATCTGGTATCGCCGTACTCAGGAGAAGTTGGGGAATGTGTTTTGGGGTGTCATTTTACATATACCCATGCTGGATGAGAGAAATATCTTGGCAAAAGACAACTTTTCCCATTTTTTTATACAAAGTTGGCCTTTGACCAAGATATTTTTCTCACCCAGCATGGGTATATGTAAAATGACACCCCAAAACACATTCCCCAACTTCTCCTGAGTACGGCGATACCAGATGTGTCACACTTTTTTGCTGCCAAGGTGGGCAAAGGGGCACATATTCCAAAGTGCACCTTTTGGATTTCACCGGTCATTTTTTACACATTTTGATTGCAAAGTTCTTCTCACACATTTGGGCCCCTAAATTGCCAGGGCAGTATAACTACGCCACAAGTGACCCCATTTTGGAAAGAAGACACCCCAAGGTATTCCAAGAGGGGCATGGCGAGTTCCTAGAATTTTTTATTTTTTGTCACAAGTTAGCGGAAAATGATGATTTTTTTTTTCTCTTTTTTCCTTACAAAGTCTCATATTCCACTAACTTGCGACAAAAAATAAAAAATTCTAGGAACTCGCCATGCCCCTCACGGAATACCTTGGGGTGTCTTCTTTCCAAAATGGGGTCACTTGTGGCGTAGTTATACTGCCCTGGCAATTTAGGGGCCCATATGTGTGAGAAGTACTTTGCAATCAAAATCTGTAAAAAATGACCGGTGAAATCCGAAAGGTGCACTTTGGAATATGTGCCCCTTTGCCCACCTTGGCATCAAAAAAGTGTTACACATCTGGTATCGCCGTACTCAGGAGAAGTTGGGGAATGTGTTTTGGGGTGTCATTTTACATATACCCATGCTGGGTGAGAGAAATATCTTGGCAAAAGACAACTTTTCCCATTTTTTTATACAAAGTTGGCATTTGACCAAGATATTTTTCTCACCCAGCATGGGTATATGTAAAATGACACCCCAAAACACATTGCCCAACTTCTCCTGAGTACGACGATACCAGATGTGTCACACTTTTTTGCTGCCAAGGTGGGCAAAGGGGCACATATTCCAAAGTGCACCTTTCGGATTTTGCAGGGCATTTTTTACACATTTTGATTGCAAAGTTCTTCTCACACATTTGGGCCCCTAAATTGCCAGGGCAGTATAACTACGCCACAAGTGACCCCATTTTGGAAAGAAGACACCCCAAGGTATTCCGTGAGGGGCATGGCGAGTTCCTAGAATTTTTTATTTTTTGTCGCAAGTTAGTGGAATATGAGACTTTGTAAGGAAAAAAGAAAAAAAAAGAAAAATCATCATTTTCCGCTAACTTGTGACAAAAAATAAAAAATTCTAGGAACTCGCCGTGCCCCTCACGGAATACCTTTGGGTGTCTTCTTTCCAAAATGGTGTCACTTGTGGCATAGTTATACTGCCCTGGCAATTTAGGGGCCCAAATGTGTAAGAAGTACCTTGCAATCAAAATGTGTAAAAAATGGCCTGCAAAATCCGAAAGGTGCACTTTGGAATATGTGCCCATTTGCCCACCTTGGCTGCAAAAAAGTGTCACACATGTGGTATCGCCGTACTCAGGAGAAGTTGGGCAATGTGTTTTGGGGGGTCATTTTACATATACCCATGCTGGGTGAGAGAAATATCTTGGCAAAAGACAACTTTTCCCATTTTTTTATACAAAGTTGGCATTTGACCAAGATATTTTTCTCACCCAGCATGGGTATATGTAAAATGACACCCCAAAACACATTCCCCAACTTCTCCTGAGTACGGCGATACCACATGTGTGACACTTTTTTGCAGCCTAGATGCGCAAAGGGGCCCAAATTCCTTTTAGGAGGGCATTTTTAGACATTTGGATCCAAGACTTCTTCTCACACTTTCGGGCCCCTAAAAAGCCAGGGCAGTATAAATACCCCACATGTGACCCCACTTTGGAAAGAAGACACCCCAAGGTATTCAATGAGGGGCATGGCGAGTTCCTAGAATTTTTTTTTTTTTGCATAAGTTAGCGGATATTGATTTTTTTTTTGTTTTTTTCTCACAAAGTCTCACTTTCCGCTAACTTAGGACAAAAATTTCAATCTTTCATGGACTCAATATGCCCCTCACGGAATACCTTGGGGTGTCTTCTTTCCGAAATGGGGTCACATGTGGGGTATTTATACTGCCCTGGCTTTTTAGGGGCCCTAAAGCGTGAGAAGAAGTCTGGAATATAAATGTCTAAAAATGTTTACGCATTTGGATTCCGTGAGGGGTATGGTGCGTCCATGTGAGATTTTATTTTTTGAAACAAGTTAGTAGAATATGAGACTTAGTAAGAAAAAACAAAAACAAAAACAAACAAAAAATTTACGCTAACTTGTGCCAAAAAAAATGTCTGAATGGAGCCTTACCAGGGGGGGGGAGGGGTGATCAATGGCAGGGGGGTGATCAATGACAGGGGGGTGAGCAATGACAGGGGGGTGATCACCCATATAGACTCCCTGATCACCCCCCTGTCAATGATCACCCCCCTGTAAGGCTCCATTCAGACGTCCGTATAATTTTTACGGATCCATGGATCGGATCCGCAAAACACATGCGGACGTCTGAATGGAGCCTTACAGGGGGGTTATCAATGACAGGGGGTGATCAGGGTGATCACCCCCCTGTCACTGATCACCCCCCCCCTGTAAGGCTCCATTCAGACATCCGCATGATTTTTTACGGATCCATGGATCGGATCCACAAAACACATGCGGACGTCTGAATGGAGCCTTACAGGGGGGTTATCAATAACAGGGGGTGATTAGGGTGATCACCCCCCTGTCACTGATCACCCCCCCTGTAAGGCTCCATTCAGACATCCGCATGATTTTTTACGGATCCATGGATACATGGATCGGATCCACAAAACACATGCGGACGTCTGAATGGAGCCTTACAGGGGGGTTATCAATGACAGGGGGTGATCAGGGTGATCACCCCCCTGTCACTGATCACCCCTCCTGTAAGGCTCCATTCAGACATCCGCATGATTTTTTACGGATCCATGGATACATGGATCGGATCCACAAAACACATGCGGACGTCTGAATGGAGCCTTACAGGGGGGTTATCAATGACAGGGGGTGATCAGGGTGATCACCCCCCTGTCAATGATCACCCCCCCTGTAAGGCTCTATTCAGACATCCGCATGATTTTTTACGGATCCGATCCATGTATCCATGGATCCGTAAAAATCATGCGGATGTCTGAATGGAGCCTTACAGGGGGGTGATCAATGACAGGGGGTGATCAGGGAGTGTATATGGGTGATCACCCGCCTGTCATTGATCACCCCCCTGTAAGGCTCCATTCAGACGTCCGCATGATTTTTACGGATCCATGGATACATGGATCGGATCCACAAAACACATGCGGACGTCTGAATGGAGCCTTACAGGGGGGTTATCAATGACAGGGGGGTGATCAGGGAGTGTATATGGGTGATCACCCGCCTGTCATTGATCACCCCCTGTAAGGCTCCATTCAGACGTCCGCATGTGTTTTGCGGATCCGATCCATGTATCCATGTATCCGTAAAAATCATGCGGACGTCTGAATGGAGCCTTACAGGGGGGTGATCAATGACAGGGGGGTGATCAATGACAGGGGGTGATCAGGGAGTGTATATGGGTGATCACCCGCCTGTCATTGATCACCCCCCTGTAAGGCTCCCTTCAGACGTCCGTATGCTTTTTGCGGATCCGATCCATGTATCCGTGGATCCGTAAAAATCATACGGACGTCTGAACGGAGCCTGACAGGGGGGTGATCAATGACAGGGCGGTGATCAATGACAGGGGGGTGATCAGGGAGTTTATATGGGGTGATCATGGGTGATCAGGGGTTTATAAGGGGTTAATAAGTGACGGGGGGGGTGTAGTGTAGTGTAGTGTGGTGTTTGGTGCGACTGTACTGACCTACCTGAGTCCTCTGGTGGTCGATCCTAACAAAAGGGACCACCAGAGGACCAGGTAGGAGGTATATTAGACGCTGTTATGAAAACAGCGTCTAATATACCTGTTAGGGGTTAAAAAATTCGGATCTCCAGCCTGCCAGCGAGCGATCGCCGCTGGCAGGCTGGAGATCCACTCGCTTACCTTCCGTTCCTGTGAGCGCGCGCGCCTGTGTGCGCGCGTTCACAGGAAATCTCGGCTCTCGCGGGAGGACGCGTATATGCGTCCACCCAGAAGAGCAGGACCGCCGGCAGGACGCAATCCTGCGTACGGCGGTCCTGAGGAGGTTAATAGTGTACATTTTTTCAAATTCTGAAGTTCAGAAGAGACAAAAAAAATTTACTATAAAAAAAAAAGATTATAGCACTATATTAGCTAAATTGCAGTCTATATGTGTATTTTACCAATATTCGCCATATTGCTATAACTTTGTTTTTTAGAATATTCGTCTTATTCTAAATCAAGAATATATAGCAATATAGCAAATATGCGTAAATCACACATATTAGCCAATAGCCATAGCCAACCAATAGGAAAGTTGCCTTATAAAGTTAAAAAAATATATCGCAATACACAAATAATTAAATCGCATATTGTTCGCAATAAATAGAATAATGATGATTATTCGATTTTGACGAATATACAATCGTATATTCGTGAAATATTGCAAAATAGAATATGGCACCTCCCGCTCATCACTAGTAGCTTCTCATTTTTCTCGTACATCGCCTCGTAGGTTTTGATGTCGCCTGCGGGTGTCTTCTTAGGAATCGCCACACGGACTGCCTTCAGGGCATCGTGCTGTCTGCAAAGCCATCACATGGTCTCTTGATGCTGCTTGTTAGTCTTCCATTGTTGCAGGTTTGTCTCTTGCTTCTGCAGATAAGCCTCCATGAGGGCCTTCACAACAGCTACGGGTTGTAATACCGCTGGTTTGATGTATGACATACAATCGTGCCTAAAAATGCAAACCAAAAAATATTTTGCCATTCACGCCAGCCTCACTGCTCTTGCCTGCATCCTCCACCAATTGTGGTATTTTGCTAAGCTGGCGCAGTACAGAGGCAAAATACAAGTTCGTAATACACACATGATGCCAAAAACAAAACGTCACTTTTGCAGTGTTGGTTTTACTTCACACCCAATGGCAAGTTAATAAATAAAAAAAAGTCACCTTGGTGGCAGTTCTGCCTCAGAAAGTTCAAATACTGTACATGCTTTAGACGGCCTGTTCATCTGATACGTGGGGCTCCGCTCTCCAGCCCAGCACAGGCCTCAGATCCCAGCACACAGCCAGGAACCTCTGTGACACGTAGCTATCATCCACAATGATTCCTTGTACCTTCTTACAATACTCACTAGTTTACTCTTTTATCTTATTTTTGCTGCATGCTAGAATGTCATTGTCAGAGAATGTGTTAAAGAAATGAAAAAAAAAACATTGGATCACAGATTTTCTGCTAATCTACTTTATATAGAGACACTTGTAGGGAACAAATGAATGTTGAATCCATGGAAGCGTATTCTTCAAGAGGATATTTCCTGCTGTAACAACAGAAGTAATCTCCTGAAACTATTTAACTCAACAGGATTTTCTTAAACAACTTCACTTCAAAGGAGCCCAGCAGAAACACATTGTGAGAAGAAAGAGTGGAAAGTTAATAGTGATGATACGGAGCCTGCTGATAAAAAGAAAATTTTGATTTATTAAATCGACAGATACAAGTAGAAAATGTCCCTGGGGTTTAATACAGAAATTATATGTTCATGTAAATGACTGCTGCCATAACAGTCTTTGCATTGCAAAGATCATCATTTTGATAATACTAACATTTTGAGATACATAATCATTCTTCAGCTAGGATACTGTCAGCAGACTTTAGAAACAGACACGTTACTAAGCCTTGTTACAAGAAATAGGTTTGTTCATGGCATCTAATTGTGCTTGTCACCTTCCACTGTCCTTTTTCAGTTGGCACAGTAATTGGTCCACACTCTACAGAAACACCTTCTGCTGCATTCCTAGGGACCAGGCTTGGCAGTAAAGACCAATAGAGCTGTAACCCTCCATCCCCTATTGGGAAGAGATTAGCAGCTGAATCACATCAAGCCTGGATGACCTTAGAACTCCTCGGTGTGTTACATATTTGTCTGTTGATACTAAAATTGTAGAAGTTGATTCGTTTTTTAGAGCATGAATGTATTTTAAAGATGTAAAAAAAATTGGCAAATATACTACATAAGTGACCCGTATGTAGATGGTCATAGCCAAATTCCAGATTCCAGCTTTTTTTGCTGTTATGGCACAATGCAAGTGATAACTGATGCCATTAAAAAAGCTGCTCAGTGGGCAAAAATCTTTTTCACAACAGGCTTGCTCAATAGGTTAAAAATAAAAAAATAAAAGAAACAATACTCACCTCATTGATCCTCTTTCTTTGCCGCTGTAATGTTTCCAGGGTTCTTCTTCACCAGTGTTCCTCCTTCGTGGGCTTTTACAAAACATAGGAAATAACGCTTCTGCTATTCCCTGCCGCACATGACTGAGTGCTTATTTTCTGTGTATCAAGAGGAACCAGAGTTATGGACCTAGGAAGCATCTGAACAGACATTATAATTGCTTGCTCTTCCCAGTGGAGCTCACAATGTAAGTTGAATCATAGGTAAGATACCCTGACCTGATGAATTAATAAATTGACACAGGACCAGAATAGGAATTGATTTTAGTACATTAGTTAGGCGTCAGTGTGCCCCCCTCAAAGAGAAATGCTTCCACTATGTGACACGCACCCACTATAGGTAATCAAAGAGTTATAATTGGGCATCATTGTAAATATACAGTACCTAATACATGAAAGGGAAAGGGATGGCGCTGGGGATCGTCATGAATTAAGTGACCAGCTGGCCATGCATTGAGAACTGCACTTGTGTGGAACAGGTGAAAGTGGAGGGATATTAGATGTATAATATGGGTTTGGTTTGATAATGGAGGATCGGAATAATCAAATAAATTGATGTCAATTTGACAACCATTATGTTGTCAAAATGTGGTCAAATTGGGATTCATTCTAAAACCTTTACTTTGGACACCAAGATAACTTTTCTCACCACTGAATGAATGCATTTAATGTCATTTTACTTGGTAAAAAAAAACCTTTTACTATAATGTTTTTCTGTGTCCGTTATACAGATTAAATTGTGTCCATGTTAATTCTTTTATTTGTTAGTTAAAGTTTGTACCTGTTGACTTTTAGGGTACTTTAGCACTAGCGTTATTCTTTTCCGGTATTGAAATCCGGTAAAGTGTTTCAATACGCATCAGTTTTGTCCTAATGCATTCTGAATGGAAAGCAATCCGTTCAGTATGCATCGGGATGTATTCTGTTCTGTCCCTTGTATGGTACGTGACCGGACAAAATACCGCAACTTGGCCAAAATTCCGGAATAATACCGCACTTGCTGGATCCGGCATTCATTTCCATAGAGATGTATTAATTTCTGTATCCGGTAACAAGTGTTCCGGAAATTGCCACATTGCCGGACCCGGTTATCCGGTCAGCGCATGTGCCAGGCTTTTGATCTTTGAAAAAATTTAAATACCGGATCCATAATTACTTGAGGATTCCAGATGAAAGGGATCCGGTATATCGCTGGATCTGTCTAACGGATCCAGAAAAAAAAAGCTATTCTTTTGTACACGGATATCTTAATTGTTCAAGTACCATCTTCTCTAAGTGCAGGTTATATCTGTCTAGCAGAGCCAGGACTGACAACCTCAGGGGTTCCCCAAGTGTGGTGTACTATTATTGGTAACTGTCACTATTCATTGTCTGTTCATAACCCCATCTGTGTTCCTTAAGGAATGCATATCTGTTAGCATCACAGGATGTCCACTCTCTGACAAATTTGGAGTGACCCACCTATGTAGTAATGATCAGGAAGAACAGCCCTCACATATACAGTACAGACCAAAAGTTTGGACACACCTTCTCATTCAAAGAGTTTTCTTTATTTTCATGACTAGGAAAATTGTAGATTCACACTGAAGGCATCAAAACTATGAATTAACACATGTGGAACTATATACATAACAAAAAAGTGTGAAACAACTGAAAATATGTAATATTCTAGGTTCTTCAAAGTAGCCACCTTTTGCTTTGATTACTGCTTAGATTTCAGTGTTATATCAAAAGGAATATGGCAATAATGCCATTTTTATATCCGTGTTAGTGAACATGTATATTGCTTCATGAAACTGAAACAACATTATTATACCCATATTAGTGAAAAAAATGTCATTATGTCAAGAAGCAATTCACTGTTATACCTAGAAATAGGACAATAATGACATTATTATACCTGTGTTACTTCCAGACACCATTCAGAGTTATACAAAAAGTAATATGCCAATAATACCATTATTATACCCATGTTAGTGAAAACTTTGTTTTATTACTTCAAGGAATCATACACTATATTACCAAAAGCAATATGGCAATAAGGCCATAATTGTACCCATGTTAGTGAACTCTTTGTTTTATTACTTCCAGAAACCTTTCAGAATTATACAAAAAGCAACATGCCAATAATGCCATTATTATGCCTGTGTTAGTTAGCACATTGTTTTATTACTTAAAGAAACAATTCATTTTTTATACCCAAATTTAGACTAGTACATTCATATTCATAGTCACAGGTTCATATCCATCAAACAAACATGGTTAATTAAAAAAATTGGCTGCACAACATTTCACATACAAACAATAGAGCTGAGAAATGGGGAGTATTCTAAATTAAAGTGGTATTATACCTACTATAAATGGAAAAATAGAAGCTCTTTGCACACATTTTTGATCAAATGTGCGTCAGGCCCATCTACCAGGTGTCAAGGTGGCTTCCGCAGATGGGTACCTAACACTAATATACAGCCTCTCTTGGACTTACCAAAGCCTACAATTTTCAGAGCAGTGTAGGAACCAGCTAGGTATATATAAGGTATAATACCACTTTAATTTAGAAAGATCCCCATTTCTCAGCTCTATTGTTTCTATGTGAAATGTTGTGCAGCCATTATTTTTTTTATTAGAACCAAAGCAATACATCAATACAACCATTATTATAACCCATGTTAGTGAGCACTTTGCTTTATCACTTCAAGAAATTGTTAAGTGTTAAACCAAAAGCAATACAGAAGTAACACCATTATAATACTCGTGTTAGTGAAGATGTTGTACATTACTTTGAGAAACTGTTGTTACAGCAAACACATTTTACTGCATAACTGCATTATTAGCAATGTAAAATGTCAATACCAGTGTGTAGTCTGTTTGGAGAAGGGGAGGGACATTTGCATACACCTCTGTCTTTAAATGTCAGAAAAAAGAATTGCAATTTTGCTAGTACCATTTAATAATCGGTATACCAAACACGTGAATTTTCATTTGAAGGTATCACAGCAAAATGTCTGGTAAACAAAAAAGTGGGCAACGAAAGATCCATGACTGATCATCAACAATTCAAAATGTATGTAGTAATACAAACAGCAGTAGCTCCACCAGCCATCCAGCTAGAAGTAATAGTAGTAGGCCACAATCCTCCCTGGCATCTGATAAGCACCATATTATTATTGATGAGGTTGTGGACTGGGTGGTTCACTCCTTTCAGTCGTAGCAGGATGATATCTAGGTCACCTCTGAGTCTGAAACCTTGCCTTGGAGCCAGAGGTCACAAAATTACTTCTGTTCCTTCTCTTTAAAGCCCAAGAAAAGCTTTTCCCTTGTATAAAACAAAACTTCACCACGTGCTATTGAAGATACTCAAAAGAGTCTTCCTATTGTTGACTTGTGTGAGAACAGCCAGCATTTGGATTGCCATAAGGAGGAGGTTCAGGGGGAGGCAAGGGATTCCATGCATAGCTATGTTGATGATGGTGGTCATAGTAGTGGTACTTGTAGCCACAGTTAGGGTAGTAGGGGCAGTGGCAGTGATCATGAAACTCTTGACAAACACAAGGATTCGGAAAGAGGGTCAAGGCGCCCAGATAGACATATCACACTCTGATAAAAGTGGAGGGGATGGTGAGGACTATGACAATGATTGTATGTTGGCTCAGGAAAGTGAGGTAGCTAGCTGGGTAACAGTTAGAAAGAGGGGTTTAGGGAAGAGTGCCAGGGAGGCTAGCCCTGATCTGACACACTCCAACAAGTTTGCAAGGTTGGCAAATGAGGGGGATGTCAGTTCATGGAGAGCACTGCTGCAGCCTGACAATTCCTCTGCCAGTCAGGGGAATGTTAGCTCCAGTAATCAGGGGACCAGGAGAGCAGGTGCTGGTAGTGGGAGAATCAATTATTAGAGGTACAGATTGTAACAGCGGCTGCTGTACGCCACTGTTCCCCGCTAATCGCCGTACTCAGTGGTGACCTGTGGTCGATGCTTCCCATTTCACTGCTGAGGTCCTGGGCTCTGTGTCTGTAGGTGGCATTGCTTTTGAGGATTCTTCTCCACAGCTTCCACTCAGCCCTAGACACAGCATGAGGTCGGCTGGCTTCATGTTACACTGCTCTAAGGGCGGAGTACATCACTCCCTGGGCTCTGTAGGTTAGGTCAGTTGACCTCGCTGACCAACCCTGGCTCTCCTTCAGGTATTTAAGATGCCTCAGTGTCGAGGTCCTTAAGTTTGCTGGTTCCTGATACTCTCATGTGCTCCTGATTTATACTTCGTTCCTGGACTCTGCTTATTGTCTGATCCCTGCCTGCTTCCATTGTCTCTCCTGTTGCCTACCCGGATTGCCTGATCTGTACCTTTGCCGCCTGCCCTTACCTTTTGCCTGTCTGACTACACCTCTGCCTGATCCTTCGGTACTGCACTGTTGCTCCTGGTAATGACCCCGCCTACCTGACTATGAATGCACTTCTGGTACCTACCCAGGTATCTCCTGGTTCACCTAGACCAGCTTCCACTGACTCAGAGATTGCTCTGGAGTAGCCCCTGGCCACGACCCGGCTCAAGTCTATCCTTACCTTCTGAGACTCTAGTTAAAACCAGGTAGTTGCTTAGACACACCCCTCCAGAGTATAGCCAGTCAGTGGCACAGTGGGTTCACACCCGCTGATCTGTGACATAGATAGGGTGATCTTTTGCAAAGACTGGGATCTTTAAACAGTGTGTTTTCTTCCTGGCGCTCAAGTTAATCACATGGTGGATCGGGTTGACAGATTACTGTGAGGGGCTGAAGAAGATCCAGCAGTCATGGTCCATATTGGAACCAATGACAAAATTAGAGGTAGGTGGAGCGTCCTTAAAAATAATCTTAGGGATTTATGTCACAAGCTTAGGGCAAGGACTTCAAAGGTAGTGTTTTCCGAAATACTACCTGTACCACGAGCCACACAAGAAAGGTAGTGGGAGATTAGGGAGGTTAACAAATGGCTCAATAACTGGTGTAGGAAGGAGGGGTTTGGGTTCCTGGAGACTTTTCTGTTGGCTACAGGCTATCGTAGGGATGGGCTGCACCTCAATGGGTAAGGGGCAGCTGTTTTGGGGGAGTGGATGGCTAGAAGGTTGCAGGAGTGTTTAAACTAGGGATTGGGGAGGAGGGTAATTAGTAATTACATTATAGGAGGGGAAGATAGAGACCTGGAGCGAGGTAATGAAACTGAGGGAGGAATTGAAGGAGGAATTAGAACAGTTCATAAGGAAAGATGTAGGTTAAAAATATACATAAACCTCTTAATTGTATGTATACTAATGCCAGAAGCCTGACTAATAAAACTAGTGAACTGGAAATAGTGATGTGTGAGGAGGACTATGACATAGTGGGAATACCTGAGACATGCCTGGATGATAGCTATGACTGGGAGTTTAACGTACAGGGTTACAGTCTGTTTAGAAAGGATTGTCAAAACCGGAAGGAGTTTGCATTTATGTAAAGTCCTGTCTAAAGCCCACACTCCAGGAAGATATAAGTGAGGGACATGAACATGTGGAGTCACTGTGGGTAGAAATACATGGAGGAAAAAACAATAATAAAATACTGATAGGAGTTTATCATAAGCCACCTAATTTACCAGAGTCAACAGAAAATCTACTTCTAAACAAAATAGGTGGCAAATCATAATGAGGTTGTTATTATGGGGGACTTCAACTACCCATATATAGACTGGGAAACTGAAACCTGTACATCTCATAAAGGAAACAGATTTTTGGCAATAACCAAAGACAATTGCTTTTCCCAACTGGGTCAGGACCCGACAAGAGGGACAGCCACATTGGACTTAGTATTAACCAATAGGCCTGACAGAACAACAGATGTGCAGGTTGAGGGACACTTAGGAAATAGTGACCATAAAGTAATAACCTTCCAATTGTCATTCAAAATATTTTTTCTTTAGGAAGGAACAAAAATACCAAACTACAAAAAAGATACATTTTGCCAACTAAGAAAGGCTATAGGCCTAACTAACTGGGACAAAGTCCTCAAAAATTAAAATATAGCCACAAAATGGGATATTTTTAAAAGCATCCTAAAATCTAATTGTGAGAGATACATACATTATGGGAATAAAAGGTTAAGGAACAAGAAAAAAAAACAATGTGGATAAATAGAAATGTGAAGTAAGCAATAAATGACAAAAAAAAATAAACATTTAAAATCACTAAAATAGGAGGGTTGAAAGGAAGCATTAAAAAACTAAAAGGAAAAATAGAATATGTAAAAGACAAATAGCAGCAGCCAAACTAGAGACCAATAGATTAATTACAGAGAGAGTAGAACTAAAACAAAATCCCAGAAATATAGTGGCAAATATGGGGGAACTGCTCAAACCTCAAACACTGTAGCGTGTTTTTCATTGGGGGAGCAGTACCACCGCATGTGGACCGCAGCAAACGACCATCCCCAGCAAAAAATGCGTACAGTGGAGGATGCCGGCGCGGTCCACATGCACCACAAAGGCATCCTACACAAAACGGAGCATTGTGCGGATGAAAATATAATTATATAAATCACAGAAAAAAATGCACCAAACAGATATGCCACTGACTATACTAGCTATTTATACAAGCAGATATTAAAAGCTGAGACTTTTGCCAATATATTCCTGTCAGGAACATATCGGAGCCCATCATGCGCCGGCATCCTCCACTGTACGCATTTTTTGCTGGGGATGGTCGTTTGCTGCGGTCCACATGCAGTGGGACTGCTCCCCCCATGAAAAACACGCTACAGTGTTTGGGGTTTGAGCAGTCCCCCCATATTTGCCACTATATTTCTGGGATTTTGTTTTATATGTATTGAATGTGCCTTTACCTGGCATTTAAACATTCTTTTGCACCTGGTAACCTCCATCACATGGTCTGATATGGGTGTGGCTTACAATCTTGCTTTGTTCACATTGCATTAGTTGTCCTGCTATGCGGTTGTGTGAAAGCTTGGCTGTGAGCTGGATTTCATCACCTTCAGACCGTGTTCACAACACAGTTAGCGTAGTGGTAGGACCCTTGCCATGCTGAGAGACCGTGACGTGGTGCATGATGGGCTCCGATATGTTCCTGACAGGAATATATTGGCAAAAGTCTCAGCTTTTAATATCTGCTTGTATAACTAGCTAGTATAGTCAGTGGCATATCCGTTTGGTGCATTTTTTTCTGAGAGTAGAACTAACCCTAAAATGCTCTTCAATTATATAAATGGTAAGTATAAATTTGAAGATGTCGGCCCTTTACAGAGTGATGAGTAGGGAGTTGCAGAGAGCAATGAGGAGAAAGCAAAGCTATTAAATATTTTTTTCTCCACTGTATGTATTGAATAAAATAAACTGTCAGATGAAATGCAGAATGTAAAAGTAAATTCTCCATTAAAAGTGCCCTGTCTGACTGAGGAAGAAGTACAGTGGTGTCTTAAAAAGATTAAAATTAAGAAATCACTGGGATCAGATGGCATACACCCCCGTATCCTAAGATAATTAAGTAATGTCATAGTCATAACCTATTTTCTGATATTTAAGGACTCTATACTGACAGGGAGTATTCCAAAGGATTGGAGCATAGCAAATGTAAATAAATCAAAACCACATAGCTTAAATTTTAGTAAAGTTCACATTCAGAGTACTCAAGGAGTGTCTTTTGGATATAGTTCCTCAGATATATAGCTTCGCTTCTCACATATATCGATGCTCTAGTCTCCTAAAAATAAAAGAAGAGACGGCCTGACATAGAGAATATAAAAATTTATTGTACTCGCAAAATCCATAAAATAACAGTCATTTAAAAATGTGCACGTCCTCTCATCAAACGTCCAACCCAGGTTTCACCTCGCAACTCAGTGCAGATCAATCTAATAACTATGTATAAATATATCAGAAGTCAGTACAAAGATCTCTCCCATCATCTATTTATCCCCAGGACTGTGACTGTGACGAGGGGACATCCTCTGCATCTGGAGGAAAGAAGGTATGTACACAAATATAGAGAAGGATTCTTTACGGTAAGAGCAGTAAGATTATGGGACTCTCTGCCTGAGGAGGTGGGGGTGGTGAGTTCAAGAGGGGTCTTGATGTATTTCTGGAGTGTAATAATATTACAAGCTATAGCTACTAGAGAGGGGTCGTTGATCCAGGGAGTTATTCTGATTGCCTGATTGGAGTCGGGAAGAAATTTTGTCCCCATAAGTGGCGAAAATTGGCTTTTACCTCACAGTTTTTTTTTTGCCTTCCTCTGGATCAACTTGCAGTATAACAGGCTGAACTGGATGGACAAATGTCTTTTTTCAGCCTTATAAAATATGCTACTATGTTACTAGGACCTGGGAGCCGGAACGAGGTGCTGAGGATGAGGAAGGTGACAGAAGCAATAAAGAGCAGATGCAACACATAGCCAGAGCTGTGATATCCCAGAAAACATTGCAGAGCCAGATCAGCTTCAAATATGGTCCACTTGGGAACTGATGATGCTGCTTACCATGCGGTTCATTACGGCTTCCGGTCATGTGTTCTTCACATCCGGTGCCGGAGAACTGCATATTCAGATATCGGATATTCGTGACCACTGTGGGGCTCCTATGAATAACAATATGGCTATCTATGTGTGTATTTAACAAATGCTTACAGAGACTATGGTACCATCAGATCCCCCTGTTATTTTAATGTATAGCGGCGATGCGACAGGTGGAACGCATATGCGTTCCACCTGATAACTACATTGACTTCCTACTTCCGGTTTCCGGTCATGCCTCGTCCTGCACGTCCATACATGGCGTCTATTGATTGATTTCTTGCTGCACAGGTGAATGTTATTTACACTAAATTTATTATTTCATATAAAGTGATGTTCCAGCATTGGACCCTTTACCCCTGAGGAAGCCGGATTGCTTCAGCGATACGTGTTGGGCGCTTTCTCATCTTCTCAGGTCCACTGAACCAGCCGCTCATGTGGGTTTGGCCCTTTTATTGTGATCCCATTTAGGTCTGTTTGTATTTCTAGAGGTCTTACCTTATGTCCTATTTGCTTTATATTCTATATTGAAATTTTTATATGCTGGTGTTTTACATTTTTGCCCACGGTGGGGCAACTCAGTGGACCTGTATGTGTCGGTTACATATTATTTATTATATACCGCACTTTGTCTGAATTGTATACAATTTTTTAATGTGTTTGTTGTTGTGTCCAATAAACTTTATATACATTTTTGATACTGATTTATTGTCGGATGTGCATTTATGGGGTGGTTCTGGTGACTCTCTCTTGGGTCAATTTGGTTTAAAGAATGTCCTTCTGGACTTGTAGCAAAAGAACAGTGTGACATTGCACCACTTGATCTGCGACATTCCAACTCACTGGAATTCCACCCTGCATAGTCTAGAACATCTGTATGAGCAATGTAAAGCCGTGAATGATTTCATCATGCATAAGACCACCTCAGTAGAGAGCATGTGTTGCTTTAAAGTCAGGCAGTGGCAGCATATCAGAGATGCCTGTCGTTCGCTCATGCTAAATTGCTTTATTACCAGGGTACACAATGAACCCAGCTTGCCACTGCTTTCGGCAAGCAGATGTCACGAGGGTGTCAAGAGCCACGTCTGACTCTGTTATACCCGGGGTCAGGAAGTCGCAGCGGGTGGCTGCGCGCTCTATGTCTAAAGATCACGGTGTTTCTTAGTGTTTGTTTTCTGTGTTTGCCTTGCTATCCTTTTTGTCTCACTCAGGGATCCGTAGCTTCTCCTCCTCAGCTGTTTCTTGTCTGCCACTCCCAAACTCCTTATATTCTCCTCTCACACTTCTCTTGTTGCCAGTTATAGAGCTTCCTGCCTGGACATCTATACTGACCCACTGGAGCTGAGAATCTGGTTGTTGTTCCAGAGTGCTACCCTCCGGATCCCTGTTGGGCTTTTGTTGTCTCCTGTTGTTGCCCACCTGGGATTATATGTTTAGTTTGTATTGTCTGTCCTCCCCTTGGTGTTTTCCTCTAGAGCTAGTGGTGCGGACTAGTGTTCCCACCGCCCTGTTCACTATCTAGGGCTCATCCTAGGGAAAGCCAGGGTTTTAGGCACGTGATCGGCGTACGGGTGAGGAACCCGTCTAGGGACGACAGGGCAGCCAGGTGCCAGACGCAAGGTGAGTCAGGGGTCACCACCTTCCCTCTCACTAGGGCAGGGCCTCCCTCTGTTCCTCCCTCCGTGTCACGTATGTGACAGTTACGCCGATCGTGATATTATAACTGGCCCTTATTTTTTGAAAAAAAAAAAAAAATTTATTTAATTTTTTTTTTCTCTACTTAGAATCCAATATGGATCCTATTGCTGCTTTGGCAAAACAGCTTCAAGGCCTGTCTTTGGAGGTGGCAGGATTGAAGGCGTCTGTCCTCCAACAGCAGCAGCAAATGCAGCAGACCGTAAGCCCAGCGGTTGCTATGGGTAACCAGGTTGTTACAGAACCCAAGGTTGTTCTTCCTGACAGATTCTCTGGGGGAAGGGACAAATTTGTGTTGTTCCGTGAGGCCTGCAAATTATATTTTAAGCTGCGCCCTTACTCCTCAGGTAATGAAGAACAGCGGGTGGGGATTGTTATTTCCCTGCTTCAGGGGGACCCGCAATCCTGGGCGTTCTCGTTACCCCCTGGTTCCCAGGCTCTCCGGTCAGTGGAGGGATTTTTTGGGGCTTTGGGTCTCATATATGATGACCCTGACCGTGTCGCCCTGGCTGAGTCGAAGTTACGGAGACTCCTACAGGGAGATCGGCCAGCAGAGGAATATTGCTCAGAGTTCCGCAGGTGGGCTACGGATACTCAGTGGAACGACCCGGCTCTCAGGAGTCAGTTCTGCTCTGGGTTATCTGAAAGGGTTAAGGATGCGCTGGCGCTGTATGAGACCCCCCTTTCCCTTGATGCTGTTATGTCCCTCTCTATCAGGATAGATAGACGTCTTAGGGAGAGATCGAAAATTCCTGAGCAATCGGTAACCTCTCCCAAGCAGCAGTTAGTCTGTACGGACTTGGATGAGCCTATGCAGCTAGGAGGAACTTCTCGTCAGGTCCGTCCTCCTGAGGTTCGCCGTAGGTGGGGGGCTTGTTTTTTCTGTGGGGGGAAGGGTCATTTCATTAATGTCTGTCCCTCCTTTCCCAAAAACAAAAGACCGTCGGAAAACTACTAACCCCAGGCTGTGCGGAGGATGTCAGCCGGGGGGTATACGTTTCCTCCATACGAACATCTCAATTTGTGTTGCCAGCGGTTATTGTTTTTGGTGTTAAGACGGAGTCTATTTCTTTTTTTCTAGACAGTGGTGCAGGGGTAAATTTGATAGATGCCCATTTTGCCCGCACTATGGGTTTGTCTCTCTGTACGCTGCAGAGACCCATTCCCATATTCGCTATTGACTCTGCTCCTCTGTCTCAGAGAAACCTCACTCACGTTGTCCATAACTTACATCTTCGGGTAGGGGACCACCATAAGGAGCGTCTTTCATGTTACGTTCTGGAGGGCCTTCCCTCTCCTGTGGTATTGGGTCTTCCCTGGTTGGTAGCGCACAATCCAGTGGTGGATTGGCAGGCCAGGGAGATATTGGAGTGGAGTGAGCATTGCAGAGAGAATTGCTTAAATAACAATTGCTTAATCGCCTCCATAGCTTCCCTACCTACATTTATTTCGGACTTTGAGGACGTTTTTTCTGAAAAGGGTTGTCAGAAGCTACCACCTCATCGTCCTTATGATTGCCCGGTTAACCTGATTCCCGGTGCAAAATTACCCAAGTCCAGGTTGTATAATCTTTCGGGTCCAGAGAGACAAGCCATGAAAGATTATATCTCCGAGAGTCTGGCCAAGGGACACATCAGACCCTCTTCTTCACCCGTGGCTGCAGGGTTTTTCTTTGTTAAAAAGAAAGATGGGGGCCTGCGTCCTTGCCTAGATTTCCGTGAGCTAAACCGGATAACCGTCCGAGACCCATACCCTCTTCCTCTCATTCCTGACCTTTTTAATCAGATTGCGGGTGCTAGGTGGTTCTCCAAACTTGATCTTAGGGGGGCCTACAATCTGATTCGTATCAAGGAAGGGGATGAGTGGAAGACAGCTTTTAACACCCCTGAGGGGCATTACGAAAATTTAGTCATGCCTTTCGGTCTGACCAATGCCCCTGCTGTCTTCCAACATTTCGTTAATGATATTTTTAGTCATCTCATCGGCAGGTTTGTAGTCATATACCTAGATGATATCTTAATTTATTCGGCTGATCTGAAAACACATGAAGTACATGTCAGGCAAGTACTGCAGGTCCTACGGACGAATAAATTATATGCGAAAATTGAAAAATGTGTCTTCGCCGTTCAGGAAATACAATTCCTGGGATATCTATTATCTGCTTCAGGTTTCCGTATGGATCCTGGGAAGGTCCAGGCAATTTTAGATTGGGATCTTCCTGAGAACCTTAAAGCTCTACAACGGTTTTTGGGTTTCGCAAATTTCTACAGAAAGTTTATTAAAAATTATTCAGTGATCGTTAAACCCCTTACTGACATGACTAGGAAGGGGACTGATTTTTCTAAATGGTCTGACGCCGCTAAAATTGCATTTTCCTCTCTAAAAGAGAGATTTACCTCGGCACCTGTTCTAATTCAACCTGATGTCTCCCAGCCTTTTATTGTTGAAGTTGATGCGTCGGAGGTGGGAGTGGGGGCTGTATTGTCTCAGGGTCCGTCTCCTGGCAAATGGCGTCCTTGCGCTTTCTTTTCCAAAAAATTATCTGCAGCAGAAAAGAACTATGATATTGGAAATAGGGAACTGTTGGCGATTAAACTGGCGTTTGAAGAGTGGCGTCACTTCTTAGAGGGAGCAATCCACCCCGTCACGGTAATTACGGATCACAAAAACCTTCTGTACCTAGAATCGGCTAAGCGTCTCACCCCTAGACAAGCTAGGTGGTCGCTATTCTTTACCAGATTTAACTTTGTAATCACCTATCGTCCTGGGGCAAAAAATACCAAGGCAGACGCATTGTCTCGTAGTTTCCCTGGAGGGGGTAATGTTAGTGATCCGGTACCTATTTTACAAAGAGGAGTGGTTGTCTCGGCTGTACACTCTGTTCTAGAGGGAAAGGTGTTAGAGGCCCAGGGGGACGCCCCGGCCTCTTGCCCCTCAGAGAAATTGTTTGTACCGTTAAACCTGCGTCTTGAGTTATTGAAGGAACATCATAATTCGGCACTTGCTGGGCACCCAGGTAGTAAAGCAACCTTGGAGCTATTGTCTCGTCGTTTTTGGTGGCCAAGGTTGCGTCAGGATGTAATAGATTTCGTGTCTACTTGTTCTACTTGTGCACGCGCGAAAGTCTCTCATACACGTCCAGCAGGGTCTTTATTGCCACTTTTCATCCCCAATAGACCATGGACACATCTATCAATGGATTTCATCACTGACTTACCTTTGTCTGCGGGTAAAACAGTTATCTTGGTAGTAGTAGACAGGTTTAGCAAAATGGTACACTTTATTGCGCTACCTGCACTTCCTAATGCTAAGACTCTTGCTCAGGTGTTTATCAGTGAAATCGTGAAGCTTCACGGGGTCCCTTCCGATGTGGTTTCGGATCGGGGAACCCAGTTTATTTCTAAGTTTTGGAAAGCTTTTTGTACCCGTTTAGGGGTACACTTATCCTTTTCCTCAGCTTTCCATCCTCAGTCGAATGGACAGACTGAGCGTACCAACCAAAACCTAGAAACATATTTAAGGTGTTTTGCGTCTGAAAACCAAGAGGTGTGGTCATCATATTTACCGTTAGCCGAGTTTGCCATAAATAATCGCCGTCAGGAATCCACTGGCAAGTCACCATTTCTTGGTGCATACGGTTTTCATCCCCAATTTTGTACTTTCAAAGAGGGGGGGTCTTCTGGGGTTCCCGAAGAGGAACGGTTTTCTTCATCTCTTTCATCGGTATGGCAGAAGGTGCAAGCTAACTTGAAAAATATGAGTGGTAAATACAAATGCATGGCCGATAAGAAACGGTCGCCAGGTCCGGACCTAGGAGTGAATGACTATGTGTGGTTGTCTACTAGGAATATTAAGTTGAAGGTTCCCTCTTGGAAACTGGGTCCTAGGTTCATTGGTCCTTATAAAATTGTAGCCGTCATTAACCCTGTGGCTTTTCGCCTGGAGCTACCTCAGACTTTTAAGATCCATAACGTCTTCCATAAGTCGTTGCTCAAGAAGTATGTTCCACCTCTAGAACCATCACCGCTGCCACCTCCTCCTGTTGTTGTGGATGGTAATCTGGAGTTTCAAATATCCAGAATTGTTGATTCTCGTCGGGTCCGCCGCTCTCTTCAGTATCTGGTGCATTGGAGGGGTTACGGTCCCGAGGAAAGAATGTGGGTTCCAGCGTCAGAGGTAAACGCCAACAGGTTGATTCAGGCTTTCCATGTCTCTCATCCGGAGAGACCTGGTCCTGAGTGTCCGGAGGCCCCTCGTGAAAGGGGGGGTACTGTCACGAGGGTGTCAAGAGCCACGTCTGACTCTGTTATACCCGGGGTCAGGAAGTCGCAGCGGGTGGCTGCGCGCTCTATGTCTAAAGATCACGGTGTTTCTTAGTGTTTGTTTTCTGTGTTTGCCTTGCTATCCTTTTTGTCTCACTCAGGGATCCGTAGCTTCTCCTCCTCAGCTGTTTCTTGTCTGCCACTCCCAAACTCCTTATATTCTCCTCTCACACTTCTCTTGTTGCCAGTTATAGAGCTTCCTGCCTGGACATCTATACTGACCCACTGGAGCTGAGAATCTGGTTGTTGTTCCAGAGTGCTACCCTCCGGATCCCTGTTGGGCTTTTGTTGTCTCCTGTTGTTGCCCACCTGGGATTATATGTTTAGTTTGTATTGTCTGTCCTCCCCTTGGTGTTTTCCTCTAGAGCTAGTGGTGCGGACTAGTGTTCCCACCGCCCTGTTCACTATCTAGGGCTCATCCTAGGGAAAGCCAGGGTTTTAGGCACGTGATCGGCGTACGGGTGAGGAACCCGTCTAGGGACGACAGGGCAGCCAGGTGCCAGACGCAAGGTGAGTCAGGGGTCACCACCTTCCCTCTCACTAGGGCAGGGCCTCCCTCTGTTCCTCCCTCCGTGTCACGTATGTGACAGTTACGCCGATCGTGATAGCAGATCGTTGAGTCCCCCACCTCCCACCAATTCTGCTACCACAAGCAACAGAAGCCACAGCAGCCATTATAGTATAATCAGCTTGATGGATAAGTTTTACCATGTGCTGCCCCACCAAAGAGGCCTAACTGACACCTGTCCCCTGTCCTTGTCCAAAAGGTCTTATAATGAACACATGAGCATCATAACTGAACCAAGCAGTCATGGAAGAAAACAGCCAGGTCTGATGATTCACTTTTTATTTGACATCATGTACACAGCCTGTCCGCTGCTTACTTGAGAAAGAAAAACACCAGGATGCACTATAGGTGTCACGGGCCGCCAAAGGCGCACTCGGTCTCCCATCAGCCGCAGACCTGCTGCTAAGCTTCGGGAGCGAGGATCTGTGTTTGGCCTCGTTCCCAGGGCGGCTTTGCTAGCTGGGAGGCTCCCTGCTCCTAGGTCTGCCTTGATCGCCGAGCTGATCACTCGGTGCTCGATTTGTTTGTCTGTCGGTCATGTGATGAATACAGGCAGCCTGCTGGCCACAGGTTGCCTGTTAATTTTAGATATCTGGTGATTGTTTTGTTCCTGCATACTTACCTGATCCTGTGTTCCCTGACGATTCTCTGCCTGCTCCTCCTGTACTGCGCATCTCTCCTGGTATCCCGACCCCGGCTTCCACCTGACGATTCTTTGCGGACTCCTGTTGTACTTTGTTTCTCTCCTGGTATTTGTCCTCGGCTTTTCCTGACTATTCTCTGCTCATTCCTTAGTACTGCGTAGCTCTCTAGGTATTGACCCAGTCCGTTCACGTTCCGTTATTTGTCTTGTCTGTCTTCCCAGCACGTATCCTAAGTTAGGGACTGCCGTCTAGTTGTCCCCTGTCATTAGGACTTGCGAGGCAAGTAGGCAGGGCCAGGGGTGAGGGTGGAGCGCAGTGGTCACTATCCTCCCCCCTGTGTGTAGTGTACGTTACCGTAACAATAGGAAGAAGAAAAGCTGGCAGAGGCAGTGTGATGCACTTGACACTATTGTGACATTTATGGGGATGTTAATTTAACATGTACCCCTGACAGAAATTCTCAGAATTTTTATTCAATCAAGCATCTGAGGGAAGTTCTGGAAACAGTCATATCCATGGAGGCCATACCCCACATCTTTGTATATATATATTAGTATTGTAGATTCAGTATAAGAGTACTCAATTTTTTATTTGCACTCAAGCTAGTGCTGTTTTAATTAGAGGAGAATATAACTGGATCCTAACTACACACAATAAAACACCACAAATTAATATCAGCAGAACCAGCCAATTTTACTGAGGCTGGCTAACTCTCTGATGCCTATGGGGATGTCCCGACTCTGCCAACAGATAATGTCGGGGGGGAAAAAGAATGGGGCATGTTTAATTCTTTATTTCTTAAGGTAGATAAGGCTCCTCCAGATGAGTTAGGCACCAGCATACTCCCCTCTTCTGATTCATAACACATGGGGCATCCATGGGTAGTAGCTATTGGCAGAATAAGTATTCATTTGACTGCGAACCCGAACTTTTCAGTAAAAGTTTGGGTTCGGGTTCGGTGTTCGGTGAGTTAATGGCGCTTTTTGAAAGGCTGCAGAGCAGCCAATCAACAAGCGTTTAACTTGTGTGCCCTTAAAAGCCATCACAGCCATGCCTACTAATTGCATGGCTGTGATTGGCCAGTGCAGCATGTGACCCAGCCTCTATATAAGCTGGAGTCACGTAGCGCTGCACGTCACTCTGCTGTGCTTAGTGTAGGGATAGGATGCTGCTGCTGTGAGGGAGAGAATAGAAAATAATCTGTTATTAGAAGTGCTTTTTAACTCTGCGATCTACAGCAATTTTGTTTTGTGGGCACAGTGCATAATCTTTTTAACCTGCCCTGAGCCCAGTGACACAGAAAAATAACTTAGTTAGTTTGGGTGGAAGCAGCTATTGTATGTAAGTTCTGTGCACCAGCGCAGCATATGTGCGTGTGTCACAGTCAAATAGAAGCTTGAAATACTGCAATTATATTCTGGGTTTAAAAAAATTACACATTTTTGGCAATACCCTGCATCTGGGGCCTATGCAGCATTTGTCAGTGTGCAATTTTAGCTTGAAATACTGCAATCATTTTCTAGGTTTTAAAAAACACCCTTTTTGGGCAAAATACTAAATTTAACAGCCCTTGCTGCATCTGTCAGTGTGAAATACAATTGTTATATATTGCTGTCATATTCTATTATTAAAAAAAACATCATTTAGGGCAAAATCCTAATTTTGCAGCGTTTGTTGCATCTCTCATTGTTAAACACAAGCTTGAAATACAGCAATATTTTCTGGGTTTAAAAAATCACCCATTTTGGCAATACCCTCCATCTGGGGCATATGCAGGTTTTGTCAGTGTGCAATTTAAGCTTGAAAAACTGCAAAAATGTTCAGGGTTTTAAAAAACACCCTTTTTGGGCAAAATACTACATTTTACAGCCCTTGCTGCATCTGTCAGTGTGAAATACACACGTTAGATACTGCTTTTATCTTCTGTTATTAAAAATAAAACACCCATTTTGGGAAAAATACGAAATTTGCAGCCTTTGCTGCATCTGTCAGTGTGAAATACAAGCGTTATATACTTCTGTCATATTCTGTTATTAAAAAAAACACCCATTTTGGGCAAGATCCTAAATTTGTGGAGAATGAGTAGAGCGTTGATTAAGGGACGTGGCCCCGGTTGTGGTGCTGCTGTTGGAGGTCCTGTCACAGGGAGAGGTCGTGGTCGATCTGTGGCAGCTACATGCACAAGTGAAACACCTTCCTCAGGTGCGAGTAGGTGACAGAACCTTCAGCGGTATTTGGTCGGGCCTAATACAGCTCTACGAATGGTGAGGCCAGAACAAGTACAGGCAATAGTAGATTAGGTTGCTGACAGTGCCTCTAGTTCCTTCACATTGTCTCCTACCCAGTCTCCTGCTGAAAGATCAGAGTTAGCACCTGCAGCCGATGTCCATCAGTCTTTCACCTCACACCCTTGCAAATCAGGCAAGCAGCTTAACCCCCAAATCATGCAACAGTCTCTTCTGATTTTTGATGACTCTTTTAGCAGAGTTTCCCAGGGCCATCCACATAGCCCTGCCCCAGAAGTGGAAGAGATGCCCAACCACTTATGTTTCAAAATGAGTACATGGGAGGACCACCACAGAATGTCTCGGATGATGACGAAAGACAGGGGCCAACTGCTGTGGCTTTCTGCAGTGTGCAGACAGACAAGGAGGGCAGGAGTGAAGACTGGGTGGAAGATGATGTGGAGGACGATGAGGTCCTCGACCCCACATGGAATCAAGGTCATGCGAGCTGCGTAGTTCGGAGGAAGAGGCAGTGGTCGCACAGTGCCACCAACACAGCAGAATAGGGAGCAGGGTGCAAAAGCGGAGCGACAGTCCCCTAGACAGTACGCCTGCTACTGCCCAACGCAGTAAGGGACCGAGCACACCAAAGCCAGCTCCAAGGAGTTCCTTGGCGTGGCAGTTCTTCAGACAATGTGCTGACGACAAGACACGAGTGGCTTGCACGCTGTGCAATCAGAGCCTGAAGCGAGGCATAAATGTTCTCAACCTGAGCACAACCTGCATAACTAGGCATCTAAGTGCCAAGGACGAGCTGAAGTGGAGTAGACACTTCAAAAGCCAAGAATGGTCTCTGGCTCCTCCTGCTTCCTCTTCTGCTGCAGTCTCGGCCTCTTCATCCACCTCTGGAGTGACAGTGCCACCTTCCACCCCGCAAACAGAGGCTCTGCCAGCAACACCACTACCTGGGTCACCAAGCAACTCCACAATGTCCCACGGAAGCATTCAGCTGTTTATCTCCCAAACACTGGAGCGGAAGAGGAAGTACCCGCCTACCCACCCGCGATCCCTGGCTCTAAATGCCAGCATTTCAAAATTACTGGCCTTTGAAATGCTGTCATTCCTTCTGGTGGAGACGGAGAGTTTTAAAAGCTTTATGGCGGTGGCTGTCCCACAGTATGTCTTGCCCAGCCGCCACTACTTTTCCAGATGAGAAATCCCATCCCTGCACAACCAAGTGGGTGACAAAATCAGGTGTGCACTGCTCAACGCCATCTGTGGCACGGTCCACCTCACTACGGATACGTGGACCAGTAAGCCATGGTCAGGGCCGTTATATCTCACTAACAGCACACTGGGTAAACAGCAGTGTCGACTGGGCCTGAGGCGGATATTAGTTTGGCGCATGTCCTTCCACCACCGAGGATTGCAGAGTGATTCAGTTTGCCTCCTGTTGCTTCCTCCTCCTACTTCGCTTCCTCATCTTCTACCGGCTCCTCATCCAGTCAGCGTAATACCTTTACCACCAACTTCAGCACAGCCAGGGGTAAACGACAGCAGGCAGTTTTAAAACGTATCTGTTTGAGGGACAAACCTCACACTGCGCAGGAGCTGTGGACGGGCATGGAACAACAGAACGATGAGTGGTTGGTGCCAGTGAGCCTCAAGCCCGGCCTGGTGGTGTGCGATAATGGGCGAAATTTGTAGCAGCTTTGGGACTAAGCCGGTTTGACGCACGTCTCTTGCCTGGCGCATGTGCTGAATTTGGTGGTGCAGAGGTTCCTTAAATTTTTTTCCGATATGTCAGAGCTGCTGCAGAAAGTGTGGGCCATCTGTGCACGCTTTCGGTGTTCTCACCCTGCTGCTGCTTCGCCTGTCAGCGTAACTTCGGCCTTTCCGCTCACCACCTCATATGTGACGTGCCCACAAGGTGGAACTCCACCTTACACATGCTGGCCAGACTGTGTGAGCAGCAGCAGGCGATAGTGGAGTTTCAGCTGCAGCACGCACGGGTGAGTGGCTCTGCTGGAACAGTACCACTTTACTACCAATGACATGCGAGACCTGTGTTCCTTGTTTCGCTGTTTCGAGTACTCCACCAACATGGCTAGTGCTGATAATGCCGTTCTTATCGTTACTATTCCACTTCTATGCCTCCTTGAAAAAATGCTTTTGGCGATGATGGAAGAAGATGTGCCATAGGAGGAGGAAGAGGGATAATTTCATAGGGTTTCCGGCCAGTCATTCACAAGTGGCTCCGAGGGTGGCTTCCTGGACCCACAAATGCTAGGTACACAATTGTGGAGGAGGAGGAGTTGGAGGAGGAGGAGGAACCATGTTCACAGCAGGGTGGCACCCAAACCAGCTCATGGTTCACACTGGTGCGTGGCTGGGGGATACAGAGGACACAGACGATACACCTCCCACAGAGGACAGCATTTTGTTGCCTCTGGGCAGCCTGGCACACATGAGCGCTTACATGCTGCAGTGTCCCTGCAATGACCGCAGAGTTACCCACATTCTAACTCGTGCTGATTTATGGGTGGCCATGCTGCTGGATCCACGTTACAACGTACCGTCCTTAATTCCGTCACTGGAGCGTGATTGTAGGATGCGCGAGTACAAGCGCACGCTGGAAGACGCGCTGCTGGTGGAGGCACAGGGCAAAGGCAGAGCAGGAGTAAGAGGTCGCCAATGCAGCTGTGGCACCACCAGCACCTCAGGTTTTCATGGCCGAAATGTGGAATAGCTTTGTCAGCACGTCACAACAACCAGCACTGATATGGAACGTCTTAGCAGGAGGCAGCATTTCAGCAACATGGTGGAGCAGTATATGTGCACACGCCTACACATACTGAATGACGGGTCTGCCCCCTTCATCTTCTGGGTCTCCAAATTGGGCACATGGCCCGAGCTTGCCCTTTATGCCTTGGAGGTAGCAGCCAGTGTATTATCTGAATGTGTGTTTAGCACGGCAGGGGCATTATCTCAGACAAGCGCAGCCGCCTGTCCACAGCCAATGTGGACAAGCTCACGTTCATTAAATTGAACCAGGCATGGATCCCACAGGACTTGTACTGTACCTTGTGCAGAATAGACATAGGCAATGAAAAACCCCTACTCTGCATAGGTGACAGGGACTTAGATTTAAAAAATTCGTCTTTAATTGGCCCTTTATTCGATCCTTCTGTTTTAATTACTTTTGCCACATTTCCGCTCGATCACATTGCAGCCATCGACCTCCCTTGGATGTGGTCTCCCTTTCTCACGCTCCCTCTCCGGCGCGGAACTCTGATTCGCCGCTAACCATAAATAACATGGTAAGCGCAGAAAAGAACATCGAAAGTTGATAGAGAAGATATCCAATTGGATCGTGGACGTCAGAAGGCAGAAGTTATCTAGAGTTAACAAAGCGGCAGCAGGGCCTCTCCTAACATTTCCAAATCCAAAATACCCCAGTGACATTCCCTATAATTTTTTATTAATCATTCCAATAACAGGGCATATTAAGAGTCCTGAATTGTTATTTATCGTCACTACCTCCCCGAGTCGGGAGTGGGCAATTGCCGTGTGCCCCCTCCTTTCATTTGATCCTTCCACTTTGATAAGTTCTCCCACATGTCTGCTCGATCACATTTAATTTCATACATTGACCTCCCTTGGAGGTGGTATCTATTACTCACGCTCCCTTTCCGGCGTGGAACCCTTATTCGCAGATAACTGTGATTAACATGGTAGGCGCAGAAAAGGACATCGAAAGTTGATAGAGCAGATATCCAATTGGATTGTGGACCTCACTGGGACGTGCAACATGGTGGAGCAGTATGTGTGCACTCGCCTACACGTATTGACTGATGGGTCTGCCCCTTCAACTTCTGGGTCTATAAATTGGGCATGTGGCCTGAGCTTGCCCTTTACCCCTTGGAGGTGCTGGCCTGCCGTGCAGCCAGTGTATTGTCTGAACTTTTATTTAGCATGGCTGGAGGGGGTTATCACAGGTTATATTTCCTAATGTTTTAGGGTGTACCCTAATTAAAAAAATTAATTAAAAAAATAAAACCAAAAAGCAGCGTAGGCTACCTTCTCATCCTCCACCGCCACTTCCACCCACACAGCCACATCCACCGCCTCCTCAACCTCCTACTACATATGGACCTCGTCCTCCAAGATCAAGATTATTCTTTTTTTTATTTTTACGTATTTTATGTATTTTGAAGTCATTTCCTTATCCACATTTGTTTGCAGAGCACTTGCCATGCCCTTAACCACATTTTGCTGCCATTTGCAGCACTCTAGCCCTTTCCATAACTTTTTTTACAGCCATTTTAGTGCTCCAAAGTTCGGGTCCCCATTTACTTTAATAAAGTTTGGGGTCAAGTTCAGGTCAAGTTCAGGTCCAGAACTCGAAATTTTTTGTGAAGTTTGGCTGAACCCGTCGAACCCGAACATCCAGGTGTCCGCTCAACTCTATTAATTAAATATAATCAAAACACATTGGCCCCTAGGGTGCTTCTACATATTCAGTTGTTGTTTCATGTATTTCTTGAAGCCCAAAAACAGGGGTGGGTTCAAAAAAACAGGTAAGATGGTATATATCCTTTATTATTTCTATCTATTTATGATCCACCTGATTTTTGCTTCAAAAACTACATAAAGACATACTGGAAGGTCCCTTAGATTAGGAGCAGTGATGGACGAACATCGGCGGGCCCCATTCGCTTTAATGGCAGGCAAAACTGAAAAAACTTCATGTCATATTTGCAGCCCCAAATACTTACTAGAAGTGCACAAATAGTCCCACAACATGAACAGTGACATACCAGAGGAGGATCAATGGCAAAAAGGCCCACAAAATATATTTATTTTAATTAGGGGCCATTTTTATACGTCTTAAAGGCAGACTCAAAAATGTGCCCTGCTGTGCCCTCAAGCCATGGGAGTACGGGCCCCAAAAAGTAGGCATTCACCTGTCAGAAAAGAACAAGTGATTATTTGTCTGGAGATATATTAGACAGTCAGTGGATAACAATTTTACTGTAGGCCAGTGGAGTACAGGTCCCAAAAATTATGCATTCACTGACAAAAAGAACAAGTGATTATGTGGCTGGAGGTATATTAGACAGTCAGTGGATAACAATTTTACTGCAGGCCAGTGGAGTACAGGCCCCAAACATTAGGCATTCACCTGACAGAAAAGAACAAGTGATTATGTGGCTGGAGGTATATTAGACAGTCAGTACATAACCATTTTACTGTAGGCCAGTGAAGTACAGGCCCCAAAATTTTTTAATTCACCTGACAAAAAAAAAAAAAAAGTGATTATGTGGCTGGAGGTATATTAGGCAGTCAGTGAATAACAATTTTACTGCAGGCCAGTGGAGTACAAACCCCAAACATTAGGCATTCACCTGACAGAAAAGAACAAGTGATTATGTGGCTGTAGGTATATTAGAAAGTCAGTGGATAGCAATTTTACTGTAGGCCAGTGGAGTACAGGCCCCAAAAATTATGCATTCACCTGATAGAAAAGAACAAGTGATTATGTGGCTAGAGGTATATTAGACAGCCTGTGAATAACAATTTTAATGCAGGCCAGTGGAGTACAGGCCAAAACATTAGGCATTCACCTGACAGAAAAGGCCTTTTATGCCGCTGTATATACATAAGACAAGGACCATTCTATGTTCTGAGTAATGGTGAATATGTGTGGGCTGGCATGAGGGAATTCAATAACACGTGGTCGTCACAGGTATTGAATTCCTCCGAAATCCATGCCTCATTAATTTGTAGAAATGTGAGGTAGTCCACACTGTCGTAAGCTAGGCGAGTGCTCTTATCAGTCATGATCCCCCCTGCTTCTCTGAACGTCCTTTCGAACAGGACTCTTGGCGAGGGGCAAGCCAATGTGCCAGCTCTGCCAACAGGTCAACCCTGCACACCCAGTAGTCCAGGGGTTGATCGCTTCTCAGAGCGTCCACATTGGCCATTAACCCTATGTAGTCAGACACCTGTCGGTTTAGGTGTTCCCTGAGGCTGGATACGGAGAACGGCTGTGGATGGTTTGGCTGCAAGAATGATCTCATATTCAAAGTGACCAACACATCTTCAAACCGCCTTCTTCATGCCCGCGCGGTAGGATTGGTACCCGCACCTGTTTTGCTGTGGGTGGAAATTCCTCTGCCAGCACATGCAACAGCAGAATGCAGCATCTTTCACAGAAAAGCCTGGAAATACTGCATTCTGACAGCCCTCTGTGATGCTGGTAACATGTCGGCCATTTTGTGTTTGTACCAGGGGTCTAAGTACGTTGCCACCCAGTACTGGTCCTTGCCCTTTATGTTTTTATACGGGGGTCCCTCTTCAAACACTGGAGCATAAAGACCTGCATTTACACTAAACTGAAAGCGGTGAAGCGCCCTGGCTCCTGCTTATCACTCAGGAGAATGTCATCCTTAGTCTCCTCCCCCCAGTCACGGACAACACCAAGGATCCCAAAAAAGTTTAAAGTCCCCATCAAAGCCTGCTCTTCTTCTTCCTCCTCCTCCTCACTCCAGCCACCATCCTCCTCTGACTCCTCTTCAGACTCCTGCTGACTTGTCTCAGATGGAGAAGACCCCCTGAGAATTCATTCAGCATTGCGACTACCTCATCTTCAAGCTCCTGCTCCTCGACGGCTTGATCAATGACACAACGCAATGCACGCTCCAGAAAGGCATAAGGTACAATGTCACTGATGGCACCCTAGCTGTGACTGACTAGTTTGGTGATCTCATCAAATGGCTGCATAAGTCTGCATGCATTGCGCATGAGCAGCCACTGACGTGGTGAAAAGATACTAAGCTCCCCAGAATCTGTCCGGCCGCAGAGTTCGTACAGGTAGTCATTAGCGGTATGTTTCTGCTGGAGCAGCCTATCAAGCATATAGAAGGTGGAGTTCCAGTGCGTCGCGCATTTACAAATCAGATGTCTGACGGGCAGCTGGTGTCACCGCTGAATGTCAGCAAGGCGAGCCATGGCCGTGTAATATCTTTTAAAATCGCCAGAGATTTTCCTGGCCTGCCGCAAGATGTCCTGGACCATGGGGTATTTGGCCACAAATCATTGCACTACTAAGTTCAGGACGTATGCCATGGATGGCACGTGTGTCATTTTGCCCTGTTTCAGCGTGCTCAGCAGATTGGCACCGTTGTCGCACACCACTTTACCAACTGTGAAATTGAGCGGCCTGTGACCGCAGAGCTGAAAGCAGTAAAGGACCAGTGTGGCTCTTAGATTCCAGACACAACAGCCGCAGCACAGTATGGCAATGTCTCACCTGGCTCGTCGAATAGGTTCTGGGGATCTTGGGGGGTGCAGTGGAAGAGGAAGTAGCAGTGAAAAAGGAGGAGTCAGCCGAGGAGGAGACGGAGGGTGGAGTAAGAGGAGGAGTAGAAGAGGCAAGCCTGCATGCAATCCATGGCGGTAACACCAAATCCACACGGGTCCCAAGGGTTACATGCTTGAGATATATTCACTTGCCGCTGAACGTGGCCATATAGCTCTGGGATGACCTTCTGGGAGAAATATTTATTTCTGGGGACATTCCATCATTGCAGTGTGCCAAATTTTCTAAAGACCTCAGAGTCCAACAGGTTTATATGGCAGTAGTTGGTGGGCTAGCAGTTCCGACAAGTTTGGCTTTGTGGGTTCTGATGGTGTTGCTCCAACTGGGCTCGGTGATGGGAGGCCAGGTGCCTTCTTAAGGCGGTCATCCCTAGGTGAGTGTTGGGCTTACCGCAACTTATGAGTTGACAGCAGGCTGCAGATGGCAACACTATTGTCAGCAGCTGACACGTTAAAAAAGCCCACACTGCGATGCCATTTGCCGGTGTCCTGGGAGTGCAAGATGTGACATTGCATGGTGGATGGCTCATCCAGATACATTTGCAATCTGCTTTTTGCCTCCTGTGCACTGCGAGTTCTGCCTGCTTCTCCTCCTTCTCCTCCCTATCTGCTGCTCAGTCTCTCCCTCTGAACTCCCCTCCTCTTCTTCTCTTGTGGGCAGCCATGTGACGTCCATCGGCACGTCATCATTGTCACCTTCACCACTAACATTAGAGATCTCTAAGTAGGCAGCAACAGCGGGGACCTCCCTCCTTGGGCTGATCTGAGTACTGTTGTCAGACCTCTCGGTGGCGGCTGTTGCTACCTCCTCTTCTTTATCAGATGCCAAGAAAGAGGTAAGGTCCTTTGACTCGAGTGCAGGGGCTATGGTGGTGGTGGTGTCTTTGGGGGTGCACATAGCAGAGAGTGAGGAGGGTGCAGAAAAAGAGAATGAGGATGGTGTAGAAGCGAAAGGCTGAGTGAGCCACTCAACTAAATCTGGTGCATCCTTTGACGTAATCGCAGGCACCTTCTCCAACTTCCCACTTATACATCGGCCTTGTGCACCTGCCCAACCCCTACCACTTCTGCGGAACGGCCTGCCTCTTCCTCTGCCTGTCATTTTCAAAATGACGCTGTGCCAAAATCTCTAGAGATGAGCAGTATTTGTGGAAGCAAGTATATCGCAGGCCTCAATCAGTTTTTTGTGGAAGCAGGTATATCGCACCCCTCAATCAGTATTTTGTGGAGGCAGGTATATCGCACCTCTCAATCTGTATTTTGTGGAAGTAGGTATATCAAACCCCTTAATCAGTATTTTGTGGAAGCAGGTATACCGCAGGCCTCAATCAATATTTGGTGGAAGCAGGTATATTTCACCCCTTAATCAGTGTTTTGTTGAAGCAGGTATATAGAACTAGTGATGTCCCGAACTATTCACCGGCGAACAGTTCACGGCGAACACGGCTTGTTCGCGTTCGCCGCGGCGGGCGAAACATATGCGATGTTCGGTCCGCTCCCTATACATCATCATTGAGCAAACTTTGACCCTCACAGTCAGCAGACACATTCCAGCCAATCAGCAGCAGACCCTCCCTCCCAGATACTCCCACCTCCTGGACAGCATCCATTTTAGATTCATTCGGAAGCTGCATTCTTAGTGAGAGGAGGGACAGTGAAGCTGCTGCTGATTTAATAGGGAAATCCACAGACTCATCTGCTGTAAGGACAGCGTCCTGACAGCACCCTAAAAATCCCTTTTTAGGGCTGGCACGTCAGTCTTTTTTTTTTTATATATATATATATATATATATATATATTGCTGTTGCCTGCCCATGTGTGAGAGGCTGCAGGTCCACAGACTGTACTGTGTGCACACCATTCATACAGGGTGTCACAATACCTTGCAAAAGAAAACTAAAGTAAATTTATTTTTCTCTGTGATATAATCGCAGTTGCAAGCCAGTGAGTGTCTGGCCCACAGACTTGTACTGTGGCCACTGGCCAGGCCACCACTCATACCGTTACAGGGTGTCACAATACCTTGCAGATAAAAAAAAGTCAATTTATTTTTTCTCTGTGATATAATCCCAGTTGCAAGCCAGTGAGTGTCTGGCCCAGAGACTGTACTGTGGCCACTGGCCAGGCCACCACTCATACCATTACAGGGTGTCACAATACCTTGCAGATAAAAAAAAGTCAATTTATTTTTTCTATGTGATATAATCGCAGTTGCAAGCCAGTGAGTGTCTGGTCCATAGACTGTACTGTGGCCACTGGCCAGGCCACCACTCATACCGTTACAGGGTGTCACAATAGCTTGCAGATAAAAAAAGTGAATTTATTTTTTCTCTGTGATATAATCGCAGTTGCCAAACAGTGAGAGGCTGCAGGCTGCACACCAGTTCATACAGGGTGTCACAATACCTTGCAGATAAAACTAAAGTCAATTTATTTTTTCTCTGTAATAAATATAATTGCAGTTGCAAGCCAGTGAGTGTCTGGCCCACAGACTGTACTATGGCCAGTGGCCAGGCCACCACTCATACCGTTACAGGGTGTCACAATACCTTGCAGATAAAAAAAAGTCAATTTATTTTTTCTCTGTGATATAATCGCAGTTGTAAGCCAGTGAGTGTCTGGCCCACAGACTGTACTGTGGCCACTGGCCAGGCCACCACTCATACCGTTACAGGGTGTCACAATACCTTGCAGATAAAACTAAAGTCAATTTATTTTTTCTCTGTAATAAATATAATCGCAGTTGCAAGCCAGTGAGTGTCTGGCCCACAGACTGTACTGTGGCCACTGGCCTGGCCACCACTCATACCGTTACAGGGTGTCACAATACCTTGCAGATAAAAAAAGTCAATTTATTTTTTCTCTGTAATAAATATAATCGCAGTTGCAAGCCAGTGAGTGTCTGGCCCACAGACTGTACTGTGGCCACTGGCCAGGCCACCACTCATACCGTTACAGGGTGTCACAATACCTTGCAGATAAAACTAAAGTCAATTTATTTTTTCTCTGTAATAAATATAATTGCAGTTGCAAGCCAGTGAGTGTCTGGCCCACAGACTGTACTGTGGCCACTGGCCAGGCCACCACTCATACTGTTACAGGGTGTCACAATGCCTTGCAGATAAAAAAAGTCAATTTATTTTTTCTCTGTAATAAATATAATCGCTGTTGCAAGCCAGTGAGTGTCTGGCCCACAGACTGTACTGTGGCCACTGGCAAGGCCACCACTCATACCGTTACAGGGTGTCACAATACCTTGCATATATAAAAAAGTCAATTTATTTTTTCTCTGTAATAAATATAATCGCAGTTGTAAGCCAGTGTGTGTCAGGCCCACACAGACTGTACTGTGCCCACTGCCCACCACTTATATAGGGTGGCACAGTACCTTGCACGCATAGTACCACTTATCTAAAAACAAATAACAGGCAGAGGCATGCCGCCCCACAGGGGCCGTCGTGGTTATGGTGCTGTGATTTCCACTGGCCCTGGAATAATGCCCAGTGTTCAGAGGCCACGTACCCTGAACCCCAAAAATTCGGAGAAAATAGTTGACTGGCTTACACAGGACACCCAATTTTCAACAGCTTCAGCTAAGAACCTTGACGCACCATCCTCCTCCAGCTCAGCTTCGGTCACCTGCTCTCAAGTTACCACTCTCCCGCCCGCCGCCACCACCACCACTACCACCACAGACACCACAGCCGGTTTACTTGATCCGTCAGAGGAGTTATTTACACATCAGTTGGATGAAATTAGTGATGTGCAACCATTATTGCCAGAGGATGTAGATAACAGGGATATGTCTCAGTCAGGCAGGATTACACACATGGACGTACAGTGTGATGATGATGATGATGATGTTGTACCAGCTGCTGCTTCCTTTGCTGAGGTGTCAGATAAAAGTGAAGTGATTGATGATGACGATGTGTCCGTGGATGCCATGTGGGTGCCTGCTCGAAGAGAAGAATAAGAGGGGGAAAGTTCAGAAGGGGAGACAGAGAGAAGGAGGAGACGAGTTGGAAGCAGGGGGAGGTCATCGCAAGGAGCTAGTGGCACAGTCAGACAGCATGTATCGGCACCCGGGGTCAGCCAGCACGCCAATCAACGCATGCTGTTGCCACCACCAGAATGCCGTCATTGCAAAGCTCAGCAGTGTGGCATTTTTTTTTGTGTCTGCCTCTGATAACAGCAACGCCATTTGCAACCTGTGCCAAAAGAAACTGAGTCGTGGGAAGTCCAACACCCACCTCGATACAACTGCTTTTCGAAGGCACATGATCTCACATCACAAACGCCAATGGGATCAACACATGAGTACAAGCAGCGCACAAACTCAAAGCCACCATCCTCCTCCTGGTCCAGCATCTTCCCTTGCCTGGCGTTTGACAGCTGGCTTGACGGAACTCTTAGCCCACCAGCTTTTACCACACCAGCTGGTGGAGTCTTTTTTTTTCAAAAAAGGCAATCTTAAACCTCTACTCTGTTATTGAAAAGGAAGTTGTGTCATCTCTGGCATACAGTGTTGGGGCAAGGGTCCATCTGACCACTGATACCTGGTCTGCAAAGCACGGTCAGGGCAGGTATATCACGTACACTGCGCATTGGGTCAACCTGCTGACGGCTGACAAGCATGGAATGCGTGGCTCTGCAGCGGAGTTGGTGACACCACCACGACTAGCAGGCAGGCCTACTGCCACCTCCTCTACTCCTCCTACTCCATCCTCTTTGATAACCTCCTCGGCTGAGTACTCTTCTGCTGCGGCGTCTGGCTGCACATCAACTGAATCCCCCCAGCTCCCCAGGGGCTATTCCACATCCCGGATACGACAGTGTCACGCTGTCTTGGGGTTGACTTGCCTGAAATCAGAGAGCCATACCAGACCAGCACTCCAGTCTGCCCTGAACGCACAGGTGGATCAGTGGCTGACCCCGCACCAACTGGAGATCGGCAAAGTGGTATGTGACAATGGAAGCAATTTGTTGGCGGCATTGAATTTGGGCAAGTTGACACATGTGCCGTGCATGGCACATGTGTTAAATCTCATTATACAACGCTTTTTGTCTAAGTACCCAGGCTTACAGGAAGTCCTCAAGCAGGCCAGGAAGGTGTGTGGCCATTTAAGGCCTTCCTACACTGCCATGGTGCACTTTTCCAATATTCAGCGGCGAAACAACATGCCAGTGAGGCGCTTGATTTGCGACAGCCCGACACGTTGGAATTCAACACTCCTAATGTTCGACCACCTGCTCCAACAAGAAAAAGCCGTCAACGAGTATTTGTATGACCGGGGTGCTAGGACAGCCTCTGCGGAGCTGGGATTTTTTTTGCCACATTACTGGACGCTTATGCAATGCCTGTAGGCTCATGCGTCCTTTTGAGGAGGTGACAAACCTAGTCAGTCGCACTGAAGGCACCATCAGCGACCTCATCCCATTTGTTTTCTTCCTGGAGCGTGCCCTGCGAAGAGTGCTGGATCAGGCTGTAGATAAGCGTGAAGAGGAAGAGTTGTGGTCACCATCACCACCAGAAACAGCCTTGTCATCATCGCTTGCCGGACCTCCAGCAATGCTGGAAGAGGAGTATGAGGAAGAGGAGTCAGAGGAGGAATGTGGCTTTGAGGAGGAGGAAGACCAACCACAGCAGGCATCCCAGGCTGCTTGTTGTTGTCACCTATCTGGAACCCGTGGTGTTGTACGTGGCTGGGGGGAAGAACAGACCGACATCAGTGAGGACGAGGAATGAGAAATGAGTAGCTCGGCATCCAACCTTGTGCAAATGGGGTCTTTCATGCTGTTATGTCTGTTGAGGAACCCTCGTATAAAAAGGATGAACGAGAACAACCTGTACTGGGTGGCCACGCTACTAGACCCCAATATAAGCAGAAAGTGGCGGAAATGTTACCAAATTACTGAAAGTCGGAAAGGATGCAGTAGTTCAAAACCAAACTAAAAAATATGCTTTGCACAGCTTATAAGGGGGATGTCACAGCACAACGGGAATCTAACTGGGGAAGAGGTGAAAGTAATCCTCCTCCTACCATAACCACGGTGGCAAGGACAGGACGCTTTACAGATGTGTTCTTGATGGAGGACATGCAAAGCTTTTTCAGTCCTACACATCGCCACAGCCCTTCGGGATTCAGCCTTAGAGAACGACTCGACCGACAGGTAGCAGACTACCTCGCCTTAACTGCAGATATCGACACTCTGAGGAGCGATGAACCCCTTGACTACTGGGTGTGCAGGCTTGACCTGTGGCCTGAGCTATCCCAGTTTGCGATAGAACTTCTGGCCTGCCCCGCTTCAAGTGTCCTGTCAGAAAGGACTTTCAGTGCAGCAGGAGGCATTGTCACTGACAAGAGAAGTCACCTCGGTCAAAAAAGTGTTGATTACCTCACCTTCATTAAGATGAATGAGGCATGGATCCCGAAAGGACTGACAGTGGGGGATACGTTTGACTAACAAAAGGCCTGATGACATGCCTTGGCCTCAAAATGGTCCCCACGCTGCTGTATTTAATGTCTGCATACCGGATGACTTTCGTGAATTCTCCACCACCAACTAGGGTTCAAGCCGCAATGTTTTAGTCACCTTTCTGCCTTTCTACAACAGCGGCTGCAACAATACCATTATTTTTCAGGCATGTGTACATTCCTAATTTTTCTGTCCTCTGGTGCTGCACTGATGCAAAAACAAAACAAAAAAAGGCACATACAAGTGTCAATTCCCCTTCGTGATCGTTACCTTGTTGTGGTGAAGGGGCTTGTGTATCACAATGAAGCGATCATCACCTCTATGAGTGTGTTGGCAATATGTTGCCACACCCCAGATGATAAGGCCGTTGCTTCATTATGATCATACCAAAAGCGATCGGCAGGATAATTTTTCATAAAAAAAACATTTATTTTTTTTATTTTTTTTAAGTTGTATGGGTTTTTAATACATAAAATAAAAAAAATCATAATAAAGTCTCTTAATAGTTTATTAGAAATAATGCAGACAATTAAAATAATGCAGACAATTAAAAAAAAGTACAGAGCTCAGAACAAAATTATTTCAGGATGTTGTAATGGTACGTTAATTCGACAATGGTTAATCAATTCGACACACGTCCTCGGATAGGGGACGTAACAGGGATTAAACTAATAGGAATAGTACTAGTTAAAGGGAACCGGTCACCGGGATTTTGGGTATAGAGCTGAGGACATGGGTTGCTAGATGGCGGCTAGCACATCAGCAATACCCAGTCCCCATAGTTCTGTGTGCTTTTATTGTGTGAAAAAAACGATTTGATACATATGCAAATTAACCTGATATGAGTCCTGTAGGTGAGATGAGTCAGGGACAGGACTCATCTCAGGTTAATTTGCATATGTATCAAATCGGTTTTTTGACACAATAAAAGCACACAGAGCTATGGGGACTGGATATTGCAGAAGTGCTAGCGGCCATCTAGCAACCCATGTCCTCAGCTCTATACCCAAAATCCCGGTGACAGGTTCCCTTTAAGACACCACTCATATAGGGTTTCACAGCACATTGCTCCGTGCACGCGCTGTGCCCCAACTTGGGAGTAAGAGAACCGACCAAGCTGCTTTTTCCATCTCCCGGTTCCTAAAATCAATTCAGTTTGGTGTATCAGAGTTTGGTCTGTCACTGTGAAGGCAGTCGAAGGTTTTTTTTTCCACAAAAGGCAATCCCTGATATGGGACATAACAGGGATTAAACTGATGAGAAGAGAACTACAGAAAATACCACTCATATTGGGTGTGAGAGTAAATTGCACGGCTCAGATGCAGTGACCATGGATTCAAACAAAGGGGAGGGAGCCAGCGTTTTTTTAACCATCTCCCCGTTCGAAAAATCAATTCAATAAATGGACCTCAAGTTGGGGACGTAACAGGGATTAAACTGATGAGAAGAGAACTGCAGAAAATAACACTCATATCAGGTGTGAGAGTAAATTGCACGGCGCAGACGCAGTTACCGTGGATTCAAACAAAGGGGAGGGAGCCTTAAAAGGGGAGTTTAGTCTGTCAATGTCTGTGAAGCGGGGTAACCCTTACACTACCTAATCGATACAACATCATACCTGATCGTATACACACACTGGATGTTTTAAACCACGTTGTTCAAAAAAATTTAGGATTGTTAGGTGATTTATGCCCTTTATGGATTAAAACCCAACTCTGCGTCAACTATGTAATTTTCCATGGGAGTTTTGCCATGGATCCCCCTCCGGCATGCCACAGTCCAGGTGTTAGTCCGCTTGAAACAACTTTTCCATCACTACTGTGGCTAGAAAGAGTCCCTGGGGGTTTTAAAATTTGCCTGCCTATTGAAGTCTATGGCGGGATGCCCGATTCGCCCGTTCGCGAACATTTGAGGAAATTCATGTTCGCCGTTCGCGAACTGAAAATTTTATGTTCGCGACATCTCTATATAGAACCTGTTAATCAGTATTTTGTGGAAACAGGTATATCCCACCTCTCAGTCAGTATTTTGTGGAAGAAGGTATATTTAACCCCTTAATCAGTGTTTTGTGGAAGCAGGTATCTCACACCCCTCAATCTATATTTTGTGAAAGCAGTTATATATCGCACCCCTCAATTTGTATTTTGTGGAAACAGGTATATAGAACCCCTTAATCAATATTTGGTGGAAGCAGGTATGTTGCACCCCTCAATCTGTATTTTGTGGAAGCAGGTATACCGGAGCGCCTCAATTAGTATTTTGTGGAAACAGGTATATAGAACCCCTTAATCAATATTTGGTGGAAGCAGGTATATCAAACCCCTTAATCAGTATTTTGCTGAAGCAGGTATATCGCACCCTTCAATCAGTTTTTTTGGGGGCAACTAATATTCACACCCGTTGCAAATAGTTGTTCCAATAATGCTTGTCTCTCTATATACCTGCGGTATCGCAGCAGAACTGCACACAAATGCTGCACAATACAAATACAGTCCCTGACAAAAGTCTTGTCGCTTGTGTACAAATTGACCTGAAGTTAAAATATATTTCCACTAAAATATATTTCTAATCAAGATTTTGTTACAAGAAATAGGTCATTTTAATCCCAACAGCTTTTGTAATAATGTTTCAGTGCAAAACGAAACTGACAAAAAGTATTCTAATATTCACAGCTTGGTAAAGCCCATTGAGTCAATTTTTGCCAAGACATACTGTAAGTGTTGTCGCCTTGTCATATGAGCTTCACCTATGACTAATAATGGTTCAATTATGTCTCAGGTGTGTATAACTAGAACTCCAGTACACTAGACCTTCACATCAACTGCAACTAGACCTCTGCAAACATGCCTAAGATTCACCCGGAGACTAAAGTGTTGATTATCAAGAGGCTGAAGACCAGATCCACTGCTGATGTGTCAGACACCTTCAATGTGTCTAAGCGTCAAGTTCAGAGGATAAAAAAAAGATTTGAAGAAACTGGAGACTTTTGGACAAGGCCAGGTTATGCCGACCCCGCAAGACAACTGCTCGAGAGGACTGTTTGTTGGCTTGAAAATCCAAAGCCAGCCCATTTTCCACTGCAGCAGAGCTCCAAGAGACCTGGTCACCTAAGTCCCTGTGTCAACCAGAACAGTTTGTCAGATTCTGTCTCGAAATGGCCTCCATGGTCGAATCAGTGCCCATAAGCCAGCACTAAACAAAAGACAATTGAAAAACCATGTGGCATTTGTGAAGGGCCACAGCCTGCTAAAAGGATGGATGCTGGAAAAGTGGCTGTCATGCCCTGCTCAGGTTATGTGCGGAGGTCTGCCAGGTTAGCAGCACGTGTGTAGCCTTTTGTTTTGGAGTTGAGCTGTATCAGCCTCCCTTCCGGTGCACTGGGTGGGGTCGTTGGTATGAGTTTAAATTACACCCACTCCCAGTGTCCTGTGCGGGTTATAGCTTCTGTCTTGCTCAGAGGAAGGAAGGATTTGCTGTTCCTGCTCAGTAACAAGATTGTTGGTTTTGTTTTTCTTGTGGTTTTCTGTCTAGGCTGTTAGAGAGACTCCTGCTCCCTCCAGGTCCTGAGGGAGCAGGCTGCCTCTTTCCCCCTTTCACCATCTCAGGGATTTTAGGGAATCTTCAGCCTAGGTACGGGGACACGTTTATTCCCACCTTTAGGGTCTGAACGTGGGCTTAGAAGTCTAGGGAGAGCTGATAGGCAGATTCATTGTCTCGTAGTTCTCCTGGGGGAAGCAATTCAGGGGATCCTGCTTTGATTTTGGCTGATGGTGTGGTTGTCTCCGCTCTGTACCCCGAGTTGGAGATGGAGGTGTTGGGAGCCCAGAAGGAGGCTCTGGATTCTTGTCCCCCGGGTAGGTTGTTTTTTTCCTGCTGGTTTGTAATACAAGGTATTCAAGGAACATCATGATACTGTCCTTGTGGGGCATCCTGGGGGCAAGTCCGCCTTTGATTTGATTTCCCGGAGGTTCTGGTGGCCCGGGTTACGTAAGAGTGTTGAGGATTACGTAGCGGCCTGTGAGACCTGTGCACGGTCAAAGGTTGCTCACACTCAACCTTTTGGTTCACTTCTTCCTTTGTCTATTCCATCTCGTCCTTGGACACACTTGTCTATGGACTTTATTACTGATCTGCCGAGTTCCTCTGGGAAAATAGTGATTTTGGTTGTTGTTGACCATTTCAGTAAAATGGCTCACTTTGTATCGTTAGCTAGTCTGCCCAATGCCAAGACTCTTGCTCAGGTTTTTGTGGATAACATTGTGAGATTACATGGCATTCCTTCGGATGTGGTTTCTGATAGGGGCACGCAGTTTGTTTCCAGGTTTTGGAGGGCGTTCTGCTCTCGTCTTGGTATTCAACTTTCGCTCTCTTTGGCTTTTCATCCACAGTCGAATGGACAGACAGGGCGTACTAATCAGAACCTGGAGACCTACTTGAGGTGCTTTGTGGCTTAAAACCAGGAGGACTGGTCCTCATTCTTATCACTAGCAGAATTTGCTTTGAATAACCGTAGGCAGGAGTCCACGGGTAAGTCGCCATTTTTGGGCGCATATGGTTTTCTTCCTCAGTTTAGTACCTTTTCTGGGACTAGTTCCTCTGGGATGCCAAAGGAGGAGAGATTTTCTTCTGCCTTGTCTTCTATCTGGCGGAAGATTCAAGTGGATTTGGAGAGGATGGGTGAGAGGTATAAGCGAATGGCTGACGTATGACTGGTCCAGACCTGTGTGTGGGTGATCTGGTGTGGTTATCTACTAAAAATATTAAACTGAGAGTACCATTTTGGAAACTGGGTCCAAGATTTATTGAACCTTACAAAATATCTGCGGTGATCAATCCAGTAGCATTTCGTCTGGATCTTTCGCAGACTTGGAGGAACCATGATGTGTTCCACAGGTCTTTACTGAAGAAATATGTGAAACTGGTGGAACCATCGCCATTGCCTCCTCCCCCTGTTCTGTTTAATGGAAATTTAGAGTTTGAGATCTTTAGGGTTCTTGACTCAAGAGTTCTTCGGGGTTCCCTTCAGTACCTGGTACACTGGAGGGGATACGGCCTTGAGGAGAGGATGTGGGTTCCGGCTGTGGATGTTAGTGCCAGCCGACTGGTGAGGGCTTTTCACAGATCCCACTCGGATAAAGTTGGGCCGGGGTGTCCGGAGATAACCCTTAGAGGGGGGGGGTGCTGTCATGCCCTGCTCAGGTTATGTGCGGAGGTCTGCCAGGTTAGCAGAACGTGTGTAGCCTTTTGTTTTTGTTGTGGAGTTGAGCTGTATCAGCCTCCCATCCGGTGCACTGGGTGGGGTCGTTGGTATGAGTTTAAATTACACCCACTCCCAGTGTCCTGTGTGGGTTATAGCTTCTGTCTTGCTCAGAGGAAGGAAGGATTTGCTGTTCCTGCTCAGTAACAAGATAAGTTGGTTTTGTTTTTCTTGTGGTTTTCTGTCTAGGCTGTTAGAAAGACACCTGCTCCCTCCAGGTCCTGAGGGAGCAGGCTGCCTATTTCCCCCTTTCACCATCTCAGGGATTTTAGGGAATCTTCAGCCTAGGTACAGGGACACGTTTATTCCCATCTTTAGGGTCTGAACGTTGGCTTAGAAGTCTAGGGAGAGATGGAAGGGATTTGTCAGGAGGTGACCTTTATCCCCAGCTTCTTGCCTAGACACTTGTTTGGTGGTCTTCTGTGTATCTTGTATCCTGTCCAGCGTGACAGTGGCAGAAGGTGGATTTTTCAGATGAATAATCTTCTGTTGAATTACACCACAGTCGCCGCAAATTATTGCAGGAAACCAACTGGAACCCGCATAGAGCCGAGATTTACCCAGAAAACAGTGAAGTTTGGTGGAGGCAAAATCATGGCCTGGGGTTACATCCAGTATGGGGGTGTGCAAGGGATCTGCAGGGTGGAAGGCAACATCAATAGTCTAAAATACCAAGAAATTCTGCAGCAGGGTGATGCTGCATTGCATACTCCATCTCCACATCAGAGTTCGTTAAGGCAAAGAAGATCAAGATGCTTCAGGATTGGCCAGCCCAGTCACCAGACATGAACATTATTGAGCATATGTGGTGTAGGATGAAAGTAAAAGCATGGAAGACAAAACCAAAGAATATTGATGAACTCTGGGACTGTTTTCTTTGCTATTCCTGATGACTTCATCAATAAATTGTATGAATCCTTGCCAAACCACATGGATGCTGTCCTTCAAGCTCATGGAAGTCATACAAGATATTAAATTTGGATCTCACAGCACCACTACTTAATTTGCTGACATATTTTTGGATTTGCAGTAAAGTTGTTCAATTTCTGTATAGGCGACAAAACTTTTGTCTTGCCAAAATTTGACCTTTCTGTCTTGATTAAATGATAAAGCTTTTTTCAGTGAAACTAATTTATTTCAGTGCATTAAACATCATTTGGGAGGGCTTTAACTTTTCATATGAGCTATTTCTAACACCAATTGATTAATTAAAAGTCAGGTTAATAGCAGGAGTTTCTACAAAATAGAGAAGCAACAAGACTTTTGTAAGGGACTGTACACTATAATATACTTTCTATGTTAGAAAGTATATTATAGGTATATTACACCCCTCTATCAGTTTTTTTTGGGGGGCAACAGTTATATCACACTAGTTGCAATTAGTTATTCCAATATTGCAGTAGAACCGCACACACCTGCTGCACAATTCAAATGCCCTATAATATACTTTCTATGTTAGAAAGTAGATTATAGGTATTTCACACCCCTCAATCAGTTTTCTTGGGGGACACAGGTATATCGTACCAGTTGTAATTAGTTATTATTCCAATAGCAATTGTCCCTCTATATAGCTGCGGTATCGCAGCAGAACCGCACACAACTGCTGCACAATACAATATACTTTCTATGTTAGAAAGTATACTGTAAGTATATCACACCCCTTTAGTATATCACACCTATCGATAGCACACCTATACCAGTCCTTAAAAGGACTTTTGTGGCCTTATTAGCTAGCATTTTGGTGTCCCTAACAGTCAGTCCCTGCTCCACAAAGCAACCTCTCCCTACACTGGCAAAACACAGAATGTAAAATGGCTGCCAGATGGGGTTCTGTTATAAGGTGGGGGTGTGTCCATGTGCTGAAACGTCTCAATTGGCTGTCCTGTACCACCTGATGGATGTTTCATAAAAGTTTGGCGCAATGCAAAAAGATATGGTGCATGCAAACATTGCCATATGTTCGGCGAATCGCGAACGAGCAAAATTTACCGCAAAACGACCGCCAAGCGAACCGCAAGGCCATCATTTGTGAGCCCCATTGGACACAAAGTGATCCTAATGTCTGTAAAGCGGTGTAGAATATGTCAGCATTATATAAGTGAGTATAATAAAATAAATAAATAGAAATTCCTGAACTTGTGGCAGCATCATTACATTGTATGGTTGTGTTTAACTTATTTCACATACAGTACAGACCAAAAGTTTGGACACACCTTCTCATTCAAAGAGTTTTCTTTATTTTCACGACTATGAAGATTGTAGATTCACACTGAAGGAATCAAAACTATGAATTAACACTTGTGGAATTATATACATAACAAAAAAGTGTGAAACAACTGAAAATATGCCATATTCTAGGTTCTTCAAAGTAGCCACCTTTTGCTTTGATTACTGCTTTGCACACTCTTGGCATTCTCTTGATGAGCTTCAAGAGGTAGTCACCTGAAATGGTTTTCACTTCACAGGTGTGCCCTGTCAGGTTTAATAAGTGGGATTTCTTGCCTTATAAATGGGGTTGGGACCATCAGTTGCGTTGTGGAGAAGTCAGGTGGATACACAGCTGATAGTCCTACTGAATAGACTGTTAGAATTTGTATTATGGCAAGAAAAAAGCAGCTAAGTAAAGAAAAACTAGTGGCCATCATTACTTTAAGAAATGAAGGTCAGTCAGTCCGAAAAATTGGGAAAACTTTGAAAGTGTCCCCAAGTGCAGTCACAAAAACCATCAAGCGCTACAAAGAAACTGGCTCACATGTGGTCCGACCCAGGAAAGGAAGACCAAGAGTCACCTCTGCTGCGGATGATAAGTTCATCCGAGTCACCAGCCTCAGAAATCGCAGGTTAACAGCAGCTCAGATTAGAGACCAGGTCAATGCCACACAGAGTTCTAGCAGCAGACACATCTCTAGAACAACTGTTAAGAGGAGACTGTGTGAATCAGGCCTTCATGGTAGAATATCTGCTAGGAAACCACTGCTAAGGACAGGAAACAAGCAGAAGAGACTTGTCTGGGCTAAAGAACACAAGGAATGGACATTAGACCAATGGAAATCTGTGCTTTGGTCTGATGAGTCCATATTCGAGATCTTTGGTTCCAACCACCGTGTCTTTGTGCGACGCAGAAAAGGTGAACGGATGGACTCTACATGCCTGGTTCCCACCGTGAAGCATGGAGGAGGAGGTGTGATGGTGTGGGGGTGCTTTGCTGGTGACACTGTTGGGGATTTATTAAAAATTGAAGGGATAATGAACCAGCATGGCTACCACAGCATCTTGCAGCGGCATGCTATTCCATCCGGTTTGCGTTTAGTTGGACCATCATTTATTTTTCAACGGGACAATGACCCCAAACACACCTCCAGGCTGTGTAAGGGCTATTTGACAATGAAGGAGAGTGATGGGGTGCTGTGCCAGATGACCTGGCCTCCACAGTCACCGGACCTGAACCCCATCAAGATGGTTTTGGGGTGAGCTGGACCGCAGAGTGAAGGCAAAAGGGCCAACAAGTGCTAAGCATCTCTGGGAACTCCTTCAAGACTGTTGGAAGACCATTTCAGGTGACTACCTTTTGAAGCTCATCAAGAGAATGCCAAGAGTGTGCAAAGCAGTAATCAAAGCAAAAGGTGGCTACTTTGAAGAACCTAGAATATGACATATTTTCAGTTGTTTCACACTTTTTTGTTATGTATATAATTCCACATGTGTTAATTCATAGTTTTGATGCCTTCAGTGTGAATCTACAATTCTCATAGTCATGAAAATAAAGAAAACTCTTTGAATGAGAAGGTGTCTCTAAACTTTTGGTCTGTACTGTATGCATTGCTGGAATTTTATTGCTGCAAAATGTACGTTAGATGAAAATAAAATAAATTCTAAGCTATTACACCTACAAATATTTTGTGTTTTAAATTTTTTGTACAACTGTTGACACTTTGACAGTTTTCCATTACTAGTGTCCATTTCAAGTTGAAATTGCTGTGTCATTTTGATGGCTATATCCTGGAAACATTTTAACACTAAGTAATGTCCAACAAATAATGTGGTCTTCCAACACCTCAGTTTCTACTGGTTTACAGATAGATAAAGATTATTATATCAACCTAAGTTTAATGGTTTGCTACTGAAATAAAGGAGGAAAAGGGATTATTCAATGAAAAGTACTTCTTTCCAGTTGAGTTATTCCTGTTAATAGAAAGTTTGAAGTCTGGAGACTTTGATAAGCGGTACCTTTTTTTGAGTGAATATGTTGCAAGGAGACAGAAGCTGACATACTGAAAATTGTGTGTTCAACACACTTCAACAAAGAGTTTTAAAGATCTATACTTTGCAGCGTGGAAGTTTACAGAATGTCCAGCTCTGACAAACTTCACATTAAAAAAAAATGGTGCTGTATCCTGTATACTAGAGATGAACACATTTTTATAAAATTTGATTAGCTGGTTCGATCCAAATACATTTGCAGCAAATTACATGAAAAAACTGCTATTTCCTGGCTGCACAAAGCCTTTATAGTAGTGTAGAACACTGTGCCTTGTAGTAATATGCATAGGGAGTCTGATTTGGTAGAGAAATAATACTGTGAGACCGTATGACATGCAGATGACATGCCTATCCTTTCCCTGCACTTGTAAATCTTTTTTTTTAGCACAATGCCATTTTTCCTATCACTGTCCCTAGCGCCTGCAGACGTCTTTCCCTGTACTAAGTACACTGGTAAATGGCAGAATCTAATATGGCTGCCGCTATTTATAAGGCTGTGACATCACAGGGCAGGCTGGATGCTGATTGGCTGCATGCATGGCATTATGGGTGATCCCGCCTTCCCAGAGTTCTTTTCTCCATGTCCTCACACGTGCAGCGGCCATTTTAGGAAAAAATGCGATTTGTTACCACAAAGCACGAGGAAATTTACATTCGGTGTGAAGCTAATTTTTCCTGAAATTTGGAACGAATTCCACTTTGTCAGCTTTGATTCGCTCAACTCTACTGTATACCCAAAGAGGAAATATATAAATATACAGCACGTCTTTGAAATTTCTTGCTGTTAAGAGGAACAAGGATTTCTTGCCAGTTTCTCACTATCTGTCTTAAGGCTCCAGTACATGAACATATTTTTGGTCCGCATCCGAGCTGCATTTTTCGCGAGTTGGATACAGATCCATTTACTTCAATGTGGCTGCAAAAAATGTGGCCAGCACACCATGTGCTGTCCGTATCTGTATGTCTGTTCTGTGGCATCAACAAAAATATAGAACATGTTCTATTTTTGTCTGCATTATGGACAGGGATAAGACTTTTCTATTATGGCCCGTATGTTCCATTCCATAAAATGTGCAATGCACATGGCTGGTATTCGGGTTTTGCGGATCTGCAAATTGTGGACCGCAAAAAAAACAGGCAACGGTCATGTGCTAATTATTTAGTCTACTGTTTGTTGGAAGAGATATTTTAAGTGTTTAAATACCTTTAAATGCCTTTAGTTTATGTGCCTCTTTGACAAAAAAAAAGTGTTAGCTTTGTTCATTTTGTTTCATTGAATCCTACTCCATTTGCTTTGTCTGAGTGCATCCTGGGATTTAGGTTTCCAATCTTATCACTGTTTGCATTGTAGTTGTGTTTGTTGTGGGTTTAGCTTTCTGTTTGCTTTTGATTTTCTCTACTTCCTATTGGCTATATCAGTTCATGCTTAGTTTCTGCTACGTTTTATTCCTTCTGCCTACATTCATCACTCCCCATCTATATGCTATTGTTATCTGTTTCATTGTTGAACTCATTCTCCCCCTCTGTCCTGTTACCATCTTCATACAATTCCCTGTATCGATTGGTCATTTTTTTAATTCTGTATTTGTTGACTGTTAATCTGATACATGCTTTGTATATCTTTTCTTGTAACTGTCTGATTGTTCTGCTTTAATGAAGTCCTGTAGATATCTTGATAACACATAATCATTGTTGTGATCTTGGAAAGGTAACTGCTGTACGCGGAGTCAAGTTATACAGTCTTTCAAGCTGACATTACAACACTTGCTCAGCAAATGCATTGTCTGTACATACCAGTCAGCCATAAGTGGACTTGGTCTGCATCAACATTTAAGTAGATGGTACATGTCAACCCCAGAGCTTCATACAGCCTCTACCAACTTGCCTTCTTCCCCCAGTGAATCCTGGTGCCATCTCTTTTCAAGCTATGTAATACACACTTACATGGCTCCCTTCTTCCACTGACATGTGGTGCAGTTCTAATGCTCATTTGATCATTGGCCATTTGACCATAGTTGGACCACTTTTTATAGCTACTACTTCATGTCAAGAACATCCCACAACATGTGCTATTTTGATAATGATCAGATCCAAACATATAGCCATCCCAATTTATGCCTTGTCAAAGTCACTGAGATCCTTATTTTTAACAACCTTCCTGGTTCCAACACATTAACCTCAAGAACTGGTCACTTGCTGCCTAATATATTCTACCCCTAAATATAATCAATATTATTTATTTCACTTGGTATTTAATGTGTAATAACTAATCAGTGAACATCTTCCTAAAGAATAAAGATGCTTTATTTCATGAAAAATAAAAAAATTAAATTGAAATGGCAGCACAGAGGTAACAGTTGCATTCAGGCTCTGGTGCCTAAGGAAGCCTACTGACAGCTCTGCTCTCAGTAGTATTATAAATGCCAGATGGTAGGTAGGGATCTTGTTATAGATTTCTTTTATTAAGACCGAAGTAAGTGAGGTACTTTACTGTATGGATGTGTATTTCACAAGAATTTCTGATTCTATAGAAACAAAAGTTTTACAAAACTTTGGGCTGAATTTTGATTATAAATAATTCATTCACTCATCTCTAATTGTAAACTGTTTTGGACAATATTGTATGGCACTTTTTATCAGTTTAAAACAGAGTTGCCCAAATAGGTTAGAAAGTAGTGATGAGCGGCAGGGGTCATATTCGAATTCGCAATATTTTGCGAATATTTTTTAGAATATTCAATGAATATTCGAAAATTCACGATTTTTTTTCTTGAAAAAATCAGCAAGGTAATGATTGTGCAATATGCGAATTTTCATAATTTTTATTGTGAATTTTTCAACTTGCAACTATTAGACAAAGAAGATTATAGCACTATATTAGCTAAATTGCTCTATATTCGATTTTTTTTCGAATATTTGCTATATTGCTATAACAGTTTTTTCGAATATTCACAAAATTCTAAAACAAGAATATATAGCAATATAGCAAATATTCAAAAAAAAACGAATATAGAGCAATTTAGCTAGTAGTGCTATAATCTTCTTTCTCTAATAGTTGTAATTTTTTTCTCATCTGAAGTTCAGATTGGAAAAAAATTCCAACTATAAAAAATAAATTATAGCACTATATTAGCTAAATTGCTCTATATTAGTTTTTTCGAATATTCGCTATATTGCTATAACTTCGTTTTTTTCGAATATTCATAATCGTAATATTCTAAAAACTATAATTACGGAAAACAGTAATATTCTAAAACAAGAAAATATTTGAAAAAAATGAATATAGAGCAAAATTCGCAAACACTACTACTCCTAAAGTCAAGTATATTGTAGCCTTCTTATTGGCCCACGAGCTAGAAGCAGGAAGGGATCATGTGTACTGATTTTAAAAAAAAAAAGAAAAAATTGAAAAAAAATTGAATATTCCAAATTACGAATATATATAACTATATTCAAAATATTCGCGAATTTTCGAAGTATCTATATTCGCGATAAAAAATTAGAAATTCGAATATTTGTGATCAACACTATTAGAAAGTAAGTAATAGTCAAACATATTGAAAATAAAGGTTACAAGGCTATCCCGACAGTTTTATTCTCCCGATAACACTGATGCTAGTAGTATCAAGAAATATATGGTTCATGTGGCTGTAAACAAAAATGTTGAGAGGGCTGCCTGAGAATAATTTTTACCAGTATTTTTTTAATAAATTTTATTACATCATTTAACATTACTAAAACGTAATTTTATACCGACAAATAGAATACCCCCAGCGTATCAAATTGTGCCATCATTTCATACCCTCTCTCCCCATAAGCAGGAAAAAGGGAGAAAGTAAAGAAAAATTGTTAGAATTTATCACTTAGCCCAGAAACTCTTTATTTTTGGCTACAGATGGGTAATCCATTTTGATCACTTAAACTTAAATGTGTTCCAAGACTAAATTTAGTTTCATACTAGAGTTAAAACTATTGAGCAGGCTGTTCCAGTAAAGGGGTTACTTTTCCACACAGCCTCACACAGCCAACTCTCTGTGAAAAGCATTATGGAATGTGCCACATTCCAAAAACTGACATTGGCTCCTCACTATGGCTTCTAACTCGACCATCTTGGTTTCCATATATCTAATGCTTCCCATGAGTAGGGTCAGTATGAAAGGTTTGTATTTCCTCCTTTTGAGTTCTGCTTTAAATCCAACCTGGCAACCCCAATATGGTCTCAACATCTCATCTCCTTTGATACCAGCATTCGGCACCAAGGTACCCCTTTTACTATGAGCAGGATCATTGCCCTAGAGTAGATGATTCTATGCTTAGGGTTCACCATCAGATCATTCACACCTCCATACTCTGCCACTCCGTGCTTTCTAAGATATCCCACTGCTGGTGTCTAATCCTCTTAGGACAGGAGTCCACTATGATATTCTGTCCTTCATGATAGATTTTTTTCACCCATTAATGGAGGTCATGCTGTGCATAACCACTCTTATAAGTGACACACTGCCATGTTCTTCTCTATGTGTATGGCCTCCTGATGCTCCCTGGACATTAACAGTTCTCATTGCTCATGGAGCTCAAAGCCAGCAGATGAACAGAAACTAACCTGCATGCACACTAACGAGAATACATACAGGAACATAAAGATTCGGTCAGGACCTGCTGGTCCCACGTGCAGCCTCTACGACAACATTTTACTGAAGGCAAGGGCAAAGAAATTTGATATTTAGCTTTATAGCAGATATCTGCTTTACACTAAAAGGGGGACAGTGGCTTTCTAGAAAGTGGTGTGTCTTCTCTGGAAAGTGGGCCATAGATAGTGGGCTTCATTTTGTGCCAAATTTCACAATGCCAGAGTAAAATTCTGTCTAAAACTAAGCCAATCCATAGTTGGTTCAAAGTTAGACATAAACATCTAGCCCTGCACCATATTTATCCTCCAGCATCAACCACTGCGATAAATCTGGTGCATGTTTAGACACCTTGTCTAAACTTACACCATCCATAGTTTTACCTGTATAAAACATTGTAGTCAGATCAGAGTGTTCCACTACTTCAGTAGCCATACAAAAAAAAGGGTTTTCGCTGCTATCACTATCCTTCTCCTGGGCTCACTGCATCCACATGGAATATTGTGCACAATTTTAGGCACCTGTGTATAAAAAGCATCTAGCTGAACTAGAGCAGATGCAGAGGAGGGTGACCAAGGTACTTAAGGGAATGGATGAATTGCAGTACCAAGACAGACGATAAAACTTGGGGTAATTCAGTTTAAAAAAAAGATATCTTTGGAGTGATCTAATGAAAATGCATAAATACAGATGTCGTCTTGTCTGGCGTAACATGCAAATGCAACAAAAGACCATTAGAGAAATACAACAAATTGTGACCATCTTGGTGCACCTGGAGTCAAGATAATGTTTGCTACATCTGTATGTAAATGGACAATATAGAGATCTTTCTAGTGCTCTTTTTATACCTAGGCCTGTAACCATGAGAAATGAGCATCATGTAGACGGAGAGGGAAGAAGGTTTCATCATCATCAACAGGTTTATTTTTTTCTGAAAGAGCACTATGGAGCTCTCTGTGTTAGGACTTTGAGATGGTTGATTCATTAAACAAGCTGCATTGCTCAATCTTATTTCTTGTTTATGCAGCCATTATGTATTTGTTCAGGCATTCATTTTGACAGGGAGGATGTAGAAAATTGTCTAGAATTGTTCACTCTACTTGAGAACATTATTAGGGATGAGCGGACCCATGGATGTTTGGGTTCGGCGGAACTTTGGGTCAAAGTTCGGGGTCGGGACCCGAACTTGACCTGAACCCGACACTGAACCCGAACCCTATTTAAGTCAATGGGGATCCAAACTTTGGTGCACTAAAATGGCTGTAAAATAGTCTTAGGCTACTTTCACACTAGCGTTCGGCTAGCGTTCGATCGGATCCGTTCTGAACGGATCCGATCATAATAATGCAGACGGAGGCTCCGTTCAGTACGGATCCGTCTGCATTATTTTAGCAAAAAAAAGCTAAGTGTGAAAATAGCCTAGTACGGATCCGTCCAGACTTTCAATGTAAAGTCAATGGGGGACGGATCCGCTTGAAGATTGAGCCACATTGTGGCATCTTCAAACGGATCCGTCCCCATTGACTTACATTGAAAGTCTGGACGGATCCGCACGGATCCGCACGCCTCCGAACGGCCAGGCGGACACCCGAACGCTGCAAGCAGCGTTCAGCTGTCCGCCTGTCCGTGCGGAGGCGAGCGGAGCGAAGGCTGAATGCCACCAGACTGATGCAGTCTGAGCGGATCCGCCTCCATTCAGACTGCATCAGGGCTGGACGGCTGCGTTCGGGTCCGCTCGTGAGCTCCTTCAAACGGAGCTCACGAACGGAAACCCGAACGCTAGTGTGAAAGTAGCCTTAGTAAGGGCAAGAGGGCTGCAAAAGAAAGCAACATGGGGTTAAGAGCACGCCAATTGCCCTGCAAACAAATGTGGATAGGGAAATGACTTAAAATAACAAAAAAAATTACAAATACAAAAAAAACTATATTGAACTGGGAGGCGGAGGTCAAAGTTGAGTAGGTAGTTGAAGAGGTGGTAGACGTGGCGGTGTAAGTGTAAGCAGCAGTGGAGAAGAAGGAGATAGCCAAGACTATTTTAGTTTTTGTTTTTTCATTTATTTATTTATTTTTTTATAAATTTTGGAATGCCCCAAAACATTGGGAAATGGAAAAGAGAACACAAAGAGAAAGTACGCAGGAGTATAGCATACAAACACAACCAAATTAAGTAGGTCAGACTACTATTAGTAATGATGGGCTAAACCCTTAAATCCAATGAAAATTCACAACTAGTGGGTAGCTTAATAAAACTTTACATTTATTAATGTCAAATAAAATAATAGGCCCTTTAAAGATTAAAAATGTTGCATTGAATGCAACCAATTGGCTGCATAAGTATCTATAATAGCAGTGTATTCAAAGAAGAGGGAGGGGACCAATATACAGGGATAGCGGTGCTAATAGAGTAAGAGGAAATGATGCATAGATAGAAGGACACACTGCTGGGTCACAAACCCTGGGTGTCCCTAGATCTACCTCCTTCCCCCTTCCCTAATCAACTAGACCTGTCGTCACCCTACCTAAACATGGACTGCCAAGCTTTGTCCGACAGATAGAATAAAATCGATTTTAGAGGATAAATTGTTAGGAAACATTCTTTCCTGTATATTTACTTGTATATAAAGTGCAAGTGCTGCAAAAAATTACAAGGAAGAGGCAATCCGATACAACCTGTGTATCACATAAAGGGCCTCATTCACATTGTGGTACATCTATTCAGGTAGTGGGACTCCTACACTCATAAAGCCTATGCACTAACTGAAAGGCCTGCCAAAAATTACAAGGAACCGGCACACCAATACACCCTTTATTACATATAAAGGAGGGCATCATACACACCCTTGAAAAATTATGATTGATGGCCTGTTGGTGACCCTCAAAAACATTTGGAGCAAGGGCCTGCTGGTGACCCTCTAAATCATAAGGGGCAACGGTCTGCTGCTGATCCTACCATCTAAAACATTATGGGTTGAGTGCCTGCTGCTGATCTGACCATCAAAAAAATTATGGTTGAGGGTCTGCTGGTGAGCTGACTCTCTAAAACATTAGGGGCAAGGGTCTGCTGCTGATCTGACCATGGAAAAAAATATGGGCGAGGGCCTGCTGCTGAGCTGACCATCAAAAAAATTATGGTTGAGGGCCTGCTGCTGAGCTGAACCTCTAAAATATTAGGAGCGATGGCAGCCTAATGAGCATGTTGATATGATGGAGGAGGACAAGAAAAGAAAGATGTAACCATATACCCTTTTTTTGGTGGAAGGGGTGCACATTTAAAGTGCCTTTATGTTCAGCGCTTTCCTCTGGTGAAGTAGAGAAGTCAGGGGCAATCCAGGCCTTGTTCATTTTGCTAAGAGTCAACCTGTCAGCATTTTCAGTTGACAGTCGTATGCTCTTATCTGTTATTATGCCCCCAGCAGCACTAAATACCCGCTCTGACAAAATGCTGGCAGCAGGGCAGGCCATCACCTCTAAGGCGTAGAGCGCCAGTTCATGCTACATGTCCAGCTTGGACACCCAATAGTTGTAAGGCACAGAGGGATCATTGAGGACACTGACACGGTCTGCTACGTACTCCTTCACCATCTTCCAAAACTTCTCCTTGTGACACTAGGCCATGCATCAGGATGAGGTTGCTAGCGGGGTGTCATAAAACTGTCCCAGGCCTTGGAGAGTGTTGCCTTGCCTACTACGTACTCTGCAGCCAGCGATCTCAGCTGGAAATTTTGGGAGCAATTTTTCCACAAGGACCTTCTGGTATTGCACCATTTTTCTAGTCCTCTCCATCACAGGAATTAGAGATGAGAAGTTCTCTTCGGTGTTGGCCAAAATACGTATAACGCGAGGGTCACGGGGAAAGGCAGCATAACAGTCCCAACAGACAAGACTTTGATGTTCTGATCAAGAGGATGACTCTCAATCTCCTTATCCTCTTCCTCCTCTTCGGCTCACCCACGCTGAACAGATGGAAAAAACCTGCTGTGGGTAATACCCTCTGTAGCAGAGGCAACCGTCTCCTGCAACTCCTCATCATCATCCAATTTGTGCTGAGAAGACAAACGGAGGGGGGTCTGGCTATCACCCTGCGTACTGTCTTCCCCCATTTCCACCTCTTCCACATGCAAAGTGTCCGTCTTTATTGTGAGCAGCGAGCGTTTCAGTAGACAAAGAAGTGGGATGGTTACGCTGATAACAGCGGCATCGCCGCTCACCATCTGTGTTGATTCCTCAAAGTTGCATAAAACCTCACAGAGGTCAGACATCCATGCCCACTTGTCGCTTCTGAAGAGAGGAAGCTGACTGGTAAGGAGACTACCATGTTGCAGCTGGTATTCCACTACTGCCCTCTGCTGCTCACAAAGCCTGGCCAACATGTGGAACGTGGAGTTTCAGCGCATGATCAATTCGCACAACAGTGGGTGAGTGGGCAATTGCAAGCGCTGCTGCAGCATTGGCTGACCAGTGGCAGCTGTAGATAACTTTTGGAAATGGGCACACATGCAGCGTACCTATAGCTCAGGCAAATTGGGGTAGGATTTGAGAAACCGCTGAACCACTAAGTTGAACACATGGGCTAGGCATGATATGTGTGTGAGCTTGCCGAGCTCCAAATCCGCCAACAAGTTACGAATCCGCCAACAAGTTACGGCCAATATCATACACAACCATGCCTGGTTCTAGGTTGAATAGCGAAAGCCACAGCTCAGTCTGGTCCCTTATACCCTGCCACAGCTCTGCGGCGATGTGCTGTTTCTCATCTAAGAAAATTAGTTTCAGCAAGGCCTATTGCTGCTTCCCAACTGCTTCCAGCTACTGACTGATGGCTGACTGGTGCTGCAAGATGAGAATTCAGAGGTGCAGGTGGAGAAGAAGGGGGGGTTACAGCCACTAATGTAGATGGTGGCGGAAATAGGAAGTAGGGCCCGCAATCCTTGGCGTTGGTAGAACCTGTGCCATCCCAGGTTACAACTGTCTCCCGGCCTCCACAACGTTCACACAGTGTGCCGTCAGGGAAATGTAGCATCCCTGGCCAAAAGCACTTGTCCATGTGTCAGTCGTTAAGTGAACCTTCCCAATAACTGCGTTGGTCAGGTAACGGGTGATGTTACGGGACACATGCTGGTGTAAGGCAGGAACGGGACACTGGGAAAAATAGTACTGGCTGGGGACTGAGTAACGAGGGATGGCCGCCGCCATAAGGCTGCGGAAAGCCTCAGTGTCCACAAGCTTAAATGGCAACATTTCCAGGCCCAGCAATTTGGAAAGGTGTGCATTTAGTGCTATGGCCTGTGGGTGTGTGGGTGGGTGGCGGGTATTTGCGCTTTCGTTCAAAGGCCTGGGGTATGGACATCTGTAAACTGCAGTGGGACACAGAAGTGGATGTGCTAGCTGAAGGTTCATGCGAAGATCCAGGTGCAGGGCGGTAGGCATCCGGGCATGCATCTTGGACAGGGGATTGGCCAGCACGTAACACAGGGGAAGAGAAGGCAGTGGTGTGACCCGCAGACACTAATTGTGGACCCAGGCGTTCGGCCCAGGATCATGCTGGTGGTGGTACGGTTGCTAGTGTTCACGCCCCTGCTCATTTTGGAACGGCACAGGTTGCAAATGACAATTAATTTATCGTCTGCACTTTCCTCAAAAAAAGCACAAGACTGCGGAACACCTACCCATTGGCAAGGGAGATTGCTGCAAAGGGGTACTCCGGGAAACAGTTGCGGGCCTAATTGGTGCTGCCTGCCTTTTCCCTTTTTCCACCGCACTGCCTCTTTCAGCCTGTTGCGGTGCTGCGGATCCCTCCCCCTCTATACTGCTGTCCTCGCTTGGCTTGCCACCTTCCCAGGTTGGATCAGTGATTTCATCGTCCCCCACCTCCTCTTTCACTTCCTCACTCTGGTCATCCTCCTGACTTGTTGACCTAACAACAACCCCACTTATTGACAACTGTGTCTCACCATCATCATCTACCTCTTGAGACACTAATTTCTGCTGACTTATTGGCAACTGTGTCTCATCATCATCATCCACCTCGTGAAACACTAATTGCCGTTCCCCACCGTCCTCTTCTTGTAACTGTGGATACTCATCATGTCCCTCTTCAAGCGGGCTTGGCGAGAGGCCCAAATCATGAAAATAGCTGCTCGGAATAACCGAGTGTGGGATCACTTGTTTGGCAAGACTCTCCAATGTGGGAGGAAGGAGGATCAGGATGAGGATTCTGTTGACCAGACTCTTGGCTACTTTGTGGAATTCAGGGTGGTGCTTAACCGACTGGAAACAGTTTCTGCTGCAATCCAACCAACCACCTGGTCACACTGGTCTGACTTCGAGAGTGGTGTCCTGCACCGCCCTGCAAACTGGGACATGAAGCTAGGTATCGTGGATGAGTGTGTTTCTTGTGCTCTGGCAGCAGGCACAGTTTCACCACGCCCAGGGCCACGGCCTCTGCATACACCATCAGCAGCTCGACCACACGACCAAATTAAACTAAATGTCACTGATATTTAGGATGTGCAAACGTTATACACTAGATGTACCGCAGATAATGTCGCTGTCACCAGTGGCTAATAATAATTTATAGGGAATGTCACAGCTATTTGGGATGCGCAAACGTTATACAGGAGATGTAGCGCAGGTAATGTCGCTGCTGTCAGCAGAGGCTAACGTTATACAGAAGATCTAGCGTAGGTAATGTTGTTGCTGTCATGAGGAGCTACTATTATACAGGAAATGTAGCGCAAGTAATGTTGCTGCTGTCACCAGCGGCTAAGAAAAAATTACAGTCAATGTCACTGATATTTTGGATGCGGAAATGTTATACAGGAGATGTAGTGCAAGTAATGTCACTGTCCGCAGCATTTACAGAAAAAGTACACTGGATGTCACAGATATTTTTAGTATGCGCACACGTTAAACAAGAGATGTAGCGCAGATAATGTCGCTGTCCGCAGCGTCTACGGAAAAAGCACACTGGATGTCACAGATATTTTTAGGATGTGCAAACGTTATACAGGAGATGTAGCACAGGTAATGTAACTGTCTGCAGTGGACACCGCCAAATAATTGCAGGCTATTTAGCACAGCTTGCGCAAAAATTATATATTACTGCCAGATACAACAATAGTCCTTAAAAGGACTTTTATGTGTCTCTAACAATTGCACGCAATTTAGCACAGGTTGTGCTAATAATATATATTGCTATCGGGTACAACATTAGTCCTTCAAAGGACTTTTGGGTCGCTACAATTGCACGTAATTTAGCACAGTGTGACATAGCAAGGGGTTTTGTTTGGGAAGGCAGGTATTTTCCTCCCAACATGGGCGGCTGGGCTGATTTCCAGCCAGGTGAGATCAAATACCGGACCGGAAATTAAGTGACGGTCCAGGTTTTGGCAGCACCTGGCTGTCCTTTAAATAGGCAGCTTGGTTCAGAATCTGAGTCTCTGTTTTGGGATCTGAGGAATGGTGCCATGCTAGAGGACTGAGAGCCACATGCAGGGAAACAGGCCCCCTAAAGCCTGTTGTGGACCGCTGAAAAAAACTGCTAGCAAAGGTGACTGTTTTGTTCTTTGGATTTTCCTTTGTGTGAACGATCATTACATAGGGTTTGGAATAAGATACAAAAATTATTGGGTGAGACATTCCCTACTTATTTCACCCCACTTTGGCACAATTATAATTTAAAAGAATTTAAGTCAATTGTAGATTATAAATACTGGAATTCACGCGGAATTAACCGCTTAACTCATATAATATCACATGGGAATATTATTCCATTAGATTAATTAATAAAAGGTACACCGACCTTCTTAGATAGATATAGGTATGCACAACTTAGTCACGCATATATGAGCACTCAGGATAAAAGCTTATTGACCATTAGGGCAAGCCCCTTTTTGGATTACTGTTTTAGATTTAAGGATGTTCAACCTACACTCTCTCAAATATACCATAAACTTTGGGACTGTTTGGGGGAAATAACCACATTTAAAAGTGAGGGTGGGAAGCTGAATTGGGCGAGGGGAGCATCTTGGAATGGGATATAGTATATCAAAACATAAAAAAAGTATTGATCTCTCAGAAATACAGATTGATTCAGTTCAAGATTGTTCACCACCTATATTACTCCCCCGCCTTCCTCGCCAGGATCTACAAGGAAAGGAAGGACTTGTGTTGGAAATGTTCATCCGAAAACGCGGAGTTAGGTCACTTACTATGGAATTGTCCAGAAGTGAGTAGGTTTTGGACTAGTATTTATGAGGAATTATATAAAAGATATAAGATCAAATTGAACTGAAGTTTTGCGCAGGCAATACTGGGTCTTTTCTCCCGTTCTGAGCTGACCCCCTACCAATTACGAGTCAGTATGGAAGGCTTTATGGTCGCAAAGGCCTTGATAATTAAATATTGGGGTACGAAGAATAGCCCTAGCTTTTATGAATCGAGGGCTCGGTTAGACACTATTGAGGCCTATAGAAGAGTGGCAAGGAAATCTGAGTGACTACTCTCTGAAAAGGGCAGGCTCCCTTTCTCGCTCGAGGCTCCGAAGATCCCTTATACTGGGAATTTTTGGAAACAGAAATTAAGGTAGATATTAAAAAGCAGACGGATCCTGCAGTAGTGAAACAAAAGGGATGGGGTGGGTTAAAAGGAACAAATGTATTAATTTGTATAAAGTATATTTGTAGATTTTGAACTAGTTTGATATGAGAACTTGTATATTTGCTCTAGAAAACAATAAAGGATTAAAATAAAATAAAAGGTTGCAACACCTGCCTGCCCAAAACATCCTATTGAATGGGAAAAAAAAAAAAGACAAAAAATGTTTCTTTGTTTTTTTCCTGTGTGAATAAACACTGAAGTTTTTGTTTTACAAACTGTTTCTTTTGCCTCTGTTCTGCGTCCGCATACCCTGCCTACAAGAGCTAATCCTCACAATTGGTGGCTTGGAGCGGGCACACACAGTGAGGCTGGCGTAAACGTCGAAATATTTTTCGGGTACGGCTGGATGTCCTGGATTAAACCAGCAAAATTTAAACCTGTGTGACGTGACAAAATGGAGGCTGTAATGAAAGCTCTTGTGGAGGCTAACCAGCAAGAAACAAACTAGCTGCTGTTACAACACGTGATGGCTTTACAGACCGCAGGAGCGTCCCAGAGTGTCCCATGATGGAAAGCGGTCCGTGCAGCGATCCCAAGATGACACCATCAGATGACGTTGAAACCTACCTGGCGATGTACGAGAAGGTGGCCACAAGTGAGAATCTACCCGGAGATCAGTGAGCTGAGGTCGTGGTTCTGTTCCTGACATCCGATTCCCAGCGGGTGTATTTCAACTTGCCAGACGATCAAGCGGCCGTCTACCAGAAAGTCAAGGGAGAGATTCTGGCAAGACTGGGGGTGAATGTGTTGGTCTGGGCCCAGCAGGTGCATTAGTGGGGGTTTAAGCCGGCTGAGCCCGTGAGACCCCAGTATTATAACTTACTTAACCTCTTGCAAAAGTGGCTAAAGACTGACTTGCTGAGCCCCACTGCTATGCTGGACCGTCTGTTGGCTGATATGTTATGTAGGGCTTTGCCACCCCCTTTCCAGCAATGGATCAGCCGGGTCTCTCCAGGTAATGCTCTCAAGATGTCCAGAAGTTGTTGATCGTGCTACCTTCTGAGTGCAAACGTTCCAATCCCAGACCCTCTTTTTCCAATGCTCAGGTTGTTTCACTTTGTAGCTACACAATCGGTTACCAGAGGCTAGGTGCACTCACGTAAACCTGCACCCTAGAGGGAAGTATTAGTACAAATAGTGAAGTTCCACCAGGTATTATCGCAATCAGCAGGTTTTATTCTACTTACAAAAAGGTCTAAAATCTCAGTCATAAAAACAAGTCTTTTTCATCACAAATCTACCCGACCCGGGTTTCGCCAGTCCAGCTTTCGTCAGGAGAGATGATATCCTGCCCCACAGGTGCAGTATTTATTGAACCACAACCCCTTCCAAGGGCCGCCCACTAGTATACATATTCCTATATTGTTTTCTCCTTTTGGATGTTCACATAATGCAATAACTAACCAAAAGTCTCAAAGCCTTCTCCGGCTCGAGATGTACTAATGTAAAATAACAAAATAACATAAATGAACAGAGCATACAATACAACACAACTCCCTCCCTCCATTCTCATTCATAAACACGGGGTTGTCAACACCCGATCCACATGATTCCCCTCGAGCCAATAAAAGCCCACTACAATAGCTTCATTCATAGTCGAGCATCCAAAGACAGCGGCAACATACCACCTGATGACAGTAACACTACAAGGAAGGAATTCCACTATCTTGCATGGATCCACCATGGTAGCGACACTCCCCCCTGACTCCCTCGTCCCTCTACTAGACACGGTTTTAAATCAAACTCTACATTGAGCCCTGCTGGTTTTAAGGTCCCCAATCTATATATCCAGCTGACCTCCTTCCGATTTATACTGGCAACAGGATCCCCTCCCCTCCAATTCCTCTCAACCTTTTCCAGACCACTAAACCTCAAGCCCGCCGGATATTTACCATGCGCAAGCTTGAAGTGCAGTGGAACACTGTGGTCCTCCTTGCCTTTCCTAATATTTCCTATGTGCTCCTGCAGTCGGGTCTTCAATTTGCGGAGGGTTCTGCCCACATACTGGAGCCCACAAGGGCACTCCAGAATGTAGACAACCCCAATGGTCTTGCATGACAATTCTCCTCTAATCTTATATGTCTGCCCTCCTCTCGACTGGATTTCCTGCTGGTTCCTTTTCTTTTTGTCCTCCTTGGTGCGGTTCCTGCAGACACTGCAGAAGCCGCACCAAGTGAACTGCTCTTTTGTACAATACCTTAGGATGTTCGGGGATGATTTGCCCCAGCACTGGGTCATTTTTTTAAATTAACCAGTTTTTCTGCAAGGAGTTCTTCAGTGGTCCTATCTGTGTGTTGTATTGGGTAAGGAAGGAAAACTTAAAGTCAAGCGTTTTATTCTCTCTCTCTGTATCCTTCTTTTCTTTAGAATTCTTAATCCCCCATCCCATTCCTCTACTCTTATAAGAGACTTACTTCAAACAGATGTGAATGGTTACATTGATATGCAGAGCTGCCACCATGCCCCCTGGAAACAAAACATCCCCAAGGGACAGTTTATACGTGTTCACCACAATTGCACTAAAATTGAGGACTATAGGAAACAGAGCGGGATAATTCAGAAGAGGTTTGAGGAGAAGGGATTTGACCCAGAGGCTCTAAATAAGATCAGGAAAGAAGTAGAGGAATGGGATGGGGGGATTCATGTGGTTCGGTGTTGACAACCCTGTGTTTATGAATGAGAATAGAGGGAGGGAGTTGTGTTGTATTGTATGCTCTGTTCATTTATGTTATTTTGTTATTTTACATTAGTACATCTCGAGCCGGAGAAGGCTTTGAGACTTTTGGTTAGTTATTGCATTATGTGAACATCCAAAAGGAGAAAACAATTTAGGAATATGTATACTAGTGGGCGGTCCTTGTAAGGGGTTGTGGTTCAATAAATACTGCACCTGTGAGGCAGGATATCATCTCTCCTGACGAAGCTGGACTGGCAAAACCTGGTTCTGGTAGATTTGTGATAAAAAAGACTTGTTTTTATGACTGAGATTTTAGACCTTTTTGTAAGTAGAATAAAACCTGCTGATTGCGATAATACCTGGTGGAACTTCACTATTTGTCACTATTTGTACTAATACTTCCCTCTAGGGTGCAGGTGTATGTGAGTGCACCTAACCTCTGGTAACCGAATGTGTGGCTACAAAGTGAAACAACCTGAGCATTGGAAAAAGAGGGTCTGGGATTAGAACTTTTGCACTCAGAAGGCAGCGCGCTCAACAACTTCTGGACATTTTAACTGTGGCGTGACCTATACTCAAGTCGCTTGGTGGAGTACACCAAAAATTTTAGACAGTTTTTATGTTGTTTAATGCTCTCAAGATGGTCGACCTGGTGGAGTGCTATGAGGCTACCCGGAATCTACAGGGGGGTAGTCAAATCCCGTAACTCTTAACCCCAGACCCGGCAGTTTGTGCCCACTAAATCCACCCAGGATGTCCCCCCTGTGGACCCAGCTCCGATAGTCTGTTGGTGGTGTCAGGAGACCTGTACTGAAGACAGCCCGCGGCCAGGGTTTTCTAGGGAAAGAGCTTCTGACTGACCAGGGGACCACTTTTATGTCCAAGGTCATGAAAGAACTCTGTAGGTTGCTGCATATCAGACAGTTATGGAGTCGGTGTACCATCCGCAAACGGACGGTCTGGTTGAAAGGTTTAACAAAACTCTAAAAACTATGTTAAAAAGGGTGGTGTCTAAAGATGGGAAGGATTTGGACCTTCTTCTGCCCTATCTCATGTTCGCTGTGCGAGAGGTACCCCAGGCTTCTACTGGGTTCTCACCCTTCAAATTGCTTTATGGCAGACATCCTTATGGTCTGTTGGACGTGGCCAAAGAGGCATGGGAGCAGCAACCCACTCTGCATAAAAGTGTCCTGGAGTATGTTATCAAGATGCAACAGAGGATAGAGACTTTGCCTCTTGTCAGGGAGCATATGGAGGCCGCTCAGCGAGCCCAGAGTCGGATCTATAATCAGCAGGCTCGGGTCCGGATCTTTAACCCGGGTAATGGGTTTTAGTTCGGGTACCGACTGTGGACAGTAAGTTCCTGGCTAGATGGCAGGGGCCCTACGAGCTACTCCAGGAAGCTGGAGAGGTAAATTACAAGATACACCAGCCAGGGCAGCGAAACCCGGAGCAGGTTTACCATGTTAATTTACTTAAGCCTTGGAAAAATAGGGAGAGACTTCCCGGGCTTCCCGGCACTGTGGCCTGCTATGATAGTGACTGATACCCATGAGACAGGGGTAACCCTAGAAGAGTGGCCCAGCTCAGGGGGGAGTTCAGAACCCTGGGAACCTGAGTCCGAAGGGCCAGAGATAGGAGTGACCGCCACTTCAGTGGAAGAGGGGGAGACAACTTAGGTGATGGTGGGAGACATGGAGGATTTGCCGCCAGGTTCTGAGCTGGCAGACCTCTATAGTCTACGGGGATAATTTTGGTACCGTCCAACCCTGGGACCCAACCCTATCCCGAGCCTTGGAAAATGTATTAATAGTAAATAGGTGAACCACAACAACCAGGGGCAAAGTCGGTGTTCCCCGTTTTGTAGTTCATCAGGAGATGCTGTACTGGGTAAACCAGCTGCGAGGTCAATCCATTGAACAAGTTAGTGGTGCCCCGGGCTTATTATCAGCAAACTCGTGTTAGAGTTAGCCCACCAACATGTTCTCGGGAGTCATCTGGGAATGCAGAAGACACAGGACCAGATACTACAACTGGTTTTACTGGCCCAGTGTGTTTAGGGAGGTGGAAGAATTCTTTAGGTCTTGCCCGACCTGCCAGGCAACTAGTCCCCAGCATCTTTTTTCGCAGTCCCTTGGTACCTCTCCCAATCATCGAGGTGCCGTTTGAGAGAATCGCTATGGACCTCGTAGGCCCAGTACCAAAGTCCGCTAGAGGACACCAACACATCTTGGTCATCCTGGACCTACAGCCACTCGGTACCTGGAGGCGGCGCCACTGCGAACATACATCGTCGAAGCCTATAGCTAAGGAGCTAATGGAGATGTTCTCCTGAGTGGGGCTACCTAAAGGTTTGTTCCCCATTTTGCCAATTTAGCAGCTCCATTGACAAGGCTCTTGAAGGGACAGAAGTCCGTGATGGTCCACTGGAATGACCAGACGGAAGAGGCTTTCTCTGCTTTGAAGTCGGCCCTGTGTGGGTCCCCGGTTTTGGTGACACCCGACTTCAAAAGGGAGTTTATAGTACAGACCGATGCCTCAGAAGTAGGCCTTGGTGCTGTACTGTCTCAGGAAGTCAACGAAGAGGAGCATCCCATTGTCTTCCTCAGCCGTAAGCTCACTCCATCCTGAGACCCGGTACAGTATAGTAGAGAGAGAGTGCCTGGCCATCAAGTAGGCACTCGAGTCTCTCTGCTATTATCTATTGGGGAGAAAGTTCCGTCTGGTGACCGACCACTACCCTCTCAAGTGGATGAGCCAGGCCAAAGAGAGGAATGCTCGGGTCACCAGATGGTTCTTGTCCTTTCAAAACTTTAAGTTTACAGTAGAACACAGGGCAGGCCGGTTACAGGGAAACCCGAATGCCCTGTCAGGGTTGAACAAAGGGGGAAAGGGGGGGTGGTATGTGACATAGCAAGGGGTTTTGTTTGGGAAGGCAGGTATTTTCCTACCAACATGGGCGGCTGGTCTGATTTCAAGCCAGGTGAGATCAAATACCGGAACAGAGTTTAAGTGCCAGTCCAGGCTTTGGCAGCACCTGGCTGTCCTTTAAATAGGCAGCTGGGCTCAGAATCTGAGTCTCTGTTTCGAGATCTGAGGCATGGTGCCGTGCTAGAGGGCTGATAGCCGCATGCCGGGAAACAGGCCCCCTAAAGCCTGTTGTGGACCGCTGAAAAAACCTGCTAACAAGGTGACTGTTTTGTTCTTTGGATTTTCCTTTGTGTAAACGAACACTAAGACTGTAAAATGTTGCTTTGTTTTTTTCCTGTGTGAGTAAACACTGAAGTTTTGTTTTACAAACTGTTTCTTTTGCCTCTGTTCTGTGTCCACTTATTCTGCCTACCAGAGCGAATCTTTACAGCAGGCTGTGCTAAAAATATATATTGCTGCCAAACACAACAATAGTCCTTAAAAGGACTTTTGGATTTCTAACACTAACCCTGCCTAAAAAAATAATACAATTCAGTTCCCTACACTAACTGTCCCTTCTACAACACAGCTCTTCCTGACTAAGACTGAGCCGAACCACGTGTCATCGGCTGCTTTATAGCACCCGATGACACTTTCCGGCCAGCCAATCACTGTAATGGCAGTAACCAACATGGCTACGGCATTACAGTGAGTGGCAGTAATTACCTGCATGTTTATTGGTTGTGTAGCAGCCAACAAACGTGCAGGGAGGAGACTTGGGCATCGAGCTTGAGGACACGCGGTATTTGGCCGAACACCGCACTGTGCCGAGCATCACGATGCTCGAGCCGAACTGGTGTTCAGCCGAGCATGCTTGATCAACACTAATTATGTATGACCTGTGTATCTGAAAACAATAAAGATCTTGGAGTAGTACATGGAATACAATTGTAAAGAACTTTAAGCAAGCACATGTTTGGCTTATAAGTTGATCAAATCCAGTGATGTATAAGAAACTAGAAGCTGTATTCAAATTGGTCACTTGAGATATAATAGATTAAATAGTCAAAATGAAGTTGGGAGGTGGGATTGTTGTAACCATATTTATTACATGTAATATTAGAATAATTATGAGAATACGAGTTGATATCACTGTGTGATATAGAAAAGAAATCTAAAATAACGTTTAGGAGCATAAAAGCAAGGCGGTAAACTACCTGTCAGCTAGATGGACAGTTTTGAAGTTATTACCATGGGAATGTATTGTATTAGGACTAAAATAGCATATTAAATGAAAATGAAGGTTAGTGCTGTACTTGAGCCACATGAATTCTATCAGGAAATGGAATTAAATGGTGAAATTACCATTTTATATGTGTTGGATATGAGCAAACTTCTTAACCCTTTGTTTGTAACCCGTCTGTTTCAAGACTTGGTGACTAAGCAATTATTTTTCTTTTTTTTTGCATTCCAAAAAACAGAAATGTTAAATTTTTCAGTGTTTGTAAGTTGTAGATTTTAATGGCACCATTTTGGGACACTCATAACTTATCGATTAACTTTTATTAACATTTTTTTTGGTGGGGTGGGGGTAGGAACAGCCATTGAGTTCTTACATTATACATTTTGTGGTGCCCATTTTTTTAGCATATATAACACCATACCTTTACTATCTGGGTCAGTATGATTTCAATGATACCAAATGCATATAGATTTTTTTTCTACTTTTGCACAATAAACACTAGACCCATAACTATTTTAATTTGATTTCTACAGAGCTGTGTGAGGGCTTGATTTTTGGCAATCATTATATGGAATAAATTACATGATAATTGTGTAGTACACGTAATTGCAGATGCTTTGATACCAAATACCGTATGTGGAAGGGATTTTGCTCTAGCAATTTTTTCCATTGAAATTTTTTTTTTCAATGGAAAAAAAGGGGAATTTTTTAACTTCGAAAAATAAAACTTTTTGAAATTTGTTTAACTATTTACTAGTCCCACAAGAGGTCTTTAATAGGCAATCTTTTGATGTCTTCTATTCTATGATACAGTCCTGATCAAAAGTTTAAGACCACTTGAAAAATGGCAAAAAAATCATATTTAGCATGGCTGGATCTTAACAAGGTTCCAAATAGAGCTTCAACATGCAACAAGAAGAAATGGGAGTGAGACAAAATATTTTTGAACATTCAATTTAAGAAAACAACGAATAAACTGAAACAGACTGTTTAGGACCACACCTCCCAAAAAAAAAACTAAACCCCCCCCGAAAAAATGAAATCCAACTTCCAAACATGAACTCAGTAACGAGTAGCTCCGCCGTTATTGTTTATCACTTCCAAAATTTGTTTCGGCATGCATGATGCAAGCGTTTCCATGAGGTGAGTGGGAACATTTCTCCAAGTGGTTAAGACGGCCGCACGAAGGCCATCTACTGTCTGGAACTGTTGTCCATTTTAGTAAACTTCCCTTGCCTTCCATCCCCAAAGGTTCTCTATTGGATTTAGATCAGGGGAACACGCAGGATGGGCCAAAAGAGTGATGTTGTTTCCTGGAAGAAGGTCCCTTGTCCTGCGGGCAATGTGTAATGTAGCATTGTCCTGTTGAAAAACCCAGTCGTTACCAGACAGACTGAGGGCACTCAGTCATGAGGAATGGACATAGACAGCGGCCGTTTGACGCCCCTGCTTTGACGTCCCCTGCACTTCCTGAAGCTCTATTGTTCCACTTAAGGAAAAAGAACCCCAGACCATTATGGCGCCCCCTCCACTGTGGCGCGTAGAAAACATCTCAGATGGGATCTGCTTGTCATGCCATTAACGTTGGAAACCATCAGGACCATCAAGGTTAAATTTTTTTCTCATCAGAGAATACATTTTTCTTCCACCTTTGAATGCCCCATGTTTGGTGCTCTCTTTCAAGGTCCAAACGAGCAGTTCTGTGGCGTTTTTTTGGGGGTCTTCCACTTGACTTTTTTGTTCCATAACCCTCAGGATCATTTAAGAAATTCCAAATGACTGTCTTACTGTGTCCCACCTCAGCAGCGATGGCGCGCTGTGAGAGACCCTGCTTATGCAGTTCAACAACCCGACCACGTTTAAAAAGGGAGTGTTTTTTTGCCTTTGCCATCACAACATGTGACTACCTGACAGAAAATGACAATAAATCCACATCTTTGCACAGATTTGGCGTTTTAAAGGCATGTGGTCCTAAAATTTGGATCTGCCTGTTTCAGTTTAATCGTTATTTTCAGTTAATTGAATGCTCAAAAAATGTTTTGTCTCACTCTCATTTCTTCTTGTTGCATGTTGAAGCTCTACTTGGAACCTTGTTAAGATCCAACAATGTAAAATATGATTCTTTGCTATTTTTCAAGTGGTAAACTTTTGATCAGGACTGTATATTGCATTCTTATGCAATGCAGCGTATTATTCTGTCAGTGCTATACTGGCATCCACCAGCAGACTGCATCAAAGAGATGCAGCCTGCTAGAAATACACTAAAGGCAGACCTGGGGCCTTCATTAGTCCCTAGGTAGCCATATATCAAAAATCAAAACATCAGCACCTTGTGATCTCAGTTGTGAGGTGCTGATGAGATACAAACTACAAATCGGCATGGTATTACTAGGCAGGAGGTGCTCAACCCCATATGCAGTGGTGCATCTATACCGGGGGGCAGATCCTGCACTTGTGGTCCGCTGCTAATGGCAATCCCCAACAAATGTGTGGATGTGATAAACAGTACATATAATATAACAAAAACAAAGACAGGTGCACTCTGCGGTCTTACTAAGCCCTCAAACTGGTGTTAAAATTGAGAGATTAGCTAACATGTCCTACGTGAGGACATGTCTGAGCCCGAGCACCGTGCCAAGGTTTCTCAAGTAGCTCGGGACCTAACGCTAAACCTACCTGGGCCATGTGGGCAATACCAGGAGCCAGTGGGCGAATTACAGGAGCGCAAGGTCCGACTAGAAGCAATCTCCCAGTAACCTCCAGCATGTGACCATGCATACAATGGGAGGAGGCAGAGAGCTCTGAGCCCCACCGAAGACTGGCTGATATAGCCCGGGCCTCATATGTGCACCAGAACGCTGCCTGTAGATGGGAATAAAGGCACATTCAGACTAGGAGTATCTACACCTCCAAAAAATTCAAAATTCCAACTTCCAGACATGTCCTCACTAGAGTTGAGCGAACACCTGGATGTTCGGGTTCGAGAAGTTCGGACGAACTTCCCGGAAATGTTCGGGTCCGGGATCCGAACCCGACCCGAACTTCGTCCCGAACCCCATTGAAGTCAATAGGGACCCGAACTTTTTGGCAGTAAAAAGGCTGTAAAACAACTCAGGAAAGGGCTAGAGGGCTGCAAAAGGCAGCAAAATGTAGTTAAATCCCCTGCAAACAAATGTAGATAGGGAAATGAATAAAAATAAAAATAAACTAAATAAAAATTAACCAATATCAATTGGAGAGAGGTCCCATAGCAGAGAATCAGGCTTCATGTCACCCACCACTGGAACAGGCCACTGTCAGATATTTAGACCCCGGCACCCAGACAGAGGAGAGAGGTCCTATAGCAGAGATTCAGGCTTCATGTCATAGCAGAGAATCATGCTTCACGTCACCCAACACTGTAACAGGCCACTGTCAGATATTTTTAGGCCCCGGCACTCAGACAGAGGAGAGAGGTCCCATAACAGAGATTCAGGCCTCATGTCAGCAGAGAATCAGGCTTCACGTCAGCCAAAACTGGAACAGTCCATTGTCATATATTTAGGCCCCGGCACCCAGACAGAGGAGAGAGGTCCCATAACAGAGATTCAGGCTTCATGTCATAGCAGAGAATCATGCTTCACGTCACCCAACACTGGAACAGGCCACTGTCAGATATTTTTAGGCCCCGGCACCCAGACAGAAGAGAGGTTCATTCAACTTTGGATTGAATGAGGAAATGCCCTGGCGTACAATAATATATGGTTAAGGGGAGGTAGTTAATGTCTAATCTGCACAAGGGATGGACAGGTCCTGTGGGATCCATGCCTGGTTCATTTTTATGAATGTCAGCTTGTCCACATTGGCTGTAGACAGGCGGCTGCGGTTGTCTGTAATGACGCCCCCTGCCGTGCTGAATACACGTTCAGACAAAACGCTGGCCGCCGGGCAGTCCAGCACCTCCAAGGCATAAAAGGCTAGCTCTGGCCACGTGGACAATTTGGGACCCAGAAGTCTAATGGGGCCGAATCATCAGTCAGTACGTGGAGGGGTGTGCACATGTACTGTTCCACCATGTTAGTGAAATGTTGCCTCCTGCTAACACGTTCCGTATCAGGTGGTGGTGCAGTTAGCTGTGGCATGTTGACAAAACTTTTCCACATCTCTGCCATGCTAACCCTGCCCTCAGAGGAGCTGGCCGTGACACAGCTGCGTTGGCGACCTCTTGCTCCTCCTCTGCCTTCGCCTTGGGCTTCCACTTCTTCCCCTATGACATTTGGGAATGCTCTCAGTAGCGCGTCTACCAACGTGCGTTTGTACTCGCACATCTTCCTATCACGCTCCAGTGCAGGAAGTAAGGAGGGCACATTGTCTTTGTACCGTGGTTCCAGCAGGGTGGCAACCCAGTAGTCCGCACACGTTAAAATGTGGGCAACTCTGCTGTCGTTGCGCAGGCACTGCAGCATGTAGTCGCTCATGTGTGCCAGGCTGCTCAGAGGTAAGGACAAGCTGTATCGTCATCGTCCTGCGTTTCCCCCCAGCCACGCACCAGTGATGGGCCCGAGATGCGTTGGGTGCCACCCCGCTGTGAACATGCTTCATCTTCATCCTCCTCCACCTCATCCTCGTCCTCCAGTAGTGGGCCCTGACTGGCCACATTTGTACCTGGCCTCTGCTGTTGCAAAATACCTCCCTCTGAGTCAGTTCTAAGAGACTGGCCTGAAAGTGCTAAAAATGACCCCTCTTCCTCCTCCTCCTCCTCCTCCTCCTCCTGGGCCACCTCCTCTTCCATCATCACCCTAAGTGTTTTCTCAAAGAGACATAGAAGTGGTATTGTAACGCTGATAATGGCGTCATCGCCACTGGCCATGTTGGTGGAGTACTCAAAACAGCGCAACAGGGCACACAGGTCTCGCATAGAGGCCAGTCATTGGTGGTGAAGTGGTGCTGTTCCGCAGTGCGACTGACCCGTGCGTGCTGCAGCTGAAACTCCACTATGGCCTGTTCTACCTGGTGGGCACGTCGCATATGAGGCAGTGAGCGGGAAGGCCGAAGTTACGCTGTAGCGCAGACAGGCGAGCAGCGGCAGGATGTGAACGCTGGAAGCGCGAACAGATGGCCCGCACTTTATGCAGCAGCTCTGACGGGGTAGTTGTGAATGAACTTCTGCACCACCAAATTCAGCACATGCGCCAGGCAAGGAATGTGCGTCAAACCGGCTTGTCCCAGAGCTGCAACAAGATTTCGCCCATTATCGCACACCACCAGGCCGGGCTTGAGGCTCACCGGCAGCAACCACTCGTCGGTCTGTTGTTCTATACCACGCCATAACTCCTGTGCGGTGTGGGGCCTGTCCCCCAAACATATGAGTTTCAGAATGGCCTACTGATGTTTATCCCGGGCTGTGCTGAAGTTGGTGGTGAAGGTGTGTGGCTGACTGGATGAGCAGGTGGAAGAAGAGGAGGAGGTAGTCGAGTAGGAGGAGGAGGCAACAGGAGGCAAAGAATGTTGCCCTGCGATCCTTGGCTGAGGAAGGACGTGTGCCAACCAGCTCTCCGCCTGGGGCCCAGCCGCCACTACATTTACCCAGTGTGCAGTTAGGGAGATATAGCGTCCCTGGCCATGCTTACTGGTCCACGTATCTGTGGTTGGGTGGACCTTGCCACAGATGGCATTGCGCAGTGCACACTTGATTTTATCGGATACTTGGTTGTGCAGGGAAGGAACGGCTCTCTTGGAGAAGTAGTGGCGGCTGGGAACAACATACTGTGGGACAGCAAGCGACATGAGCTGTTTGAAGCAGTCTGTGTCCACCAGCCTGAATGACAGCATTTCATAGGCCAGTAGTTTAGAAACGCTGGCATTCAGGGCCAGGGATCGAGGGTGGCTAGGTGGGAATTTACGCTTTCTCTCAAATGTTTGTGAGATGGAGAGCTGAACGCTGCCGTGTGACATGGTTGAGATGCTTGGTGACGGAGGTGGTGGTGTTGGTGGTACATCCCCTGTTTGCTGGGCGGCAGGAGCCAACATTCCTCCAGAGGCGGAGGAAGAGGCTGAGGCGGCAGCAGCAGAAGAGGCTGAGGCGGCAGCAGCAGAAGAGGTATCAGGGGGAGCCTGAGTGAGTTCCTTGTTTTTAAGGTGTTTAATACACTGCAGTTCATGCTTTGCACGCAGGTGTCTGGTCATGCAGGTTGTGCTAAGGTTCAGAACGTTAATGCCTCGCTTCAGGCTCTGATGGCACAGCGTGCAAACCACTCGGGTCTTGTCGTCAGCAAATTGTTTGAAGAAGTGCCATGCCAGGGAACTCCTTGAAGCTGCCTTTGGGGTGCTCTGTCCCAGATGGCGGAGGTCAGTAGCAGGCGGAGTCTCTTGGCGGCGGGAGTTTTGCTTTTGCCCACTGCTCCCTCTTTTGCTACGCTGTTGGCTCGGTCTCACCACTGCCTCTTCCTACGAACTGTGAAAGTCAGTGGCATGACCTTCATTCCATGTGGGGTCTAGGACCTCATGGTCCCCTGCATCGTCTTCCACCCAGTCTTGATCCCTGACCTCCTGTTCAGTCTGCACACTGCAGAAAGACACAGCAGTTGGCACCTGTGTATCGTCATCATCAGAGACGTGCTGAGGTGGTATTCCCATGTCCTCATCATCAGGAAACATAAGTGGTCGTGAGTCAGTGCATTCTATGTCTTCCACCACTGGGGAAGGGCTAGGTGGATGCCCTTGGGAAACCCTGCCAGCAGAGTCTTCAAACAGCATAAGAGACTGCTGCATAACTTGAGGCTCAGACAGTTTCCCTGATATGCATGGGGGTGATGTGACCGATTGATGGGCTTGGTTTTCAGGCGCCGCCTGTGCGCTTTCTGCAGAAGACTGGGTGGGAGATAATGTGAACGTGCTGGATCCACTGTCGGCCACCCAATTGACTAATGCCTGTACCTGCTCAGTCCTTACCATCCTTAGAACGGCATTGGGCCCCACCAACTATCGCTGTAAATTCTGGCGGCTACTGGGACCTGAGGTAGTTGGTTCACTAGGACGTGTGGCTGTGGCAGAATGGCCATGTCCTCTACCAGCACCAGAGGGTCCACTAACACCACCACGACCATGTCCGCGTCCCTTACTAGATGCTTTCCTCATTGTTACTGTTCATCACAATAAGAAAAAAATTATTTGGCCCAATGTATTGAATTCAAATTCAGGCCTTTTTTTACAGACACCTAACACTATCTGGCTATCTATTTAGGTACCGTATTACACTAATACAGGCACAGCAGTAACGACAGATTTAGCTGAATATAAATTGTAGGCCTAGTATTTAGGCCCTGGATGACAGGTATACGTTTACGGACAGAATTAGACTTAGAAATGCACGGTAGCGTGTGAAGGTATTGAGGATGACACTATCCGCACCTTCAATCTAATATACCCTTTTATGGATAGATTTAAAGTTGGCGTGATACAGCAGAAACCACTGATTTACGGAATTGCTAAGTTGGGAATTGTATTTCAACCCAGAACAAAAACTGTGCTTTGCCGGACACTAAATGAATTGATCAGCCTCAGCATTAAACACAGATTTAGCTGAATATAAATTCTAGGCCTTATAATTTTGGCGCTGGATGACAGGTATACGTTTACGGACAGAATTAGACTTGGAAATGCACGGTAGCATGTGAAGTTATTGAGGATGACCCTATCTGCCCCTTCAATCTAATATAACCTTTTTTGGATAGATTTAAAGTTGGCCTGATACAGCAGAAACCACTGATTTAGGGAATTGCTAAGTTGGGAGTTGTATTTCAACCCAGAAGAAAAACTGTGCTTTGGCGGACACTAAATGAATTGACCAGCCTCAGCAATAAACACAGATTTAGCTGAATATAAATTGTAGGCCTAGTATTTAGGCGCTGGATAACAGGTATACGTTTACGGACAGAATTAGACTTGGAAATGCACGGTAGCGTGTGAAGTTATTGTGGATGACCCTATCCGCACCTTCAATCTAATATACCCTTTTATGGATAGATTTAAAGTTGGCCTGATACAGCAGAAACCACTGATTTAGGGAATTGCTAAGTTGGGAATTGTATTTCAACCCAGAACAAAAACTGTGCTTTGGCGGACACTAAATGAATTGACCAGCCTCAGCAATAAACACAGATTTAGCTGAATATAAATTTTAGGCCTATTATTTAGGCGCTGGATGACAGGTATACATTTACAGACAGAATTAGACTTGGAAATGCACGGTAGTGTGTGAAGTTATTGAGGATGACACTATCCGCACCTTCAATCTAATATACCCTTTTATGGATAGATTTAAAGTTGGCCTGATACCGCAGAAACCACTGATTTAGGGAATTGCTAAGTTGGGAATTGTATTTCAACCCAGAACAAAAATATATCCTTTGCCAGACAGCAGACAGTATTACAATTGGCTAGCCACAGCTGAATCACCAGATTTAGGGTACTGCTATTTTGGCAATTGTATTTCACCCCTCAATAAAATAGCAAGCACAGCCAAGCCCCTGATGTAGGATATAGCAAAAAAATAACCACACTATTGATGGTTAAATGGACTTGGTGGCAGCTTGTGCTGGCGCACCACAAGACATAAAATGGCCGCCGATCACCCCAGAAAAAAGTGACATAAAAACGCTCTGGGCTGCCTAAAAACAGTGAGCAATTAAATAGCAGCAGTTCAATGATCCACAGCTGTAGATCGATCACTGAATTAAGTGTTTTTGATGAGTTAATCACTGCCTAATCTCGCCCTAACAGCAGCTGCAACCTCTCACTACACTGATCAGAGCAGAGTGACGTGCGGCGCTACGTGACTCCAGCTTAAATAGAGGCTGGGTCACATACTGCACTGGCCAATCACAGCCATGCCAATAGTAGGCATGGCTGTGATGGCCTCTTGGGGCAAGTAGTATGACGCTTGTTGATTGGCTGCTTTGCAGCCTTTTAAAAAGCGCCAAGAAAGCGATGAACACCGAACCCGAACCCGGACTTTTATGAAAATGTTCGGGTTCGGGTCCCTGTCACCGACACCCCAAAATTCGGTAAGAACCCGAACTATACAGTTCGGGTTCGCTCATCCCTAGTCCTCACGTAGGACATGTTGGCTCATCTCTCAATTTTATGACAAGTTTGAGGGCTTAGTAAGACCGCAGAGTGCGCCTGTCTTTGTTTTTGTTATATTATCGGTGCTGATGAGACATAGAGGTAGTCTGCTCCCTCTTTAACCACTTAGATACTGAGGTTCGCTATTTACCTTGGCTATAAGGGGTTGGTGATTCTGCAGGTCTAGAGCAGGAACCCAGATCACATGTGAGAACCAAGCCTATACCCATGCAGCTCTTAGACTGGATCGCTGTAAAAAGTTGGTGGCACAGCCTAAATCCCCTTAGTGACTGCCGTAAAAAAGGCATATTGGTGGTCAATAAGGGGTTAAAATTTACTTCTGCAAATTTTTCAAACAGTTCTATTCATAGCGGAATCGATTCATCACAAATTTAAGTTGTTCTAATTGCCATGAACATTGGAATAACACCTATTAGGCTCCTTTCTCAGATTTTACTGAGAGTCACATGACCTGTGATATCAGCTTCTCTCCCTGCTCTGATGATATTTCATGTACAAACCTGAGGAGCAGGTCTGTGTCTGTACAAAAAGACATCACTGTGTTGACCATGATCCCTGCACTGGCCGGAGCTGCTGTTGTCTGCTCTGTGTCTGGATTCCTCAGGAAAGATTAACCCCTTCTACCATCAGCAGCACAGACTCAGGGCTGGAGGCTTTGCTGAGCAGATGCAGGCAATGTAGAGACACATGATCTGCTCTCCTCATCCTGCAGACACAGAGCTGACAGACTGAAGGAGAGCATTGCACAAGAACAGGTAGGGGGAAGATCCTGTGTGTGTCAGCAGTGTCATTGTACAGCTGAAACTTGTAGTCCACACATACAACATGCTGCCAATTATCCCAGCAGTCAGACATTTCATTCAGGGCAGCACTATTATTCACTTCCTTTGCAGAGCAGGTGGAGCCGCAGTCTCAGAGATTGTTGTTATTGCAGGTAAACAAAGGGCCAAAAGAGAACCAGGGAAATGAGGAAATAGATTTTTGCCTAAAAGTTGCTTAGCTTAGTTATATATTTCTTACCATCAGATTTACAGTGCTATATTTTTTTTATAACTTGGACAACCCTTTAATTTTTTAGAAATTTTTGATCGTTCCACCCCCCTTAAGCTCCTAAAGGCAATGAAAGCAATAGCAAATAATGTACAGCTATTAGTTAACTCATGCTTAACAAACAGCAAGAGGCGGCCAGACAGTTTTATAAACTGTTCATTGACTTTGTACAAAATATAAACTGATGACATTTCCAATGAACACAAAGGGGATAAAAAGACTTAATAAAAAATAAAAAGAGTTAGTCAAGCTTCCTAATTGGCATTTCAGTAACACTTCTTCTAAAGCTATTTTAACTTGCATAGACCTTCATTGTGAAAGAATGGAGGAGAAAGGAGAAATATGCTTTGTGTGAAAGTCAGGCAGAATTAGAGAGATGTCTGCGATACTGCTCTGGGGAGTCTGGGATACGAGCTGTCAGTTGTAGAATTTATTAAATCTGACTTGAGTATAATTTCAAGAAGGCTATGCATTATCCCAATACTCAGGTGACTATGACTAGAACATTAATGGAATTCCAATTCTTCATTAAACCTAGTCCAGTTTGCTACATGGTTAAAGTGTGTTTTCTTGGATAGACAACCAATATTGTAAGATCAAAGCAATTATTATGAATTTTCCCTGAACCAACATCTCCCTCTTAGGCATGGCTGTAAAATCACTCACTTGGTTGCCTTTGCTGCTCCCCTAGCAGTCAGTGCTTGCAGGTATCCCTCTGCTCCTTGAAAGCAGGCAGAACCACCAAGGTTCTCACTGCTCTGTCCTCCCCACAGAGAATGAGCCCTGCTTTCTGCCGGCCCTACCTGTCAAGGCTTATGGGACACCTGTGCACTGTATCTAGCTTATAAAGAGCCAGTGTGCACACTTCAATCTTCCCAAAACTATGACTGGCCACCTTAAGGCATTTATGGCAAAAATATATTCTATGAACCTGATGGTATTTTGCTTTAAACATGTATTACGGTTAGTACCAGATGGTTGACGAGCACTGATTGCTAGAGAGCGGGTGTGGGCCAGTGGGAGATGCAGAAGTTACCGCATCAGGCTGTAACACAAAGTGAGTGGCACAGTTTTCCCACGCCACTTTGATGCAGGGCTTCTGTGCCAACATTAGCACCCTGGCCGTGCCTCATCTTCTGCCCCCACATCCTGCATACCCCTAGAGATGGCCTTGCAGTTCGCCCGGTGGGCGAACATATGGCGATGTCCAACGACGCCATATTCTTTTACATTGTGAAGAACTTTGACCCATGACACATCCATCAGGTGGTACAGGACAGCCAATTGAGACGTTTCAGCTAATGGACATACCCTCTAACTTATAAATAAACCCGATATGGCCGCAATTTTACATTCAGTCTTTTGCCAGTGGAGAGAGAGGTTGCTGTATGGAGCAGGGACAGACTGTTAGGGACACAAAATGCTAGCTAATAGGGCCACAAAAGTCATTTAAAGGACTGGCATAGGTGTGCTATTGATAGGTGTGACTTACTAATGAGTGTAATATACTTATAATATACTTTCTAACATAGAAAGTTTATTATAGTGCATTTGTGTTGTGCAGCAGTTGTGTGCGGTTCTGCTGCGATACTGCAGCTACACAGAGGGACAAACACTATTGGAACAAATAATTTCTACTGGTGTGATATACCAGTTGCCCCCCCAAAAAGTCATTGAAGCAGGGGTGTTATATAGCAATAATATTCTTTCTATATAGTGCATTTGGGTAGTACAGCATTTGTTTGCGGTTTTGCTGCGTTACCTCAGGTACCCAGAGTGACAAACGCTATTTAAACAGATAATTTTTAGTGGTGTAATATACCAATATACCAGTTGCCCCCACCCCCCAAAAAAAAAAAAAATGATTGAAGCAAGGGTGTTATATACCAATAATATACTTTCTATATTGTGCATTTAGGTAGTGCAGCATTTGTTTGTGGTTTTGCTGCGTTATCGCTGCTACACAGAGTGACAGATGCTATTGGAACAAATAATTTCTACTTGTGTGATATACCAGTTGCCCCCCCAAAAAACTGATTGAGGCAGGGGTGTGATATATCTTCTTCCACAAATACTGCTCTTCTATAGGGACTTTTGTCACAGGGTCATTTTGAAAATGACAAGCAGAGAAAGAGGCAGGCCATTCCGCAGGGGTGGTAGGGGAAGGGCAGGTGCACCAGGCCGGAGCCTAAATGGGAAGTTGAAGAAGGTGCATGCGATTATGTCAAAGGATGCACCAGACTGGTTTGAGTGGCTCACTCAGCCTTCCGCTTCTACACCCTTCTCATCCTCTCTATGTGCACCTTCTTCACTCTATGCTGTGTGCTCCCCAAAGACACCACCAGCACCATATCCCCTAAGCGCTAGTCAGAGGAATAATTTTCCATCCATTCCAAGACCTTAGCGATGGCATCAGATCAGGAAGAGGAGGTATCAACGGTCGCCACTCAGCAGTCTGACGACAGTACCCAGATCAGCCCAAGGAGGGTGGTCCCCACTGTTGCTGCCTACTCCGAGATCTCTAATGTCAGTGGTGGTGAAGGTGACGATGATGACGTGTCGATGGACATCACATGGGTGCCCACAAGAGAGGAAGAGGAGGGAAGTTCAGCGGGAGAGACGGAGCAGTAGATGAAGAGGAGTAGAATGAGGAAAAGCAGGGAGAAATTACAGTGCACAAGAGGCAAAAAGCAGACTGCTAATGTATCTGGAACGAGCCATCCACCATGCACGGATCAAATCTGGCGCTCCCAAGATGTATTAATTGCTGACACGATACAGTGGTTTATATTGTATTAATAGTCAATATATGAATGAATAATTGGTTTTACATGCAGTACGTTACCAATCCAATGGTGTGCAGCGGTCTGTAGTGAAGTTCCGTCTCATGCGCTCCTCTGTAAGTGCTTTAGTAATGGAGAAGCTGGCTTCACTCAGTGTCCCACGTGACCACACACGTGGTGCGGGATGTCGGCTGTGACTAGCTGTCTGCAGAGTTTTTTACTCTCTCTCTCACCTTGCTTTCCTCTCTAACTGGATGAGGGTAAGTATGACAAAGATGGCAAAATCTGTTTGCATGCAATCATATATCATTGTGTTGCAGTTCACTGGCTGAAGATTAATATCCCAAACGCGTTTCGGGGTTTTCTCACCCCTTCCTCAGTGGGTAGTAAAGGCCAGTATGAGTGACTGCTTTATATAGAGATGCTTCCATTAGGTCTGGGCGGTGGTTATCTTTTGTGGGAGAGTTCAAAGTAATGGACTGGATTTGGCATAACATAGGGCTTTCAATGTTTCTACCAAAAAGTCATTGTTACTATAAAGGTTGCTTATCAATATAGTTGGACCATATATAATTGGAATGGACAAATAGATAGTACAAGTGCAATATCTTGATGACATAAAAAAAGTTTCATTGCGTTTTTGCAAAGTATCGCATTGTACATGCGTTTTTCATGCGTCTTTTTCAAATGCTTTTTTTTTTTCCAGAAAGAACATATAGGTGTACTATGGTGAGACATTTTCATCATATGTGTATATAAATTGAGTGTGATGTTGAGAATGAAATAAAAAGAGGTTTGAGAATATGTAATATAAAAATGTTAATATATTATAATTAGGGATGAGCGAACTCGAACTGTATAGTTCGGGTTCGTACCGAATTTTGGGGTGTCCGTGACACGGACCCGAACCCGGACATTTTCGTAAAAGTCCGGGTTCGGGTTCGGTGTTCGTCGCTTTCTTCGCGCTTTTGTGACGCTTTCTTGGCGCTTTTTGAAAGGCTGCAAAGCAGCCAATCAACAAGCGTCATACTACTTGCCCCAAGAGGCCATCACAGCCATGCCTACTATTGGCATGGCTGTGATTGGCCAGAGCACCATGTGACCCAGCCTCTATTTAAGCTGGAGTCACATAGCGCCGCCCGTCACTCTGCTCTGATTAGCGTAGGGAGAGGTTGCGGCTGCGACAGTAGGGCGAGATTAGGCAGATTAACTCCTCCAAAGGACTTGATTAACTGATCGATCTGCAGCTGTGGATCATTGAGCTGCTGATCCTCAATTGCTCACTGTTTTTAGGCTGCACAGACCGTTTGTCAGTCACATTTTTCTGGGGTGATCGGCGGCCATTTTGTGTCTTGTGGTGCGCCAGCACAAGCTGCGACCAAGTGCATTTAACCCTCAATGGTGTGGTTGTTTTTTGGCTAAAGCCTACATCAGGGTGAAGCTGTCACACCAAGTGCATTTAACCAGCAATAGTCTGTTCATTTTTTGGCCATATACAAAATCAGGGGCAAGCTGCGCCTGTCACCAAGTGCATTTAACCCTCAATGGTGTGGTTGTTTTTTGGCTAAAGCCTACATCAGGGTGAAGCTGTCACACCAAGTGCATTTAACCAGCAATAGTCTGTTCATTTTTTGGCCATATACTAAATCAGGGGCAAGCTGCGCCTGTCACCAAGTGCATTTAACCCTCAATGGTGTGGTTGTTTTTTGGCTAAAGCCTACATCAGGGTGAAGCTGTCACACCAAGTGCATTTAACCAGCAATAGTCTGTTTATTTTTTGGCCATATCCCAGTCTAATTCTGTCACTAAATCCATACCGGTCACCCAGCGCCTAAATACTAGGCCTCAAATTTATATCCAGCTAAATCTGTCCCTAGTGCTGTAGCTGGGCGAGTTATTTAGTGTCCGTTCAAGCACATTTCTTGTTCTGGGTTGAAATACAATTCCCAATTTAGCAATTTCATAATTTAGTGGTTTCTGCTATATCAGAGCTATTTGAAATCTATCCCTAAAAGGGTATATAATATTCAAGGTGCACATTGGGTCATTCAGAATAACTTCACACACACCCGCTACTGTGTATTTCCAAGTCTAATTCTGTCACTAAACCCATACCTGTCACGCAGCGCCTAAATACTAGGCCTCAAATTTATATCCAGCTAAATCTGTCCCTAGTGCTGTAGCTGGGCGAGTTATTTAGTGTCCGTTCAAGCACATTTCTTGTTCTGGGTTGAAATACAATTCCCAATTTAGCAATTTCATAATTTAGTGGTTTCTGCTATATCAGAGCTATTTGAAATCTATCCCTAAAAGGGTATATAATATTCAAGGTGCACATTGGGTCATTCAGAATAACTTCACACACACCCGCTACTGTGTATTTCCAAGTCTAATTCTGGCACTAAACCCATACCTGTCACCCAGCGCCTAAATACTAGGCCTCAAATTTATATCCCGCTAAATCTGTCCTTAGTGCTGTAGCTGGGCGAGTTATTTAGTGTCCGTTCAAGCACATTTCTTGTTCTGGGTTGAAATACAATTCCCAATTTAGCAATTTCATAATTTAGTGGTTTCTGCTATATCAGAGCTATTTGAAATCTATCCCTAAAAGGGTATATAATATTCAAGGTGCACATTGGGTCATTCAGAATAACTTCACACACACCCGCTACTGTGTATTTCCAAGTCTAATTCTGGCACTAAACCCATACCTGTCACCCAGCGCCTAAATACTAGGCCTCAAATTTATATCCCGCTAAATCTGTCCTTAGTGCTGTAGCTGGGCGAGTTATTTAGTGTCCGTTCAAGCACATTTCTTGTTCTGGGTTGAAATACAATTCCCAATTTAGCAATTTCATAATTTAGTGGTTTCTGCTATATCAGAGCTATTTGAAATCTATCCCTAAAAGGGTATATAATATTCAAGGTGCACATTGGGTCATTCAGAATAACTTCACACACACCCGCTACTGTGTATTTCCAAGTCTAATTCTGGCACTAAACCCATACCTGTCACCCAGCGCCTAAATACTAGGCCTCAAATTTATATCCCGCTAAATCTGTCCTTAGTGCTGTAGCTGGGCGAGTTATTTAGTGTCCGTTCAAGCACATTTCTTGTTCTGGGTTGAAATACAATTCCCAATTTAGCAATTTCATAATTTAGTGGTTTCTGCTATATCAGAGCTATTTGAAATCTATCCCTAAAAGGGTATATAATATTCAAGGTGCACATTGGGTCATTCAGAATAACTTCACACACACCCGCTACTGTGTATTTCCAAGTCTAATTCTGGCACTAAACCCATACCTGTCACCCAGCGCCTAAATACTAGGCCTCAAATTTATATCCCGCTAAATCTGTCCTTAGTGCTGTAGCTGGGCGAGTTATTTAGTGTCCGTTCAAGCACATTTCTTGTTCTGGGTTGAAATACAATTCCCAATTTAGCAATTTCATAATTTAGTGGTTTCTGCTATATCAGAGCTATTTGAAATCTATCCCTAAAAGGGTATATAATATTCAAGGTGCACATTGGGTCATTCAGAATAACTTCACACACACCCGCTACTGTGTATTTCCAAGTCTAATTCTGGCACTAAACCCATACCTGTCACCCAGCGCCTAAATACTAGGTCTCAAATTTATATCCCGCTAAATCTGTCCTTAGTGCTGTAGCTGGGCGAGTTATTTAGTGTCCGTTCAAGCACATTTCTTGTTCTGGGTTGAAATACAATTCCCAATTTAGCAATTTCATAATTTAGTGGTTTCTGCTATATCAGAGCTATTTGAAATCTATCCCTAAAAGGGTATATAATATTCAAGGTGCACATTGGGTCATTCAGAATAACTTCACACACACCCGCTACTGTGTATTTCCAAGTCTAATTCTGTCACTAAACCCATACCTGTCACCCAGCGCCTAAATACTAGGCCTCAAATTTATATCCTGCTAAATCTCTCGTTAACGCTGTCCTGTTGTGGCTGGGAAAGTTATTTAGTGTCCGTCAAAGCACATTTTTTGTTCTGGGTTGAAATACAATTCCCAATTTAGCAATTTCATAATTTAGTGGTTTCTGCTATATCAGAGCTATTTGAAATCTATCCCTAAAAGGGTATATAATATTCAAGGTGCACATAGGGTCATTCAGAATAACTTCACACACACGCTTCTGTGCATTTCCAAGTCTAATTCTGTCACTAAATCCATACCGGTCACCCAGCGCCTAAATACTAGGCCTCAAATTTATATCCAGCTAAATCTGTCCCTAGTGCTGTAGCTGGGCGAGTTATTTAGTGTCCGTTCAAGCACATTTCTTGTTCTGGGTTGAAATACAATTCCCAATTTAGCAATTTCATAATTTAGTGGTTTCTGCTATATCAGAGCTATTTGAAATCTATCCCTAAAAGGGTATATAATATTCAAGGTGCACATAGGGTCATTCAGAATAACTTCACACACACGCTTCTGTGCATTTCCAAGTCTAATTCTGTCACTAAATCCATACCGGTCACCCAGCGCCTAAATACTAGGCCTCAAATTTATATCCAGCTAAATCTGTCCCTAGTGCTGTAGCTGGGCGAGTTATTTAGTGTCCGTTCAAGCACATTTCTTGTTCTGGGTTGAAATACAATTCCCAATTTAGCAATTTCATAATTTAGTGGTTTCTGCTATATCAGAGCTATTTGAAATCTATCCCTAAAAGGGTATATAATATTCAAGGTGCACATAGGGTCATTCAGAATAACTTCACACACCCGCTACTGTGCATTTCCAAATCTAATTCTGTCACTAAACCCATACCTGTCACCCAGCGCCTAAATACTAGGCCTCAAATTTATATCCCGCTAAATCTCTCGTTACCGCTGTCCTGTTGTGGCTGGGAAAGTTATTTAGTGTCCGTCAAAGCACATTTTTTGTTCTGGGTTGAAATACAATTCCCAATTTAGCAATTTCATAATTTAGTCGTTTCTGCTATATCAGAGCTATTTGAAATCTATCCCTAAAAGGGTAGATCATATTGAAGGTGCACATAGGGTCATTCAGAATAACTTCACACACACGCTTCTGTGCATTTCCAAGTCTAATTCTGTCACTAAATCCATACCGGTCACCCAGCGCCTAAATACTAGGCCTCAAATTTATATCCCGCTGAATTTGAATACAATACATTGGGCCAAATAATATATTTGTTGTTGTGGTGAACCATAACAATGAGAAAAACATCTAGTAAGGGACGCGGACGTGGACATGGTCGTGGTGGTGTTAGTGGACCCTCTGGTGCTGGGAGAGGACGTGGCCGTTCTGCCACATCCACACGTCCTAGTGTACCAACTACCTCAGGTCCCAGTAGCCGCCAGAATTTACAGCGATATATGGTGGGGCCCAATGCCGTTCTAAGGATGGTAAGGCCTGAGCAGGTACAGGCATTAGTCAATTGGGTGGCCGACAGTGGATCCAGCACGTTCACATTATCTCCCACCCAGTCTTCTGCAGAAAGCGCACAGATGGCGCCTGAAAACCAACCCCATCAGTCTGTCACATCACCCCCATGCATACCAGGGAAACTGTCTCAGCCTCAAGTTATGCAGCAGTCTCTTATGCTGTTTGAAGACTCCGCTGGCAGGGTTTCCCAAGGGCATCCACCTAGCCCTTCCCCAGCGGTGAAAGACATAGAATGCACTGACGCACAACCACTTATGTTTCCTGATGATGAGGACATGGGAATACCACCTCTCTGCTGATTCTCTCTGATTCTCTGCTATGACATGCAGACTAATTCTCTGCTGACATGAAGACAGATTCTCTGTTACGGGACCTCTCTCCTCTGCCTGTGTGTGTGCTGGGCCTAAATATATGCCAATGGACTGTTGCAGTGGTGGCTGACGTGAAGCCTCATTCTCTGCTATGACATGCAGACTGATTCTCTGCTGACATGAAGCCAGATTGTCTGTTACGGGACCTCTCTCCTCTGCCTGTGTGCTAGGCCTAAATATATGCCAATGGACTGTTGCAGTGGTGGCTGACGTGAAGCCTGATTCTCTGCTATGACATGCAGACTGATTCTCTGCTGACATGAAGCCAGATCCTCTGTTACGGGACCTCTCTCCTCTGCCTGTGTGTGTGCTGGGCCTAAATATATGCCAATGGACTGTTGCAGTGGTGGCTGACGTGAAGCCTCATTCTCTGCTATGACATGCAGACTAATTCTCTGCTGACATGAAGACAGATTCTCTGTTACGGGACCTCCCTCCTCTGCCTGGGTGCTGGGCCTAAATATATGCCAATGGACTGTTGCAGTGGTGGGTGACGTGAAGCCTCATTCTCTGCTATGACATGCAGACTAATTCTCTGCTGACATGAAGCCAGATTGTCTGTTACGGGACCTCTCTCCTCTGCCTGTGTGTGTGCTGGGCCTAAATATATGCCAATGGACTGTTGCAGTGGTGGCTGACGTGAAGCCTCATTCTCTGCTATGACATGCAGACTAATTCTCTGCTGACATGAAGACAGATTCTCTGTTACGGGACCTCTCTCCTCTGCCTGTGTGTGTGCTGGGCCTAAATATATGCCAATGGACTGTTGCAGTGGTGGCTGACGTGAAGCCTCATTCTCTGCTATGACATGCAGACTAATTCTCTGCTGACATGAAGACAGATTCTCTGTTACGGGACCTCCCTCCTCTGCCTGGGTGCTGGGCCTAAATATATGCCAATGGACTGTTGCAGTGGTGGGTGACGTGAAGCCTGATTCTCTGCTATGACATGCAGACTAATTCTCTGCTGACATGAAGACAGATTCTCTGTTACGGGACCTCTCTCCTCTGCCTGTGTGTGTGCTGGGCCTAAATATATGCCAATGGACTGTTGCAGTGGTGGCTGACGTGAAGCCTCATTCTCTGCTATGACATGCAGACTGATTCTCTGCTGACATGAAGCCAGATCGTCTGTTACGGGACCTCTCTGCTCTGCCTGTGTGCTAGGCCTAAATATATGCCAATGGACTGTTGCAGTGGTGGGTGACGTGAAGCCTCATTCTCTGCTATGACATGCAGACTGATTCTCTGCTGTCATGAAGCCAGATTGTCTGTTACGGGACCTCTCTGCTCTGCCTGTGTGCTAGGCCTAAATATATGCCAATGGACTGTTGCAGTGGTGGGTGACGTGAAGCCTCATTCTCTGCTATGACATGCAGACTGATTCTCTGCTGTCATGAAGCCAGATTGTCTGTTACGGGACCTCTCTGCTCTGCCTGTGTGCTAGGCCTAAATATATGCCAATGGACTGTTGCAGTGGTGGGTGACGTGAAGCCTCATTCTCTGCTATGACATGCAGACTGATTCTCTGCTGACATGAAGCCAGATTGTCTGTTACGGGACCTCTCTCCTCTGCCTGTGTGCTAGGCCTAAATATATGCCAATGGACTGTTGCAGTGGTGGCTGACGTGAAGCCTCATTCTCTGCTATGACATGCAGACTAATTCTCTGCTGACATGAAGCCAGATTGTCTGTTACGGGACCTCTCTCCTCTGCCTGGGTGCTGGGCCTAAATTTATGACAATGGACTGTTGCAGTGGTGGCTGACGTGAAGCCTGATTCTCTGCTATGACATGCAGACTGATTCTCTGCTGACATGAAGCCAGATCCTCTGTTACGGGACCTCTCTCCTCTGCCTGTGTGTGTGCTGGGCCTAAATATATGCCAATGGACTGTTGCAGTGGTGGCTGACGTGAAGCCTCATTCTCTGCTATGACATGCAGACTGATTCTCTGCTGACATGAAGCCAGATTCTCTGTTACGGGACCTCTCTCCTCTGCCTGTGTGTGTGCTGGGCCTAAATATATGCCAATGGACTGTTGCAGTGGTGGCTGACGTGAAGCCTCATTCTCTGCTATGACATGCAGACTAATTCTCTGCTGACATGAAGACAGATTCTCTGTTACGGGACCTCCCTCCTCTGCCTGGGTGCTGGGCCTAAATATATGCCAATGGACTGTTGCAGTGGTGGCTGACGTGAAGCCTCATTCTCTGCTATGACATGCAGACTAATTCTCTGCTGACATGAAGACAGATTCTCTGTTACGGGACCTCTCTCCTCTGCCTGGGTGCCGGGGCCTAAATATCTGAGAATGGACTGTTCCAGTGGTGGGTGACGGGAAGCCAGATTCTCTGCTATGGAACCTCTCTCCAATTGATTTTGGTTAATTTTTATTTATTTAATTTTTAATTTAATTCATTTCCCTATCCACATTTGTTTGCAGGGGATTTACCTACATGTTGCTGCCTTTTGCAGCCCTCTAGCTCTTTCCTGGGCTGTTTTACAGCCTTTTTAGTGCCGAAAAGTTCGGGTCCCCATTGACTTCAATGGGGTTCGGGTTCGGGACGAAGTTCGGATCGGGTTCGGATCCCGAACCCGAACATTTCCGGGATGTTCGGCCGAACTTCTCGAACCCGAACATCCAGGTGTTCGCTCAACTCTAATTATAATATACAGTTATATTCATATTCGAAAATATAAAAAATAAAATTTATGTAAAATGTCATAGGTGATGAGGATATCATCATTGTATTATGTATATAATGTATTTTTTGAAGGGAGAGTTAATTATTCTCAAATGGGACGTAGTGTACATTTCTTGAAGAATGTGTTCTTGTAGATTGGGCTTATAATTACTGGGGTGTACTTGTAATGTGGGAGGAGGGGATGGGGTCCTCCCAAGGAGGAGAGATCGAGGTGCTGGTAGACAGCCTGACACTCGAGGGGCACCCATTCCCATCCTCGAGGGGCACCCATTCCAGGCCTGCAATCTTGTGCTACAAAAAGCCGAATATTTCCATTTCCGCGTTCATGCCTTTAGGAATCATAGTATCAAATTCAAAGATTCTTCTGGATTCCATCCTGGACATGTTTATTATATGGTTGTCCCCCCTCCAATGTCTTTTGATTCTTCCAAAAGCTATGTAAGTAAGTTGGGATGGGTCTTTATTATGGAAGTCTTTAAAGTGTTTTGATACTGAATGCAAGGCCATCTCTAGGGGTATGCAGGATGTGGGGGCAGAAGATGAGGCACGGCCAGGGTGCTAATGTTGGCACAGAAGCCTTGCGTCAAAGTGGCGTGGGAAAACTGTGCCACTCACTTTGTGTTACAGCCTGATGCGGTAACTGCTGCATCTCCCACTGGCCCACACCCCCTCTCTAGCAATCAGTGCTCGTCAACCATCTGGTACTAACCGTAATACATGTTTAAAGCAAAATACCATCCGGTTCATAGAATATATTGTATGTTGAATGGTAATATTATCCTTATTTGGTCTTCACTTTTAGATGTTTTGTTAGTTGGGATAAAGAAATCTTCCCTATTCATTAATCTTAGTTTATTTTGTGAATTCTCCACCACCTCTATTGGATAGTTTTTCACTAAGAATTGTTTTTTCAGATCAAATCATTCTATTTCGTTTGAGTCGCCTGAATTGGCTCGTTAGTACGGTCCTGATCAAAAGTTTAAAACCACTTAAAAAATGGAAAAAAATCATATTTTGCATGGCTGGATCTTAACAAAGTTCCAAGTAGAGCTTCAACATGCAACAAGAAGAAATGGGAGTGAGACAAAACCTTTTTTGAGCATTCAATTTAATGAAAACAACGAATAAACTGAAACAGTCTGTTTTTCAGAAACAGAAATCCAACTTCCAAACATGAACTCGGTAATGAGTAGCTCCACCTTATTGTTTATCACTTCCAAAATTTGTTTCAGCATGCATGATGCAAGCGTTTCCATGAGGTGAGTGGAAACATTTCTCCAAGTGGTTAAGACGGCCACACGAAGGCCATCTACTTCTGGAACTGTTGTCCAGGAATGCTCTCTGCAACATCTGGACATAGCCAGCGGCCATTTGACGCCCCTGCACTTCCTGAAGCTCCATTGTTCCACTGAAGGAAAAAGCACCCCAAACCATTATGGTGCCCCCTCCACTGTGGCGCGTAGAAAACATCTCAGTTGGGATCTGCTTGTCATGCCAGTAACGTTGGAAACCATCAGGACCATCAAGGTAAAAAAAAAAATCTCATAAGAGAATAAAACTTTCTTCCACCTTTGAATGTCCCATGTTTGGTGCTCTCTTGCAAAGTCCAAACGAGCAGTTCTGTGGCGTTCAAGGAGGTCTTTGAAGACATTTTTTGTTTTTGAAGCCCTTCAGTCTCAGATGCCGTCTGATGGTTGTGGTGCAGCAGTCAGCACCAGTAAGGGCCTTAATTTGGGTCAAGGATCGTCCAGTGTCTTGACGGACAGCCAATTGGATCCTCTGGTTCAGTGCTGATTACATTTTTTTGGGTCTTCCACTTGACTTTTTTGTTCCATAACCCTCAGGATCATTTAAGAAATTCCAAATGACTGTCTTACTGCATCCCACCTCAGCAGCGATGGCGCGCTGTGAGAGACCCTGCTTAGGCTACTTTCACACTTGCATTTGGGGTTCCGCTTGTGAGTTCTGTTTGAAGGCTCTCACAAGCAGCCCCGAACAGATCCATACAGCCCCAATGCATTCTGAGTGGATGCGAATCCGCTCAGAATGCATCAGTATGGCTCCGTTTGGCCTCTGTTCCGCTCAGCAGGCGGACACCCAAACGCAGCTTGCAGCGTTTTGGTGTCCGCCTGGCAGTGCGGAGCCAAACAGAGCCGTCCAGACTTACAATGCAAGTCAATGGGGACGGATACGTTTGACGTTGTCACAATATGGTGCGATTGCAAACGCATCCGTCCCCCATTGACTTTCAATGTAAAGTCAGGAGTCCCTATTAATATACCATCAGATCTGAGTTTTCTCCAATCCGATGGTATATTTTAACTTGAAGCGTCCCCATCACCATGGGAACGCCTCTATGTTAGAATATACCATCGGATTTGCGTTAGATCGTGAAAACTCAGATCTGACAGTATATTCTAACACAGAGGCGTTCCCATAGTGATGGGGACGCTTCAAGTTAGAATATACTGAGAACTGTGTACATAACTGCCCCCTGCTGCCTGGCAGCACCTGATCTCTTACAGGGGGCTGTGATCCGCACAATTAACCCCTCAGGTGCCGCACCAGACCCCCCTCCCTTCCCAGTTTTAAATTCATTGGTTGCCAGTGTGGCCCCCCTCCCTCCCCAGTATTAAATTCATTGGTGGCCAGTGCGGCCCCCCCTCCCTCCCCAGTATTAAATTCATTGGTGGCCAGTGCGGCCCCCCCCTCCCTCCTCACTATTAAATTAATTGGTGTCCAGTGTGGCCCCCCCTCCCTCCCCAGTATTAAATTCATTGGTGGCCAGTGCGGCCCCCCCTCCCTCCCCAGTATTAAATTCATTGGTGGCCAGTGCGGCCCCCCCCTCCCTCCCTCCTCACTATTAAATTAATTGGTGTCCAGTGCGGCCCCCCCTCCGCAGTATTAAATTTATTGGTGGCCAGTGCGACCCCCCCCTCCCTCTCTCCCCAGTATTAAATTCATTGGTGGCCAGTGCGGCCCCCCCTCCCTCCCTCCTTTCCCAGTATTAAATTCATTGGTGGCCAGTGCGGCCCCCCTCTCTCCCCTTCCTAATTAAAATCACCCCCCAAATCATTGGTGGCAGCAGAGAGTTCCGAATTTTAGAAGCATTATACTTACCTGTGCTGTCTGTGGCTGGCCGGTCGCTCCTCTTACTGGTAAGCGAAAGGTATGTGCGGCGAATTGCTTATAGCACAGACCTGTCACTTACCAGTAGGAGGAGCAACCGGCCAGCCACAGACAGCGCAGGTAAGTATAATGCTTCTAAAATTCTGAACCCTCCGCTGCCACCAATGATTGGAGGGGTGATTTTAATTAGGAAGAGGGGAGAGGGGGGTGCCGCACTGGCCACCAATGAATTTAATACTGGGGAAGGAGGGAGGGAGGGGGGGCCGCACTGGCCACCAATGAATTTAATACTGGGGAGAGAGGGAGGGGGGGGTCGCAATGGCCACCAATAAATGTAATACTGGGGAGGGGGGGGCGCACTGGACACCAATTAATTTAATAGTGAGGAGGGAGGGAGGGGGGGTCGCACTGGCCACCAATGAATTTAAAACTGGGGAGGGAGGGGGGTCTGGCCCCCTGCTGTCTGGCAGCACCTGATCTCTTTCAGGGGGCTATAATACGCACAATTAACCCCTCAGGTACGGCACCTGAGGGGTTAATTGTACGGATCCCAGCCCCCTGTAAGAGATCGGGTGCTGCCAGGCATCAGGGGGCAGTCATGTACACAGTTCTTAGTATATTCTAACTTGAAGTGTCCCCATCACTATGGGAATTCCTCTGTGTTAGAATATACTGTCGGATCTGAGTTTTCACGATGTGAAAACTCAGATATGAAAAAGATGTTATGCAGACGGATCCGTTCTGAACGGATGCAAGCGTTTGCATTATAGGTGCGGATCCGTCTGTTCAGATACCAGACGGATCCACACTGAACGCAAGTGTGAAAGTAGCCTTATGCAGTTCAACAACCCGACCACGTTCAAAAAGTGAGGTTTTTTTTTGCCTTTACCATCACAATGTGTGACTACCTGACAGAAAACGCCACTTCTTTGTACAGATTTGGCCTTTTAAAGGCATGGTCCTAAAATTTGGATCAGCTGAAAAACAGCCTGTTTCAGTTTAATCGTTATTTTCAATTAATTGAATGCTCAAAAAATGTCTTGTCTCACTCTCATTTCTTCTTGTTGCATGTTGAAGCTCTACTTGGAACCTTGTTAAGTTCCAACAATGTAAAATAGTATTTTTTTGACATTTTTTTTATGTGGTCTTAAACTTTTGATCAGGACTGTATATTAGTAAGCCATCTAGGTAGATGGCAGCTTTTGAATATAATATGATTATTCTTTGTCACGGATTTCTGATATGTATTGCATATTAATTTATTACCACTGATTGTAATTGTTAGATCTAAAAATTCCACTTGTGTACGGCTTATTTTGGTAGAGAAACTCAGATTTTTGTCATTTGTGCTATCATTCGAACTAGGGCAGATGACTGTTTTTTTTTTTTTAGAAAGCTGGGATATGGGAATGGGACAGCTTTCTAAAAGCACAGTCGTCTGCCCTAGTTCAATTGATAATCAAAAGGCACACCCCGATCCTAGATGAGACTATAGAAAAAATTGGGAAATTAAAAGAAATTATTGATGCCCTACAAGATACTGATTTTCAAAAATGGCAAGAACGTATAATCACTGGGTTAGACACTTTAGAACGGGAGATAATGAACAAAAAAAATTAAAAAATAAACAAATAAGACCAACTGAACAACCCAGGGACCATACCAATGTATCTCATAACACAATACATGTCAAGAACAACAGATTAATCCACCGGGAAGACCAATCATTTTGGGAATTGGCTCTATTTCCTCTAACCTATCTTAGTACATAGACTTTTAGTTACAACCAATAGTAAAATAAATGCCATCCTACATTAAAGATACCACAGATATTATAGTATAACTATAAAATAGATTATCAAGATCAATGGATCCTTGGGACACGATTATTAACCAGATTAACGGACTAGAGGCACTTAATAACCAGTTACACCAAAACTGAACATTAATGAAAGAACAAATTAAATTAATTTCAGAGGGAGTAGGTTTTATATTAACAAATTACTATTTTAAATTCGAATCAGACTTCTTCCTACAAAAACAGGGCACCGCCATGGGCACCAGGTTCACTCCCAACTATGCAAATATCTTCATGGCCCTGTGGGAGCGTGAGGTCATTGGGTCTGAGCTGGGGGCGGGCCTGTTGCTATGGCATCGATACATTGACGACATCATATTCTTTTGGCAAAAATCTGAAGACGATTTATCTAGTTTTTGGGAAAAGATCAACACAAATGACAAAAATCGGAGTTTCTCTATCAAAATAAGACATACACAAGTAGAATTTTTAGATCTGAAAATTACAATCAGTGGTAATAAATTAATATGCAATACATATCAGAAATCCGTGACGAAAAATAATCATATTCTATTCACAAGCTGCCATCTACCTAGATGGCTTACTAATATACCAACGAGCCAATTCAGGTGACTCAAACAAAACTGCACAGAAATAGAATGATTTGAAGAAGAATCAGAAAATCCGAAAAAAACAATTCTTTGTAAGAAACTATCCAATAGAGGTGGTGGAGAATTCACTAAATAATGTAAGATCGATGAATAGGGAAGATTTATTTATCCCAACTAACAAAACATCTAAAAGCTGAAGACCAAATAAAGATAATATTATCCATTCAACATACAATTTTAAAACTATAAAAAAGATTATCTACCGACACTGGCACCATCTCCTTAGAGATTAACTATTAGGACCACTGTTAACAAAACCGCTTATTACATACACCAAAGCCCCAAATCTGGGCTTACAAGTAGCACCCTCAAGTAAGAAAAAGTACACCAGCAAACAGTACTAGCTGGTTGACACTAGAAGGATTTTAAAGGTGTGGTAGATGCAAAAATTGCAAGACTACACATTTTCCTAAAAAAAACTACTTCCATTAAATCAACAACTAACTCTTCCACTTACCATATAAAAGAACATCTATCCTGCAACATACTACAATGTCCTTGTCAAAAACAGTATATAGGCAGAACCAAGAGAGTTTTCAAGAAAATAGTAGCCGAACACATTTCAAACATCATCAAAGGCTACGACCTGCATTCAGTATCAAAACACTTCAAAGACTTCCATAATAAAGACCCATCCCAACTTACTTACATAGCTTTTGAAAGAATCAAAAGACATTGGAGCGGCGGCAACCATATAATAAACATGTCCAGAATGAAATCCAGAAGAATCTTTGAATTTGATACTATGATTCCTAAAGGCATGAACGCGGAAATGGAAATATTCGGCTTCTTGTAGCACAAGATTGCAGGTCTCGAATGGGTGCCCCTCGAGGATGGGAAATCGAGTGTCAGGCTGTCTACCAGCACCTCAATATCTCCTCCTTGGGACACCCCCATCCCCCCCTCCCACATTACAAGTACACCCCAGTGATTATAAGTCCAATCTACAAGAACACTTTCTTCAAGAAATGTACACTATGTTCCATTTGAAAATAATTAACTCTCCCTTCAAAAATACATTATATACATAAAACAATGATGATATCCTCACCACCTATGACATTTTACAGAAATGTTATTTTTTATATTTTTGAATATGACTATAACTGTATATTATAATATATAAAATATTTTTATATTACATAGTCTCAAACATCTTTTTTTTTTTTCATTTTAAACATCACACTCAATTTATATACACATATTATGAAAATGTCTCACCATAGTACACCTATAAGTTCTTTCTGGGGGAAAAAAATGCATTAAAAAAAAACGCATGAAAAACGCATGTACAGTGCAATACTTTGCAAAAACGCAATGAAACTTTTTTTTTATGCCATCATGATATTGCACTTGTACTATTTGTCCATTCCAATTATATATGGTCCAGCTATATTGATAAGCAACCTTTATAGTAACAATGACTTTTTGGTAGAAACATTGAAAGCCTTATGTTATGCCAAATCCAGTCCATTACTTTGAACTCTCCCACAAAAGATAACCACTGCCCAGACCTAATGGAAGCATCTCTATATAAAGCAGTCACTCATACTGGCCTTTACTACCCACTGAGGAAGGGGTGAGAAAAGCGTTTGGGATATTAATCTTCAGCCAGTGAACTGCAACACAACGATATATGATTGCATGCAAACAGATTTGGCCATCTCTGTCATACTTACCCTTCACCCAGTTAAAGAGGAAAGCAAGGAGAGAGAGAGAGTAAAAAACTCTGCAGACAGGCACGTCACAGCATACATCCCGCACCACGTGTGTGGTCATGTGGGACGCTGAGTGAAGCCAGCTTCTCCATTACCAAAGCACTTACAGAGAAGTGCATGAGACGGAACTTCACTACACACCACTGCACACCATTGGATTGGTAACGTACTGCATGTAAAACCAATTATTCATTCTATATATTGACTATTAATACAATATAAACCACTGTATCGTGTCGGCAGTTAATACATCTTGCTGATTACTGACAATTGTCAGTGTGTGATAACCAGGTGGAACGACCTCTATTTGAATTCCTATGAGATTGCAAGTAGACGGAGATTAAATCGAATCCAGCCGGCACTCCCTGTATTACCTGGCGTTGCAACGGAAAGGAGGGTCGCTCCACGTGGACCAGTGGAAAAAATCCAGTAAACCGCCAATATGTTGCAAAATATTCTTCTTCTTTATTTCTCAATTGATTATTTCATATAACGCGTTTCAGGCATATAGCCTTTATCAATGAATACATGATATGATTCACAATGACTCTTATATGTATGTATCAATCAAACACAAGTAACATTATCCACCCCCCTATGGGCAGGGAACAAAAACATGAACCAACCCGTTTCTTAGTTTCACTATAGCCCGAACACATACACAGAAAGGATATCACATACATCGAAAATAGAGGATCAACGAGCCGATATTGTCTATAATAAAGGGAAATAAAAATTACTTAAGTAAAGCAATGCGATTACGTATACATGATGCAATCTCATAACCTTGTGACCTCATAGTCGCGTTTCAGACCTTTGGGATGCAATGTATCAAGGGTATATATCCAGAATGCTTCTCTATGGAGCAGGAGTTTTTTTATATCTCCTTCTCTCCTTGGTCTCATACCTGCTCCAAAACCTGGAACCTCAGCTGAGACATGGAATGTTTACATCTGTCAACGTGATATGGTAACGGCAACAATAAATTATTTGTCCTTATTGTGGACTTATGCTTGCATATCCTATCCCTCACCATTTGCATTGTTTCGCCCACATATGTAAGCCCACATGGGCATTTAATCAAGTAAATAAAATTTTTGGACTCACAGGTAAAAAAAAAATTATATTTTAAAGGACTCTCCTGTTTGGGGATGATAAACCTCAGAGCCTTTGATTATATGGGAACATTGAAGACAATGTAGGCATGGAAATGTGCCTTTTTTAATTGTCCTCAATGTACTTTGTCTTAATGTTTCCATTTTACTCCCTAGGTCTGCATGCACCAGTTTATCTGATAAGCTGGGGTTCTTTTTATTACAGATCAGTGGTGGATTTTTTAATTCCTCCACATTAGGGTACGCTTTGGTTAAAATTCTCCAATGTTTCCTAGCAACCCTTTCTATACTCGCATTATAGGGATGAAATGTATGTATGTATGTATAAATGCTACGTGTTGCTGTTTAGTCCATAGAGTACCTTGTGATGGGGGTCAGATCAAATTTTCTCTAAAATAGGCCTAGGGTACGCTCTTTCACTGAATCTCTCAACCATTTCATGCAATCTGGGGTCCTGCATAAGTAATAAGTGATCTGTAATAAAAAGATATAATCTCTTATTCCAGATACAATCCCTTATTTTAGTATTTTTTATATATTATATTTTTATAATATATTTTTAGACTACTTTTTATTTTTAAGTGTTGAAATTCTATTTGTTGAGATTGAAATAAATTAATTTACTTTCAACTCATGCAAATCAAAAATTTTGAGTGCCCTCCGTATATTCCACTGTCATTGTTTTGTTCTGCCGGGGGCGACTGGTATGCCCTGGAGCAAGCACCTATTCCAGACCTGCTATAGGCTAGCCACTGACACCTACACTATATTTTATATACACATTTCTAAATTTTTGTGTTTTACAGCTACAATAAAATTTAATTTTTGGACCTCGGACCCGAACCCGAACATTTCAGTAAAATTCGGCGATTTCTTAGGGCTTTTTGAAAGGCTGCAGAGCAGCCAATCAACAAGCATTTACCTGTCTGACCTTAGAAGACATCACAGCCATGCCTACTAATGGCATGGCTGTGATTGGCCAGTGCAGCATGTGACCTAACCTCTATATAAGCTTAAGTAAGGTAGCGCTGCACATCACTCTGCTGTTTCTAGGATGCTGATGATGATTTCAGGGAGAGAATAGGATAGAATCTGTGATCAGAACTCAAATCTAACTCAGTGATCTACATACATTTAGTTGTGTGGGTGCAGTGCACAATCTTTTTACCCTGTCCTGAGCTCAGTGACAGAAAAAAATAACTTTTATGTGTCTGTTAGTAAAGTGGGCGAAGGTGGCGGCCATTTTATGCAAGCTCAGCGCACCAGCACTGCATCTGAGCTTTTGTGACATTCAAATCCAAGCTTGAAATACTACACTAATAATCTGGTTTTAAAAAATCAACATTTTTTGGCAATACAGATAGAGCAGGGTTAGCACTCCAGCTCTTAGCTCAAATTTCTTAACTCATCGCGTTATCTTCAGACAAAAGCCATTGAAAAGCAATTGAAGGTGTTTGCTTAGATTAGATAACACAACTCAGAAATCTCAGAAAACAGGAGTGTTAACTCTACTCCATCCGTATACAACATCTAGTGCATTTGCAGGATTAGTCAGTGTGCAATTTAAGCTACAAATACAGCCATAATTTTCTGGGTTTTTAAAAACACACTTTTTTGCCCAAATACGAAATTTTACAGCCCTTGCAGCATCAGCATATATAAAATTCAAGGGTTATATACAGCTTTCATATTCAGTTAGTAAAAAAACACACTTTTTTGGCAATATCCAACATCTGGATTAGTCAGTGTGCAATTTAAGCTAGAAATACAGCCATAATTTCCTGTTTTTTTTTAAAAACACACCTTTTTGCCAAAATACACATTTTTACAGCCCTTGCAGCATCAGCACGTGCAACTTAAATTGCGGCCTAGTCTGGATCAGTCGGTGTGAGATACACCATTTATATATATTATACATAATTTTTCTGGCTTTGCAGCATCAGCACGTGTGAAATTCAAGGGTTATATATTGCTGTCATATTCAATTATTAAACAAACACCCGTTTTGGGCATAAAAGTTTTTTTGGCAGCCTTTGCTGCATACGTCATTGTGAGATACACCCTTTTCATACAGTGGTTCTATTAAGTTATTTGAAATACAGCCATTTTGGTCAACAAACGCTAATTGCGGCCTAGTTTGTTTTAGGAAGTGTGAGATACACCCTTTACATACTGTGGCTCTATTCAGTTATTAAACAAACACTTTAATTGCGGCCTAGTCTGGATTAGGGCGTGTGAGATACACCCTTTACATACTGTCGTTCTATTCTGCTATTAATTAAACGCCCATTTAGGGCAAGATCCTAAATTTGAGAAATATAAGGAGAGAGTCAAATAAGGGATGTGGCTCAGGTCGTGGTGCTGCTGGTGGAGCTCCTGTTGCAGGGAGAGGATGTGGTCAATCTGCAGCCAGCTAGATACACAAGTTAAACCCCTTCCTCAGGTCCTGAGTAGGCGACAGAACCTGCAGCGATATTTGGTCGGGCCTACTGCAGCTCTACGAATGGTGAGGCCTGAACAAGTACAGGCGATAGTAGATTGGGTTGCTGACAGTGCCTCCAGTTCCTTCACATTGTCTCCCACTCAGTCTCCCGCTGAAAGATCAGAGTTGGCACCTGCAGCCGATGTCCATCAGTCTTTCACCTCACCCCCTTGCAAATCAGCCAAGCAGTCTGAGCCCCAAGTCATGCAGCAGTCTCTTCTGCTTTTTGATGACTCTGTTAGCAGGGTTTCCCAGGGCCATCCACCTATCCCTGCCCCAGAAGTGGAAGAGATTGAGTGCACCGATGCCCAACCACTTATGTTTCAATATGAGTACATGGGAGGACCATCGCAGCAAGTCTCGGATGATGACGAAACACAAATGCCAACTGCTGGGGCTTTCGAAAGTGTGCAGACTGACAAGGAGGGCAGGGGTGAAGACTGAGTGGAAGATTATGTGGAGGACGATGTGTTCCTTGTTGCGCTGTTTCGAGTACTCCGCCAACATGGCCAGTGCCGATAACGCCGTTCTCAGCATAACTATCCCTCTTCTATACCTCCTTGAAAAAAAGCTGCTGGCTATGATGGAAGAGGATGTGGCACAGGAGGAGGAGGAGAAAGTGGGATCATTTTGTAGGTTTTCCGGCCAGTCATTCACAATTGGCTCCGAGGGTGGGTTCCGACATCCACAAACGCCAGGTTCACAATTGTCCAGTCAGGGCACAGTTCTGTAGGATGACGAGGTGGAGGATGAGGATGAGGAGATGGAGGAGGAGGAACCATGTTCACAGCAGGGTGGCACCCAGACCAGCTCATAGCCATCACTGGTGCGTAGCTGGGGGGATACAGAGGACACAGACGATACACCTCCCACAGAGGACAGATTTTCTTTGCCTCTGGGCAGCCTGGCACACATGAGCGATTACATGCTGCAGTGTCTCCGCAACGACCCTCCGAGTTGCCCACATTCTAACTTGTGCTGATTACTGGGTGGCCACGCTGCTGGATCCCCTTTACAAGGACAACGTACTGTCCTTAATTCTCTCACTGAAGCGTGATCGCTGCTCGTGGCATTCCCACCTGACAGTGGGAGCACAGTGGAAGCACAAGGCAAAGGCAGAGGACTAGGAAGAGGTCGCCAACGCAGCTGGGGAACTGCCAGCACCTCAAAAGGCAGGGTTAGCATGGCCGAAATGTGGAAAAGCTTTGTCAGCACTCCACAACAACCAGCACCATCAACTGATATGGAACGTCTTAGCAGGAGGCAGCATTTCACCAACATGGTGGAGCAGTATATGTGCACACACCTACACTTACTGACTGATGGGTCTGCCCCATTCAACTTCTGGGTCTCCAAATTGGGCACACTGCCTGATCTTGACCTTTACTCCTTGAATTTTAGTGCTCAAAAGTTTGGGTCCCCATTGACTTCAATGGGGTTCGGGATCAAGTTCCAGGTCAAATTCAGGTCCCGAACTCGAACTTTTTTGTGAAGCTCGGCCGAACCCTTCAAACCTGAACATTCAGGTGTCTGCTTAACTCTAATGATGATACATTTACTCTTCTAGTAAATATTTATTTTGCTTACTTTTTATTCATAGAAACAATCTTTCCTTTAAACCAAATTTGCCTAACATTAAGCTGCATGAACACATCTTTCTATCACCAGCTGTCACCTTCCCATATTTCTTTAATGTGTGTCCCATATTTCTTTCCCTTTACAACCATGGCATCATGAATATTTTATACATGTACACACATTACAGAGCAGTTTAACTGTAAAGGAACAATTCAGTGTTTGATCATATGTCCAGAAAAATGCAGAAAAGCTCAGTCACTCTATCTTATTATAAATCACGCTCCAGCAAAAGGTCTAACTCTTTTAATAGATGTTTGGCTTTCCCTTTGAATAGCTATGTTTTGTTTCTATCTATCATTTTAATCTTCTTGATGCTACTCAACAATCTTTGTCAAAGACAATACATATTTAGCATCTGCAGCAAAGATGAAGCTTCATCACGGTCAAATGACTAGTTATTAAGAGATTATAAAAAAAAATATGAAATATAATGTAAAAAACAAACTGTTCTTTAAGCCAATATGTTTTAGCAATAAATGTAATGAATTTGAACTGGACTTGTTTTCTTGTTTTGGTAACCTTTTGAAAAAACATGGCCCCCAATGTTTATATATGCCACGTGTTTTTATATTAGTGATGCCAAGACTCCTCATCTTAAACTATAGTTATAAGAAGCTCCATAAACCTTAGAAATATCAATATTTTTGATTTAACTAATGAATACACAGTATTCTTGGTTTTCTCTCTTCTATTTCCTCTTTAGTTACAGAAATGGTTATCTCCACTACTTGTTTCCATTCAATCAGTTTGGTATGATGCACTGTATTATCCAATCAAAAAAAAATTTCTGTTCTTGTGGGAGTATTTTATAGATGTCTACAGGGAAGATTTGCTTTAATCTCCACTGAAAATAATATAGTAAATCTTTTGCTCAAATAGCAAAAATATGGGATACCTAACAAAAACTATATATTGTTACTGTTGCATAATGGCCATGACATCTGTCATGAGATGAGCAAATTGATTCTAAACTAATTCTTCCAAACAAACGCGAGTTTTGACGTTTTGCTTAGGATGATTTGCACAAAATGGAGCCCAATATTTTATCTTTAAAAATCAGTACACTAGTAAGGAAATTAGGGCAGGGAGGATGTTGATAGAGGACCGCATAACCCTGGGCAGGACCTTGGCCAGCGGGCTTGCCCACAATGCTTTGATAGTAGCCAATCATAGGACAGGATATTGGCTGGTATATTAGGCCCTATGCTAGCTAAGTGAGCAAAGCCACTGATGTTATAGGTAGTGATGGGCGGGAGGTGCCATATTCGATTTTGCGATATTTTGTCAATATTCAATTGAATATTCGTGTTATATTCGTTGAAATAGAATATTCGTCATTTTTCTATTTATAGCGAATAATATGCGATTTAATTATTCACGTATTGCAATTTTCTTTTAACTGTATAAGGCAACTTTCCTATTGGTTGGCTATGGCTATGGCTAATATGTGTATTTTTTTAATATTCCATATATTGCTATATATTCTTGCTTTAGAATATGACGAATATTCTAAAAAAACAAAGTTATAGCAATATAGCGAATATTCGTAAAAACACATATAGATTGCAATTTAGCTAATCGTTAGCTATAATCTTTTTTTTATAGTCCAATTTTTTTTGTCTCTTCTCAACTTCAGTTTTTGAAAAAATTTACACTATAAAAATATACTATACCACTATATTAGCTAAATTGCAGACTACATGTGAATTTTACAAATATTCGCTATATTGCTAAAACTTAGTTTTTTAGAATATTGTTAATATTCTAAAAAACGAAGTTATAGCAATATAGCGAATATTCACAAAATACACAGAATGTAATTTAGCTAATATAGTGCTATAAATTTTTTTTTAGTCAAATTATTTTTTTATCTTTTTCTTATTTTACCAATATTCGCTATATTGCTGTATACTGTATTCTTGTTTTAGAATATGACGAATATATTCGCTATTTAGAATATTCGTATATATATATATACTAGGGCCCCCGCGCAAGACGCAGATTTATTAGCTTGGCACGGATGCATTTGTTAAGAGAACAATATATGAAAGGTACATGCGTCTGTTGTCTCTAGTGTGCCTGATCAGCTGCTGGAGATAATGACGTTGTCCTGTAAATAAACATGCACGAGGATCATAGTAACTTACTTCCTGTATCCTTGTTACATGAAGGAAGTGGTCGGGTGACGGGCCGGCCCCTTTTCTATTGTTACAGCCTTTTATGAGTAAGAAATAAAAGTGAACAGACTGGGCAGGAAGGGGGCAGTGCTCAAGGAGAACTCAACATGAAAACACCTTTGTTTGACTCGGTTTGAGAGATTTACATTTCCTTACACAAAGTCTGATGCAAGCGAATTTCTACTTCAAATATTTATTTTACAAATGGCGGTACAACAAGGATCCAACTGATTTTTTTCCTCTGCACAGCAGGTAAAAGGGGAGAGAAAAGTAAACTGTAATTTGGTCTGCTGCGTCAGAGGAAATATCTGCTTGGTAAAATAACATTTTCACTCTATTGGTATAGAGTAAGGACAAGGTAAGTGCTTTTCCGTTGTGCAGTTTTTTGTGGATCTGAGTTGATTGTATGGTGAGATTGTGATGTGTGTGCTGACCAGTACAGAGTATTGTGTTTTTTTGTTTTAACTTCTTAACTTTTATATTACTGTGATTTTGTAAGAGGTGATTTCGGTTTGTAGAGGCAGCAATTTGTTTTAGTATTTGCACATTAGAAACAGCATTTAGAGAGTATTTTTGTATTGTTAGCCTGTAAATCACCCGCAGAATGGAGGTTTCCTCTGGTTTTGGGGGTGAGGCACAGGGAATATAGAAACTGTTTTGTTTAATTTGGTTTTTCTATTGCTGGATTTTGTAGACACTATCTTGTCTTCCTTTGTGTGTCAAGCCATGTGGTTTTGTCGGCCATCTTGTCTTCCTTTGTGTGTGAAGACCATGTGGTTTTGTCGGCCATCGTTAATTTCCTTTGTGTGAAGACCATGTGGCTTTGGCAGACATCTTGGTCAGTTTGGTGCTGCAGGTTTTAACAAGAAATTCATTTTAGTTTGAGCTGGTTCACTTTTAGCTTTTAGTTTTGGTTTCTATGGAAAGCGATTTGGTTGTTTTTGCCTCAAATGTCAGTTTTGTCCAAAATAGTTATCTTGTCTTTTTGTAACCTTTCTATGTACAGTTTGATTTTGTTTTGGTAAGTTTGGTGCTGGATAACAGTTGTTCGGTTATGGTATAGCTCAGTGACCAGTCTGATACAGGAATCATTGTGTGACCATTAGTGTCAGTTCAGCGGTGAAATTGTCCTATAGTTGATGATTCTGCTTAATGTTTGTATATCTGTGGCTGTTACATTGAATTGTAGAATTGTTTGGCATAGTTTATACTGGTACTACAGTGTAGAAAGGAGGTGCTTGTAGTTCTGTGCCAAAAGTATTGGGACAACTCCTAGAAATCGGTACAAGTGTTTTGTTTTTTTGAAGCAACCATTGTGGTGTTTGTATTCCTGTGCAATGGAAAACATTTTTAAAGAAGTTTCAAAGTTAAAGGATACGGCGGCCATTCTTCAAGCTGTGCAGGGATCTACTGATCTATGGCTGCAGGCTCAGAATTGTGTAGCAAACCTGATCGGTACCAGAAAATGCTGCAAAAGGAAAGGCAACTATGCTCTGATTTTTGCTGCTGGGTGGATAGCGGATACATATCAAGAGTCTTGTAGGCTGAAGCTGAGTTTGGAAGGAGAAGTGGAAGATTTAACAGTGGAAATTGTTAAATTCAGAATTCTTGTCCAGCAGGCAGCTGAAGCTAGCACTGATAATGAATGTACTGTGAGGTGTAATACTGATCTGCGCAAGGAGAATGAATGGTTATCTCAAAGCCTGATACATGCACAGTCTAAGGGAGTTGTCTGCTCTCTGCAGGAGGACAGAAGTTGAATTTGCTTAGTGCAGCCAGAGTCATTGAAACAACCGTTAGAGAGTAATGTGTCTGGGGTTAGAGGCAATGTATGGGCTATAAGTATGGAGAAGTCTGAGGACTGTTGGTCCCCCAGTGGATCCGACCCAGGGATGGAGATGGACAATTTGTCTGACCCTGGAGTTGGAAGTGTTAACACAATGCCAGAAGATTCCTCAAAGGAGTCCGTGGTAAGTGGACTCAATGCAGATAGTAGTGTGGGATCTAGTCATGCTGGGATGGTTAATGTTGTGCAGCAAGTCAGATCACCATATGCCCAGAGAAGGTATTGTGCAGGGAGACAAGCTATTCGTTGTTTTGCATGCAGGGAATTTGGGCACATTGCTAATGGCAACAGACACAGGTATGTTAAGTACCCCAGAACCACTACCTAGAAGTAAATTGGTTTATTCAGCAAGGTGGGGTAATGGTCCCAGACATGGTTCTTTGCAAAGACATAGAAGCCAGGGACAGCCAAGGTCATTGATCCATGAAGCAGATTTTAAATCCCAATATGAACGGTTAAAATGTGAAAATCAGAAGCTCAGAGAGGAAAGAGATTGGTTCCTGGAATTCAGTAGAGTTTCTAATTTTGTGTGCCAGAGAAGGGTAAATTACGGTCTTTGCAAGCCATTTTACTGTTTGTATTTAAAGAAAATGGAGGAACTCTAAGACCTAATTTAAACTGACTTTTCCCTTCCCCTGGAAACCGGTTTTAGGACCTTGTAATGTTAAATCCTGCTTCTTTGGTAAAATGAATCTGAAGTTGGTTTGGGGCTGGGCAAATTAGCGTTTCAATGACTGGGTGGGTAGAAATTCTCCTGCCATTTTTTATGGTTTCAGGTGAACCCTCCAAGACATTGATGTGCTAATTCAGTCCTATACAATTGTATGTGTTCCTAAAGTTTTTTGTTTTTTTGTATTTGAGTTTTGGTTTTAAGTTAACATTTACTTTTTACTGAATCTCAATGTATATAGCAAGACTTCCTGTAACTGAAGTTTTCTACGTTGTTTTTTCTCTCTCCTTTTTACAGGTTTTCTTTTACTAACCCATTTTAATTTTTAGGTTTTTATTGTTGTACTTAAACATTTTTCCGTTTTTTCCTTTTTTATATTTTGGCATCTTTTTCGATTTTATTTTCAGTCATTTTTGTCTATTTTTGTTTGGGTATTTCTATGATTCATTTATATTTACCTTTTGCAGTTCTATATTCGATCTTAACATACTTTTTTCTTTCTATTTCTATTTTCCAAGTGGCAGTTCTCCACTCCAGGACTCTTTTCTCTTTAACAACCAGAGGTTAACCCCATATTTCTTTTTACTTTATCAGCAGGAGATTGACTGGAGGAGCCACATAGATCTGGAGAAAAGCGTCTCTCATTTATTGGGTAGCCTCTGCTGGCCAAACACAGGGGTAGCTCAGCTGTGTGTATAGCCCTTTAGGAGGCATACTGGGAATCCAGCAAAAGGAGCTCTGCTTAAAGGGCCTGTGGGAGTGGAAATAGCATTGAAAGTAGCAATAGGCCGCTCTCAGGATTTCTAGCTGTCCGACATAGGCTGTGTAAAAGTCTGGGTCGGTCAAAAGCGTGTCCCTGGAAGCAGGCAATACTGCTAAGGCTTGGTTAATCAAGGATGGGTTGTGGCAGATCTATGTTCGGGGGGGGGGGGGGGGATAGTCCCCTCGTGGGGTCAGGTGGCTGCTCAGTACATGAGATCTAGTTTTGGGGTGAAGGCCATAAAGCCCCTTAAAAAATGGAGTAGGTGGTCCAAGGGAACTAATTGGAGTATCCCTCTGGAAGGTATTTTTGACGTATGGAGGTGGGAAAAATTTGTTCAGACCCAGGTTCCAGTCGCAAAAAACGTTGGAGGTAGCTCAATGGTGGCTGCAAAAGTCAATCATGGTAAGTAAGCAGGGTGTACAGAACGCGATTTCAATCCGGAAGAACTGAGTTATGTACACCTCGTCTGAGGTGAAAACTGAGTTTAGGGATCGAATGCAGGAAGCAGAGGAGTTTCTATCTGGGCTGACTTTGTTGAAACAGACCGGATCCACTAAACCCGGGCCTACTGAAAAACTACCAGTACCCGAGGTAAGTGAGTACCCAACTGTCACTTCCACCTCCACTACTGACAAGGTCGCTTCTCTCTCTCTTTCTCCTTCTCTCTCTCTCTCTCATCCCTCCCTCATCTCTCCATCTAATATTGAGACGATGCACCATGTTGAATGCAGCTTCTCTTCGCCCCGGTTTTAAGGACGATGAGAAGGGGGGAAAGTGGTGCAGAAAACAACAATCTTCAAACTTTTTACTAACCATTCTAACCTCTCAACTGTCAATCAATTTTCTAACCTAGTAGGGAATATCATCGAAAACCATCACGACTGCTTTTTCTTTGACGGTACTTGGGTCAGATTTTTGCAAGGTAAAAATCACGGCCGATCCATGGCCTGAATGTTCCGCTGTAGCCCTTTATTCCATCAGGGATGCCCCAGGCAGCCCCCTTGATTATCACCCGATGTCCACCACCGGGTTTGAGAGTCTCTCTTGGACCCGAGACTCAATAACCAGTGTTCATTCTAGTCAAAAAGGTGATTGGGTTGTGCTAAAGAAACATCCGAGGACGGGACTAGATCTGAGATATCTTGGGCCATTCCAGGTGCTACTGATGACGCCAACCTCTCTGAAGTTCGAGGGATGAGACAACTGGATCCACACCAGTCACTGCAAGAAGCTGCTCAACTATGTCAAAGAATGAAGAGTATCACTTTTGTTTATTTGTTGAGTTTTATTTTTATGGAGGGAAACGCACCTCAAACTAGTCAGGGCCACAATGAGAAATTTGTTGATAACACATAACAATACTTTCCTAGAGGGTAATATCAGCTTTCCTAGAGGGTTATATCAGCTATTAATAATAGCTCTAGCTCCTCGCTTGTTAATCCTGTATGGGTGTCCGGGCAGCTAGGTGGCCTGTAGATGTGGTAAAGGTCATAAGTTTGTGGAAGTCTCCAGTTGTGAGGAAGGTATAATGGATAACCTTGCTAATGAAACCCCCTATTTCTTTAATAACACCCATAGACCAGATTATATCTGCTGGAAATATGAGTGTCACGTTTAGACTCAGAGAGCGATCCCTCAGTCTATTCAGTTATTACTGGATGACCATGACCGTCAGTTCTTGTGTGGAGTTGACGGGTCCGTAGTATTTCCTATGTGGGTTAGCCGCTTATAAGGTAATTCCCTCTAATGCCAGAGGTTCATGTGTCCTACTGAAGCTTGTCCCTGAAACGTACGTTGCAGCCGATTGGGAGGAACTGATGGTGTGGAAGGAGGTAAGAAGGGCATGGAGAGCTGGAAGGGAGTTGTTTTCTAGCTGGACGGGATAGGGAGTTGGACTTATGAAGAGATTGAACAATTTCTTGTCCATAGTGGATGAGATGTTCAAAGAAACCGTTGAGGCAGTGAGAGTGTCACGGCTGTTTAAGGGTAACCAGAGCATACACAGTAAGAAGAGCTACTGACCGGACCCAAACTAGGGAAGAGAAAGGGTGAACCCTGTCAGACCCTCAACACTCTCCCTATGCTGCTAAAGCACATGCCCGGATCCAAATGGTGGAACGAGGCATGCCCGCGTACCTTAGACTGATGAGCCCTGTAACCCCTACAATAGTGGAAGGGGCACGGCCACCGATGCCCTGCTCAGAATATGGAGGGAACCGTGGCCACCTCAGATCCAGTCAGGAAATCACCAGGTACACAACAAAGTCTGCATACTTAGCTGATGGAGCTGCAGCCGCAGAGAAGACGGATCCAAGGGCCGCTGGCAATATCCGGAGTGCTTGCAGCAGCAGAACACAGGTCCAGAGAACTAGTAGCTAAAGAAGTGAAGATACTCAAGGCAGAGCTACAACTGAAAACAGAAATATAATCCACGCCCTGCAATAGGAGGAGGGGTGATTTAAAGGCAGGGAAATCAAACGCAGGAGAGACAGCTGGGAGTAAAGACCTCATCACAGGGGCGGAGAAACAGAACAGTGAGAACACCTCCAAACTCTAAGTGACATCATCACAGGGGTGGAGACACAGAGCTGTGAGAACGTCTCAAAGCTCTGGTAGTGACAGTACCCCCCCCCCTCTACGGGTGGACTCCGGACACCCAGGACCCACCTTCCCAGGATGAGCCCTATGAAATGCCCTGATAAGGCGAGTGGCTTTAATGTCCGACATCGGAACCCACATCCTCTCCTCAGGACCATAACCCTTCCAATGAACGAGGTACTGAAGAGAACCGCGGACAATGCGAGAGTCCACAATTCTGGAAACCTCAAACTCCAGATTGCCATCAACCAAAATCGGAGGAGGAGGCAAAGAGGAGGGTACCGTGGGCTGGACATATGGTTTTAAGAGAGATCTGTGAAATACATTATGTATCTTCCAAACCCGTGGAAGATCAAGGCGGAAGGCAACAGGATTGATGACTGACAAAATTTTATAAGGCCCAATAAACTTGGGACCCAATTTCCAGGAGGGAACCTTCAGTTTAATATTTCTTGTAGACAACCACACCAGATCACCCACATTCAGGTCCGGACCAGGCACACGTCTCTTATCAGCCACACGCTTATACTTCTCACTCATCTTTCTGAGATTACTCTGAATCTTTTGCCAAATGGTAGACAAAGACGAGGAAAATCTCTCCTCCTCAGGTAAACCAGAAAGAGCCCCTCCCGAGAATGTCCCAAACTGCGGATGGAACCCATATGCACCAAAAAATGGTGACTTATCAGAAGATTCCTGACGACGGTTATTCAAAGCAAACTCAGCAAGAGGGAGAAATGAACACCAATCCTCCTGGTTCTCTGCCACAAAACAGCGCAAATATGTCTCCAGATTCTGATTGAGGCGCTCAGTCTGACCATTCGACTGCGGGTGAAAAGCAGAAGAGAAGGACAGCCGAACCCCCAGGCGAGAACAGAAAGCCTTCCAGAACCTGGACACAAACTGCGTGCCTCTATCGGAAACAATCTCAGAGGGAATGCCGTGCAATTTAACAATATGATCGACAAAAGCTTGCGCCAACGTTTTAGCATTGGGTAAACCAGGGAAAGGAACGAAATGAGCCATCTTGCTAAAACGGTCCACGACCACCAGGATCACCGACTTCCCCGAGGAACGAGGAAGATCCGTGATAAAGTCCATGGACAGGTGTGTCCAAGGACGGGAAGGTATGGGTAACGGGAGAAGGGAACCTGAAGGTCGTGAACGAGGAACCTTAGCGCGAGCGCACGTCTCACAAGCCGCCACAAAACCCTCCACAGACTTACGAAGAGCCGGCCACCAAAATCTCCGAGCAATGAGATCTACCGTGGCTCTACTCCCGGGGTGACCAGCAAGAACCGTATCATGATGTTCCTTAAAGAGTTTGTGACGTAGCTCAGGAGGCACGAACAACTTCCCGGAGGGACAACGGGCAGGTGCCTCAGACTGGGCAGCCTGGACCTCGGCCTCCAAATCGGAATATAGAGCAGAAACAACTACCCCCTCCGCCAAAATGGGACCCGGGTCCTCGGAGTTTCCTCCTCCCGGAAAACAGCGAGAGAGAGCATCAGCCTTCACATTCTTGATCCCAGGGCGGAAAGTAACAACAAAATTGAATCTGGAGAAGAACAGAGACCATCTGGCCTGTCTCGGATTCATACGCCTGGCCGACTCCAAGTACGCCAGATTCTTATGGTCGGTAAAAACGGTGATAGGGTGCCTGGCCCCCTCCAACCAATGGCACCATTCCTCGAAAGCCAACTTGATGGCCAACAACTCCCTATCTCCCACATCATAGTTTCTCTCTGCCGGGGAGAGTTTTCTAGAGAAAAAGGCACAAGGTCGCCATTTGGCAGGAGAGGGGCCCTGGGACAAAACTGCACCCACACCCACCTCGGAAGCATCCACCTCAACAATAAAAGGTAAGGAAACATCGGGATGCACCAAGATGGGAGCAGACGCAAAACTCTCTTTAATCTTAGAAAAGGCTGCAAGCGCCTCCTCCGACCAAGAGGAAAAATCCGTCCCCTTTTTTGTCATGTCAGTAAGGGGTTTGACAATAGAGGAATAATTCAAAATGAACTTTCTGTAGTAGTTAGCAAAACCCAGAAAGTGCATCAATGCCTTCTGATTTTCAGGAAGCTCCCACTCCAGCACAGCACGGACCTTCTCCGGATCCATGCGAAAACCAGAAGCAGAGAGGAGAAAACCCAGAAATTGAATCTCCGATACCATAAAAAGACATTTCTCCAGCTTGGCATACAGTTTATTTTCCCGCAGTATCTGCAGTACCTGAAAAAGATGATCCTGATGGGTCTGAACATCAGGGGAAAAAAATCAAAATATCATCAAGATACACCAATACAAATTTCCCCATTAAATGATAGAAAATACTATTAACAAAATGCTGAAAGACGGCCGGAGCATTCATCAGGCCGAAAGGCATAACGAGATTCTCGAAATGCCCGTTAGGGGTATTAAAGGCCGTTTTCCATTCATCCCCCTCTCTGACCCTGACCAGGTTGTACGCGCCTCTCAGATCCAATTTGGAAAACACCTTGGCCCCAACAATTTGGTTGAAGAGGTCCGGGATCAGAGGAAGGGGATAGGGATCGCGAATCGTGATACGGTTCAGCTCCCTAAAATCTAAGCAAGGTCTCAGAGAGCCATCTTTTTTTTTTTAACAAAAAAAAAAAATGCGGCAACAGGCGACTTTGAGGGACGAATATGCCCCTTCTCGAGACTCTCGGAGATATAGGCTCGCATTGCGAGTCTTTCCGGGTGTGAGAGATTGTAGAGGCGTGCCTTTGGCAGCTTGGCGCCGGGAATGAGGTTAATGGGACAGTCAAACTCCCGGTGAGGAGGTAGCTCCCGAACACCGCTCTCGGAAAACACATCCGAGAAATCAGAGAGAAATGATGGCAGAGTTTTAGTAGACACCTCTGCAAGAGTGGCTGTGAGACAATTCTCTCTACAAAAGTCACTCCACTCATTTATTTGCCTTCCTTGCCAATCAATAGTGGGGTTATGTCTAGTGAGCCAGGGTAGCCCCAAAACTAGAGGAGAAGGCAATCCGTTAAGGACAAAACAAGATATCTCCTCCACATGAGTGTCACCTACAGCTAGCCGGATATTGTGAACAATGCCTTTCAGAGATCTCTGCGAGAGTGGGGCAGAGTCAATAGCAAAAACAGGTATATCCTTTTCTAATGTACAAACCTGAAAACCATGCAAGGCTACAAATTGAGTGTCAATAAGATTGACGGCCGCTCCACTATCGACAAAAATCTCACAAGGAATGACTTTGCTCTCTAGCGCCACCCTGGCAGACAGGAGAAAACGGGAACTGCAGGTCAAAGGAAAAGCATCAATTCCCACATCAACTTTGCCCAAAGTAGCAGATGAAGCAGAACTTGATGATTTACCTCTTGAGGTTTTTCTCTTATTATCGCTCTTAGTACAGGTCAGGAATCTCCTAGACGGACAAACATTTGCCAAATGACCTATGCCCCCACAACAAAAACACACCATATTCTGAGGACTAAATCCTCTTTTATCAGGGGCAAGTCGGCCTAGCTGCATGGGCTCCTCCTCAGAGGGGAGCGAGACAGGATGAGACCCCTGCATACTGAATGAGTCCGCACCATTGCCCCTAAACTGACAATGGCTGGACGGAGAGGTCTTGTTTCTTTCCCTTAGACGCCTGTCAAGGCGTACCGCTAATGACATGGCAGACTCTAAGGACGTTGGTCTCTCATGGAAAGCAAAGGCATCTTTCAAACCCTCTGAGAGACCATGACAGAACTGACTTCGGAGTGCAGCATCATTCCAGCCTGAATCAGCTGCCCATCTCCGAAATTCAGAACAATAAAGCTCCGCAGAAAGTTTGTTCTGGCATAGAACACGTAAGTTCGATTCTGCCAGAGCAACACGATCCGGGTCATCATATATCTGCCCCAGGGCCACAAAAAATCTTTCCACGGATCGAAGGGAAGGATCCCCTGATGGCAGCGAAAAAGCCCAAGTCTGAGCATTACCTCTGAGCAGGGAGATGACAATCCTCACCCTCTGTTCCTCATTTCCAGAGGAGTGGGGACACAAACAAAAATGGAGTTTACATGCCTCTCTGAAGCGAACAAAATTCTCACTGCCCCCGGAGAACGTTTCCGGAAGTGAGACCTTTGACTCGCAACAGACTCCATGAGCCGGAGCAGAGCCCAATGCTTGTAGCTGAGTCAGAGATTGACGGAGATCCGCTACTTCCAAAGAAAGACCCTGCATGCGGTCAACCAGGTCAGAAAGCGGATCCATGTCAACAAGGACGGTTTTGGTGGATTATAATGTCACGGCTGTTTAAGGGTAACCAGAGCATACACAGTAAGAAGAGCTACTGACCGGACCCAAACTAGGGAAGAGAAAGGGTGAACCCTGTCAGACCCTCAACACTTTCCCTATGCTGCTAAAGCACATGCCCGGATCCAAATGGTGGAACGAGGCATGCCCGCGTACCTTAGACTGATGAGCCCTGTAACCCCTACAATAGTGGAAGGGGCATGGCCACCGATGCCCTGCTCAGAATATGGAGGGAACAGTGGCCACCTCAGATCCAGTCAGGAAATCACCAGGTACACAACAAAGTCTGCACACTTAGCTGATGTAGCTGCAGCCGCAGAGAAGACGGATCCAAGGGCCGCTGGCAATATCCGGAGTGCTTGCAGCAGCAGAACACAGGTCCAGAGAACTAGTAGCTAAAGAAGTGAAGATACTCAAGGCAGAGCTACAACTGAAAACAGAAATATAATCCACGCCCTGCAATAGAGGAGGGGTGATTTAAAGGCAGGGAAATCAAACGCAGGAGAGACAGCTGGGAGTAAAGACCTCATCACAGGGGCGGAGAAACAGAACAGTGAGAACACCTCCAAACTCTAAGTGACATCATCACAGGGGTGGAGACACAGAGCTGTGAGAACGTCTCAAAGCTCTGGTAGTGACAGAGAGAGATCACTGATAAACAACGACAGTAGAACACCCAAAGGAGGGTTTATGATGATTATGCCTGGCTAGCAGACACCATTGACAAGGGTCAGGCCCATACTGACAGGAGCAGGGCAGAGGCGGAGATATGACTAGTGAGGGTTGGAATCCTTTTTAAAGCTTTGGGAGGTCTTGGGGCTCACTGGTTTTCCATTGGATCCGGGCTAAAGGAAATAGGACATGTACTTATGTTTTTCTTTTTGTTTCCAATCCTATACGCCGGAGTGAGATGTTCCTGATGTCTAATCGACCAAGTTACAGAAGCCCGAACAGACAAGACGCCCTGAAGACCAAACCATGGACCAGATGCAGAGGATTCAAAACCAGCAGGCGACCAACTTGAAATGCCACCTCCTGAGTAACCTCCCGACGAAAAGAATCTCTGAGTCAAGATTTGTTTTTAAGCTACGTGTCAAGATTGACTTAATGTTTTCCATCATCTGTTTTGTTTTATGGATTCAGGACTTTTCATAGACAAGACAGTTTTTTTCAAAGAAGAAGATTGAGATTCATCGAGGGATACTGGGGAGCATATGACAAAGAGGAGGGACTGTTGTGGAAACTTTATTAGGATGTGTTTTTAATATATTGTTATCATGTCTCTCAGTGTCAGGGTAAACTATTGGAGTGGATATCTTCCTGTGTATGTGGAGACACAGCTGCCGGGCGCAGAAGCTTCCTTCGGCAAATTGTCCAATGTGCTATGCACTGGGCTGTGGGCCGGGGGAGACTGATGTGTTCAACGGAGCAGTGATTTTTTGGCAAATGTATGGACACCGGCTAGGGTCCCTGCGCAAGACACGGATTTATTGGCTTGGCGCGGATGCATTTGTTAAGAGAACAATATATGAAAGGAACGTGCGTTTGTTGTCTCTAGTGCGCCTGATCAGCTGCAGGAGATAATGTCGTTGTCCTGTAAATAAACATGCATGAGGATCACAGTAACTTTATTTGGCATTGATCACTGAGCAAGGCTGGATAAAGGTCACTCCAGTGGTAATGGGAGATTATTGTATATATGTGTTTTGTTAGTTGGTTATGTTATCTTAAATGATGGTGGTTTCTCATCTTCCTATGTCATCACTTCCTGTATCCTTGTTACATGAAGGAAGTGGTCGGGTGACGGGCCGGCCCCTTTTCTATTGTTACAGCCTTTTGTGAGTAAGAAATAAAAGTGAACAGACTGGGCAGGAAGGGGGCAGTACTCAAGGAGAACTCAACACGAAAACACCTTTGTCTGACTCCGGTTGAGAGATTTACCTTTCCTTACACAAAGTCTGATGCAAGTGAATTTCTACTACAAATATTTCTATTACACACCCTCATACTTTCATGAAGTCAAATGAAAAATCTGATATTCACCCAGTCAGCCCCTCTGAGTGAGCTGTTTTGTTTATATATTTTTACACTGCTGTAAAAAAGGCTTGGGCGCCAGTAAAGAACGCCCATTAGTGCTGGTGACATCACTGAGCTCTCTGCTAGGCGTAAGCAATAAAGCGCAGGGCTGGGTAGAAATCCAGATGCCCAACTCAGAGGGGCTGCCTGGATCTGAACCCTTACAACCTCTTTAAGGCTTCATTTACTCCATGTGCAACCATATGTGTATCTGTGTGGCAACGTATAAAGTAAGCATTCACATATGTAGGATAATATTTTCTCAACATATAATCAAGTAGAATATGGAAACATTTTTTATATCATAAATATATCATATAATTAAAAAAAAATCAGTACGGCTGTGTATAAAATACATCATGCATTCTTAAAATACATTGGATCCTCCTTTTCTGTCCTTTGTGTGTGTTTCCTCTGATTCCCCGTCCTACTTCATTTTTATAAAAGTATCATCAGATTCTCACACTACTTTATACACTCTGTACCATGGCAGTCCGAGATATTTTGCTAAGAGTGGGGGGTGGGGGGGGGGGGTGGGGAGTGGTAATCAGAGGAACCATAAAGGAAAGTTTAGAGCGGACTACCTATTTTAACTACACATATACAGTACATTGAATTATTGGGTAATTTTTATTCTAACCTGAGGGTTTCTTTAAATCTGGCCAATTATTTTGAAACTTTTGTTCAGGAAATAATTGATGATGATGTTTATATTTTTATATTCTATTCAATACACCAATATAATCTTCTACAATTAATGCTGAATATGGACTGTGCACTATGTAGCAAAGTGGAGGAAGCTGATGCAATGAATTATGTCATCTAGTTTCGCAAGCCGACAAGGAGCCAGATTACTTATTTCAAATTAAACAATTCAGTACTTTATTGTTGAGAACTGGTGGTTTAGTAAATCTCCTGCTTTCTGTTTTCTTCCTAGGTAAAATGTTTAAATCATGCTTTAGCTTTGACAACCATAGAATATGCTGAGATCATAAATTATTAAGAATAGCAGAGTGTGCACCTAGACCAATGAATCTATCTGAGAAGGTAACTTTGAGATACATAGATCAGTATAGGATTGGAAGGCTGTGTTTCATAATTCAGCCCCAAGTAATAATTAATGTAAAAGACCTCAGAGGTGTAATACATAAGGATAAATGTGTCTGAATAGGTCAATTTTCTTACCCATTAACACCCATCTAAATTTACATTTGCTATTTTTGTCAAATAAACACAAGATTGCTTTATGACTATGTTAGAGTAAGAAGATAGGACATATTTATTTAAAACATATGAAATTCCTGTTTCAAAGTTTCTACATTTTAACAGTAACTACACAAAATGAATGGTAACAACTAGAGTTGAGCGGACACCTGGATATTCGGGTTTGACCAAACTTCACAATAAAGTTCAAGTTCGGGATCGGAACTTGACCCCGAACTTAAACCCCATTGAAGTCAATGGGGACCTGAACTATGCAGCACTAAAATGGCTCTAAAAAAGTCATGGAAAGGTCTAGAGGGCTGCAATTGGCAGCAAAATCTGGTTAAGAGCATGACAAGTGGATACGGAAATGACTTAAAATAACATAAAATAATAATCTTGATCTTGGAGGACGAGGTCCATATGGAGTAGGAGGTTGAGGAGGCGGTGGATGTGGCGGTGTAGGTGGAAGTGGCGGTGGAGGAGGTACCCTACACTGGTTTTTGGTTGTTGTTTTAGTTTTTGGTTTTTATGTTTAAATTAGGGTCCACCCCAAAACATTGGGAAATATAACCTTTGATAACCCCCTCCTAGCCATGCTAAACAAATGTTCAGACAATACACTGGCTGCAGAGCAGGCCAGCACCTCCAAGTTGTAAAGGGCAAGCTCAGGCCATGTGCCCAATTTGGAGACCCAGAGGTTGAAGAGGGCAGACCCATCAGTCAGTATGTGTAGGATTGTGCACACATACTGCTCCACCATGTCGCACGTCCCGGTGATGTCCACGATCCAATTGGATATCTGCTCTGGCAACTTTCGATGTTCTTTTCTGTGTCTACCATGTTGATCACGGTTAGTGGCGAATCAAGGTTCCATGCCGGAGAGGGAGCATGAGAAAGGGATACCACATCTAAGGGAGGTCAATGTATGAAATTAAATGTGATCGAGCGGAAATGTGGGACAAATTATTGAAGCCGAAGCTTCCAACTTAAGGAGGGGGCGCGCGGCAATTACCCACTCCCGACTCGGGGAGGTAGTAACGATAAATAACAATACAGGACTCTTAAGAAGCCCTGTTATTGGCATGAATTATTACAAAATTATAGGGAATGTCACTGGGGTATTTTCTGATTTGGAAACGTTAGACAGGAGAGGCCCTGCTGCCGCTTTGTTGACTCTAGATAACTTCTGCCTGATCGCACGTCCCCATGACGTCCATGATCCATTTGGATATCTTCTCTATCAACTTTCAATGTTTTTTTCTGCACCTACCATGTTGATCACGGTTTATGGCGAATCATGGTTCCACGCCGGAAAGGGAGCGTGAGAAAGAGATACCACATCCAAGGGAGGTCAATGGCTCCAATGTGATCTAGCGGAAATGTGGGACAAGTTGTTAAAGTTGAAGCATCGAATGAAAGGAGGGGGCGCATGAATTAAAGACAAATTTTAGAAATTTAATTCCCTGTCACTTATGCAGAGCAGGGTTTTTTCATTGCAATAATGGGTTAATGTCACCCACCAATGGAACAGACGACTTTGAAAAATTTCGGTCTCTGTCATCTATGCAGAGTGTTTGTATATGGAAAAATTGGTAAAATATCACCAGACAATGTAACTGACGATTTTTTGAAATTTATGTCCCAGTAACCTATGCAGAGCAGGAATTTAATCACGGCAAAAATGGAAAAATGTCACCCAAGAATGTAACAGACGAATTAGTGAAATGTATTTCCTTGTCCACTAGGTAGAGCAGGGGTATATCACAGCCCAAAATTTGTGAATTTCACCCAACAATGTAACAGACAAATTAGTGAAATTTATTAACCTGTCCAGTAGGTAGAGCAGGGGTATATCACAGCCAAAAATTGGTGAATGTCACCCAAGTATGTAACAGAAAAATTTGTGAAATGTATTAACCTATCCACTAGGTAGGGCAGGGGTATATGTTCACAGCAAAACAATTGGTGAATGTCACCCAACTACAGTTGCAAGAAAAAGTATGTGAACCCTTTGGAATGATATGGATTTCTTCACAAATTGGTCATAAAATGTGATTTAATCTTCATCTAAGTCACAACAATAGACAATCACAGTCTGCTTAAACTAATAACACACAAAGAATTAAATGTTACCATGTTTTTATTGAACACACCATGTAAACATTCACAGTGCAGGTGGAAAAAGTATGTGAACCCCCAGACTAATGACATCTCGACATCTCCAAGAGCTAATTGGAGTGAGGTGTCAGCCAACTGGAATCCAATCAATGAGATGAGATTGAAGTTGCTGGTTACGGCTTCCATGCCCTATAAAAAAACACACACCAGTTCTGGGTTTGCTTTTTACAAAAAGCATTGCCTGATGTGAATAATGCCTCGCACAAAAGAGCTCTCAGAAGACCTACAATTAAGAATTGTTGACTTGCATAAAGCCATCTCCTCCTCCTCATCCTCCACCTCCTCATCCTCCAGAACTGTGTCCTGGCTGGACAATTGTGTACCAGGTGTTTGTGGGTGCAGGAACCCACCCTCAGAGCCACTTGTGAATGACTGGCCGTAAACCCTATGGAATGATCCCTCTTCCTCCTCCTCCTGTGCCAGATCCTCTTCCATCATTGCCCAAAGCGTTTTTTTGAAGAGGCAAAGAAGTGGGATAGTAACGCTGAGAATGGCGTCATTGGAACTGGCTATGTTGGTGGAGTACTCGAAACAGCGCAACAAGGCACACAGGTCTTGCATGGAGGCCCACTCATTGGTGGTAAAGTGGTGCTGTTCGGCAGAGCGAATCACCTGTGCGTGCTGCAGCTAAAACTCCACTATCGCCTGCTACTACTCGCACAGTCTGGCCAGCATGTGCAAGGTAGAATTCTACCTTGTGAGCACGTCGCATATGAGGCGGTGACGGGAAAGGCTGAAGTTACGCTGCTGCGCTGATAGGTGAGCAGCAGCAGGGTGAGAACGCCGAAAGCGCACACAAAAGGCCCCCTCCTTCTGCAGCAGCTCTGATATATCAGGATAATTTTTAAGAAACCTCTGCACCACCAAATTCAGCACATGCGCCAGTCAAGGGATGTGCGTCAAACCGGCTAGTCCCAAAGCTGCTATGATATTTCTCAAATTATCGCACACCACCAGGCTGGGCTTGAGGCTCACTGGTACCGACCACTCATCGGTCTGTTGTCCCATGCCCGTTTGTCCATCAAACAAATAAGTTTTAAAACTGCCTGCTGTCGTTTACCCATGGCTGTGCTGAAGTTGGTGGTGAAGGTGTTACGGTGACCATATGAGGAGGCGGTAGAGGATGAGAAAGCGGAGTAGGAGGAGGAAGCAACAGGAGGCAAACTGAAGCGCCCTGCAATCCTTGGTGGTGGAAGGACATGCGTCAAACTGCTATCCGCCTCAGGCACAGCCACCACTGCATTTACCCAGTGTGCTGTTAGGGAGATATAACGTCTCTGACCGTACTTACTGGTCCATGTATCCGTAGTTAGGTGGACCTTGCCACAGATGGCTTTGCACAGTGCACACCTGATTTTGTCCCCCACTTTGTTGTGCAGGGAAGTGATGGCTCACCTGGAAAAGTAGTGGCGGCTGGGCACGACGTACTGTGGGACAGCCACCGACATAAGGCTTTTTAAACTCTCCGTCATCACCATACAGAATGACAGCATTTCAAAAGCCAGTAATTTTAAAATGCTGGCATTCAGGGCCAGGGATCGCAGGTGGGTAGGGAGGTTCATCCTTTTCCGCTCTAGTGTTTGGGAGATAAAGAACTAACGCTTCCATGGGACATTGTGGAGATGCTTGGTGACCCAAGTGGTGGTGTTGCTGGCAGATCCTCTGTTTGTAGTGTGGCAGGTGCCACTGTTACTCCAGAGGTGGATGAAGAGGCCGAGACTGCAGCAGAAGAGGAAGCAGGAGGAGCCAGAGACCTTTCTTGGTTTTTGAAGTGTCTACTCCACTGCAGCTCGTGCTTTGCACTCAGATGCCTGGTCATGCAGGTTGTGCTTAGGTTGAGAATGTTTATGCCTCGCTTCAGGCTCTAATTGCACAGCATGCAAACCACTCGTGTCTTGTGGTCAGCACATTGTCTGAAGAACTTTTACGCCAGGGAACTCCTTGGAGCTGGCTTTGGTGTGCACGGTTCCTTGGTGCGGTGGGAAGTAGCAGGCATACTGTCCAGGGGATGGCCTCTATGCTATTGAACCCTGCTCCCTCTTCTTCTGTGCTGGTGGCTTGCATGACCTTGATTCCATGTTAGGTCGAGGACCTCATCGGCCTCCACATCATCTTCCACCCAGTCTTCACCCCTGCCCTTCTTGTCGGTCTGCACACTGTAGATAGCCGCAGCAGGTGGCACCTATGTTTTGTCATGATCCGAGAAGTGCTGTGGTGGTCCTCCCACGTACTCATCTTGAAACATAAGTGGTTGGGCTTCGGTGCACTTAATCTCTTCCACTTCTGGGGCAGGGCTATGTGGATGGTCCTGGGAAACCCTGCTAGCAGAGTCATCAAAAAGCAGAAGAGACTGCTGCATGACTTGGGGCTCAGACTGCTTGGCTGATTTGCAAGGGGGTGAGGTGAAAGACATAGGCTGCAGGTGCCAACTCTGATCTTTCAGCAACCCAATCTACTATCGCCTGTACTTGTTCTGGCGTTAGCATTAGTAAAGCCCCATTAGGCTCAACCAAATAATGTTGAAGGTTCTGTCGTCTACTCTCACCTGAGGAAGGTGTTTCACTTGTGCGTGTAGCTGGCACAGATCAAACACGTCCTCTCCATGCAACAGGAGCTCCAACAGCAGCACCACGACCAGGGCCACGTCACTTATTTGACGCTCTCCTAATTCTCCACATATTTAGGATCTTGCCCAAAATGGGTGTTTTTTTTTAAATAACAGAATATAACAGCAGTATCTAACGCTTGTATTTCACACTGACAGATGCAGCAAAGGCCGCAAATTTAGTATTTTTGCCCAAAATGGGTCCTTTTTTAATAACAGAATATTATTGCAGTATTTCAAACTTGTATTTCACACTGACAGATGCAGCAAAGAAACGCAAATTATGTATTTTGTCCAAAATGGGTGTTTTTTTTAAATAACAGAATATTATTGCAGTATTTCAAACTTGTATTTCACACTGACAGATGCAGCAAAGGAACGCAAATTGTGTATTTTGTCCAAAATTGGTGTTTTTTTTAAAATAACAGAATATTATTGCAGTATTTCAAGCTTGTATTTCACATTGACAGATGCAGCAAAGGCCCCAGATGTAGGGTATTGCCAAAAATTTATGTTTTTTTAAACCCAGAATATTATTGCACTATTTCAAGCTTGTATTTCACACTGACAGATGCAGCAAAGGCCGTAAATGATGTATTTTGCCTAAAATGGGTGTTTTTTTATGACAGAATATTATTGCAGTATTTCAAGCTTGTATTTCACCCTGACAAATGCAGCAAAGTCCCCACATGTAGGGTATGGCCAAAAATGGGTGTTTAAAAAAAAAATAAACTGAATATTATTGCAGTATTTCACACTAACAGATGCAGCAAAGGCCGCAAATTTAGTATTTTGCCTAAAATGGGTGTTTTTTTAAATAACAGAATATAACAGCAGTATCTAACGCTTGTATTTCACACAGACAGATGCAGCAAAGGCCGCAAATTATGTATTTTGCCCAAAATGTGTGTTTTTTTTAAATAACATAATATTATTGCAGTATTTCAAGCTTGTATTTCACACTGACAAGTGCAGCAAAGGTCCCAGATGTAGGGTTATTGCCAAAATGTTTTTTTTTTAAACCCAAAATATTTTTGCAGTATTTAAAGCTTGTATTTCACACTGACAGATGCAGCAAAGTCCGCAAATTTAGTATTTTGACCAAAATTTTTTTTTTTTTTTAAATAACAGAATATAAAAGCAGTATCTGACGCTTGTATTTCACACAGACAGATGCAGCAAAGGCCGCAAATTAAGTATTTTGCCCCAAATGGGTGTTTTTTTAATAACAGAATATTATTGCAGTTTTTTAATCTTATATTTCACACTGACAAATGCAGAAACGGCCCGATGTAGAGTATTGACAAAAATGGGTATTTTTTTCAAACCCAGAATATTATTGCAGTATTTCAAGCTTGTATTTCACATTGACAAATGCAGCAAAGGCCCCACATGTAGGGTATCGCCAAAAATGGGTGTTTTTTTAAACCCAGAATATTATTGCAGTATTTCAATCTTGTATTTCACTATGAAAAATGCAGAAAAGGCCCCACATGTAGGATATTGCCAACAATGGGTGTTTTTTTAAACCCAGAATATAATTGCAGTATTTTAAGCTTGCATTTGACTGTCACAAAAGCACATATGCTGTGCTGGTGCACTGATCTTGCATAAAATGGCCGCTGACACCCACCTAACTAACAGACGGATAAAAGTTCTTTTTCAGTGTCCCTGGGCTCAGAGCAGGGTAAAAATATTGTGCACTTCACACACAAAACAAAATCGCTGTAGATTGTTGAGTTAAACAAGCACTTCTGATAAAAGATTCTTTCCTACTCTCTCCCTCACAGTAGCAGCATCCTATCCCTACACTAATCAGAGCAGAGTGACGTGCAGCGCTACGTGACTCCAGCTTATATAGAGGCTAGGTCAGATGCTGCACTGGCCAATCACAGCCATGCCATTAGTAGGCATGACTGTGATGGCTTCTAAGAGCACATAAGTTAAACGCTTGTTGATTGGCTGCTATGCAGCCTTTCAAAAAGCGCCATTAACTCAATAATTTTGATGATTTAATCCCATAGTGCATGTTTCAAATTAGTCTTTAAATTGCTGGAATATTATTTATAGTATATGTAGTTGCATAAATGCATTCTGAAAATAAGCCTAATTTATTGTGATTTTGTTCTGTACCTATTGCACTGAATATATTTTAAAGATTTGCTTATATTATATATTTATATCTTACTAATTTTATTAATTATTATTTTTATTCTGGTTATTACTATTACTACTTTTCTGTTAGAAAAGGTGTTCTTTCTATAATTGAATCCAACCCTTGGACCCAGAAGACCACATTTTTAAGGGTCCATCATTTATCTTTAAATAATGTATGCATTCAGGTCCAAAATCCCTGCAAATTGGTGTTGTTTTCTGGCCCATAATTGTTTTAGGACTTGGGGGATTTTCTGCTACTATGGAGTGCCAGATCCACTCTGTCAATTAAAAAAAGAAAAACGAAAAACAAAAGAAAAACATGAGTTTGCTTTCAATTAAAAAGCAGCAAAGGTGAAAAATAACGTTGTAACAGCCTGATACCCAAAGAAAGTACCAACTGGAAAGCACAATTTTGCAAAGCCAGAGTCGAGGTAGTCAGCTGGTCAAAAGACTTAGGTACCGCTGTATAACATTTAGCAGATGGGTCATCAAGTCATCATAATGTACGAAGAAAGGCATTTGAGAGATGAAATCAAGTAAATGGAATCAAGGTAAGGCAGTCCAAAAGTCAGTAATGGGAGTAAAACAAATGTAGCACAGTTAAATATGCAATATAGTGGAGGGAAAAGAAGGAGACAAACTTGCTGGATCAAAACTAGAGCTAAAAAAAACAAGCAGGAGATAGCAGATATGGAATATAATGCATTTTAGGTTAGTGTTGAGGGAAGTGTCATATTTGAATATATATGTATATATGCCGTGACATATATACATATATATTAGCCCTTGTATATGGGCTCCTCCAGGTGGGATCTGTGGATATGCACAGAGATGTATGTAGGCCCCCTTGGCGACATGCATCTCTGTGTATACGTATTGATGGAAGTTATATGTGTGCCCCCTTTATGCCCCTTTAATATATATATATATGTGTGCCCCCTTTATGCCCCTTTAATATATATATATATATATATATATATATATATGTGTGCCCCCTTGTTATATATATATATATGTGTGCCCCCTTGTTATTGCCCCTTTAATATATATATATATATATGTGTGCCCCCTTGTTATTGCCCCCATGTGTAATGTCCGTTCCTATATGCCTATGGATGTGCCCCACGCATCTATAGGCATATATGGCCGGAATCATGCCGCTTGCTGGGAGGAGACCGACAGTTGGACAATCATGTCCAGCGTCGGCCTCTACAAAGGACAGAGGATCAATAGATCCTCTGCCCTTTGTCACCATCTCCGGCCACGCCGGAGATGATGCTCCTAACAGAGACATGGGAACAAAGAGTTCCCATGCCCCTGCGAGTGGCTGACCTCCGGCGCTGTAATTACAGCGCCGGAGGTAAGCGTCCGCTTCACAGGCGGGAGGATCAAAGGATCCCCCCCCGGAAGCGCGCTCCGAGATCCTCGGGCCGGCGCGGTGACGTCATATCACCGCGCCGGCCCACGTATTGAGGCCGGCGGTGCGCATGCGCACGGCGCGAATAGGAAGACTGCGAGCGGGCGCCGCCAAGTTTAAATAGACCGGCGGCGCCCCGCTCAGCAGTCAGGTAAGTACACCACCAAGCGATCATCCCCTGGACTGACGAGCCCCCCTGGACAACGAGCATTAAGTATCATTAACCCCCTGAATTATACCCCCCTGCTGCTGATCTATATACCCCCCTGCTGCTACCTATATACCCCCCTGATCTATATACCCCCCTGCTGATCTATATACCCCCCTGCTGCTACCTATATACCCCCCTGCTGATCGATATACCCCCCTGATACCCCCCTGATCCTGCATTCCCCTGGTTAACCCCTAACCCTCTGTGTTCACCTATAGCCCCTGTTTCCCCCCCCCCATAACCTTGGGCTACCCTTACCTTCCCCGGTCCTGAGCCCCCACCCCCTGTGTCTCCCCCAGGATCCCTCTTATTCCCCGCTACCCTGGAATATTGCTACCCCTGTTACCCTTGTTGTGCTTAACCCTTATTTTGTGGCAGCCCTGTCGTGACATCCCCCAGGTACCTCACCCCTATTACCCCATAGGGATAGTATAGATCCAGGCGGGAGGGCTGTTATACCTGTATGTGTGTATTGTGTAGTTAGATTGTGGGTGGAATTTGGGAATGTACTGTGTAGTGTAGTCAGAACCGTGTTAGTATATTGTATTAGTGTGTGTATTTATATTGTAGTGTGCGGTTATAACAATATATATCTATCCCCTTGTTATAGATATATATAGTTATAAACCTAATACCTTTTTAGTTGTAAAGTATCGCGGCAATAGAGTTAGTATATTGTTGACATTGTATTACTAATGTATTATTAATAAATACCGTGTCATTTATCCCTATTGTGTAATGTGTGATTACTAGTGGTAGTCAGTAAGGCGCGTGCAGCTAGTTTAGTGATTAGCGTAGGGCAATCAGTAGCGATTTGTTGTTCATTAAGGCATAAATAGGCAGAGTCATCACAAGACGACTACGCCTATTTATGAATATTAATTATTGAGATTTGCATAAATATCAATAATTAATATCCCCTTTAACATTGGCGAGACAGGCCCACTGCTAGGAATTTGTTTTCTGTGTTTGTTTTTGGTGACAAAAATCGTTTACGCTGTGAACTAGTCAGGCGGGAGGGACGCGTTCAGTGTATTCTGAGCGTCCATTGCCTGATAGTTCGTACAGGTATAGCGTTTTGTTCAATCAGAACCAAACACAGAGCAATCTCTACAGCAGAGAATTTAAATCTTTCTGATTTGTTTATTAACGATTTTCTGATTGCCTTGCACGCCCACTGAACACTGGAGAGAAGTCGTCGCATACGTGACTGAAGAGAGGACCATCGCCGTTGGAGCTGAACAGAGAAGTCCGGCTGAGCGGGAGAAGACGTTCCTGATACTACAGGACCTCCTCCACGCAGCACACAAGGGACAACAAAGGACAGCACCAAGGAACATGACCTCTCATCAAAACGTGAGTATGGACTTCTCCACACTACACCAGCTAGCTAAACACAGCACATTTAACCCCATCCTCCCCACCACTTACAAGTCAGCAGAAATGCTGTGGTCCGATTTGTTGGCACAGGCTTGTAGTTACGACAAGCTATGTGTTAACAAACGGACGGTGTTGAATAAGGCCACCAAACGGCTTCGGATGCTAGCCAAACTCGTTCATACGTTTGAGGCTAGCATCTGTAAGCCAAAGGAAGTGGCGCTGGTGTCTCGGTCAACGGAGACAATTCCTCCGGCCATTCACTGCCAGTGCTGTACCAGTAATTCGGACCAGGTTTCGGCATTACGGACACAGCTGGCGGAGAATGTGCAGTCTGCTGTTGACCGAGATGCGCAGGTGGCTAGGATAGAGTCACAGTTAGTAAAGCTGCAGAGGCAGAAGGAGGAAATTGAGGCTAAGTTGACTCAGTCTTATACTGAGGTCAAGGCCTTCAAGGAGCGAGCTGCCTCTACTGACGTGACGGTAGCCAAATTGAAGGCTGAGGTTGCTGTAAGGTCCCAGCTAATGTCTGGCATGCAACAGGTTATCACCAATTTGGTGCCGGCCCTTTCTTTTTCTGTAAAGTCAGGGTCGAAATCTCCCAAAAGTTTGCCCTGTGCCGGGCAAAAAGGGGGGAGAGTAGTCTGTGACCGGTCAAATCATCAGACTAAGCCGGTCCAGACTAACAGAGATTTTTCCCTGACTTTGGGAAAAAGAACTGTTGTGAAGAGTGCGTCCCTGAGAATGGAACAATTCAGGAGAAGGGAGCACGGCTGCAGTGTAGATGGACCTGGGCCATGCAGAGCAAACATCAGATGTTTTGCATGTGGTGGCCTAGGTCACATAGCGAGACACTGCAAAACAGATAAGAACATAACACACAGGACAGGAAACCAAGTCACGTGTTTCAGGTGTGGGGACAAAGGACACATTGCAAGGAATTGCCCTTGTGCAAGTAATTTCAATGTGTCCAACAGTAGTATTAGCCAGGTAACAAATTGTGCAGTGGGGTCTAGTCAGCTTGGCCATAAAGGGTTACCTCTCGGCAGCATCACCAGCTGCTGAGGGGTCAGAATGGCCAAGCTAGGCCAGGCAACATTTGACACCCCTGTACTATTTGTTACACCGTTTGTTCCCTGTGCATGTCCATGTTGTGTGTTTTTGTTATCTGTTTGTAAGTTTTTCTTGATGTTGATGGTGGTGGTCCTTGTCTGCGAGTGTGTTCCACCATGCTGATTTTGTAGTTTACATTCCTTGCTGCAAGTCCGGTCACTGCTGTTTTTGTTTCATTCTGTGTCCCCTTAGAGTGGAGCAGTGTTATACTGTGGATCGAGAACGTAAAGGTTCGCGAGCAGATAATTTCACACGGGAAATCCTGCACAAAGGATGATGTGATTTATTCTGGGCAGCCAGGGTCTCAGATCGATACAGATAACACTGTTGTGCTCAAGGTTTTCGGTAGAGCTGTGTTGCGCTGGGGACTGGGGCGGACAGACAACATTGGTGTAATGTTGTGCTGCTTACTTAATTCTAGTCCGAGTCAGGTAGCACAGCTCTCATAGGGATTGGACGCAGAGTGTTTGGCAGCAGAGTGTGGACTGTGTTCTTGTGTTGTGGGGTCCTGGGGAGCCGGGGCACGAACCTATGCCATTGGTTCTGCAGTCCTCCACAAGACAGGATCACAGGGGGAAATCAGCCTAGGATACACATGAGTGGACGGGGATACGGTGCCATCAATAGCAAGATGGTGCTTTGTCCACAGAACTCCAGTTATCCTAACCTAGTAGGGTGGCCATCCTTATCTGTTGGTGCAGAGGGATGTGTAGCAGAGGACGCGATCCTCTGAAGGTAGGGTGTTCAGACACCAGTGTTAGGATAACGAGGAGTCCTGTGAGATAAAGGGCAGCCCAATGCCTTTCTCTACCCATGGGTCAAAGGTATTGGTGCTGGGATTTTTGACATCTAATTGCACCGTGAGGGGAGAGATCTCCCAGGGAGCGCCTGGTATTTTCTTCTGCCATAGGTGTGTTCAATATGAAGCGGAAGAAAAACCCAGGAGATGCCACAGAAGAGACCAGCTATTCCCCCTGACACTCTTGTGAGGCTCCAGAGGATCCCACTGGATTTTGGCAATCAAGCGACCTCTGTCTAGAGGTGTTCTAGAGATGGAAGACTGTGCCACAATCCAGCGGGAGCATTCAGGCTCTGGAGGAGGACTTTGAGACGTTCGGGTGGAAGAGCTTATTTTCCCTTGTTTCACCCAGTGAAACTTCTTCTGGTTCTGGTCATCGTCATCTACATATAGGGTCAAGGGACTTATTGACCAAATACACCAGAACCAGACAGAACTTTACCGAGCTAACCAAAGGAGGAGGAGGCTCAGGACATAACTCAAACATTGTTCCTGTAGCCAAATATTGTATGGACACACTTTGTTTCCTATGAGGGTTCGGGACGTATAACTTGTACTACCCTGAAACCCCATAGCACATTGTATTGTACATTTATTGATTGTGTTTGTTGGTCGATTGTGTACCCATAGACACTCTAGGTACAAATGTGTGACAGCCTATACCCAGAATTTGGCTGTATACATTTGCATCCTATAGTCGTTTCCCATTGACACAGGGGTCTGTGACCTACCTGTGTCTTTGGAGGTGTAGAAAGATAGGCCAGGGTGCATGAGTCTCTATGGGTACACACATTTAATGGAATTTGGTGGTGTTGGGAGGGATGTGACCTGTTTTTGTGTGAATGGGGAAGAGTAGATTCCCTAGGGACAGGCCCCCTCCTTTACCAAGTTCATTTGCCAATTTAACCCCAAGAACTGGTGACGTTTGTAAGGGTTGGACTGAATGTCAGTAGTGCTGTGTTCTTTCCCGCAGTTAGAATTTAGGTACCATGACATCACTTCTTACCAGAAATTCTGACCTGCCTTGTAAAGACCTACGTATCCGTCCATGGGAGAACCTCCCCAACAACTGATTCTTCAATCAAGATGGAAGAAGCAGTGTCGGAAGAAAAGTCGTGCCGTTACTAACAGGAAGCCATTCCACGGTTGACCGTACTACCTGGAGATCGTGAGGGTGGAGCTATCCCAGAGTCTGACTAAAGAAAGACTAAGATGGAGACGGCGGCAGGTACCTAAAGATCGACACTGACAGCGGGAACGAAAGGAGGACAGTCCACTGTTGCTACGTGGATCGACCTATAGACTGTGAGGGTGAAGCCATTCCAGAGTCATTGGGAGAGGCTGATACCTGAAGATTGACACTGACAGACCACAGACCAAGAGAGTTCCAGAGAAGAAGACGGTGTATTCTGTGGATGGAGATGCCTGGTTATGTTGAAGGGCAGGTCGGAGGTGTTAGTGCGCGATGGGTGATGACTAGGTACCTAAGGGTCATATTACTTCAGTCCTTCCTGAACTGTTACCAAGAGGGGGGTTGAGGGGGCAAATATATCCCAACACTTCCCCAAAGTTTATTGTCGTATTTCGACAACAGGGGGATTGTTGAGGGGAGTGTTGGATTTAAATATATATGTATATATGCCCTTACATATATGCATATATATATTGGCCCTTTTGCATGGGCCCGTCCAGGTAGTAGGTGTATACATAGAGATGTATGTATGCCCCTTTGTCAGCATACATCTCTATGTATATGATATATGTATGGGTGGGCTTATTGCTGCCCATTGAGACCCCCTGTGTTATATATATATATATGTATATATATATATATATATATGTATATATATATATATATGTATATATATATATATATATATATATATATATGTATGTATATATATACTTATAGATGTGCCCCTAGCATCTATAAGTGGATATGTATACAGTTAACTGTCCCCAGAAGCTCCCATGGATACCCCCCCTCTGGAATGTGCCTGCTGGGTGGGGAGAGACCGACAACTGGACAATTATGTCCAGTTTCGGCCTCTTCAAAGGACAGATGATCAATAAAGATCCTCTGCCCTTTGTCCCTTATGCCTAACAGGGACATGGGAACAGAGTTCCCATGCCCCTGTGTGCCGCTCACCTCCGGCGCTGTAATTACAGCGCCAGAGATGTGCGATATCTCCACAGGCGGGAGGATCAAAGGATCCCCCTGCCTGGGAGCGCGGGCTGGCGCAGGGCGGTAAAACGGGCGCGAGTGCTGCAGGGTTTAAATACCCAGCAGCACTGCGCTCGGACAGATCGGGACCCCCCCTGAAGGTGAGCGCATCCGGCGCTGAAGTATGGAATCCATTGCCTCCCCCCCGATATAGAAGAGAGCGCAAGCAGACACCCGGGGTGCGCTGCGCTAGGACACAGGACCCCCGACATCCCTTGCTGAAGGAGAGAGCTTCCGGCATTGAAAGGACACAGGAGAACGCAGGCAGTACTCACTAGCTGCTCTGCATTAGCTCCACCAGGCCAGAGGAGGGGAGAACCGAGCAATCGATCTGCTCCAGTGAAGACAGGAAGAAGAGGGAATCGAGCAGTGTGCTGAGTCCTGCTGGATGGCTAAGTAGCACTGACCCATTAACCCCTTTAGTGCCCTGTCCCCCTGCCCTGCCCAAACACCCCTGCAAGTAACTCCTTCCCTGATCCCCTGCTTGGCATCAACCCTGTCCTGTAACCCCTTCACTGCCTGAGTAACCCTGTCCTGTCCCTGCAGAGCATTAACCTCTGCATTCCATGAGTTAACCCCTACACCCCTGGCATCTCACCCTTGTCCCTGCCTGTTGTGCCTTAACCCCTTCTATGCCCCTGATTCCCTTACCCTTGCCCCTAATTAACCCTTAACACCCCTGAGTACCCTGGTGCCCTTGCCTACCCCATAACCCCTGATCCCCTGGTTAACCCCTGATCCCCTGGTTAACCCTTGCAGTTGGCACCACCTCCCCTGATTAACCCTTCCCTGCCAGGCCCTGTAAGTTAACCCTTACACCCCTGAGTCCCTTGATTTCCCTGATACCCTTGCCATTTACCCCCACTAAATAACCCTGTATTTCATGGCCTGCAGGTATTAACCCCTGCAGAGCCATTGTTGTGTTTAACCCTCTTGTTACCCCGTAAGGTCAGTGAGTAGACAGACGGGTGGGTTATTGTTAATATACTTGTATGTGTGTAATGTATAGATAGTATGTGGGGTGGAATTTGGGATTGTACTGTGTAGTGTAGTTAGAACCGTGTTAGTATATTGTATTAGTGTGTGTATTTATATTGTAGTGCGCGGTTATAACGATATATATCTATCCCGTTGTTATAGATATATATAGTTATAAACATAATAATACCTTTATTGTTGTAAAGTATAGCCGCAATAGAGGTAGTATATTATTGGCATTGTATTACTAGTGTATTATTAATAAATACTGTGTCATTTATACCTATTGTGTAATGTGTGATTACTAGTGGTAGTCAGTAAGGCGCATGCAGCTAGTTCAGTGTAGTGTATAGGTAACAGAGGTATCTATATTTATATGTTATATAAAGGTATAAATAGGTGGAGTCATCAATAGACGGTTCCTCCTATTTATGAATATTAATTACCAATATGCGCATAATATTGGTGATTAATATTCCCCTTTAACAGTTAGTGACCAAGCAATTTCTTCCATTTTTTGATTGTCGTCTTCCAAAAACTATAACATTTTAATTTTTCCATCAATGCAGCCATATGAGGGCTTAATTTTTGCAATACAAGTTGCAGTTTTCAATTGCATCATTTTAGTGTACACATAACTTATTGACTTACTTTACGTATTTCTTTAGACTTTATTATGGCTATTAGCGCTAAGTTTTTCCCCCAGCACTTTCATTATCATTATGGCTGCTGTAGGACTGTATTGTTTACAATGATGTCACGGTCTGCACTTTATTGTTATTGTCTTGTTGGTATGCAAAGTATTATACATTAAAGGGGTTCTCCGGGCTTTTAATATTGATGATCTATCCTCAGGATAGAATTAGAAAAACTCCAGCACAAAATAATAAATGTCCAATAAATCTGTATTTATTTCATAAGCAGCTGCGTCAATAGCGACGTTTTGGCCAATCTGTCCTTTATCAAACTACAGCATGAAAATCAGAAAAATAACATTAAACAGAAATAGAACCAATGGCCAAACATTAAATAATGTCATACAACGAATTGTACTTTCCCCATCTCTAGGACCCACACCTACACCTAGAACGGAGAGTGGAAAAGTGGTGGAGGGTGCACTGTGCATGTACAGCCGCCCTCTATTCACTTGCATGGAGAGAGCACTTGGTGGTGGCCAAACCCTGGGGGTCCTACAACCTCCACTCTCCCCGCTCTGTTCTTGGTGTAGGTGTGGGTTCCAGAGGTGAGACCCGCACCTATGAGACAATGCGGGCATATCCTAGCGATATGCCTCCATTGTCTATGATGGGACAACCTCTTTAAGCTTATTCCATGTACAACAGTACTCTTGGTTACTTGCTGTAAATCAGGGGTGCACACCCTTTTCGGGTTGGGGGCCACATTGTCAGCCTGAACCAATTCCAAGGGCCGAAAGTAAAACTTAAAGGGGTATTACCAACTGAAATACTGTATTTTTGGCATATTGAACATACAGTATATACTATAGATGTCTAGTTACCGTTCTAGGACTCCTATCTAATAGGAGAATACATGAAAGATACATGTAAGAAGCCAAAAGACATAGACCTACATGTCTTTTTTACCAGATGTTTGGGGGCCGCACAGAATGGTATCGGGGGCTGCATGTGGCCCCCAGGCCGCAGGTTGTGCACCCCTGCTGTAAATTAAACTGCAGAACAGCCTTATTCAAGTGAATGTGTTGATTTTCCTATGTGCTGCTGTGTATGGTAAAAATATATATATATATATTATGGGGTTATAGCAATAATTCCCTCAATTGACCAGAAACTGATTGCATATCACAGTGATACGCCATTACTCTCTATAATGAAAAACATTTTGCCTTAAATATTATTACAATTAATTTCAAGTCAGGAAGGATCTTATAGTACAAAATCAAACCATTTAAAAGTGTTATATAAGAATGTAAAAATATATCTCCTGCTTTATACTTCAGGTGACCATTTTTTAACAAAAGAAGATTTTCCACTTCATGTTCTGCTATTAACATAGCTACTATGCAATTACACTTTTGCTGAGCTTAAAATGGCTGGTTCTTCATTTAGCACACTAGCGTAATTGCAGTAAGTGTTAATGCCAGGGAACGTCAATGTTTGATTTTTTGAAACTCTACCTTAATGTGTGCTTTATTACCCTGTGATGATTGCAGATACTTAACTTCATGCACTGCTTAGTAATTAAACACTTTTAGGAAACACATCAAAATAAGAAGACAGTTAACACTTCAAAATAAGCATGCAATTACTCATGAATGGAAGATGTCTCCACTAGAAAGTGGCCGAAGCATTAGCATCATTTAATACAGTGAGTGGGTGTAAAGGCCATGTCATGTGTCAACTCTAAAGCTATTAAATGGTTAATCATGATCATCACCATTACCATCATCATGATTTGTATTATTATTATAGCAATCAGATATGGAGTGTTAGTGAATATAAATTTATAGCTATAAGCCAATTTGCACATACATTTATGAAATAAAAAAGTTCTAGATACATTTTCCTGGAACTTTGATAACTAAACTGACACACCCTATCAAACTGCAGCAAATCACTCACAAACAAGCATATTGCTGTTATACCTTTTTTTTTTGTATTATTTAACAAAGTTATAGGGGGTGAATGATACCTTCAAGAAAATAAGGGAAGCACATGCTCTAAAATAACAAAAAAAAGTCTACAATGCTTTAAAAACTCACTGACCCAGGACATATGGACTAGTGGTCCCCCACATGATAACAGTATTAGAGCCAATGACTACTGAGACCAATGAAATGGGACATCACTTGCTGCTTGTAAACAAACATTGGTTTGGCAATGAGGAGGTGAGTGCTTTTTTTTTGTATTGTAAAGCACTTGTTGAACCACTTTATTTTTTTTCAAAGTCGGACGACCCACATAACTTGCCTACTTTCGTATAAAAAAAATCATGACATTTTCACCAGAAGATCCTGCTCAAATCAGATTGTTCAGCATGGTGGTTCAGTGGTTAGCACTGCTGCCCTGCAGCGCTGGGGTCCTGGTTTCAAATCTAACCATGTACAACATCTGCATGGAGTTTATGTGTTTGCATGGCTTTAAAAAGAAATTCTTATCATCCCATTCCAAGTCATGACTTTCCTATTTCCAGTCAGCATAGCTTTATGATAGCTTGTTTTTTGAGGGTCGTATTGTAGCTTTACTGGAACCATTTTGGAATACATACTTTATTTTATTTTTTATTGTATTCATTGTTTTGGGGGATTAAAAAAAAGCAATTCTAATTTTATTTTTATTTTTTACTCTGTTTACCATGTGGTATAAGTAATGTTACTTTACTCTAAGGGTTGGTACAAATACCTAGCACAGTCATTATTACTCAGGAATATCCATGAGATGATAACCCACACAAGGTGGTCAGATTTTAGATTCTTAATCATCTGGTCGCCATCGTCAAGTGTCAATTATCTGTCTCTTCTATCTGGACCGTCTTGACTCTTCCCTGACAGATGGTATAGGGCAGTGATGGCTAACCTTGGCACTCCAGCTGTGATGAAACTACGACTCCCAGCATGCTACATTTATTTCTATACAGTTCTAAGAGCAGCCAAGCAAGGGGGGCATCTAGGGAGTTGTAGTTTTACCACAGCTGGAGTGCCAAGGTTAGCCATCACTGGTATAGAGGGACAAAAGGGATGAGTGTTTTGAATTTTAATGTCAATCATTTTGTTCTAACATGCATAAACCATCAAGAGAAATGTCTGGCAGCATCTACACATGGAAAACACATACATTCTAGACCAAACAGTGTATGTGTCAGGGAAGATAGCTGCTAGCCAAACAGCCGTTTGGCTGACAGCTAGTAAAGGTGTATTTTTATAAGTAAGCTGTTTGTCTTAAATCTACATTGATCTGGTGATTGATTTAACATCTTAATATGTCCTCATATGGATGCTGTATTAAGGGCCTATGTCCATACCCTACTTGTGGACATTACTGCTTTTAAAGCCATAGAGCTCGTGAAGAGAAAAATGGTGAGCAATATATTCCAAATTTATCCTTAGTGATATAAATATTGCTTTACCCGTGGCAGTCATATAGTAACTCATTGCATGATTCTCATAAGTTAGTAGTGAAATAATTTCCTATGCTGTAGAGATTGCCTCTCAGTAATTATCTTATTATGATCACAGGTGGGATTACAGTAAAAGGTAACAACTTTATTATAAAGATTAATGTGGCTTGTTGCTTGTAGATAAATCTCCTCTCTTCTGACAGTGACCTGTGTTCTGGTCACATAGTATGCCTAGAACACTATCCAACAGAATTCATTGAGACATGTCTAAAGATGAGCAGATCAATTCCAAAATTCTGGAATTCAATCATTAAGTTCAGGTTTTAAAGAATTTTATATTTTTTGTGATTGGTGCTCCCCCACACTGCCCCACATAGTAATTTGCCCCCACACTGTCCCCACATAGTAATTTCCACCACACTGCCCCCACATAGCAATTTCCCCACACTGTCCCTACATAGAAATTTCCCCACACTGCCCCCACATAGCAATTTCCCCCACACTGCCCCCACACAATAGTTTCCCCCACACTGCCCCACATAGTAATTTTCCCCCACACTGTCCCCACATAGTAATTTCCACCACATTGCCCCCACATAGCAATTTCCCCACACTGTCCCTACATAGAAATTACCCCACACTACCCCCACATAGCAATTTCCCCCACACTGCCCCCACACAATAGTTTCCCCACACTGCCCCCACATATTAATTTGCCCCCACACTGTCCCTACATAGCAATTACCCCACACTGCCCCCACACAATAGTTTCCACCACACTGCCCCATATAGTAATTTGCCCCCACATAGTAGTCCCTACCATAATAATTTGCCCCACATAGTAATTTGCCCCCACATAGTAGTCCCTCCCATAATAATTTAGCCCCACACAGCCCCCACATTCCCCCTCCCACGTACTCAAGGTCTCCTAATATGTCTTTCTCTGTGTGTCGTTCCCACATGTCCCCCAAAGTAGGCACATGAAATAAAAATAAAAAATAAAAGCTAAATACTCACCGTCCAGGGCCAGGCACTTGCTCGCAGACGAAGGCGGGATGAGGCAGGCGTGCACACGTCAAGGTGCTGTGTCCCGGCACAGGCGCGTGATGATGTCATCACACACGCCTGCAACGGGATTTCAGTACTGCATAGGCCTCAGGCCTACTAAGCCTGAAGCCTATTGCGGTGATAGGCGACGAGACAGGGAGTTATGCGCTCCCGTGCCCCGCCGCAGTATGTGGGCGTTCGGGTCGGCGTTGGGCCCCCAGCGGTGCTGGGCCTGGGGCTGCCGACCCGAACGTCCCTATTGTAATCCGCCACTGATAACAACCAATCAGATTCCACCTTTCATATTTGACAGCTCTTTTGGAAATCCAGTTCTACTTTACACCAGTTTGATAAATGACTCCATTTTTTCAGCAGTATAGTACCTTGAACATTGGGGAGCAAAACGGGCACAGTATTGGGACTGGCAGCAGGATGACACTGTGGGGACACCAGGATGAGGATGTTGATGGAAAAATTGAGAAATCTAACGTGTCTGTGTTACAAACTGTAGAGAGGAGATGCGGCTGAAAGAATTTGCCATGGCGGTCTTGGTCAAACGGAGGAGAAGAGGAAAGAGGTCTACATGACAGGAGATGTCACTGGATGTAAGAGTTATGTGGTGCTGTATTCTCCTCCATGTCTATTTTATTATAATTATATGTATTTTAAATTTGGCGACCACATTTTTCAGTTTAGGACCCAATTTGAGGTATTTTTATTTTTTTGTCTGAAGATATCATACGAAAGACCTATATGTAGCCCTAACAAAATTACGGGCTCACCCCTAATTAGAATATATATGACCGATTGAAGGAGTGAGATGAGTAAAGTACACTTTAGTTCAAAAAAATATACTACAATAGTCCAAAAATAGCACAATTTATTTGAGAATCACAAAGAAGACACATGATCAGCACTGGTCACAAATAGAACAATACACAGGTTACAATACACATTAAAAACCAAGGGGACCGATGGTGAGCTGCCGATACATATATCTGAATATAAAGTGCAAGTGCATAACTATAACCAATTGGTCATCAATTGAAGGACATATAGTATCCACAAGCTATAGCTATTAGATACCACAATAATATCCACATGCATATATATCAAAATTTGCCACAAAGTTGGTGTGAGATATACACCAAATTTGTCAAAGCTAAGGCAGTAACGATAATCAGGATTAAATTCAGCACATGATGGAAAAAATACTGACCAATTGATTTGAGTATATCGTGTAGCAACACCACAGGTCCACTCCCCAACGCACGTTTCGCGTACAGCTTTTTCAAGGGGTACTGAAGATATCATATGGCCTAAGAAGAGACTGTGGTGCTCATGAAGCACTGCAGCCTCTTCATACAAAAAAAACCTAAACTAAAATGGAGGGGGGGGGGCAAGTTGGTTAGACAGCCCCGGGCCCATCATGCGCTTAATCCGCCCCTGAGAGTAGATTAAATCAGATTCAGTATCTAGATTTAATTAGCAAAAAAAAATAATTAAATGGGTAATAAACTAAGTCTATTTCAGTAAAGGAGCATAGGGGTCTGAGAAAAATATTGGCTCTAAAATACAGGTGTTTAAAATAATCCAACACACATCAGAGATAAAAATGCATTAATGACATCACTAGCAAACAAAAAAGAGAGCAAAAGTGAAACATAAAGTTATTCTCTCTTTAAATAATATTACAATATATATAGTATTTCACAAAAGAAAATAACAAAACCATTTAATTTTCTTTTGCAGCCTGCAACCTGCATTAACATTCTATTAGCTATTAGACAATACAAATATTTCAAAGTAATTACTGTACTGCAGAATAATATCCTGATAACCAAAAGGAAAACAAACTAAAATTACACAAATTTACATTTTTCATTATTTATATTTGTTTATAAAACTACCTAAAATGTCCCTGTATTATTCTTTAGATGCAGACAGGATATAACACAGTTTATTTTACCAATGTCTATTTTGGGAATGAGGAGAGAGCTTTCTATTTTTTTTACAATTTAGCAACCTAGAAATTGTGTAAAAACGAAGGGCACTCACTATAAATTAATGAAATCTGTCTCAGCATGGAGTCCAAATATAAGGCTCAGACCACCTGCTGTTTTTGTGCTCAAGTTGTGTGTTCAAGGAACTTTCATAAAGAAAATGTCCTGGAATGCAGTGGATATTGCAAGCAACAACTAGTTTATAATGGTTAAAGGTCCATTAGGCAGTATTCAGTTTAGATGTACCAGAGTCATTCTTTATATAAAACTGGGATTAAATCCAAAACCAAAGTTGAACATAAGGCTGGATGTAATGTTTTTCAGCGAAAGCCAGGAATGAACACTGATAAAAAAATGTTATCCCCAAAATATATATATATATTTAAACCAGCAAGGGTGCCTTAAGTTATAAAGGAATTGCCCTTTCTGAACATTTTTGGCACATCCACACGGTATGTCATAAATGTCTGATATTTCAGGCTCCATATCTGGAAGCATCACATACCATCCAAGGGCTGGAGAGGAAGCGCCATGTGCATGTCTCTCTACTCACTTCAATAGGAATTCCAAAAACAGATGAGTAAGCATGCTTGACTATTTTTGGAAGCCATATTGAATAGAATGAAGAGAGGTAAGCTTGCACAGCCACCTTTCCATTCACACTGCCTAACGAACAGGACATGTTCTTGAGACAGAAGCAGATCCTGTGGATAATCCATAAATCTTCAAATAGGAATAAGCCTTTAATCTTTTATTTATTGTGTTCCTTTTAGCATCTGTAAACTCAAAAAATAAATAAAAAATCCACTACAAATAAAGCATTGGTTAAATTGACATTCATGGGACATTAAATAAACAGTTGTAGCAGATGTTATGTTGACTTGCCATGAAATATTTAATACTATTTCCTAAAAGAAGTTCACATTCTTGAGAAATTTTTACCTACTGTAGTCTTTATACAGACAAAATTGAACATTTTTGCTAAGGGTTTCAGGGTGTTTTTATGACTTTGTTACTTGAATAATTACAGATGTAAAGCAAAAACATTATTATGAATGCATTTAAGTTACTACTCTAAAATGACATTATATTAACTGAAAGATACTTGATGCAGCAAATATACCATAATAAGGGACAAACCCCAATACTACCTCATATGTTCTAGATGAACATGATTACTAAACAGGTTTATTGTTGTTCCAGATATACCCTTTGAATTGTCTCCTTTTTTTTCAGCAGTAAAATTGCTTGTTACATTTGTTATGCACTTCTCAGAACAATATTTTTAAGACTGAAAATACCAATTATTGACACAAAACTAAATGGGATAAATAATAATGATAATTAGGAAACCCACGTAAGTGCCCCACAGTGTTTGATTCTATGTTGCCAGAAGTTATAATTAATTTCTTTAGGAACTAATTGCTCGTCCACTGTAATTAATGTCAAGGTGTTTTTGGCTCTACAATTAATATTTGGTCAGAGCTCTCTGCAAGCGTAAAAACACAACTGTGATGGTTGAAGGTAACGAAAACATTCATTCATAAATCACAAAAAGTCCATTTATACATGTACAGGAAATGAACAAGTTTCTTGAAATTTATTTTGTCTCATATTTGGTAATAACTCGGGTCCAAATCTATTTCACTCTAAATAAATATTCCCCAATCACCCTGACTGATATTCTTTCTCCCCCAAAAAATAATAAAAATAAAATCAAGAAAGAAAAAATATAGATCCTATAAAACAAAAGAAATGGTATTTGACTGGAAAAAGAGACACGTAAGCCAGTTTTCCTTCTTAAAAGACAGTATTAAAGATGAGCAAAGTATTGGAAAAAAAAATAGTCAAATGTTTCACTCTTCATTAGGGATGAGCAAACTCGAACTGTATAGTTCGGGTTCGTACCGAATTTTGGGGTGTCCGTGACACGGACCCGAAACCGGACATTTTCGTAAAAGTCCGGGTTCGGGTTCGGTGTTCGGCGCTTTCTTGGCACTTTTTGACGCTTTCTTGGCGCTTTTTGAAAGGCTGCAAAGCAGCCAATCAACAAGCGTCATACTACTTGCCCCAAGAGGCCGTCACAGCCATGCCTACTATTGGCATGGCTGTGATTGGCCAGAGCACCATGTGACCCAGCCTCTATTTAAGCTGGAGTCACATAGCGCCGCCCGTCACTCTGCTCTGATCAGCATAGGGAGAGGTTGCGGCTGCGACAGTAGGGCGAGATTAGGCAGATTAACTCCTCCAAAGGACTTGATTAATTGATCGATCTGCAGCTGTGGATCATTGAGCTGCTGATACTCAATTGCTCACTGTTTTTAGGCTGCCCAGACCGTTTGTCAGTCACTTTTTTCAGGGGTGATCGGCGGCCATTTTGTGACTTGTGGTGCGCCAGCACAAGCTGCGACCAAGTGCATTTAACCCTCAATGGTGTGGTTGTTTTTTGGCTAAAGCCTACATAAGGGTGAAGCTGTCACACCAAGTGCATTTAACCAGCAATAGTCTGTTCATTTTTTGGCCATATACTACATCAGGGGCAAGCTGCGCCTGTCACCAAGTGCATTTAACCCTCAATGGTGTGGTTGTTTTTTGGCTAAAGCCTACATCAGGGTGAAGCTGTCACACCAAGTGCATTTAACCAGCAATAGTCTGTTTATTTTTTGGCCATATACTACATCAGGGGCAAGCTGCGCCCGTCACCAAGTGCATTTAACCCTCAGTAGTGTGGTTGGTCAAGCTGTCACACCCACCAAGTGCATTTAACCAGCAATAGTCTGTTCATTTTTTGGCCATATACTACATCAGGGGCAAGCTGCGCCCATCACCAAGTGCATTTAATCCTCAGTAGTGTGGTTGGTCAAGCTGTCACACCAAGTGCATTTAACCAGCAATAATCTGTTCATTTTTTGGCCATATACTACATCAGGGGCAAGCTGCGCCTGTCACCAAGTGCATTTAACCCTCAGTAGTGTGGTTGGTCAAGCTGTCACACCAAGTGCATTTAACCAGCAATAGTGTGGTTATTTTTTGGCCATATCCCAGTCTAATTCTGTCAGTAAATCCATACCGGTCACCCAGTGCCTAAATACTAGGCCTCAAATTTATATCACTTTTAAATTTTTCGTTACCGCTGTACTGTTGTGGCTGGGCAAGTTATTTAGTGTCCGTCAAAGCACATTTTTTGTTCTGGGTTGAAATACAATTCCCAATTTAGCAATTTCATAATTTAGTGGTTTCTGCTATATCAGAGCTATTTGAAATCTATCCCTAAAAGGGTATATAATATTCAAGGTGCACATAGGGTCATTCAGAATAACTTCACACACACGCTACTGTGCATTTCCAAGTCTAATTCTGTCAGTAAATCCATACCGGTCACCCAGCGCCTAAATACTAGGCCTCAAATTTATATCCCACTAAATCTGTTGTTACCGCTGTACTGTTGTGGCTTGGCAAGTTATTTAGTGTCCGTCAAAGCACATTTTTTGTTCTGGGTTGAAATACAATTCCCAATTTAGCAATTTCATAATTTAGTGGTTTCTGCTATATCAGAGCTATTTGAAATCTATCCCTAAAAGGGTATATAATATTCAAGGTGCACATAGGGTCATTCAGAATAACTTCACACACACGCTACTGTGCATTTCCAAGTCTAATTCTGTCAGTAAATCCATACCGGTCACCCAGCGCCTAAATACTAGGCCTCAAATTTATATCCCGCTAAATCTGTCGTTACCGCTGTACTGTTCTGGCTGGGCAAGTTATTTAGTGTCCGTCAAAGCACATTTTTTGTTCTGGCTTGAAATACAATTCCCAATTTAGCAATTTCATAATTTAGTGGTTTCTGCTATATCAGAGCTATTTGAAATCTATCCCTAAAAGGGTATATAATATTCAAGGTGCACATAGGGTCATTCAGAATAACTTCACACACACGCTACTGTGCATTTCCAAGTCTAATTCTGTCACTAAATCCATACCGGTCACCCAGCGCCTAAATACTAGGCCTCAAATTTATATCCCGCTAAATCTGTTGTTACCGCTGTACTGTTGTGGCTTGGCAAGTTATTTAGTGTCCGTCAAAGCACATTTTTTGTTCTGGGTTGAAATACAATTCCCAATTTAGCAATTTCATAATTTAGTGGTTTCTGCTATATCAGAGCTATTTGAAATCTATCCCTAAAAGGGTATATAATATTCAAGGTGCACATAGGGTCATTCAGAATAACTTCACACACACGCTACTGTGCATTTCCAAGTCTAATTCTGTCAGTAAAATCATACCGGTCACCCAGCGCCAAAATACTAGGCCTCAAATTTATATTCAGCTGAATTTGAATACAATACATTGGGCCAAATAATATTTTTGTTGTTGTGGTGAACGATAACAATGAGGAAAACATCTAGTAAGGGACGCGGACGTGGACATGGTCGTGGTGGTGTTAGTGGACCCTCTGGTGCTGGGAGAGGACGTGGCCGTTCTGCCACATCCACACGTCCTAGTGTACCAACTACCTCAGGTCCCAGTAGCCGCCAGAATTTACAGCGATATATTGTGGGGCCCAATGCCGTTCTAAGGATGGTAAGGCCTGAGCAGGTACAGGCATTAGTCATTTGGGTGGCCGACAGTGGATCCAGCACGTTCACATTATCTCCCACCCAGTCCTCTGCAGAAAGCGCACAGATGGCGCCTGAAAACCAACCCCATCAGTCTGTCACATCACCCCATGCATACCAGGGAAACTGTCTGAGCCTCGTTATGCAGCAGTCTCTTATGCTGTTTGAAGACTCCGCTGGCAGGGTTTCCCAAGGGCATCCACCTAGCCCTTCCCCAGCGGTGAAAGAAATAGAATGCACTGACGCACAACCACTTATGTTTCCTGATGATGAGGACATGGGAATACCACCTCAGCATGTCTCTGATGATGACGAAACACAGGTGCCAACTGCTGCGTCTTTCTGCAGTGTGCAGACTGAACAGGAGGTCAGGGATCAAGACTGGGTGGAAGACGATGCAGGGGACGATGAGGTCCTAGACCCCACATGGAATAAAGGTCGTGCCACTGACTTTCACAGTTCGGAGGAAGAGGCAGTGGTGAGACCGAGCCAACAGCGTAGCAAAAGAGGGAGCAGTGGGCAAAAGCAGAACACCCGCCGCCAAGAGACTCCGCCTGCTACTGACTGCCGCCATCTGGGACCGAGCACCCCAAAGGCAGCTTAAAGGAGTTCCCTGGCATGGCACTTCTTCAAACAATGTGCTGACGACAAGACCCGAGTGGTTTGCACGCTGTGCCATCAGAGCCTGAAGCGAGGCATTAACGTTCTGAACCTGAGCACAACCTGCATGACCAGGCACCTGCATGCAAAGCATGAACTGCAGTGGAGTAAACACTTTAAAACCAAGGAAGTCACTCAGGCTCCCCCTGCTACCTCTTCTGCTGCTGCCGCCTCGGCCTCTTCTGCTGCTGCTGCCTCGGCCTCTTCCTCCGCCTCTGGAGGAACGTTGGCACCTGCCACCGAGCAAACAGGGGATGTACCACCAACACCACCACCACCTCCGTCACCAAGCATCTCAACCATGTCACACGGCAGCGTTCAGCTCTCCATCTCACAAACATTTGAGAGAAAGCGTAAATTCCCACGTAGCCACCCTCGATCCCTGGCCCTGAATGCCAGCCTTTCTAAACTACTGGCCTATGAAATGCTGTCATTTAGGCTGGTGGACACAGACAGCTTCAAACAGCTCATGTCGCTTGCTGTTCCACAGTATGTTGTTCCCAGCCGGCACTACTTCTCCAATAGAGCCGTGCCTTCCCTGCACAACCAAGTATCCGATAAAATCAAGTGTGCACTGCGCAACGCCATCTGTGGCAAGGTCCACCTAACCACAGATACGTGGACCAGTAAGCACGGCCAGGGACGCTATATCTCCCTAACTGCACACTGGGTAAATGTAGTGGCAGCTGGGCCCCAGGCGGAGAGCTGTTTGGCGCACATCCTTCCGCCGCCAAGGATCACAGGGCAACATTCTTTGCCTCCTGTTGCCACCTCCTCCTACTCGACTTCCTCCTCCTCTTCTTCCACCTGCTCATCTAGTCAGCCACACACCTTCACCACCAACTTCAGCACAGCCCGGGGTAAACGTCAGCAGGCCATTCTGAAACTCATATGTTTGGGGGACAGGCCCCACACCGATGAGTGGTTGCTGTCGGTGAGCCTCAAGCCCGGCCTGGTGGTGTGTGATAATGGGCGAAATCTCGTTGCAGCTCTGGGACTAGCCAGTTTGACGCACATCCCTTGCTTGGCGCATGTGCTGAATTTGGTGGTGCAGAAGTTCATTCACAACTACCCCGACATGTCAGAGCTGCTGCATAAAGTGCGGGCCGTCTGTTCGCGCTTCCGGCGTTCACATCCTGCTGCTGCTCGCCTGTCTGCGCTACAGCGTAACTTCGGCCTTCCCGCTCACCGCCTCATATGCGACGTGCCCACCAGGAGGAACTCCACCTTGCACATGCTGGACAGACTGTGCGAGCAGCAGCAGGCCATAGTGGAGTTTCATCTGCAGCACGCACGGGTCAGTCGCACTACAGAACAGCACCACTTCACCACCAATGACTGGGCCTCCATGCGAGACCTGTGTGCCCTGTTGCGCTGTTTCGAGTACTCCACCAACATGGCCAGTGGCGATGACGCCGTTATCAGCGTTACAATACCACTTCTATGTCTCCTTGAGAAAACACTTAGGGCGATGATGGAAGAGGAGGTGGCCCAGGAGGAGGAGGAGGAGGAGGAGGAAGAGGGGTCATTTTTACAACTTTCATGCCAGTCTCTTCGAAGTGACTCAGAGGGAGGTTTTTGGCAACAGCAGAGGCCAGGTACAAATGTGGCCAGCCAGGGCCCACTACTGGAGGACGAGGAGGACGAGTATGAGGAGGAGGTGGAGGAGGATGAAGCATGGTCACAGCGGGGTGGCACCCAACGCAGCTCGGGTCCGTCACTGGTGCGTGGCTGGGGGGAAAGGCAGGACGATGATGATACGCCTCCCACAGAGGACAGCTTGTCCTTACCCCTGGGCAGCCTGGCACACATGAGCGACTACATGCTGCAGTGCCTGCGCAACGACAGCAGAGTTGCCCACATTTTAACGTGTGCGGACTACTGGGTTGCCACCCTGCTGGATCTACGGTACAAAGACAATGTGCCCACTTTACTTCCTGCACTGGAGCGTGATAGGAAGATGCGCGAGTACAAGCGCACGTTGGTAGACGCGCTACTGAGAGAATTTCCAAATGTCACAGGGGAACAAGTGGAAGCCCAAGGCCAAGGCAGAGGAGGAGCAAAAGGTCGCCAAGGCAGCTGTGTCACGGCCAGCTCCTCTGAGGGCAGGGTTAGCATGGCAGAGATGTGGAAAAGTTTTGTCAACACGCCACAGCTAACTGCACCACCACCTGATACGCAACGTGTTAGCAGGAGGCAACATTTCACTAACATGGTGGAACAGTACGTGTGCACACCCCTCCACGTACTGACTGATGGTTCGGCCCCATTCAACTACTGGGTCTCTAAATTGTCCACGTGGCCAGAGCTAGCCTTTTATGCCTTGGAGGTGCTGGCCTGCCCGGCGGCCAGCGTTTTGTCGGAACGTGTATTCAGCACGGCAGGGGGTGTCATTACAGACAAACGCAGCCGCCTGTCTACAGCCAATGTGGACAAGCTGACGTTCATAAAAATGAACCAGGCATGGATCCCACAGGACCTGTCCGTCCCTTGTCCAGATTAGACATTAACTACCTCCCCTTAACCATATATTATTGGACTCCAGGGCACTTCCTCATTCAATCCTATTTTTATTTTCATTTTACCATTATATTGCGAGGCTACCCAAATTTGAATGAACCTCTCCTCTGTCTGGGTGCCGGGGCCTAAATATATCCCAATGGACTGTTCCAATGTTGGGTGACGTGAAGCCTGATTCTCTGCTATGACATGCAGACTAATTCTCTGCTGACATGAAGCCAGATTCTCTGTTACGGGACCTCTCTCCTCTGCCTGGGTGCTGGGCCTAAATATATGCCAATGGACTGTTGCACTGGTGGCTGACGTGAAGCCTGATTGTCTGTTACAGGACCTCTCTCCTCTGCCTGGGTGCTGTGCCTAAATATCTGACAATGGACTGTTGCATTGGTGGCTGACATGAAGCCTGATTCTCTGCTATGATATGAAGACTGATTCTCTGCTGACATGAAGCCAGATTGTCTGTTACGGGACCTCTCTCCTCTGCCTGGGTGCTGGGCCTAAATATCTGACAATGGACTGTTACATTGGTGGCTGACGTGAAGCCTGATTCTCTGCTATGATATGAAGACTGATTCTCTTCTGACATGAAGCCAGATTGTCTGTTACGGGACCTCTCTCCTCTGCCTGGGTGCTGGGCCTAAATATCTGACAATGGACTGTTGCATTGGTGGCTGACGTGAAGCCTGATTCTCTGCTATGATATGAAGACTGATTCTCTGCTGACATGAAGCCAGATTGTCTGTTACGGGACCTCTCTCCTCTGCCTGGGTGCTGGGCCTAAATTTATGAAAATTGACTCTTACAGTGGTGGGTGACGTGAAGCCTGATTCTCTGCTATGATATGAAGACTGATTCTCTGCTGACATGAAGCCAGATTGTCTGTTACCGGACCTCTCTCCTCTGCCTGGGTGCTGGGCCTAAATTTTTGAAAATGGACTCTTACAGTGGTGGGTGACGTGAAGCCTGATTCTCTGCTATGATATGAAGACTGATTCTCTGCTGACATGAAGCCAGATTGTCTGTTACGGGACCTCTCTCCTCTGCCTGGGTGCTTGGCCTAAATTTATGAAAATGGACTGTTGCAGTGGTGGCTGACGTGAAGCCTGATTCTCTGCTATGACATGCAGACTGATTCTCTGCTGACATGAAGCCAGATTATCTGTTACGGGACCTCTCTCCTCTGCCTGGGTGCTGGGCCTAAATATATGCCAATGGACTGTTGCACTGGTGGCTGACGTGAAGCCTGATTGTCTGTTACGGGACCTCTCTCCTCTGCCTGGGTGCTGGGCCTAAATATCTGACAATGGACTGTTGCATTGGTGGCTGACGTGAAGCCTGATTCTCTGCTATGATATGAAGACTGATTCTCTGCTGACATGAAGCCAGATTGTCTGTTACGGGACCTCTCTCCCCTGCTGTGTGCTGGGCCTAAATATCTGACAATGGACTGTTGCATTGGTGGCTGACGTGAAGCCTGATTCTCTGCTATGATATGAAGACTGATTCTCTGCTGACATGAAGCCAGATTGTCTGTTACGGGACCTCTCTCCTCTGCCTGGGTGCTTGGCCTAAATTTATGACAATGGACTGTTGCAGTGGTGGCTGACGTGAAGCCTGATTCTCTGCTATGACATGCAGACTGATTCTCTGCTGACATGAAGACAGATTCTCTGTTACGGGACCTCTCTCCTCTGCCTGGGTGCCGGTGCCTAAATATCTGAGAATGGACTGTTCCAGTGGTGGGTGACGTGAAGCCAGATTCTCTGCTATGGGACCTCTCTCCAATTGATTTTGGTTAATTTTTATTTATTTAATTTTTATTTTAATTAATTTCCCTATCCACATTTGTTTGCAGGGGATTTACCTACATGTTGCTGCCTTTTGCAGCCCTCTAGCCCTTTCCTGGGCTATTTTACAGCCTTTTTAGTACCGAAAAGTTCGGGTCCCCATTGACTTCAATGGGGTTCGGGACGAAGTTCGGATCGGGTTCGGATCCCGAACCCGAACATTTCCGGGAAGTTCGGCCGAACTTCTCGAACCCGAACATCCAGGTGTTCGCTCAACTCTACTCTCCATCATTGTACCCCTCAGATTCTCCGTTGATCACTGTTTGCAGCATCTGACATTAGTATTAGAGTATAAATCTATATATATATAGAAGGATGTATATATGTGTGTGTGTGTGTGTGTTCTGCAATCACTCACAAATGCAACCATCGATTTCAACAAAGCTTGAACCAGGAAAGACATTTTGTGGGGGTCTCAGCTCTCCAGGACATACTGTCCCTGAGATATTACCCAAAAATGTCCTGCATTAGCTAATATAAGCCTGCAAGTCGTTCTATTCATATCCCAACTGCCATACACATGGTCACATGTCCTTTATCAGCCAATATAAGCTCGCAGGTCCTTAATCTCCACATACACACAGTTTTACACCAGGTTTCCATAACAACCCAGCCATTTTTCTTCACTGCTGTAGGTTAGCTTTAGGCTAGGGCTACACAGCGACAATAAGTTGCACGACACATAGGGCACAACTACACTGCTACATGTGTACATTAATGCCACACCAATGTTGCGCTGTTTTTTTATAATGATGGTCTATAGTGTTGCACTGCGACATGTGACATACTGCGACTGGATGGATTTTTTGCAACTGTCGTGTTGCAGTCGCAGCATGTCACATGTCGCAGTGCGACACCATAGCCTATCATTATAAAAATTGTCATGTAGCCCTAGCATTAAAGAAGCAGGGCGCTGTGGAGGTTGCTGTTAAAGGGGCGGGCACTGTGGAGGTCACTGTTAAAGAGGCGTTCACTGTGGATGTTACTGTTAATGGGGCAGGCCACTGTGCAGGTCACTGTTAAAAGAAAAGGCAGACACTGTGGAGGTCACTTTTTAAAGGGAAGGGGACACTATTAAAGAGGTAACTGCTGTGGAGTTCACTGTTAAGGCAGCGGGGTACTGTGGAGGTCACTGTTAAGGGGGTGGGCCCCTGAGGAGGTCACTGTCAAGGGAGTTTGGTGCTGTGAAACTCACTGTTAAAGGGGCAAACAGCTGTGAAGGTCAACGTTAAGGGGATGGGCTGCTGTGGAGGTCCCATTTTAAAGTGGCGAGGCACTGTGGGGGTCAGTGTTAAGGGGTGGGGGACTGTGGAGTTCAATCCGTTTTGCATCCGTATTTCACGAGAGAAAGCAGCGACCAGAGCCTCATTATTCCAGCCCACCTCTGCTGCCAGAGTACGAAACTCAATGGCGTATTCAGCTACGGATCGTGAACCCTGTCTGATGGACATAAGGAGCTTCGCAGCAGAGGCAGCATGAGCCGGCACATCGAATACCCTCCGAAGAGAAGCAACAAAACCGGAAAACTCGGCAACCACCGGATTGTTGTACTCCCATAAAGGGCTGGCCCAGGCCAAGGCCTTGTCCGAGAGCAGCGAGATCAAGAAGCCCACCTTTGATCTCTCAGTAGGAAAGGCATGTGGCAGCAACTCGAAATAAATGCCCACCTGGTTAAGGAAACCTCGGCACTGAGTAGGCTCTCCCCCAAAGCGCTGTGGAAGGGGGGCAAAACCGGTCATACCCCGAGACACCGCAGGCGCAGCAACAGGTGTCGGGGTAGACTCTGGCGCAACAACCGGAGCGGCAGTAGGAGCGGGCCCAGGAGCGACAACCAACCCATCGGCAACGGAAGCGAAATGAGCCGTGCGTTCAAGCAGGGTTTGCAACGCCACAGCGAACCGACCCAACAGGTGATCCTGCTGATCAAGTCTGGCAACCAGCGTAAGTAGCGAGGATGGCCCAGTACCGTCAGAATTCATGGCTTGGTCCTAATGTCATGGAACCATGAACCAGACGTACAACCAGAGATAAGTGGAAATAAGAAGGCTTTATTGAAAATCAAGCTGTAAGCAAAAGTCCAAACGGATGGCTAAACCGAAGCAGGGTCTACGTAGACAGAGGTCAGGAACCAGAAGGGTAGTCAGACGAAGCCAGGATCAGGAACCAACGGGGTAGTCAGACGAAGCCAGGATCAGGAACCAACGGGGTAGTCAGACGAGGCCAGGATCAGGAACCAGAAGCAGCAGCAGTCTTAGAAGCATGTGAACACAGGAGGACCAAGCAAGGAACTGAAGCCACAGACCTCCTATATATATGAGCTAGGCATCCAGCTCCTCCCAGTGGGAAGGAGAAGCCGCAGGGTGGGAGGCTACAAGAAACCCAGAAACCAAGATGGCCGCCAGCACATGTCAAACGAAGGAGAACAGTGAGAAGGTAAGACCATGACAGCTGGATTGTGCAGATAGGTAAGGATAATGTTGCTGGTTTAGCACAGGTTTGCACTGTTCTCTACCTAATGCCTGAATCAGCCATCCCTTTTAGCCCATTCCCGACCAGTGGTGCAGTAGTATAGCACTGGCCGGGTCTTTAAAGATGGTACCCATTCCTGTAAAACAGTGGCGGAATTGATTTTTTTCCAATTCCACCCTGTTCTGTCTTCCAATTCCACCCAGTGTGCTCAGTCTGACATTCAGCATAAACCATTCCTGTCTTCCAAATAAGAGGACTGTTTTTTGTAGTCTAACTTGTTTATTGGTAAAACAGGATTGTTGATTAGTAAAACTACAAGAAGGCAAATAGCATGTATAAGTATAAATTATAGATAGCATGTATTCTAACATTTGCATTCACACTGAAAAAAATGATTAATTGGCTGCCTGTACATAAGATTACATGTCTAGCTAACAGTAGTAACAACTCCCTGAGTAACAATTACAACTAGCTGAACAGCTCTGCATAACATAATGTCCCTGAAACAAAGGTAGATATGATTATACAAGGATGGTGGAATTTGAGAAGGAGACATGCATAGGACAGCTCTGCTGTCCTGGAGACTGGAAACTTCTCTTTCCCAGGATGTTTTGTACTCTCAAATTGCAGTGCACCACCCACAATGCAGTAGTCTTTGCAACATGAAAAACAAAGTGTAATACAACTTAACACTGCTGTAAGGTGCTAGAACCACACTAACCACTTGAGAAATACCAAGACTCCGGCAGCATGAACTAAAATTATTTTCTAACCCTGCTGGGCAGAACACACCCCATTTGGAATTGTTTTCCTGCTTTCCCTACATATTTTGCAATATTAAATGGTGGTGTTGGAAAGTACAACTTGTCCCTCAAAATACAAACCCTCATGGGGCTATGTGATAATTAAAAGTTATGGCTCTGGGAAAGCAGGGAGTGCAAAACAAAAACGCAAAAATGAAAAACCTCTGGGGTAGAACGGGTTCAGGATTGACATTTCTGGAAGTGCATACTTTCTGTAAGCACTATAGATAAGTGAACCAATTCTAAAATTCTGAAATTTGAGCTAATTGCTTTTTCTAGGCAATCACAGCACTTTCAATTCAGGTCGAATTTATTCGTACCCAAATCAAATCAGACAGCCAATTAGTCTGAAATGAAACATAAACTGTAAGAAATGCTATAATCGCTAGTAAGCATTATACATACCTCTTAACTAAAATAGAATGGCGATGTACTATACCTCACTATTCCTAAGTTTAAACTCATACAACACTGATCCTTTGATGCTACTACAGTTATCCTAAAATACTCCTATTGTGTAGAGTCTGCTTGTGGCTCATGCAGAAGATGTCTTCCGTGGTGACTTATGCATACATGACCTTGAACATGGTTCATTGTGAAACATTAGGGAATTCAGCTGTCAGAACAATTAAGACAGTGTTCAATAGCTGAGGACTTTCTTGATGACAATGTAGTCATAATCACACAAATGACTTTATAAACATGACAGGGATTCTTCACTCTGGTTTTGTGTTGTCTTAGGATACACATCTTTACTGTTGCTTGGCTCAAAAATAAACTATGGCAAAGGTAATTTTCAGGAGTCCTTATTTCTTTGGATCATTGTCATCCTTTTTAAAAAGCTTCTTTTTGATAACTTGAATAGAGACGCATGCTTATTTAAGAAAAGAGATTTGATGTAAGTACTATGCATCCAAACAACTGGACTATAAAGAATTTTCCCACATGCAAAATAAAAAAATAAAATAAAACATTATGGTTATATCTGCCATATGACACTGGGTCTACAACATCGTTACTACAAATATTTCATATTGTATAAAGATAGCAGGTTTAGGGTCAAATAAAACATTATAAATGCATGGCTTATATGTTCTAGTGATTGATAGCTGACCACAGACATTATCAGTATATATTTTCTGTAAGGCTTTATGTTCTTAACCATATATGTTGTGTTGTAATTAGTGTTGAGCACGAATATTTGAATAGCAAATTTTTATCGTGAATATCGCCACTTAGAGGATTAGCAAATATTTTGAATATAGTGCTATATATTTGTTATATCGAATATTCAGCATTTTTTTCTATCTGAACACATGATTCCTCTCTGCTTCTTGCTTGTGGGCCAATGAGAAGGAAGCAATGTCAAGTTCACAACAATACTTAGTGCACCAATCAGTAATCTGTAGTAAGACCTGCTGAAATGTGAAGTTGCGCGTAGTGCAAAAAAATATTCTAATCACTGCCGATTAGCGCAATTGCAAATATATTGGAGCACTTGACTTTATTTGCATATAAAACTTTTCTAATATTCTGCCGTGCCAACCCTTTTCTGCAGTCTCAGGAGGCTTTATACCAGCTTGAAATATTTAGCCAAATGGACCCACGCCTGTATTTTGCGTTACAAATTTGCATTATGCGATTTATACATTGCTGTTTTTTTGCATTCATTAAAATAATCTCAAATTCTCAAAATTCGTGAATATATGACGAATATTCTACAAGATATTCGTGAGATATTGCTACTAGTTGTAATATTTTAAAATGAGAAAATAAAGGATGCGACTATGCCACACAATTATGCCGGGGTTGCGATGCACTCACATTGTGATTGACTACCACGTGGCCATAACCTGCCACAACTGGCTCTATCTCCATAAGGATTGAACTCTTTAGTCCAGTGATGGCTAACCTTGGCACTCCAGCTGTGGTGAAACTACTACTCCCAGCATGCTCCATTTATTTTTACAGAGTTCTGAGAGCAGCCAAGCAAGTGGGCATCTTGGGTGTTGTAGTTTTACCACAGCTGGAGCGCCAAGATTAGCCATCACTGCTTTAGTCGGTCTGTGAAGTTAGTGATAGTTGCGGAATTATGGAAATTGCAGGATCAATAAACATGTTGTTAATGATATGATTGGAAATAAAATACTCAAAACATCTCATTTTATTCAGTACTGAGTATGAGCACTACGAGATATATTCAATACTTATTTGCACGCACTCAAATCAAAAAGAAGTGGCAAAAAAACGTTACTTTCAACCTAGCTTTTATAGACATTCCACGTGCGACCGATTGGAGCTAGATGCTTAAAAATCTGATCATTTGCAGATGTCATGCGTGACAGTTAATAGTGTTGCAATGTGACTTGCAGCATGTCTCATTGTCACCATGTAGCTGTACCCTTTTTTATTGTGCAACTTGGTGTAGCGTAACACATGTCGCTGTGTAGTTCTAGCCTAAACGACAGCTGCTACTTTTTCTAACTGCATAAACTTGCAGCTTTTCTTCAGTGTTGCATTTTCAATGAGGAATATATATATACATTTTCTTTAACATAACGGCAAGCCTTTTGCTAGTCCAGAAGAAGCAAAACTATTTGAGTTGCTTCCTATTCTACGGCTACTTTCACACTAGTGGCAGCCTTCTCCGGCAGGCTGTTTGGGCGGGTGAACAGCCTGCCAGATCCGTGCTGCTGCTAGTGCATGTGTGCCGCTGGAGGTCCGCTCTGGCTCCATTGACTATACTGGGGGTGGGCCGAAGTTCTGGAGGCAGCATGGCAAACATACCAAGAGGCGGCCGGAATAAAACTACAACATGTAGTTTTATTCCGGCCACCTCTCGGCATGCTTGCCGTGCTGCTGCCGGAACTCCGGCCCGTCCCCATTATAGTCAATGGGGCCGGAGCGGACGTCCAGTAGCACAGGTGCAGTAGTGGCAGGCTGTTCACCCGCCCGAACAGCCTGCTGGAGAAGGCTGCCACTAGTGTGAAACTAGCCTTAATAAGTATTAAAAAAATCCAACAGTGTAGTCCACTTTTATACAGGCTGTTTGCTACCACCAAAAGCCATGCATTTACCCATAGGCATATATTGCATATAATAATATATTAATATAGCCATATATTGTGTCTCTTTGCTGTCTTAACATTAACCCCTTCCCGACCAGTGCCGTACATGTACTAAGCTGTCCGGGACTTTTAACATGGTGCCTGCCCGCATGTGCAGCAGGCGCCATAGCCATCCACGGCTATAGTCCGCTACTGGAAGTAATGACGTGCGTGGACTTTTAACCCTTCAGATGCAGTGGTCAAATGTAACCACTGCATCTGAATGCTCTAAAACCCAGAAGCTGCTGCACATTATAGGATGAACTGAAGCTGCCGCACATTAGTTCCTATGGAGCCCCTGCCTATGGCAGGACTCCATAGGAATACATTGAAACTCTCATACACTCAAATGCTATTGATAATTGCTTGTAATAGTTCCCTATAGGAACTATAAAATAGTGTACCCCCTTCTCCCAAAAATGTAAGCAATAAAAAAAATACATCAAAGGTAATGCCGCGTATGAAAATGCCCATATTATTAAAATATAAAAAATGAGCTCTCACACAGCTCTGTACATATTACATAAAGAAAAAAATATCAATTTTTTTTATTTTTTTTCAGTATTAAAATGCAAGAACAAGTATAGATATGTGGTATCACCGTAATCATATTGACCTGGAGAATGAATGTAACAGGTTAGTTTTACTGAGTAGGGATCACAGTAAAAACGAAACCCATAAAACTGTTGCAGAATCTCGTTACATAATAAATAGGGATGAGCGAACTCGAACTGTATAGTTCGGGTTCGTACCGAATTTTGGGGTGTCCGTGACACGGACCCGAACCCGGACATTTTCGTAAAAGTCCGGGTTCGGGTTCGGTGTTCGTCGCTTTCTTGGCGCTTTTTGAAAGGCTGCAAAGCAGCCAATCAACAAGCGTCATACTACTTGCCCCAAGAGGCCGTCACAGCCATGCCTACTATTGGCATGGCTGTGATTGGCCAGAGCACCATGTGACCCAGCCTCTATTTAAGCTGGAGTCACATAGCGCCGCCCGTCACTCTGCTCTGATCAGCATAGGGAGAGGTTGCGGCTGCGACAGTAGGGCGAGATTAGGCAGATTAACTCCTCCAAAGGACTTGATTAATTGATCGATCTGCAGCTGTGGATCATTGAGCTGCTGATACTCAATTGCTCACTGTTTTTAGGCTGCCCAGACCGTTTGTCAGTCACTTTTTTCTGGGGTGATCGGCGGCCATTTTGTGTCTTGTGGTGCGCCAGCACAAGCTGCGACCAAGTGCATTTAATCCTCAATGGTGTGGTTGTTTTTTGGCTAAAGCCTACATCAGGGTGAAGCTGGCACACCAAGTGCATTTAACCAGCAATAGTCTGTTTATTTTTTGGCCATATACTACATCAGGGGCAAGCTGCGCCTGTCACCAAGTGCATTTAACCCTCAATGGTGTGCTTGTTTTTTGGCTAAAGCCTACATCAGGGTGAAGCTGTCACACCAAGTGCATTTAACCAGCAATAGTCTGCTTATTTTTTGGCCATATACTACATTAGGGGCAAGCTGCGCCTGTCACCAAGTGCATTTAACCCTCAATGGTGTGGTTGTTTTTTGGCTAAAGCCTACATCAGGGTGAAGCTGTCACACCAAGTGCATTTAACCAGCAATAGTCTGTTTATTTTTTGGCCATATACTACATCAGGGGCAAGCTACGCCCGTCACCAAGTGCATTTAACCCTCAGTAGTGTGGTTGGTCAAGCTGTCACACCAAGTGCATTTAACCAGCAATAGTCTGTTCATTTTTTGGCAATATACTACATCAGGGGCAAGCTGCGCCTTTCACCAAGTGCATTTAACCCTCAATGGTGTGGTTGTTTTTTGGCTAAAGCCTACATCAGGGTGAAGCTGTCACACCAAGTGCATTTAACCAGCAATAGTCTGTTCATTTTTTGGCCATATACTACAACAAGGGCAAGCTGCGCCCGTCACCAAGTGCATTTAACCCTCAGTAGTGTGGTTGGTCAAGCTGTCACACCAAGTGCATTTAACCAGCAATAGTCTGTTCATTTTTTGGCCATATACTACATCAGGGGCAAGCTGCGCCCGTCACCAAGTGCATTTAACCCTCAGTAGGGTGGTTGGTCAAGCTGTCGCACCAAGTGCATTTAACCAGCAATAGTCTGTTCATTTTTTGGCCATATACTACATCAGGGGCAAGCTGCGCCTGTCACCAAGTGCATTTAACCCTCAGTAGTGTGGTTGGTCAAGCTGTCACACCAAGTGCATTTAACCAGCAATAGTGTGGGTATTTTTTGGCCATATCCCAGTCTAATTCTGTCAGTAAATCCATACCGGTCACCCAGCGCCTAAATAATAGGCCACAAATTCATATCCCGCTAAATCTGTCGTTACCGCTGTACTGTTCTGGCTGGGCAAGTTATTTAGTGTCCGTCCAAGCACATTTTTTGTTCTGGGTTGAAAAACAATTCCCAATTTAGCAATTTCCTAATTTAGTGGTTTCTGCTGTATCAGAGCTATTTGAAATCTATCCCTAAAAGGGTATATAATATTCAAGGTGCACATAGGGTCATTCAGAATAACTTCACACACACGCTACTGTGCATTTCCAAGTCTAATTCTGTCAGTAAATCCATACCGGTCACCCAGCGCCTAAATACTAGGCCTCAAATTTATATCCCGCTAAATCTGTCTTTACCGCTGTACTGTTCTGGCTGGGCAAGTTATTTAGTGTCCGTCAAAGCACATTTTTTGTTCTGGGTTGAAATACAATTCCCAATTTAGCAATTTCATAATTTAGTGGTTTCTGCTGTATCAGAGCTATTTGAAATCTATCCCTAAAAGGGTATATAATATTCAAGGTGCACATAGGGTCATTCAGAATAACTTCACACACACGCTACTGTGCATTTCCAAGTCTAATTCTGTCAGTAAATCCATACCGGTCACCCAGCGCCTAAATACTAGGCCTCAAATTTATATCCCGCTAAATCTGTCGTTACCGCTGTACTGTTCTGGCTGGGCAAGTTATTTAGTGTCCGTCAAAGCACATTTTTTGTTCTGGGTTGAAAAACAATTCCCAATTTAGCAATTTCCTAATTTAGTGGTATCTGCTGTATCAGAGCTATTTGAAATCTATCCCTAAAAGGGTATATAATATTCAAGGTGCACATAGGGTCATTCAGAATAACTTCACACACACGCTACTGTGCATTTCCAAGTCTAATTCTGTCAGTAAATCCATACCGGTCACCCAGCGCCTAAATACTAGGCCTCAAATTTATATCCCGCTAAATCTGTCTTTACCGCTGTACTGTTCTGGCTGGGCAAGTTATTTAGTGTCCGTCAAAGCACATTTTTTGTTCTGGGTTGAAATACAATTCCCAATTTAGCAATTTCATAATTTAGTGGTTTCTGCTGTATCAGAGCTATTTGAAATCTATCCCTAAAAGGGTATATAATATTCAAGGTGCACATAGGGTCATTCAGAATAACTTCACACACACGCTACTGTGCATTTCCAAGTCTAATTCTGTCAGTAAATCCATACCGGTCACCCAGCGCCTAAATACTAGGCCTCAAATTTATATCCCGCTAAATCTGTCTTTACCGCTGTACTGTTCTGGCTGGGCAAGTTATTTAGTGTCCGTCAAAGCACATTTTTTGTTCTGGGTTGAAAAACAATTCCCAATTTAGCAATTTCCTAATTTAGTGGTTTCTGCTGTATCAGAGCTATTTGAAATCTATCCCTAAAAGGGTATATAATATTCAAGGTGTACATAGGGTCATTCAGAATAACTTCACACACACGCTACTGTGCATTTCCAAGTCTAATTCTGTCAGTAAATCTATACCGGTCACCCAGCGCCTAAATACTAGGCCTCAAATTTATATTCAGCTGAATTTGAATACAATACATTGGCCAAATAATATTTTTGTTGTTGTGGTGAACCATAACAATGAGGAAAACATCTAGTAAGGGACGCGGACGTGGACATGGTCGTGGTGGTGTTAGTGGACCCTCTGGTGCTGGGAGAGGACGTGGCCATTCTGCCACATCCACACGTCCTAGTGTACCAACTACCTCAGGTCCCAGTAGCCGCCAGAATTTACAGCGATATATGGTGGGGCCCAATGCCGTTCTAAGGATGGTAAGGCCTGAGCAGGTACAGGCATTAGTCAATTGGGTGGCCGACAGTGGATCCAGCACGTTCACATTATCTCCCACCCAGTCTTCTGCAGAAAGGGCACAGATGGCGCCTGAAAACCAACCTTATCAGTCTGTCACATCACCCCCATGCATACCAGGGAAACTGTCTGAGCCTCAAGTTATGCAGCAGTCTCTTATGCTGTTTGAAGACTCCGCTGGCAGGGTTTCCCAAGGGCATCCACCTAGCCCTTCCCCAGCGGTGAAAGACATAGAATGCACTGACGCACAACCACTTATGTTTCCTGATGATGAGGACATGATGAGGACATGGGAATACCACCTCAGCATGTCTCTGATGATGACGAAACACAGGTGCCAACTGCTGCGTCTTTCTGCAGTGTGCAGACTGAACAGGAGGTCAGGGATCAAGACTGGGTGGAAGACGATGCAGGGGACGATGAGGTCCTAGACCCCACATGGAATGAAGGTCGTGCTACTGACTTTCACAGTTCGGAGGAAGAGGCAGTGGTGACACCGAGCCAACAGCGTAGCAAAAGAGGGAGCAGTGGGCAAAAGCAGAACACCCGCCGCCAAGAGACTCCGCCTGCTACTGACCGCCGCCATCTGGGACCGAGCACCCCAAAGGCAGCTTCAAGGAGTTCCCTGGCATGGCACTTCTTCAAACAATGTGCTGACGACAAGACCCGAGTGGTTTGCACGCTGTGCCATCAGAGCCTGAAGCGAGGCATTAACGTTCTGAACCTGAGCACAACCTGCATGACCAGGCACCTGCATGCAAAGCATGAACTGCAGTGGAGTAAACACCTTAAAACCAAGGAAGTCACTCAGGCTCCCCCTGCTACCTCTTCTGCTGCTGCCGCCTCGGCCTCTTCCTCTGCCTCTGGAGGAACGTTGGCACCTGCCGCCCAGCAAACAGGGGATGTACCACCAACACCACCACCACCTCCGTCACCAAGCGTCTCAACCATGTCACACGGCAGCGTTCAGCTCTCCATCTCACAAACATTTGAGAGAAAGCGTAAATTCCCACCTAGCCACCCTCGATCCCTGGCCCTGAATGCCAGCATTTCTAAACTACTGGCCTATGAAATGCTGTCATTTAGGCTGGTGGACACAGACAGCTTCAAACAGCTCATGTCGCTTGCTGTCCCACAGTATGTTGTTCCCAGCCGCCACTACTTCTCCAAGAGAGCCGTGCCTTCCCTGCACAACCAAGTATCCGATAAAATCAAGTGTGCACTGCGCAACGCCATCTGTAGCAAGGTCCAACCTAACCACAGATACGTGGACCAGTAAGCATGGCCAGGGACGCTATATCTCCCTAACTGCACCCTGGGTAAATGTAGTGGCAGCTGGGCCCCAGGCGGAGAGCTGTTTAGCGCACGTCCTTCCGCCGCCAAGGATCGCAGGGCAACATTCTTTGCCTCCTGTTGCCACTTCCTCCTTCTCGGCTTCCTCCTCCTCTTCTTCCACCTGCTCATCCAGTCAGCCACACACCTTCACCACCAACTTCAGCACAGCCCGGGGTAAACATCAGCAGGCCATTCTGAAACTCATATGTTTGGGGGACAGGCCCCACACCGCACAGGAGTTGTGGCGGGGTATAGAACAACAGACCGACGAGTGGTTGCTGCCCGTGAGCCTCAAGCCCGGCCTGGTGGTGTGTGATAATGGGCGAAATCTCGTTGCAGCTCTGGGACTAGCCAATTTGACGCACATCCCTTGCTTGGCGCATGTGCTGAATTTGGTGGTGCAGAAGTTCATTCACAACTACCCCGACATGTCAGAGCTGCTGCATAAAGTGCGGGCCGTCTGTTCGCGCTTCCGGCGTTCACATCCTGCTGCTGCTCGCCTGTCTGCGCTGCAGCACGCATGGGTCAGTCGCACTACAGAACAGCACCACTTCACCACCAATGACTGGGCCTCCATGCGAGACCTGTGTGCCCTGTTGCGCTGTTTCGAGTACTCCACCAACATGGCCAGTGGCGATGACGCCGTTATCAGCGTTACAATACCACTTCTATGTCTCCTTGAGAAAACACTTAGGGCGATGATGGAAGAGGAGGTGGCCCAGGAGGAGGAGGAGGAGGAGGAGGAGGAGGAAGAGGGGTCATTTTTAGCACTTTCAGGCCAGTCTCTTCGAAGTGACTCAGAGGGAGGTTTTTGGCAACAGCAGAGGCCAGGTACAAATGTGGCCAGACAGGGCCCACTACTGGAGGACGAGGAGGAGGTGGAGGAGGATGAGGATGAAGCATGGTCACAGCGGGGTGGCACCCAACGCAGCTCGGGTCCATCACTGGTGCGTGGCTGGGGGGAAAGGCAGGACGATGACGATACACCTCCCACAGAGGACAGCTTGTCCTTACCCCTGGGCAGCCTGGCACACATGAGCGACTACATGCTGCAGTGTCTGCGCAACAACAGCAGAGTTGCCCACATTTTAACCTGTGCGGACTACTGGGTTGCCACCCTGCTGGATCCACGCTACAAAGACAATGTGCCCACCTTACTTCCTGCACTGGAGCGTGATAGGAAGATGCGCGAGTACAAGCGCACGTTGGTAGACGCGCTACTGAGAGCATTCCCAAATGTCACAGGGGAACAAGTGGAAGGCCAAGGCCAAGGCAGAGGAGGAGCAAGAGGTCGCCAATGCAGCTGTGTCACGGCCAGCTCCTCTGAGGGCAGGGTTAGCATGGCAGAGATGTGGAAAACTTTTGTCAACACGCCACAGCTAACTGCACCACCACCTGATACGCAACGTGTTAGCAGGAGGCAACATTTCACTAACATGGTGGAACAGTACGTGTGCACACCCCTCCACGTACTGACTGATGGTTCGGCCCCATTCAACTTCTGGGTCTCTAAATTGTCCACGTGGCCAGAGCTAGCCTTTTATGCCTTGGAGGTGCTGGCCTGCCCGGCGGCCAGTGTTTTGTCTGAACGTGTATTCAGCACGTCAGGGGCGTCATTACAGACAAACGCAGCCGCCTGTCTACAGCCAATGTGGACAAGCTGACGTTCATAAAAATGAACCAGGCATGGATCCCACAGGACCTGTCCGTCCCTTGTCCAGATTAGACATTAACTACCTCCCCTTAACCATATATTATTGTACTCCAGGGCACTTCCTCATTCAATCCTATTTTTATTTTCATTTTACCATTATATTGCGAGGCTACCCAAAGTTGAATAATCCTCTCCTCTGTCTGGGTGCCGGGGCCTAAATATATGCCAATGGACTGTTCCAATGTTGGGTGACGTGAAGCCTGATTTTCTGCTATGACATGCAGACTAATTCTCTGCTGACATGAAGCCAGATTGTCTGTTACGGGACCTCTCTCCTCTGCCTGGGTGCTGGGCCTAAATTTATGAAAATGGACTCTTACAGTGGTGGGTGACGTGAAGCCTGATTCTCTGCTATGACATGAAGACTGATTCTCTGCTGACATGAAGCCAGATTGTCTGTTACGGGACCTCTCTCCTCTGCCTGGGTGCTGGGCCTAAATTTATGAAAATGGACTCTTACAGTGGTGGGTGACGTGAAGCCTGATTCTCTGCTATGACATGAAGACTGATTCTCTGCTATGACATGAAGACTGATTCTCTGCTGACATGAAGCCAGATTGTCTGTTACGGGACCTCTCTCCTCTGCCTGGGTGCTGGGCCTAAATTTATGACAATTGACTGTTGCAGTGGTGGCTGACGTGAAGCCTGATTCTCTGCTATGACATGCAGACTGATTCTCTGCTGACATGAAGCCAGATCCTCTGTTACGGGACCTCTCTCCTCTGCCTGGTTGCTGGGCCTAAATATCTGACAATGGACTGTTGCATTGGTGGCTGACGTGAAGCCTGATTCTCTGCTATGACATGCAGACTAATTCTCTGCTGACATGAAGCCAGATTGTCTGTTATCGGACCTCTCTCCTCTGCCTGGGTGCTGGGCCTAAATTTATGAAAATGGACTCTTACAGTGGTGGGTGACGTGAAGCCTGATTCTCTGCTATGACATGAAGACTGATTCTCTGCTGACATGAAGCCAGATTGTCTGTTACGGGACCTCTCTCCTCTGCCTGGGTGCTGAGCCTAAATTTATGAAAATGGACTGTTGCAGTGGTGGGTGACGTGAAGCCTGATTCTCTGCTATGATATGAAGACTGATTCTCTGCTGACATGAAGCCAGATCCTCTGTTACGGGACCTCTCTCCTCTGCCTGGGTGCTGGGCCTAAATATCTGACAATGGACTGTTGCATTGGTGGCTGACGTGAAGCCTGATTCTCTGCTATGACATGCAGACTAATTCTCTGCTGACATGAAGCCAGATTGTCTGTTACGGGACCTCTCTCCTCTGCCTGGGTGCTGGGCCTAAATTTATGAAAATGGACTGTTGCAGTGGTGGGTGACGTGAAGCCTGATTCTCTGCTATGACATGAAGACTGATTCTCTGCTGACATGAAGCCAGATTGTCTGTTACGGGACCTCTCTCCTCTGCCTGGGTGCCGGGGCCTAAATATCTGAGAATGGACTGTTCCAGTGGTGGGTGACGGGAAGCCAGATTCTCTGCTATGGGACCTCTCTCCAATTGATTTTGGTTAATTTTTATTTATTTAATTTTTATTTTTATTCATTTCCCTATCCACATTTGTTTTCAGGGGATTTACCTACATGTTGCTGCCTTTTGCAGCCCTCCAGCCCTTTCCTGGGCTGTTTTACAGCCGTTTTAGTGCCGAAAAGTTCTGGTCCCCATTGACTTCAATGGGGTTCGGGTTCGGGACGAAGTTCGGATCGGGTTCGGATCCCGAACCCGAACATTTTCGGGAAGTTCGGCCGAACTTCTCGAACCCGAACATCCAGGTGTTCGCTCAACTCTAATAGACACCTGAGAGAGAGATCTAGGGGCCCCCACTCTCAGGACGTCACATGTTGTATTGTCCTAATCTTACACTTTGGGTGAAGCTATTCCTGGGTTTATGTCTGGTGATGAACCCATGCAATTAGAGGGAGCTACTCTTGGATCTGCTTTTAAGCATACTGGTAATAGGAAGGGAGTGTGTTTTTTCTGCAGACAGAAGGGACATTTTATCAGAGTACGTCCATACATTCAACGACAAAAATAAAAAAAGAAGGGCATTTAATTCCCATCTGACTCTTGAAAATGTGCATTTGTCTTTGACTGGTAGTACCCGATTTCTTCTGACTGCTGAGGTGGCGCTAGAACTCAAAAACTGGGGATTGAGGTGTTTATCGACAGCGGGGCTGGGGTGAACCTGTTTGATGCTCAGTTAGTCTGAAGCACGGGTTGTTACCGAGTGCATTAGAAGAAAAAAATTCAATTTTTGCTATTGATTCTGCACCTCTATCTCAGAAGTGTTTATCTCAAGTAGTGCATGATATCAGATTAAGAGTGGGTGAATTTTTATCGAGAATTTATCTTGTGTTTTGTGTTGGAGGGTCTACAGGCTTTGGTGGTACTGGATTTACCGTGGTTAAGCAAGCACAATCCAACCATCGATTGGCAAGCTAGACAGATTTTGGAATGGGGTGATTATTGCATTGACAATTGTCTGAATACATCTTTTATATCTGGATTTTGCCGATGTATTTTCTGAGAGTGGATGCCAGGATTTACCTCCGAATCGGGAATATGATTGTCCTATCAACCTTATTCCCAGAGCTAAATTGCCAAAATCTAGAATGTATAACCTTTCTGGACCTGAAAGACTGGCCATGACAGAGTATATTTCCTAGAAATTGGCTAATGGACACATAAGACCTTCCAAATCTCCAGTGGCAGCAGGGTTCTTTTTTGCTAAAAAAAAGGACGAAGGTCTTCAGTGATGTCTGGATTTCCATTAACTCAATCGGATTACTGTCTGTGATCCTTACCCTCTTCCTTTGATTCCCTATTTGTTTAACCAGATTGTTGGTTCCAAGGTGTTATCCAAGTTGGACTTAAGGGGGGCATATAATCTGGTTATCTGGTTAGGATCATGGAAGGGGATCAATGGAAGACAGCTTTTAATACTCCTGAGGGGCAGTTTGAGAACCTGGTCATGCCTTTTGGGTTTACAAATGCTCTGGCGGTTTTCCTGCATTTTGTGAATGACATTTTTTATCACCTTTGTAGTCGTGCATTTGGATAACATTTTAATTTATTCTCCAGACGTGCAAATATATTAGGATCTTGTTAGACAGGTGTTACAGATCCTAAAGGACAATAAATTGTACACAAAATTAGAGAAGTGTGTTTTTGTTGTACAAACCGGATTCCAAAAAAGTTGGGACACTATACAAATCATGAATAAAAACTGAATGCAATGATGTGGAGGTGCCAACTTCTAATATTTTATTCAGAATAGAACATATATCACGGAACAAAAGTTTAAACTGAGAAAATGTACCATTTTAAGGTAAAAATATGTTGAATCAGAATTTCATGGTGTCAACAAATCCCCAAAAAGTTGGGACAAGGCCATTTTCACCACTGTGTGGCATCTCCCCTTCTTCTTACAACACTCAACAGACGTCTGGGGACCGAGGAGACCAGTTTCTCAAGTTTAGAAATAGGAATGCTCTCCCATTCTTGTCTAATACAGGCCTCTAACTGTTCAATCGTCTTGGGCCTTCTTTGTTGCACCTTCCTCTTTATGATGCGCCAAATGTTCTCTATAGGTGAAAGTTCTGGACTGCAGACTGCCCATTTCAGTACCCGGATCCTTCTCCTACGCAGCCATGATGTTGTGATTGATGCACAATGTGGTCTGCCATTATCTTGTTTAAAAATGCAGGGTCTTCCCTGAAAGAGATGCCGTCTGGATGGGAGCATATGTTGTTCTAGAACCTGAATATATTTTTCTGCATTGATGGTGCCTTTCCAGACATGCAAGCTGCCCATGCCACACGCACTCATGCAGCCCCATACCATCAGAGATGCAGGCTTCTGAACTGAGCGTTGATAAAAACTTGGGTTGTAATTGTCCTCTTTGGTCCGGATGACATGGCGTCCCAAATTTCCAAAAATAACTTTGAATCGGGACTCGTCTGACCACAGAACAGTCTTCCATTTTGCCACACTCCATTTTAAATGATCCCTGGCCCAGTGAAAACGCCTGAGCTTGTGGATCTTGCTTAGAAATGGCTTCTTCTTTGCACTGTAGAGTTTCAGCTGGCAACGGCGGATGACACAGTGGATTGTGTTCACTGACAATGGTTTCTGGAAGTATTCCTGAGCCCATTCTGTGATTTCCTTTACAGTAGCATTTCTGTTTGTGGTGCAGTGTCGTTTAAGGGCCCGGAGATCACGGGCATCCAGTATGGTTTTACGGCCTTGACCCTTACGCACAGAGATTGTTCCAGATTAGCAGAATCTTCGGATGATGTTATACACAGTTGATGATGATAGATGCAAAGTCTTTGCAATTTTTCGCTAGGTAACACCTTTCTGATATTGCTCCACTATCTTTCTGCGCAACATTGTGGGAATTGGTGATCCTCTACCCATCTTGGCTTCTGAGAGACACTGCCACTCTGAGAAGCTCTTTTTATACCCAATCATGTTGCCAATTGAGCTAATTAGTGTTAATTGGTCTTCCAGCTCTTCGTTATGCTCAAATTTACTTTTTCCAGCCTCTTATTGCTACTTGTCCCAACTTTTTGTGGATTTGTTGACACCGTGAAAATTTGAATCAACGTATTTTTCCTTTAAAATGATACATTTACTCGGATTAAACGTTAGATCTGTCATCTACGTTCTATTACAAATAAAATATTGACATTTGCCATCTCCACATCATTGCATTCAGTTTTTATTCACAATTTGTTTAGTATCCCAACTTTTTTGGAATTCGGTTTGTATGTAAAAAAATAATTTTGGGACGCAATTTTACCACTGTCATGAAGTACAATATTAAGTTTTGCAGTAGTTTCATCCAATAGCCCAATATTTATCCTTTGTACAAAAAGAGTATTTCGACCAGACGTTTCGGTCATTTCAAACCTTCATCAGTGGTCACATTTTTTTATCTGCTCTGGTGGGGAGATTAGGTCATCAGGGCTCAGATGTGTGGCCACACATCCGAGCCCTGATGACCTAATCTTCCCACCTGACACAGAAAAAAAAAATTGACCACTAGTGAAGGCCTGAAATGACCGAAACGTCTGGTCGAAATACTCTGCTTGTACAAAGGATAAATATTGGGCTATTGGATGAAACTACTGCAAAACTTAAAAATTAAAAGTTTGATTGCAACACTTTAAATCTGTGTGCCTCAATTTTCGCTATATATACATTGGCTGTTCTCAGCCCTTGATTGGCACCAGAATCTATTGAATCGAGTGCGGTTCTCCATTCTACTACTAAGGCTGCTTTCACACTAGCGTTCGGGTTTCCGTTCGTGAGCTCCGTTTGAAGGAGCTCACGAGCGGACCCGAACGCAGCCGTCCAGCCCTGATGCAGTCTGAATGGAGGCGGATCCGCTCAGACTGCATCAGTCTGGCGGCGTTCAGCCTCCGCTCCGCTCGCCTCCGCACGGACAGGCGGACAGCTGAACGCTGCTTGCAGCGTTCGGGTGTCCGCCTGGCCGTGCGGAGGCGTGCGGATCCGTCCAGACTTACAATGTAAGTCAATGGGGACGGATCCGTTTGAAGATGCCACAATGTGGCTCAATCTTCAAGCGGATCCGTCCCCCATTGACTTTACATTGAAAGTCTGGACGGATCCGTCCCAGGCTATTTTCACACTTAGCTTTTTTTAGCTAATATAATGCAGACGGATCCGTTCTGAACGGAGCCTCCGTCTGCATTATTATGGGCGGATCCGTTCAGAACGGATCCGCCCGAACGCTAGTGTGAAAGTAGCCTTACTTATGAAGTACAATATGTGACGAGAAAACAATCTCAAAATGGCCTGGATAAGTAAAAGCGTTTTAAAGTTATCACCACATAAAGTGACACATGCCAGATTTGCAAAAAATGGCCTAGTCCTTAAAGGGAGTCTGTCATCACATAAACCCCTTTTTAACCGTTCCCATAGTTCTCTAGCAGCCACATAGTTGATTAAAACATTACCTTTATAAGCATTGGTGGACTTATAAAACTGCCAAAAATGATCTTTGTATGATATATAAATGAGGGCTCGCAAGTGCCTTGGGGCAGCGTCCACAGCATTGCTGCACAGGCAGCTCTGCCTTTTCATCTCTTACCCCCGCCCAGCCTTTTCCTCTGCCCGCCCATCTTCTTGCTGTTTCTCTCGCTGAGATCTCGCACCTGTGTGCTGACTCCCTTGGCCGGGTCATGCACACTGTGATGCCCATTTCTGGTACAGCATCGCAGTAACTTATGCTGCTAACGGCACGAAAACAGCACAAAGGAGGCGGTCCATTGGCACATGATAAGCGGAGGAAAGCAGAGCGAACAGTTGTCAACCCAGACACAGAGCCAAGAGAGGTAAATTTCTTGGGGGCCTTTTTTGTTGTTGTTGAATATCTGTGATGGCCACTCATTTATTACTGGTGGGGGGTGTTTGATACCTTCCACATATGCTTACTAATAAAACTCTTGGGGCAAATCATTTATTATGGAGGGGGGTGGGGGAGACCTGGGGGGGGGGGCAATCATTTATTATGGAGGGGGGTGGGGGAGACCTGGCACTTATATAGAATGATAAGACTTTCTTTAGAGGGGCTTCTCATTTATTAGAGGGGTGGGGGTGGGGTGTTTGATACCTGGCACATATGCTGACAAATAATACTATTGTGGGCCAATCATTTATTATGGAGGGGGGTGGAGACCTGGCACATATATAGAATGATAAGACTTTCTTTAGGGGGGCTACTCATTTATTACTGGGGTGGGGGGGTGTTTGATACCTGACACATATGCTGACAAATAATACTATGGGGGGGGGGAATCATTTATTATGGAGGGGGGTGGGGGAGACCTGGCACATATATAGAATGATAAGACTTTCTTTAGAGGGGCTACTCATTTATTACTGGGGTGGGGGGTGTTTGGCCCCCAATAGCATTATTTGTCAGCATATGTGCCAGGTATCAAACACCCCCCACCCCAGTAATAAATGAGTAGCCCCCCTAAAGAAAGGCTTACCATTCTATATATGTGCCAGGTCTCCCCCACCCCCCTCCATAATAGATAATTGGCCCCCAATAGCATTATTTGTCAGCATATGTGCCAGGTATCAATCATCTATTATGGAGGGGGGTGGGGAAGACCTGGCACATATATAGAATGGTAAGCCTTTCTTTAGGGGGGCTACTCATTTATTACTGGGGGGGTGGGGGTTTTTGAGACATGGCACATAAGCGTACAAATAAAACTCTGGGGGACAATCATTTATTATGGAGGGGTGCGGGGGAGACCTGACACACATACAGAATGATAAGACTTTCTTTAGGGGGCACACTCATTTATTACTGGGGTGGGGGGTGTTTGATACCTGGCACCTAAGCTTACAAATAAAACTCTGGGGGGGTCAATCATTTATTATGAATGGGGGTGGGGGAGACCTGGCACATATACAGAATGATAAAAATTCACTCATTTATTAATGGGGTGGGGGGTTGACCTGAGACATATTAAGAATAATTAAAATCTCTTTGGGGGCCAATCATTTATTATTGTAGTGGTGTCTGAGAAAGAATTAAATTGTGTGAAATATCTTTGGGGGACAGTTGCTTTTTCTTCAGGGGTCTAGCTGCCACAATTAGATTGTGGGAAACGGCTTGGGGACACACACGACTTTTATGGGGAAGTGGACATAAACATACAGTACTGCCAATATGTTTGTTGGCCACCATTTTACTGAATACATTTCTTTTGTAAGGTAATCTGTTGATAAATTCTTGTATCATCAGCTAAAATTCATTTATACTTATAGAAAAGAATTGTGCCTGAAGAGGAAATATTATTTCTACAGAACCGTCTATATTTTCCAATACTCCACTACAAAATTTCAAATGGTAAGTTTATTGTCTAACTTTGTAGCTGTAAAAGAAAATTGAATCTAGACTGCAATAAAGTTATTATAATATTTTATTCAAATTCAACACATAGGAGATTTGAAATTAAATTGGCATTGAACGACAATAGTGTGCTTTCTGCTTCACATCCGACACCATTGCGAATGAATTGTTACTCAGCCATTCATCAGAATTGCGGAACGGTTGCGGAACCTATTGGGTACGTGCTAATATTGCTTTAATGCGACTATCACCCCCCTCTTCCTTCCTTTCTAAACAATAAACCAAATTTAATGCAGGATGTGAGTGAATTGTTTAGGATAAGAAGTTTGTAGTCACCTAAAACTGCATAATCCATAAATTGCTCATAACAGTGTCATCCACAGACCACCATTAGTTCACCAACTATCAAAAGCAAATCATTATATTCAAGAATATATTTTTATAATCCTCCTCCATTATATAAATGTTGAAATAACAATTATATTAAACAGTAAAAACACATTTCTTCTACACTTGTCTTTCTTAATATTTATTTATTTTTAAGGATGTAGACAAAGAAGAGACAGAGGGTGATAGCAATTCTGTATTGGAACCCCTTCAACATTTTCAATTTGAGGGAATCAATACTGTAAATTAGGTACTAATATCTTTTTCATGTATAGAACTGCCATTGTGCCATAATGCATAAGATTTATATTTTGTTTAATTTTTTTAAGCCATTAGACCGGATCACTATTTCTGAAGATGATGAAGTAGTTTTACAAATTTCATCAGAGAATAATTCAAGCATAGTTTTGTCAACTAACTACACAGTATTAACCTGTAAAATCGACGATGAACCACAAAATCTGTCGGTAAGTGCAAAAATGTTTTAATATTTTTGCATATTTCAAAACATTGACCTTATTTGAAACAATAGAAGAAACGGATCCAAATAACAATGATACAACAAACACTGTTCCGTTGGCTGCTATGAGTCAGTCTTTAATTGAACAGACTCCAATTCAAAGCTGTGATGATCCAGAGGTAACTAACAAATATGTATTTAACATTACATTTCTATTATTTTAAAGGGAGTCTGTCACCAGACGCTCTAGCACAACAATTTCCAAGATTACAATGGTACCTTTGTGGTATTCTTCTGACTTTCAGCAGCTGAAAAAACATAGTTTTATCTATATGCAAATGAGGGCACTCAAGTGCCCATGGAAGGGGTTCTTGTTGTAGGTGCCCAGGCTGCTCTGCCTTCTTTTCATATTACCCCTCCCCAGCCTATTCCTGGTCCTGCCTAATACGGCTTTTTTATCATCCCAAATACTGGGAGAGATCCGGCGTGTGCGCAGTTCACCGCCGTCTCGAGCAAGCGCACTACGATGGCCATTGTGGGAAGTGGCATTGCTTAATGTCATGCCCATGCGCCTGTGGACCGGAAGCAAGCAGAGAGACTGGAGGCAAGCCGAACAAGAGAAAGGCAAGTATATCCACATTGCAGTGCGCATGCGCTTGACGGCGGTGAACTGTGCATGTGCCGGATCTCGGCCAGTACTTGGGATGATAAAACAGCCGTATAGGGTGGGACTAGGAAGAGGCTGGGGAGGGGTAATATGAAAAGAAGGCAGAGCAGCCTGGGCACCTACAACAAGAACCCCGCCCCTGGGCACTTGCGAGCTCTCATTTGTAATAGATAAAACTTAGTTTTTTTCAGCTGCTGAAAGTCAGAAGAATGCCACAAAGGTAAACATAAGCAGTTTATTTTGTAAAATTTTGGTGACAGACTCTCTTTAAATTTAAAAATAATTAGCATTTTTTTCTTTTGTTTCAAATGAATATTCTGATGGCACAATTACTGATTAAATATTTTGGACAGTTACAAAACAATGAAAGCTTTCCAAATAATCCTTTACTTGAGGAAAACCCTCAATATATTGTATTCCCAAGAGAATACCAAGAAAATAGAATAGGAGAAAGGAATTGGTGCACATGTACAAATTGTCCTGTAATGCAAACCAACATAGAGTCCATTTGCTGTCATGAGGTTGACAATGCACAAGAATTCATTTCTGATAATAATTGCATCATTAGTCATTAGTTTTTCAGTATATTTTATTTAAAGAGAGGATACCATAAATGTTGCTTTGCGAACAATAGGGGAAGTAAGAAGACTGCCTTCACAAAAGACATGAACAGGTATATAGTCATAAAAATATTTATATTGTTGATCCGCTACATAAAATTAGTGTCCTTTTTTTTAAACTGTAAGATTACTCGCAAACCATTTAGCCATATTTAAAAAGGCTTGTTTGTGGTTCAGGGCAGAACCTTGACATACCATTAATTGCACTTTGGCAGCCCCCCTAATGTTGGCATCTGTGAATCTCATGCTACGATGCTCTCCTAAGACCTGCGCTACATCAGTAAGGGCAAGTTTTTTTGTGTTGTGCGTGTTTGTTGACGGCATTGTATCAGATGGGCGGGATTTGGCCCTGCTCGACCCTTTTTACAGGCCAGGACAGAAGCACTACAGCTTGCACCATCACTGATGTTGAAGACAATGGGCTTCCTGGCGGCCACATGTAGAGCCCTGTTCACTTTGTCCAGGTCAAATATTGACAGTTTAATTATTTATTTATTTTTATACAGGCAACGCCGGAAAACTGCATATAGAACATTTACTGCCTAGGTCCACGGGTACTTAGGTGTTGGCAATAGAGGACCCACCCCAGCTTGTGTAGTTCAAGGTTCGAAGCGCTTTTCCAGACCCAGATTATGAGTATATGGGTTTTAAGTTTGCACAAGACAGACCAGACCAGACAAATTTATGGCATTTGAGTAGTGAAATGGAATCTGTCACCTAATCTGATCCTTTCAGAATGCTCAGAGCAGTTTATAGACTCCTCTTCCCTCATTACAATGGAACCTTTTTTTGTGTATTCACTCGCAGAGGTCTTCTAATAAAGACTTTTAATACGTATTCTAATGAGGTTTGGCAAGTGCCCGGGGGCGATGTTACTGAAGCAAGTTCAAAGAAAACCAAACCTATTTCACCCCTCTGTCCCGCCCTCCTTTCATATTACTACCTCCTTCTCTTCCTCACAAATCTCAAGGCTGCTAGAGGAAAGATGCTGATGCACCGACACGCCCCTTCTTTGGCTTTACTGCAGTCCTCTGTAGTGGCAGGTTACTTCCGCTCGCTGGATTTCGAGCTACGGACCGATGCATGCGCAGTCCAACTCCCTGTTCCTATGCACATAATGGGCACAGCATGGCACAAAGGCAGGACAAGTGTGGAGCAGCACAGGAGCCAGATTTGTGAGGGAGAGGAGGAGGCAATAATAGTAAAGGAGGGCTGGACACAGTGGTGAAAGAGTTGTGGTTTTTTGGGCAGATTTCCAAGGGGCCTTGGCACTTGGTGAATATCTAGAAGAGGGACAACACAAATAAAGGTACCATTGTTATTGTAATGTGGGAAAAGGGTTCTATAAACTGATCTGAGCGGTCTAAAAGGCTCAGATTGGGAGACTGATTACCTTTAAGTTATGTTTCCAATACAAAGCACTTACTTTACTCAAGATAAGTTTTTGTTTAGCCAATTGATGTATACATTTGGTACATTTCATAATGCCAAAAATATAATGATCAACTCCAAATCAACGGCTGATTAGGTTCTGATGGAATTTTGCATTATGTGTTCTGCTACAATATTCAACCCCCAATGAATAGGTTGTTAACATCACATTGTTGTACGTTTATGTTTTGCAACTTGTAAACTATTTCCATAAAGTAAAGCACTTTACAAATCTTTATGCATCTACCTGAGGTCATGAGCACTTTTTGTCCCTATTGTGTATACTAACAAAATAAAAAAAGACATGAATGTATTTTCAACTCCAAAAAAAAGATTATTCTATCCCAAATTTGATGACTATTACAACTTGCACATTGTTGTATCTTCTGTTTTTGTTAGTTATTTTTTTTTTTTTACTAAATAAAGCACTTTATATATCTATATGAGTCCAGTAGATGTTTATTGCACATTATTTTCATATTAGTGTGTACGATAAGAATAAAGGGTGGCGTGGCTTGATCATGGTGGGGTATGAAACGCGGTGCAGTAGCTCAAACAGCTTTCATTGAGTTTTGCTGACCAGGCCAAATGGGGCAGAAAACTGCAAGAGGAAAAGCGTACCCTGAACGCCAGCACGAAGGAGCCAGAGGTGCAGTGGACATTGAAGTGGGCTTTCTCTCTGATTCCCGACTCTCTCTCCAACGTGAAAATTAGTCTCCTGAGCTTTTTTGTTCAGGCAGGTCAGCTTTTCATACACAGATACTATAAGTGAACAGTTAATAGGAAGCTTATAGACCTGTTCAATACTATTGTAGATGTAGTAGCTTTTATCAGAAGAAGAACTCAATGACTCCATATTTAAAAAAAATCAGCAGTTCTCTGGTATTTTTAAAATGTCTCAAGCGAGCATCAAACGTCAGTTAGTGGAATTGATGCTATTCCCTAATGTTACAGTCCTCAGCTCTGTCTTTTCAATATTCGTTCCCACCTCTTACCACACAAACACCCCCCCCATCCCTGTTTATTGTAAGGTCTGTGTTTTTTCTAATTGGTCTCTCATTTGTTTACCCTGCCCATCTTGCATCAGGGCATTAAGGTTTTACACATCTTATTCCTTTGGTCTTGCTAATAAAAGTAATTGGACAACAAAATAAAAACAAGACAAGAATATAATTTTAATAACTTGATTAACTCAATTGAATTAAGTATTTTATTTAATTCAACAAACTTAACATTTGAAAATTTTAATAGAGTGATTCTGTGACCTACATAACAATTGTTAAACTGTTTATTTAGATCTGTGGTAGTCGGATCCATAATCCTGAAGTTATCAACGATTAGCTTTTCACATCCTCCAAATTAAAAAAATGGATGTTTTAAAAATAGGCAGAATAAATATCCAAAGTGACCCTGGGCGTAGAGTGTGCTGCTATTGTGCATTGCTCCATGCTGTACTAGCGTCTTCTACAACATTCATGTGTTCAGTCATAATCCGGAGCCAGTGCGCTTCACCTCTGTGTCCTGGCACACATTGTCCATTGCATACTGTGGTCAGAGGCATAATGATATTCAGTTTGTATTCGCCAGAGCACAATCACTGGAATATGAATGAAGACGTGAATGCCCTAGAAGTTAATCAGAGCTCGCCAGACGACAGAGAGGGGAGGAATAAGGCACAAGTACAGCATGGAGCAACGGGCAATAGCAGCACACTATACGCCCAAGTTCCCTTTGGAAAGTTACTTTTGAGTATCTTTAAAACATCTTTTTTTACAATTTGGAGGCTGTAAAAAGGTTAATGAGGCTAACTTCAGGGTTATGGATCCGACTACTACAAGACTATACAGTCAGTTTAACACTTGTTATGTAGGTCGCAGACTCACTTTACCTATATCTCAAGCGTTATTTAAATTCAAATTTAATTTAACTTTCATTTTTAAACTTTTGCAATTTTTCAGGATACCCAGTCTAATTTAAAAAAAAGTTTCCAACTGCTGTCTACCATTACATTGTTATAGCAAAAAATGATTTAAAATTATTATTGTTTACTGTAATATTAGTATCAGATTTTTTTTTGTTAGTCAATATCAATATTAGTAAACTAGAAAATGTTGCTACATTGTTTTCAAAGATAGCCATTTGAACTTTAGTCTAATTTATTTTTAACCTATCCTTTAAAAAAAGACTGGCTATTTCATTGAAAAATTATTTCTAATTAAATTTTAGAATATATTAAAATAGGTAAGTAACAATATTTTGAATAGGCTATTTCTCATACCAATATCAGTACACATCTATTAAACTAAACATTATATTAAGCCAACCAATATTATAATTTTTTAATTAAATAATTTTGATTATTAATTGAAATATTAAATATTTTTTTTCAAATTTAACCTTTGCCAATTACAAAAAAACAAACAAAAAACTATCTAGTCCTAAATTTTAAATGTTTTAGTTCAATTAATGTAGAAAAAAATAACAGCATGAAAGAACAAATTCACTCGTATTTCTTGAAACCAATAGGGAAAAAAAATTAATAAATCAGTATCCAAAAGAGAAATCCATAATAACAATTTTTTTATAATAAAATAAATAAAAAATAGAATACATATATTAATGTAAAAGTATAAAGAAATTACCTAGGTATCAAACCGGTCTTTTGCAAACATACAATATAATCAGCGGTTTGGACAGCACTTCAAATCCTCCAAACTGCAATTATGAAACATAAACTGTATTATTTAAAATAAACAATTATTTTCAGTACATTATTTTTTAATTAACCAAAAATAATTAAAGAATTTGTCAACCAATTATTAACTTTAATAACTTCCTTTGTAATAATAAAAATCATATGCTTTATAAGATCATCAATCTAAATTTGCTGGATTCATTACTCAGTCGTTGTATCTCCTCTTTATTTGGCCTTTCCTGGTTTAACAGATTGGGTGGAAGATTAGGCGCTCGTGAAGTCCATTCTGACTTGAGGTCCCCTTGAACTATTTTCAGTACATTAACACAGACATCTTCTAGGTAATCCACAGATACCTTATCAAAAACATCACAAACTATCCCACGGGAGGATCCTTTGGGAACAACCAAACATGTTCGTTTGGTGCCGACTGATTCTGTGTTTCGCTTTGAACAGTTGACGACTGCCTGTTCTCTACCTACATTTCTATTATGGGTCAGGACAACAAGTTTAGTGCTGGCCTCCATAGCATCAATGCCAAAGTGAATTCTCTTTGTCCGATATTTTAAGGCGATACTGTGAAAGTTTTCCAAATTACCTGTATTACAATTTCGGGTTAAATGTGGCAAATCTTTTTGGAGACCATTTCCAGTTACAATTTTTTTTTATTTGGGTGAACAGTGGTGTTTCCTTATTGAGCCAAAAAATAGTATTTTCAGAATCTTTGATGTTTCCGTGGGAACATTTGCAATAAAGTGTCTATTAACAATATGGTGGAGCAGGAAGAACCATCTTTCACAAAGTTGTTCTGAATTAGCATTGCAAGTTTGCAAGTTTGAATGCTCCACCAAAAATGCAGTATAATTTTGTTGATTCATGGTGTATGTAATCTCCTTGCACAATTTCAGACGGCTAACATTATTTAATTTTTTCTTTAGGGACTTTGTGTAATGCCACACGTCAAATTGATAGTTTATTTGTGGATATTCTTGCCTTAGTTTTTTCCGAATACTAACTAGCCAGTCTGATGCAAACATTTTTATGTTGAATCCTTTATTTAGTAGTCGATCCATTACAATTGCAAAGCCATGTTTTTCCATGGCTACAGAGGATGAGCACTGATTGTGCTGTACTATTTCAAAATCAATAATTTTGTTTATAAGAGTATCCATCATTTAGTAAACACAGTATTTAGCACTATGCCCTGGGCTGTCACATTGCCCATCTCCAGCTATGCATAGCGGTTTGGTTTTGAGGTCTTCTGTAATGGTACTTTGCTCTGCTTTCCAAGCGATGTCGATAGCTGGAAAAAGAAACATTGTTTGGTATCTGTAGTATGTTCATTCAGATATACTTACTATTCCAAGAATGTTGTGTAATTCTTTAACTTTTTGAAAGTTTAGTCCCCTAAACAAAATTGCGTCCGCAATGAGAATATATCCAGCACTAATACTTACCCACTTTTGGTTGACTTTCGAAAAGTATAAAGTTGTGTCCTGCGTAGCATGTTCCTTTTACTTTACAATAAGATCCGTCATAGATTTTTTTAAACGATTGTGTATTCTTTCTCTAGCCAGATACTTACTTTTTTATTTTCTGTTCGGTGAATGCATAATTTTCTGGGCCTGTAGTCCACTGGCCTGCTTTAAAATAAATATCCAATGACTATGTAATTTACCTCCAGCCACATACATACTTGCTCTTTTCTTTCTGCTAAATGCATAATTTTTGGGGGTTGTAGTTCACTGGCCTGCTGTAAAACAGCTGTAAAATTGATATCCAATGACTGTGTAATCTACCTCCAGCTACATACTTGTTATTTTCTGTATGGTGAACTAATAATTGTTGGGGCCTCGGAGGAATTCAAAACCTGTGACGACCACGTGTTTCAGTTAATATCATTAGCTGTTTTTTCAAGAGGGGGGGAATTCGTTGGCCATGTTTTTAATCCAATTAAATATTTTTAGTTATTTTAAACATATGTATTTGATCTGTATTTTTACTGGCCTGCATTAAAATTTATATCCATTGACCGTGTAATATTCCTCCGGCCACATAATCACTTGATCTTTTCTGTCTAATGTTTGGGGCCTGCAGTAAAAGTTTTATCCTTTTTGACCACATAATGTACCTAGAGCCACATAATCACAATTTCTTTTATGTCAGATGAATACCTAATTTTTAAGCTCGTACTCCCATGGCCTAAAATAAAAAAATACTAGGCTCCAACAAGGCAAATTTCAGAGAATTTCCCTTTAAGATGCATAAAAATGTCCCCTGATTAAGATACATATTTTTTGTTGGTATTTTTGTCATTGATCCCCCTCTAGTATGTCACTGTCCATGTTGTGGGACTAGTTGTGCATTTCTACTAAGCATTTGGTGGCTGCAAATATGAGCTGAAGGTTTTTCAGGTTCGCCTGCCAACAAAGTGAATGGGGCCCGCCGTAAACTTGCGGTTCGCGAACATTTGATCGCGTTCACGAACCGTCCCGGCCGATGTTCGTCCATCACTACCGGATAACACCTGTGTACAGTGACCTTGGCGTGGTGAGTGGGCTTATGCCTTTTGATCAAAATGTACACTAATGCCTCATTCAGCATGCAGCATAGGAGGTGGTACACATGCGCTATTTAGTGTTGTCTCCTGCAGTAGTAGCAGGGATGAGATCAAAGCATAGCAGTGGATGTGCGATTCATTTCTTGTCTTTTCTCCCTTTATTACTTATATATAAATTCTGTCCCTGGATCAGCACTCCTTCCATACGCCAGGTGATTTTAATTAGTCTAGTATTCATTAGTAGGGGTTAAATTAGCCTATCATGCTCTCAGTTGGAGTTCCTGTGATCTTCAGATGAGGTGAGCTTTGACAACTGTTCACATGGTGCGGTGCTGCACGGGGGCCACTGTGCTGTTTTTCTGGCTGGTTGGTGGGACCCAGTGCTAGGTATGGCTTGGTCAGACAGAAGGGGTGCTGTTTGGCTGCTGGGTCCCGCCGACAGCCGGGTTGGCGCCGCAGAGGAGGTGGTCGCCGTGCAGCGCTGCACCAATGTTAGGTTAGGACCCACTCATAGAGGCAAACTTGGCATGGTGAGTGGGCTTATGCCTTTTGTTCAAAATGTACACTAATGCCTCATTCAGCATGCAGCATAGGAGGTGGTACACATGCACTATTTAGTGCTGTCTCCTGAGATCAAAGCATAGCAGTGGATGTGCGATTCATTTCTTATCTATTCTCACTTTATTACAGTGACCGGATAACACCACCATACCATGACCAGATAAAAGGGTATAAGAGGGCACAGTACAGGGAATGAATAGGGGAACTGCACAGGGTATGGGGTGGGGGGGCACAGTCACATGACCCTGTGACATTAGAAGGTCCTCATGGTGAATGCGATTCATACACAACCATAATAAGAGGCAGAGGAGTGAAACAAGAGTGTGATCATGTGGCTAGAGATATAAAAATTTTGCTGTCGGCCAGTAGAGGCCCAAAAATTAGGCAATAGGCATTTACCTGACAGCAAAAAACTTTGGATTCTGTGGCTGGAGGTACATTAGGCGGTCACAGAATAAATATCTAACGGTAGGCCTGTACAGGCCCCAAAAATTAGGCATTCACCTGACATAAAGGCCTTTTATGACGCTGTATATACATAAGGTAAGGACCATTCTTTGTTCTGGGTAGTGGTGGTGGATATGTGTGGGCTGGCATCAGGAAATTTAATTAAACATGGACATCAGAGGTGTTGATTTCCTCCGAGATCCATGCTTCATTCATTTAAAAAAATGTGGGGTAGTCCACACTGTTGGGAGGTAAGGTGAGTGCGCTTATCGGTCACGATCCCCCCTGATGCGCTGAATAACCTTTTGGACAGGCACTCGATGAGGGGCAAGCCAAGAGTTTCATGGCAATTTGTGCCAGCCCTGGCCACAGGTAAAGCCTGTACACCGAGTAGTCAAGGGGTTCCTCGCTTCTCAAAGCGTCCACATCGGCCGTTAACCCGATGTAGTCGGACATCTGTCGGTCTAGGCGTTCCCTGAGGCTGGATCTGGAGGGTGGCTGTCGATGGGTTGGCTGCAAGAATGATCTCATATCTGAAGTGACCTCTTTTTGAAGGCTCAGTAGGATTGGTACCCGCACCTGTTTCACTGTGGGTGGAAATTCCTCTGCCAGTGCCTGCAACAGCAGAATGCAGCATCTCTCGCAGCAAGCACTGGAAATGCTGCATTCTGACAGCCCTATGTGATGCTGGTAACATGACCACCATTTTGTGTTTTTATCAGGTGTACGTTGACACCCAGTACAGGTCCTTGACCTTAACTCTTTTTATACGGGGGTCCCTCTTCAAACACTGGAGCATGAAGGCCCCCAAGATTCGGTTGAGCGCCCTGGCTTCTGCTCATCGCCCAGGAGCAACACCAGAGATCCCCAAAAAGTTTAAAGCCTGCTCTTTTTGCTCCTCTGCCTCCTTCTCCTACCAGCTGCCATCCTACTCTGACTCCTCTTAAGACTCCTGCTGAAGCTGCTGGAGATGGCTATCAAGCATATACAAGGTGGAGTTCCAGCGCGTCGGGCAGTCACAAATCAGACATCTGACGGGCAAGTGGTGTGGGCGCTGAACATCAGCAAGGCAAGCCATGGCCGTGTAAGATCTTCTAAAATGGCCAGAGATTTTCCTGGAACCCGGGGTATTTGGCAATGAATCACTACACGACTAAGTTCAGGACATGTGCCATGCACAGCACGTGTGTCATTCTGTCCTGTTTCAGCACGCTCAGCAGATTGGCACCGTTGTTGCCCCCAGGAGTGTTGCTTTGTGAGTTCTGATGGTGTTGCTCCCACTGGGCTCGGTAATGGGAGACCAGGTGTCTTCTTAAGGTAGTCACCCCTAGGTGAGTGTTGGTACTTACCGAGACTTATGCATTGACAGCACAGGCTGCAGATGGCAACACCATTGTCAGCAGCTGACACGTTAAAAAAAACAAAAAAAAAAAACACTGCGGAGCCATGTTGTGACTGCTCTGTCACTCCCTCTGAACTCCCCTCATCTTCCTCTCTTGTGGGCACCCACGTGACGTCCATCGACACGTCATCATTGTCACCTTCACCAGCACTGACATTTGAGATCTCGGAGTAGGTAGCAACAGCGGGGACCACCCTCCCTGGGCTGATTTTGTACTGTCCTCAGACTGCTGGGTGGCGGCCATTGCTACCTACTCTTCCTCATCCGATGCCAAGAATGGCTGTGTATCGGTAAGGTTTGGGAATAGATGGGAAAATAATTCCTCCTACTCGAGTGTAGGGGATATGGTATTGGTGGTGGTGGTGTCTTTGGGTGTGCACACAGCAGAGAGTGAGGAGGGTACAGATACAGAGGATGAAGAGGTACAGATACAGAGGATGAGAAGGCCTCAATTAGTTGTTAGTTGAAGCTGGTATATTACCCTCAAGCAGTAATTTTGAGGACGTAAGTATATGGAAAACCTCTATCATTATTTTGTGGAAGCTGATATATGGCAGGCCTCAATCAGTTGTTAGTTCAAGCTGATATATCATCCTCAAGCAGTAATTTTGTGAACACAGTTATATGGAAAGCCTTTATCACTATTTTGTTGAAGCTGATATATGGCAGGCCTCAATCAGTTGTTAGTTCAATCTGGTATATCACCCTCAAGCAGTAATTTTGTAGATGCAGGTATATGGAAAACCTTAATCACTATATTGTGGTAGCACGTGTATAGACGTCAGGCAGCTCTTTAATCCAGGTGCTGCAAAGCGCTTGGATTAAAGCTTCTGTCCTTGCACTGCTGCTGTCACGGACAGCATACAGTGCAGTAATGCCAGCAAGGGACCAATCAGAGTGGTCCCTTGCCGGCAATCAATTTGATTGGTTAATCTGTGCAGACTAAATCAGGTAGTGTGTGCTCCGTGCCCCATCTGTGCCCCCCCGTGCGCCCTACCCCCAACCCCCACTGTGCGCCCTGCCTCCAACTCCCCCTGTGAAACCTGCCTCTTTGCCAGGCAGTCGCTCTCCCTGCCGGCATCTGTCCCCACCTGCCCCTGATGCGTTCCCCCTCATCCTTGTGCTTTTACCCCTTAGATGCAGCTGCATTCATGGGGATAATAGAGGGAGGGGGCTCCCTCTCTCAACTATCGGGGCAGCTGCCCGATTGTTGCCATGGCAACCGGACGCTTTGCAAAAGGCATCCGGTGGCCCTATTAGCTAGCATTTGGTGTCCTTAACCCCTTCCCGACTGCCATACATCTATATATGTGCTAGTTGCACATGCCTCGTGCCCCCTGCCCCCAACCCCCAGAGTGCGCGCCCTGCCTCCAACTCCCCCTGTGAAACCTGCCTCTTTGCCGGGCAGGCGCTCTCCCTGCCGGCATCTGTCCCCACCTGCCCCTGATGCGGTCCCCCCCATCCATGTGTCCTTCCCCAGATGCGGTTCCCCTGCTGTGTGTGATGGTGGCAGCTCTGTTCCTGAGCCACCGCCATCAGCAGCGAGTGTCAGCTCTATGCTGACACCCAGCTTTTACCCCTTAGATGCAGCGGCATTCATGGGGATAATAGAGGGAGGGGGCTCCCTCTCTCAACCATCGGGGCAGCTGCCCGATTGTTGCCATGGCAACCAGACGCTTTGCAAAAGGCATCCGGTGTTGCCATCTACAGGAAATCTGATAGTACTATACTTAGCAATGCAAGAGCATTTCAAAGTATAGTACAGCCATCAGCCCCACAAGAATAAAAGATCAAATAAATAAAAATGTAAACTAAAAATAAAATAAGTTGCCTTTTCCTATAAAAATTATAAAAATACATATTAGGTATTACCGCATCCGTCACAACCGGATCTATAAATATATCACATGATCCACCCTGTCCGATAAACACTATAAAATAAATAAAGTAAAAACTTTGTCAAAAAAAGCAATTTTTGTCACCTTAAATCACAAAAAGTGCAACACCGAGTGATAAAAAAGGTGTATGTCAAACAAAATGGTACCAATAAAACCGTCACCTCTTCCCACAAAAATGAGACCCTACATAAGAAAATTGCTTAAAAAATTAAAAACAATAGCTCTCAGAACATGGAGAACATGGAGAAACATATTTTTTTTTATTTCAAATATGCTATTATTGTGTTAATGTAATGGTCATGTACACACACACACAGGGGGGAGGATAGTGACCACTTCGCTCCACCCTCACCCCTGGCCCTGCCTACTTGCCTCACGAGTCCTGATGACAGGGGACAACTGGACGGCAGTCCCTAACTTAGGATACGTGCGGGAAGGACAGACAAGACAAATAACGGATCCTTTAACTGGATATCCTGTAACTATAAAGGTAATAATAGTGTGAGACCGTATGATAAGGTAACCTGCACTGCACAGATTGTACTCACTCGGCGTTTTCAAGAAATAGGCGTAGATATAATCCCTCCGTAATGGATTGTTGAGATTCTCTCATATACCGCTTTCTCGTGCACTGCTGCAGGGTCTCCACCCGGTCTTTAATCAGGTATGATCCAGATAATTTCTCCAGATTCTGATAGGTTTCTGTAGGTACAAGTGCTTCTACAATAGTGAAGCTCAGTTGATATGTATTTAAAAGTTTTTATTTGTCCATACTTACAAGACAATTGTTAAAAAAGTCATATAAAATTCCCAGCGTCGATAATACTGCTACTGCCCGACCCGGGTTTCACTCCATGAGCTTCGTCAGGGGCACACTTAATTTCACCCTCCCCCTTCTTTTTATTTGTGGGTTGGTGTTGATCAGGAGTCAGGTGTGCTCCTTCACACTACCAACCTCATTCATCTTTAACCCTATACCAGTATTACCTAATCTGCAAGGGAGAAAAACGGTTGCTACTAGGTCACAATTCACATGGACACACTTAATACTCGGGTTCTGTTTTATCAATTCTTCTTTCTAATTTAACACAGCCTGTAGGTCAAAATCTACATTTAGACCTCCTGGTTGTAATGTACCCAGTTCATATATCCATTGGCTCTCTTTTTTATTAATTTTCTCCAGGAAACTTCCTCCCCTCCAATGTTTTTGAATGGATTCTACTCCCATAAACTTGAGACCCTCTGGCTTTTTTTGATGACATTTTTTATAGTGGGCCGATACCCCATGACTTTCAAGTCCTTTTCTTATATTTCTAATGTGTTCCTGTATACGGACTTTCAAAGGTCTGATAGTCCGTCCTACATACTGGAGGCCGCAAGGGCACTCCAGTACATATATTACCCCTTTACTATAACATGTCATCTCGCCCACCAATTCTGACTGTTTATTCTTACTGGTACTTTTAACTATAGTGCTACTTTGTAATTTTTCTGTTCTTTTCCTGTTTTTGCAAGGGATGCAAAAACCGCACCAATTAAAGCTATTTTTTGTTTTTTTATTGCTTTTTTTATTTTCCAATCTATTAGCACTATGTACCAATTTGTTTTGTAGGTTGGGTGCTTTTTTGTAGATGACTGTTGGTTGTTCAGGAATAACAGGACCCAACACTGGGTCATTTTTTAAAATCGACCAATTTTTTTTGATTGCGTTTTTCAATTCACCAGAACACTGTGTGAACTGTGTTATGAATGAAAAACGGAAATCCATGGTTTTTTTGTTTAATTCCGATTTTTTTGGGGTTCCCTCTCGTTTTTTAGTTGCATCTTTTATGCATCTCTCCAAGTCATCATGTTTGTAACCTTTTTCCAAAAAACGTTCTTTTATTATATTGCTTTGTTCTTTAAATATAGCCTGATCAGTGCAGTTTCGGTGGATTCTCTGGACCTGTCCCTTTGGTATATTATATAACCACGGGGCATAATGACAGCTGGTTAGATCTATATATCCGTTAACATCTGTTGGCTTAAAATAGGTTTTAGTTTTAAGCTGTCCCTCCTCGGCATATATAGTTAGGTCCAAAAAATCCACCGAGACCGCACTGACCGTGCTAGTAAAACTAAGGTTCCATTCTTTGTTTTCCAGTCCTACAATAAAAGTCTCAAGTTGATTTTTGTCACCCTCCCATATCAGCAAGCAGTCATCTATATACCTTTTCCAGGTTTTTAGAGTCCCACTTTTTTCCGATTTTTTTAAAACAGGGTCAATATATTCTTTTTCCCACATGGTCATGAAAATATTCGCGAAACTGGGGGCGAATTTCGCCCCCATCGCCGTTCCGACCTTCTGCAGGTAGTACTGGTCCTTAAACCAGAAGTAATTATGTTCTAAGCAGAATTCAACACATTGTACTATAAAATCAGCCTGTAATTTGTTCATATCCGGGTCATTGTACAGGGTCTCTCTTATTGCATGTATTCCTAATTTTTTGGGGATGATGGTATACAAGGAGGACACGTCAATGGTGGCCATCCACGTGTTCTCCCCTACCCCTTGTAAATCGTTTATTATTTTAATCACGCTACCGCTATCCTTCAAATAAGAGGGTGCCTTTGGTATATATTTTTGCAAGAAGTTATCTATATACTCCGTAATTCTACTAGTGAGGGAATTAATTCCCGACACTATAGGTCTACCAGGGGGATTTGTGACACTCTTATGAATTTTCGGCAGTATATAGATAATAGGAGTCATCGGTTCTTTTATATTCAAATATTCCATTTCCTTTTATTAAGAATACCTTTGTCGCCACCATATTTCACCAAGGTTTGTAGTTTATTTTTATATTCTGGGAGGGGGTCTTTTTTCAATACAGCGTAGGTCTTATTATCTCCCAGCTGCCTCAGAACTTCTATTTCATAGTCCTCAATATTCATAATAACCACTCCCCCCCCTTTATCCGCAGGCTTTATTATTATATCCTGATTATCCTGTAGCGCCTTCAATGCATCCCTTTCTTTTTTAGTTAGGTTGCCCCCTTTCTTTTTAGATTCTATTTTTTCCAGTTCATTTAGGATACTTCTTTTGAAGGCATCTACGCATTCGTTATTTCTATTTTTAGGATAAAACTTCGATTTATCTTTTAAATTCGTATGTATATATTCTTGTTCTTGCTCTGCATTGTTTTGGTTATTTACTAGTTCTTTCCCTGCAAAAAATTTCGCTATATTCAGTTTTCTAATAAATCTATGAATATCTACAAAGGCATCAAACTTGTTTAGGCTTTTAGATGGCGCAAATTTTAACCCCTTTTTAAGTACCGCTTTTTCTGACTCCGACAAGGTGTGTCTGCTGAGATTAAATATCCCTTCATTCACACCTTGCTTTTTTTGTTCACGGATTTTGTGCTTTTTTCCCCCTCTTTTTCCTCTGTGAACCTTCTCTTTTGCGGTGTGTTGGTGTTTGGCGTGATTATTTTTCTTTTTTCTTGCTCTTTCTCTAGTTTTTCTTGTTCCCCCCTCTGTACACCCTTGATCGCTTGATGTGGAAAATTCTGTTGATCTAGCTGTCTCCTTTCCTGCATTATATGCCCTGGTTCAACACCTTTATCGGTTTGTCTCACCATATTTTCTTGCATGATCGTGGGATCCTCTTTTATAAATCTATATGGGTTATTATTTTGCCGCCCATATTGTTGATATGGTCTCCTTGTATTGGGCCACTGATGATGGTAAGGGTTCCTCCCATATCCATTATAGTTTCCATTATATTGCTGTGTATTCCATGAGTTACTTGGTCGATCCTCATAGTATTCATTTTTTCTATTAGCATCCCATTCTCTCCACTGTTGCCTGGGGTAACCTTTAACACTATGTTCCTTTTCCTCGGCCCCTTTTCCCTCTCCCATTTCTAGATTATTCGCCCTTCTGTTTGCTTCTGACCTAAATCTCCACCTGTAGATTTTTTTAGTCTCATATTCTTCGCATGAGAGAATGGGATGCTACTAGAAAAAATGAATACTATGAGGATCGACCAAGTAACTCATGGAATACACAGCAATATAATGGAAACTATAATGGATATGGGAGGAACCCTTACCATCATCAGTGGCCCAATACAAGGAGACCATATCAACAATATGGGCGGCAAAATAATAACCCATATAGATTTATAAAAGAGGATCCCACGATCATGCAAGAAAATATGGTGAGACAAACCGATAAAGGTGTTGAACCAGGGCATATAATGCAGGAAAGGAGACAGCTAGATCAACAGAATTTTCCACATCAAGCGATCAAGGGTGTACAGAGGGGGGAACAAGAAAAACTAGAGAAAGAGCAAGAAAAAAGAAAAATAATCACGCCAAACACCAACACACCGCAAAAGAGAAGGTTCACAGAGGAAAAAGAGGGGGAAAAAAGCACAAAATCCGTGAACAAAAAAAGCAAGGTGTGAATGAAGGGATATTTAATCTCAGCAGACACACCTTGTCGGAGTCAGAAAAAGCGGTACTTAAAAAGGGGTTAAAATTTGCGCCATCTAAAAGCCTAAACAAGTTTGATGCCTTTGTAGATATTCATAGATTTATTAGAAAACTGAATATAGCGAAATTTTTTGCAGGGAAAGAACTAGTAAATAACCAAAACAATGCAGAGCAAGAACAAGAATATATACATACGAATTTAAAAGATAAATCAAAGTTTTATCCTAAAAATAGAAATAACGAATGCGTAGATGCCTTCAAAAGAAGTATCCTAAATGAACTGGAAAAAATAGAATCTAAAAAGAAAGGGGGCAACCTAACTAAAAAAGAAAGGGATGCATTGAAGGCGCTACAGGATAATCAGGATATAATAATAAAGCCTGCGGATAAAGGGGGGGGAGTGGTTATTATGAATATTGAGGACTATGAAATAGAAGTTCTGAGGCAGCTGGGAGATAATAAGACCTACGCTGTATTGAAAAAAGACCCCCTCCCAGAATATAAAAATAAACTACAAACCTTGGTGAAATATGGTGGCGACAAAGGTATTCTTAATAAAAAGGAAATGGAATATTTGAATATAAAAGAACCGATGACTCCTATTATCTATATACTGCCGAAAATTCATAAGAGTGTCACAAATCCCCCTGGTAGACCTATAGTGTCGGGAATTAATTCCCTCACTAGTAGAATTACGGAGTATATAGATAACTTCTTGCAAAAATATATACCAAAGGCACCCTCTTATTTGAAGGATAGCGGTAGCGTGATTAAAATAATAAACGATTTACAAGGGGTAGGGGAGAACACGTGGATGGCCACCATTGACGTGTCCTCCTTGTATACCATCATCCCCAAAAAATTAGGAATACATGCAATAAGAGAGACCCTGTACAATGACCCGGATATGAACAAATTACAGGCTGATTTTATAGTACAATGTGTTGAATTCTGCTTAGAACATAATTACTTCTGGTTTAAGGACCAGTACTACCTGCAGAAGGTCGGAACGGCGATGGGGGCGAAATTCGCCCCCAGTTTCGCGAATATTTTCATGACCATGTGGGAAAAAGAATATATTGACCCTGTTTTAAAAAAATCGGAAAAAAGTGGGACTCTAAAAACCTGGAAAAGGTATATAGATGACTGCTTGCTGATATGGGAGGGTGACAAAAATCAACTTGAGACTTTTATTGTAGGACTGGAAAACAAAGAATGGAACCTTAGTTTTACTAGCACGGTCAGTGCGGTCTCGGTGGATTTTTTGGACCTAACTATATATGCCGAGGAGGGACAGCTTAAAACTAAAACCTATTTTAAGCCAACAGATGTTAACGGATATATAGATCTAACCAGCTGTCATTATGCCCCGTGGTTATATAATATACCAAAGGGACAGGTCCAGAGAATCCACCGAAACTGCACTGATCAGGCTATATTTAAAGAACAAAGCAATATAATAAAAGAACGTTTTTTGGAAAAAGGTTACAAACATGATGACTTGGAGAGATGCATAAAAGATGTAACTAAAAAACGAGAGGGAACCCCAAAAAAATCGGAATTAAACAAAAAAACCATGGATTTCCGTTTTTCATTCATAACACAGTTCACACAGTGTTCTGGTGAATTGAAAAACGCAATCAAAAAAAATTGGTCGATTTTAAAAAATGACCCAGTGTTGGGTCCTGTTATTCCTGAACAACCAACAGTCATCTACAAAAAAGCACCCAACCTACAAAACAAATTGGTACATAGTGCTAATAGATTGGAAAATAAAAAAAGCAATAAAAAAACAAAAAATAGCTTTAATTGGTGCGGTTTTTGCATCCCTTGCAAAAACAGGAAAAGAACAGAAAAATTACAAAGTAGCACTATAGTTAAAAGTACCAGTAAGAATAAACAGTCAGAATTGGTGGGCGAGATGACATGTTATAGTAAAGGGGTAATATATGTACTGGAGTGCCCTTGCGGCCTCCAGTATGTAGGACGGACTATCAGACCTTTGAAAGTCCGTATACAGGAACACATTAGAAATATAAGAAAAGGACTTGAAAGTCATGGGGTATCGGCCCACTATAAAAAATGTCATCAAAAAAAGCCAGAGGGTCTCAAGTTTATGGGAGTAGAATCCATTCAAAAACATTGGAGGGGAGGAAGTTTCCTGGAGAAAATTAATAAAAAAGAGAGCCAATGGATATATGAACTGGGTACATTACAACCAGGAGGTCTAAATGTAGATTTTGACCTACAGGCTGTGTTAAATTAGAAAGAAGAATTGATAAAACAGAACCCGAGTATTAAGTGTGTCCATGTGAATTGTGACCTAGTAGCAACCGTTTTTCTCCCTTGCAGATTAGGTAATACTGGTATAGGGTTAAAGATGAATGAGGTTGGTAGTGTGAAGGAGCACACCTGACTCCTGATCAACACCAACCCACAAATAAAAAGAAGGGGGAGGGTGAAATTAAGTGTGCCCCTGACGAAGCTCATGGAGTGAAACCCGGGTCGGGCAGTAGCAGTATTATCGACGCTGGGAATTTTATATGACTTTTTTAACAATTGTCTTGTAAGTATGGACAAATAAAAACTTTTAAATACATATCAACTGAGCTTCACTATTGTAGAAGCACTTGTACCTACAGAAACCTATCAGAATCTGGAGAAATTATCTGGATCATACCTGATTAAAGACCGGGTGGAGACCCTGCAGCAGTGCACGAGAAAGCGGTATATGAGAGAATCTCAACAATCCATTACGGAGGGATTATATCTACGCCTATTTCTTGAAAACGCCGAGTGAGTACAATCTGTGCAGTGCAGGTTACCTTATCATACGGTCTCACACTATTATTACCTTTATAGTTACAGGATATCCAGTTAAAGGATATTTGTAGCCCTCGGTTCTCCTGTAAAGGAAGAAGGAAGAAAGATCTAAGTTTGCTTACTGGCCTGAATAAAAAGCGCGGTCCGAAACCCATATATTTTATCCATTTGAAGTGTGATTGATCCCACATCACTTTGCGGACCTGCTGCATATCATTACTGCGGACTGGTGACTTTTTTATTGTATATTAAGACAAATAACGGATAGTAAACTGACCGGGTCAAAACCAAGAGGACAATGCAGTACAGAGGGATAAGCAAAGAAAGGTCGGGAGATTCCAGGGTCATAAATACCAGGAGAGTCGAGAAGTACCAAATGGGTCCGCAAAGAATAGTCAGGTGGAAACCGAGGTCAATATACCAGGAAGGATGCGCAGTACAGGAGGAGCAGGCAAAGGATCGTCAGGGAACAGGATCAGGTAAGTACACAGGTATCCAACAATTGCCAGGAACCTAAATTAACAGGCAACCTGTGGCCAGCAGGCTGCCTGTATTTATAGTGGGGAGTGAGGGTCATGTGACGTGGCCAAGGCAGACCTAGGAGCAGGGAGCCTCCCAGCTAGAAAAGCCGCCCTGGGAACAAGGTCAAACACAGATCCTTGTTCCCGAAGCTAAGCAGCAGGTCTGCGGCTGATGGGAGACCGAGTGCGCCTTCGGCACCCCGTTAAAGTGAAATAAATTTAAAAAGTGTACATATTTGGTATTACCGCATCCGTAACAGCATGCTTGATAAAAATATATCATGACCTAACCCCTCAGGTGAACACCGTAAAAATATAAAAACAGTGCCAAAAAGCAATTTTTGTCACCTTACATCACAAAAAGTGCAACACCGAGCGATCAAAAAGGTGTATGTCAAACAAAATGGTACCAATAAAACAGTCACCTCATCCTAAAATGAGACCCTACATAAGAAAATTGCTCAAAAAACAAACAAAAAACTATAGGTCTCAGAACATTGAGACACTAAAACATAATTTTTTATTTCAAATATGCTATTAATGTGTTAAAGTGAAATAAATAGATTAAAGTATACATATTAGGGATTGCCGCGTCCGTAAAAACATGCTCGATAAAAATATCACATTACCTAAAAATAAAACTAATGCCAAAAAAGCACCTTAAATCACAAAAAGTGCAACGCCAAGCGATCAAAAAGGCATATACCTCCCAAAATAGTACCAATAAAACCGTCACCTCATCCTCTCAAAAAATATACCCTGCTTAAGACAATCACCCCAAAAGTTATGGCTCTCAGACTACGGACACATTAAAACATCATTTTTTGTTTTTAAAAAGGCTATTATTGTGTAAAACTGAAATACATAAGAAAAAGTATACATATTAGGTATTGCCACATCCGTAATATTTTCCACTTTAAAACTGTCACATGTCCTAACCCCTCAGATTAACACTGTACAAATAAATAAATAAAAGCTGTTCCAAAACAACAATTTTTTGGTCACCTTGCCACATAAAGTGTAATAATGAATGATCAAAAAATCCTATGTCCTGTAAACTGCAGAATCAGGGTAATAAATATTGAGTTTTGTTTGGCTGTTAACTCTAAATGTGTTAAAGAAAAAAAATTATTAAAATAGAAAATCTGCCACAAAAGTGAAATTTAGAATAATAATGGTTAGGACCTAACCTGGGCAAGGTTTATTAACAAATAATTTTACAAATGCCTAGGAAGGCAATAAGACCTATCTTGAACCGGGGAAAATGTAATACTTCACTTTTATTATTATATATATTAAAATCTGAATTACTAAGTGAGTGCTCATTTTATTTACCTTTATTAACTATTTTACAAACCCAAAAAATAATTTCTATGTTAAAAATACAGTCAGCACTCCACTAGATAATTAAGATGTTGAACGGCTAATGACCCCCTTATACACGTGAGGCCAGCTAATGCCAGACCACAGATAGCCCTACAAGCTATAGTACACACCATAAGCTTGTGTTTGAACTGAATAGCTTGATTGTTCTCTCTATTGAGATGTAGTCCAGCCGGACTGAGCACAGTTGGATTACAATGGAGTGGAAGACTGAATCTAAAACTGCAAGCTACAACTGCCCCCCGACATGTTTCACCAGTATTCTGGCTTCATCAGAGGAAATGGGCAGCAATGGGTGTCGCCACAAGTTTGGAGGGTTAAATGCACTGTTTAATGATTGACAGGACCTTCGTCCAGTAAGATTGGCAGCAACTAACTGATTTGACCTATTGCGTTAGTTAGCACACACCCACAGGGGGGGGTCAAACCTTGGTGCCTGTCGCCTCCTACATACGTCATCAAGTCCGCGCTGCGCAAACGGAATTGCGCAGACACTTAGGCCAAACGGCCCAGAGTGGTTCCAGTGCGCATGCGCTGCGCTACATTCAGGTGCGCACGGACTTAAACTAATGTCGGGAGCCTGCGCCGATAGGAGCTGCGCTCACACTTAGAGTCGGTAGCAGAGAGGCTGTGCTGATGGAAGCTGCGCCTAGACTTAGAGGGAGCGGCGCTCACAACAGGGGTGAGTGGCTGGAGAGCTTATACAAATAAGCGCTGCATCTAGACCTGGGACAGAGCAGCTAGGACACTTTGCAGATGAGACCTGCGCCTGAACTTAGAAAAAACAGCTCAATATTGCTCAAGCTGTACAGGTACAGTGTGACATAGGTGCTTGATGATCATTTGATATGCTGGTGGGTTTTATCCACAACATACATAGCATTTGGAGCACAAGAAAAAGAATAGGAGATTTAGGTTGATATCAATTGATAAATAGACACTAATGTGCCTTAAGGGGGATTCAGACTAATGTGCAGCACAAGAAAAACTGCACCTGTATTTCATCTACAGTCCTACACTGACATATTAGGTTAGATAGTATCAGAAGGTCGCAAGCCAGTATATAATGTTGTTTTTGAAAAATACAGTGCATCACTATAAAATTACACGTGCCCTCAGAGAAAGTGTTGTAGTGATCAACACAGTCATTGTGGTACAGTAAATATTTTACGGTACAGTAAAATACCAATCATGTGATGTAAGAAATGCCAATTAATATTTATTAATTATTATTATTTTTGAATTCTTGAAAACCGACATAAAGTGTTCCTATTCCTTCACTTTTAAAGAAAGGATGTGAAGGCAAACCCTTCATTAAAGGGACACTGACAGGCCAAATAGCTTGTAGGGCTATCTGTGGTCTGGCATTAGCTGGCCTCACGTGTATAAGGGGGTCATTAGCATCCCTCTGACAGTGGGTTGATGTTGCCTGTTCCCCACTGCTTTACACTGCCATACTGACAACAATATTCAGTTGGCAACAGCCCTGCACTAAGTAACACGGCATGGTACTGTATTACAAGTAATAGGGTGGGAGAAAGTGCACCCCTCCACGCCCCGTCTTTGCCGTTCAACATCTTAATTCTCTAGTGGAGTGCTGACTGTATTTTTAACATAGAAATTATTTTTTGGGTTTGTAAAATAGTTAATAAATAGGGATGAGCGAACTCGAACTGTATAGTTCGGGTACGTACCGAATTTTGGGGTGTCCGTGACACGGACCCGAACCCGGACATTTTCGTAAAAGTCCGGGTTCGGGTTCGGTGTTCGTCGCTTTCTTGGCGCTTTTGTGACGCTTTCTTGGCGCTTTTTGAAAGGCTGCAAAGCAGCCAATCAACAAGCGTCATACTACTTGCCCCAAGAGGCCATCACAGCCATGCCTACTATTGGCATGGCTGTGATTGGCCAGAGCACCATGTGACCCAGCCTCTATTTAAGCTGGAGTCACATAGCGCCGCCCGTCACTCTGCTCTGATTAGCGTAGGGAGAGGTTGCGGCTGCGACAGTAGGGCGAGATTAGGCAGATTAACTCCTCCAAAGCACTTGATTAATTGATCGATCTGCAGCTGTGGGTCATTGAGCTGCTGATACTCAATTGCTCAATGTTTTTAGGCTGCCCAGACCGTTTGTCAGTCACATTTTTCTGGGGTGATCGGCGGCCATTTTGTGTCTTGTGGTGCGCCAGCACAAGCTGCGACCAAGTGCATTTAACCCTCAATGGTGTGGTTGTTTTTTGGCTAAAGCCTACATCAGGGTGAAGCTGTCACACCAAGTGCATTTAACCAGCAATAGTCTGTTTATTTTTTGGCCATATACTACATCAGGGGCAAGCTGCGCCTGTCACCAAGTGCATTTAACCCTCAATGGTGTGGTTGTTTTTTGGCTAAAGCCTACATCAGGGTGAAGCTGTCACACCAAGTGCATTTAACCAGCAATAGTCTGTTTATTTTTTGGCCATATACTACATCAGGGGCAAGCTGCGCCCGTCACCAAGTGCATTTAACCCTCAGTAGTGTGGTTGGTCAAGCTATCACACCAAGTGCATTTAACCAGCAATAGTCTGTTCATTTTTTGGCCATATACTAAATCAGGGGCAAGCTGCGCCCGTCACCAAGTGCATTTAACCAGCAATAGTCTGTTCATTTTTTGGCCATATACTACATCAGGGGCAAGCTGCGCCCGTCACCAAGTGCATTTAACCCTCAGTAGTGTGGTTCGTCAAGCTGTGACACCAAGTGCATTTAACCAGCAATAGTCTGTTCATTTTTTGGCCATATACTACATCAGGGGCAAGCTGCGCCCGTCACCAAGTGCATTTAACCCTCAGTAGTGTGGTTGGTCAAGCTATCACACCAAGTGCATTTAACCAGCAATAGTCTGTTCATTTTTTGGCCATATACTAAATCAGGGGCAAGCTGCGCCTGTCACCAAGTGCATTTAACCAGCAATAGTCTGTTCATGTTTTGGCCATATACTACATCAGGGGCAAGCTGCGCCCGTCACCAAGTGCATTTAACCCTCAGTAGTGTGGTTGGTCAAGCTATCACACCAAGTGCATTTAACCAGCAATAGTCTGTTCATTTTTTGGCCATATACTAAATCAGGGGCAAGCTGCGCCCGTCACCAAGTGCATTTAACCAGCAATAGTCTGTTCATTTTTTGGCCATATACTACATCAGGGGCAAGCTGCGCCCGTCACCAAGTGCATTTAACCCTCAGTAGTGTGGTTGGTCAAGCTATCACACCAAGTGCATTTAACCAGCAATAGTCTGTTCATTTTTTGGCCATATACTAAATCAGGGGCAAGCTGCGCCCGTCACGAAGTGCATTTATCCCTCAGTAGTGTGGTTCGTCAAGCTGTGACACCAAGTGCATTTAACCAGCAATAGTCTGTTCATTTTTTGGCCATATACTACATCAGGGGCAAGCTGCGCCCGTCACCAAGTGCATTTAACCAGCAATAGTGTGGTTATTTTTTGGCCATATCCCAGTCTAATTCTGTCACTAAATCCATACCGGTCACCCAGCGCCTAAATACTAGGCCTCAAATTTATATCCCGCTAAATCTGTCGTTACCGCTGTACTGTTGTGGCTGGGCAAGTTATTTAGTGTCCGTCAAAGCACATTTTTTGTTCTGGGTTGAAATACAATTCCCAATTTAGCAATTTCATAATTTAGTGGTTTCTGCTATATCAGAGCTATTTAAAATCTATCCCTAAAAGGGTATATAATATTCAAGGTGCACATAGGGTCATTCAGAATAACTTCACACACACGCTACTGTGCATTTCCAAGTCTAATTCTGTCACTAAATCCATACCGGTCACCCAGCGCCTAAATACTAGGCCTCAAATTTATATCCAGCTAAATCTCTCGTTACCGCTGTCCTGTTGTGGCTGGGAAAGTTATTTAGTGTCCGTCAAAGCACATTTTTTGTTCTGGGTTGAAATATAATTCCCAATTTAGCAATTTCATAATTTAGTGGTTTCTGCTATATCAGAGCTATTTGAAATCTATCCCTAAAAGGGTATATAATATTCAAGGTGCACATAGGGTCATTCAGAATAACTTCACACACACGCTACTGTGCATTTCCAAGTCTAATTCTGTCACTAAATCCATACCGGTCACCCAGCGCCTAAATACTAGGCCTCAAATTTATATCCCGCTAAATCTCTCATTACCGCTGTACTGTTGTGGCTGGGAAAGTTATTTAGTGTCCGTCAAAGCACATTTTTTGTTCTGGGTTGAAATACAATTCCCAATTTAGCAATTTCATAATTTAGTGGTTTCTGCTATATCAGAGCTATTTGAAATCTATCCCTAAAAGGGTATATAATATTCAAGGTGCACATAGGGTCATTCAGAATAACTTCACACACACGCTACTGTGCATTTCCAAGTCTAATTCTGTTAGTAAATCCATACCGGTCACCCAGCGCCTAAATACTAGGCCTCAAATTTATATCCCGCTAAATCTCTCGTTACCGCTGTCCTGTTGTGGATGGGAAAGTTATTTAGTGTCCGTCAAAGCACATTTTTTGTTCTGGGTTGAAATACAATTCCCAATTTAGCAATTTCATAATTTAGTGGTTTCTGCTATATCAGAGCTATTTGAAATCTATCCCTAAAAGGGTATATAATATTCAAGGTGCACATAGGGTCATTCAGAATAACTTCACACACACGCTACTGTGCATTTCCAAGTCTAATTCTGTCACTAAATCCATACCGGTCACCCAGCGCCTAAATACTAGGCCTCAAATTTATATCCCGCTAAATCTCTCGTTACCGCTGTACTGTTGTGGCTGGGAAAGTTATTTAGTGTCCGTCAAAGCACATTTTTTGTTCTGGGTTGAAATACCATTCCCAATTTAGCAATTTCCTAATTTAGTGGTTTCTGCTATATCAGAGCTATTTGAAATCTATCCCTAAAAGGGTATATAATATTCAATGTGCACATAGGGTCATTCAGAATAACTTCACACACACGCTACTGTGCATTTCCAAGTCTAATTCTGTCACTAAATCCATACCGGTCACCCAGCGCCTAAATACTAGGCCTCAAATTTATATCCCGCTGAATTTGAATACAATACATTGGGCCAAATAATATTTTTGTTGTTGTGGTGAACCATAACAATGAGGAAAACATCTAGTAAGGGACGCGGACGTGGACATGGTCGTGGTGGTGTTAGTGGACCCTCTGGTGCTGGGAGAGGACGTGGCCGTTCTGCCACATCCACACGTCCTAGTGTACCAACTACCTCAGGTCCCAGTAGCCGCCAGAATTTACAGCGATATATGGTGGGGCCCAATGCCGTTCTAAGGATGGTAAGGCCTGAGCAGGTACAGGCATTAGTCAATTGGGTGGCCGACAGTGGATCCAGCACGTTCACATTATCTCCCACCCAGTCTTCTTCAGAAAGCGCACAGATGGCGCCTGAAAACCAACCCCATCAGTCTGTCACATCACCCCCATGCATACCAGGGAAACTGTCTCAGCCTCAAGTTATGCAGCAGTCTCTTATGCTGTTTGAAGACTCCGCTGGCAGGGTTTCCCAAGGGCATCCGCCTAGCCCTTCCCCAGCGGTGAAAAACATAGAATGCACTGACGCACAACCACTTATGTTTCCTGATGATGAGGACATGGGAATACCACCTCAGCATGTCTCTGATGATGAAGAAACACAGGTGCTAACTGCTGCGTCTTTCTGCAGTGTGCAGACTGAACAGGAGGTCAGGGATCAAGACTGGGTGGAAGACGATGCAGGGGACGATGAGGTCCTAGACCCCACATGGAATGAAGGTCGTGCCACTGACTTTCACAGTTCGGAGGAAGAGGCAGTGGTGAGACCGAGCCAACAGCGTAGCAAAAGAGGGAGCAGTGGGCAAAAGCAGAACACCCGCCACCAAGAGACTCCGCCTGCTACTGACCGCCGCCATCTGGGACCGAGCACCCCAAAGGCAGCTTCAAGGAGTTCCCTGGCATGGCACTTCTTCAAACAATGTGCTGACGACAAAACACGAGTGGTTTGCACGCTGTGCCATCAGAGCCTGAAGCGAGGCATTAACGTTCTGAACCTGAGCACAACCTGCATGACCAGGCACCTGCATGCAAAGCATGAACTGCAGTGGAGTAAACACCTTAAAACCAAGGAAGTCACTCAGGCTCCCCCTGCTACCTCTTCTGCTGCTGCCGCCGCGGCCTCTTCTGCTGCTGCCGCCTCGGCCTCTTCCTCCGCCTCTGGAGGAACGTTGGCACCTGCCGCCCAGCAAACAGGGGATGTACCACCAACACCACCACCACCACCTCCGTCACCAAGCGTCTCAACCATGTCACACGGCAGCGTTCAGCTCTCCATCTCACAAACATTTGAGAGAAAGCGTAAATTCCCACCTAGCCACCCTCGATCCCTGGCCCTGAATGCCAGCATTTCTAAACTACTGGCCTATGAAATGCTGTCATTTAGGCTGGTGGACACAGACAGCTTCAAACAGCTCATGTCGCTTGCTGTCCCACAGTATGTTGTTCCCAGCCGCCACTACTTCTCCAAGAGAGCCGTGCCTTCCCTGCACAACCAAGTATCCGATAAAATCAAGTGTGCACTGCGCAACGCCATCTGTAGCAAGGTCCACCTAACCACAGATACGTGGACCAGTAAGCACGGCCAGGGACGCTATATCTCCCTAACTGCACACTGGGTAAATGTAGTGGCAGCTGGGCCCCAGGCGGAGAGCTGTTTGGCGCACGTCCTTCCGCTGCCAAGGATCGCAGGGCAACATTCTTTGCCTCCTGTTGCCACCTCCTCCTTCTCGGCTTCCTCCTCTTCTTCTTCCACCTGGTCATCTAGTCAGCCACACACCTTCACCACCAACTTCAGCACAGCCCGGGGTAAACATCAGCAGGCCATTCTGAAACTCATATGTTTGGGGGACAGGCCCCACACCGCACAGGAGTTGTGGCGGGGTATAGAACAACAGACCGACGAGTGGTTGCTGCCGGTGAGCCTCAAGCCCGGCCTGGTGGTGTGTAATAATGGGCGAAATCTCGTTGCAGCTCTGGGACTAGCCAATTTGACGCACATCCCTTGCTTGGCGCATGTGCTGAATTTGGTGGTGCAGAAGTTCATTCACAACTACCCCGACATGTCAGAGCTGCTGCATAAAGTGCGGGCCGTCTGTTCGCGCTTCCGGCGTTCACATCCTGCTGCTGCTCGCCTGTCTGCGCTACAGCTGTAACTTCGGCCTTCCCGCTCACCGCCTCATATGCGACGTGCCCACCAGGTGGAACTCCACCTTGCACATGCTGGACAGACTGTGCGAGCAGCAGCAGGCCATAGTGGAGTTTCAGCTGCAGCACGCACGGGTCAGTCGCACTACAGAACAGCACCACTTCACCACCAATGACAGGGCCTCCATGCGAGATCTGTGTGCCCTGTTGCGCTGTTTCGAGTACTCCACCAACATGGCCAGTGACGATGACGCCGTTATCAGCGTTACAATACCACTTCTATGTCTCCTTGAGAAAACACTTAGGGCGATGATGGAAGAGGAGGTGGCCCAGGAGGAGGAGGAGGAGGAGGAGGAAGAGGGGTCATTTTTAGCACTTTCAGGCCAGTCTCTTCGAAGTGACTCAGAGGGAGGTTTTTGGCAACAGCAGAGGCCAGGTACAAATGTGGTCAGCCAGGGCCCACTACTGGAGGACGAGGAGGACGAGGATGAGGAGGAGGTGGAGGAGGATGAGGATGAAGCATGGTCACAGCGGGGTGGCACCCAACGCAGCTCGGGTCCATCACTGGTGCGTGGCTGGGGGGAAAGGCAGGACGATGACGATACGCCTCCCACAGAGGACAGCTTGTCCTTACCCCTGGGCAGCCTGGCACACATGAGCGACTACATGCTGCAGTGCCTGCGCAACGACAGCAGAGTTGCCCACATTTTAACGTGTGCGGACTACTGGGTTGCCACCCTGCTGGATCCACGCTACAAAGACAATGTGCCCACCTTACTTCCTGCACTGGAGCGTGATAGGAAGATGCGCGAGTACAAGCGCACGTTGGTAGACGCGCTACTGAGAGCATTCCCAAATGTCACAGGGGAACAAGTGGAAGCCCAAGGCCAAGGCAGAGGAGGAGCAAGAGGTCGCCAAGGCAGCTGTGTCAATGCCAGCTCCTCTGAGGGCAGGGTTAGCATGGCAGAGATGTGGAAAACTTTTGTCAACACGCCACAGCTAACTGCACCACCACCTGATACGCAACGTGTTAGCAGGAGGCAACATTTCACTAACATGGTGGAACAGTACATGTGCACACCCCTCCACGTACTGACTGATGGTTCGGCCCCATTCAACTTCTGGGTCTCTAAATTGTCCACGTGGCCAGAGCTAGCCTTTTATGCCTTGGAGGTGCTGGCCTGCCCGGCGGCCAGCGTTTTGTCTGAACGTGTATTCAGCACGGCAGGGGGCGTCATTACAGACAAACGCAGCCGCCTGTCTACAGCCAATGTGGACAAGCTGACGTTCATAAAAATGAACCAGGCATTTATCCCACAGGATCTGTCCGTCCCTTGTCCAGATTAGACATTAACTACCTCCCCTTAACCATATATTATTGGACTCCAGGGCACTTCCTCATTCAATCCTATTTTTATTTTCATTTTACCATTACATTGCGAGGCTACCCAAAGTTGAATGAACCTCTCCTCTGCCTGGGTGCCGGGGCCTAAATATATGCCAATGGACTGTTCCAATGTTGGGTGACGTGAAGCCTGACTCTCTGCTATGACATGCAGACTGATTCTCTGCTGACATGAAGCCAGATCCTCTGTTACGGGACCTCTCTCCTCTGCCTGGGTGCTGGGCCTAAATTTATGAAAATGGACTCTTACAGTGGTGGGTGACGTGAAGCCTGATTCTCTGCTATGACATGAAGACTGATTCTCTGCTGACATGAAGCCAGATCCTCTGTTACGGGACCTCTCTCCTCTGCCTGGGTGCTGGGCCTAAATATATGCCAATGGACTGTTGCAGTGGTGGCTGACGTGAAGCCTGATTCTCTGCTATGACATGAAGACTAATTCTCTGCTGACATGAAGCCAGATTGTCTGTTACGGGACCTCTCTCCTCTGCCTGGGTGCTGGGCCTAAATTTATGACAATGGACTGTTGCAGTGGTGGGTGACGTGAAGCCTCATTCTCTGCTATGACATGCAGACTGATTCTCTGCTGACATGAAGCCAGATTGTCTGTTACGGGACCTCTCTCCTCTGCCTGGGTGCTGGGCCTAAACTTATGAAAATGGACTCTTACAGTGGTGGCTGACGTGAAGCCTGATTCTCTGCTATGACATGAAGACTGATTCTCTGCTGACATGAAGCCAGATCCTCTGTTACGGGACCTCTCTCCTCTGCCTGGGTGCGGGGCCTAAATATATGCCAATGGACTGTTGCAGTGGTGGCTGACGTGAAGCCTCATTCTCTGCTATGACATGCAGACTAATTCTCTGCTGACATGAAGCCAGATTGTCTGTTAGGGGACCTCTCTCCTCTGCCTAAATTTATGACAATGGACTGTTGCAGTGGTGGGTGACGTGAAGCCTCATTCTCTGCTATGACATGCAGACTGATTCTCTGCTGACATGATCCTATATGCCAATGGACTGTTGCAGTGGTGGCTGACGTGAAGCCTCATTCTCTGCTATGACATGCAGACTAATTCTCTGCTGACATGAAGCCAGATTGTTTGTTACGGGACCTCTCTCCTCTGCCTGGGTGCTGGGCCTAAACTTATGAAAATGGACTCTTACAGTGGTGGCTGACGTGAAGCCTGATTCTCTGCTATGACATGAAGACTGATTCTCTGCTGACATGAAGCCAGATCCTCTGTTACGGGACCTCTCTCCTCTGCCTGGGTGCTAGGCCTAAATATATGCCAATGGACTGTTGCAGTGGTGGCTGACGTGAAGCCTCATTCTCTGCTATGACATGCAGACTAATTCTCTGCTGACATGAAGCCAGATTGTCTGTTAGGGGACCTCTCTCCTCTGCCTAAATTTATGACAATGGACTGTTGCAGTGGTGGGTGACGTGAAGCCTCATTCTCTGCTATGACATGCAGACTGATTCTCTGCTGACATGAAGCCAGATTGTCTGTTACGGGACCTCTCTCCTCTGCCTGGGTGCTGGGCCTAAATATATGCCAATGAACTGTTGCAGTTGTGGCTGGCGTGAAGCCTCATTCTCTGCTATGACATGCAGACTAATTCTCTGCTGACATGAAGCCAGATTGTCTGTTACGGGACCTCTCTCCTCTGCCTGGGTGCTGGGCCTAAATTTATGCCAATGGACTGTTGCAGTGGTGGCTGACGTGAAGCCTCATTCTCTGCTATGACATGCAGACTAATTCTCTGCTGACATGAAGCCAGATTGTCTGTTACGGGACCTCTCTCCTCTGCCTGGGTGCTGGGCCTAAACTTATGAAAATGGACTCTTACAGTGGTGGCTGACGTGAAGCCTGATTCTCTGCTATGACATGAAGACTGATTCTCTGCTGACATGAAGCCAGATCCTCTGTTACGGGACCTCTCTCCTCTGCCTGGGTGCTGGGCCTAAATATATGCCAATGGACTGTTGCAGTGGTGGCTGACGTGAAGCCTCATTCTCTGCTATGACATGCAGACTAATTCTCTGCTGACATGAAGCCAGATTGTCTGTTACGGGACCTCTCTCCTCTGCCTGGGTGCTGGGCCTAAATTTATGACAATGGACTGTTGCAGTGCTGGGTGAGGTGAAGCCTCATTCTCTGCTATGACATGCAGACTGATTCTCTGCTGACATGAAGCCAGATCCTCTCTTACGGGACCTCTCTCCTCTGCCTGGGTGCTGGGCCTAAATATATGCCAATGGACTGTTGCAGTGGTGGCTGACGTGAAGCCTCATTTTCTGCTATGACATGCAGACTAATTCTCTGCTGACATGAAGCCAGATTGTCTGTTACGGGACCTCTCTCCTCTGCCTGGGTGCTGGGCCTAAATTTATGACAATGGACTGTTGCAGTGGTGGGTGACGTGAAGCCTCATTCTCTGCTATGACATGCAGACTGATTCTCTGCTGACATGAAGCCAGATTGTCTGTTACGGGACCTCTCTCCTCTGCCTGGGTGCTGGGCCTAAATATATGCCAATGGACTGTTGCAGTGGTGGCTGACGTGAAGCCTCATTCTCTGCTATGACATGCAGACTAATTCTCTGCTGACATGAAGCCAGATCCTCTGTTACGGGACCTCTCTCCTCTGCCTGGGTGCTGGGCCTAAATTTATGAAAATGGACTCTTACAGTGGTGGGTGACGTGAAGCCTGATTCTCTGCTATGACATGAAGACTGATTCTCTGCTGACATGAAGCCAGATTGTCTGTTACGGGACCTCTCTCCTTTGCCTGGGTGCTGGGCCTAAATATATGCCAATGGACTGTTGCAGTGGTGGCTGACGTGAAGCCTCATTCTCTGCTATGACATGCAGACTAATTCTCTGCTGACATGAAGCCAGATTGTCTGTTACGGGACCTCTCTCCTCTGCCTGGGTGCTGGGCCTAAATTTATGCCAATGGACTGTTGCAGTGGTGGCTGACGTGAAGCCTCATTCTCTGCTATGACATGCAGACTAATTCTCTGCTGACATGAAGCCAGATTGTCTGTTACGGGACCTCTCTCCTCTGCCTGGGTGCTGGGCCTAAATTTATGCCAATGGACTGTTGCAGTGGTGGCTGACGTGAAGCCTCATTCTCTGCTATGACATGCAGACTAATTCTCTGCTGACATGAAGCCAGATTGTCTGTTACGGGACCTCTCTCCTCTGCCTGGGTGCCGGGGCCTAAATATCTGAGAATGGACTGTTCCAGTGGTGGGTGACGGGAAGCCAGATTCTCTGCTATGGGACCTCTCTCCAATTGATTTTGGTTAATTTTTATTTATTTCATTTTTATTCATTTCCCTATCCACATTTGTTTGCAGGGGATTTACCTACATGTTGCTGCCTTTTGCAGCCCTCTAGCCCTTTCCTGGGCTGTTTTACAGCCTTTTTAGTGCCGAAAAGTTCGGGTCCCCATTGACTTCAATGGGGTTCGGGTTCGGGACGAAGTTCGGATCGGGTTCGGATCCCGAACCCGAACATTTTCGGGAAGTTCGGCCGAACTTCTCGAACCCAAACATCCAGGTGTTCGCTCAACTCTATTAATAAAGGTAAATAAAATGAGCACTCACTTAGTAATTCAGATTTTAATATATATAATAATAAAAGTGAAGTATTACATTTTCCCCGGGTCAAGATAGGTCTTATTACCTTCCTAGGCATTTGTAAAATTAAAATTGAAATTTAGAAATTTCATCTCCATTTTCAGTTAATTCTTGTAGGACACCTAAACGGTTAACAAAGTTTGTAAAATCAGTTTTGTGTAACTTGAGGGGTGTAGTTTCTATAATGGGGTTATTTATGGGGGGTTTCCACTATGTAAGCCTCACAAAGTGACTTCAGACATGAACTGGTCCTTAAAAAGTGGGTTTTGGAAATTTTCTTAAACATTTTAAGAATTGCTTCTAAACTTCTAAGCCTTCTTATGTCCTAAAAAAATAAAATGACATTTACTAAATGATGCCAACATGAAGTAGACATATGGAAAATATTAAGTAATAAATATTTTATGAGGTATCACTTTCTGTTTTAAAAGCAGAGAAATTGAAATTTAGAAAATTGCGAATTGTTTTTATTTTTTTTGTTTATTTGGGATTTTTTCATAAATAAAGGTGAAATATATTGACTCAAATTTACCACTGTCATAAAGTACAATGTGTCATGAGAAAACAGTTTTAGAATGGCTTGGAACGCTCAGTAATAGCGTTCCAAAGTTATTACCACATAAAGTGACACATGTCAGATTTGTAAATTTTGACCTGGACACTGTGGCATCAATGACCCATGGTCATGAAAGAGTTAAGTTCCTAACAGCCTGTCCCTGCTCCAAAATGCAACCTCCTCCTACACTGGCAAAACAAATTATTTAAAATGGCTGCCAGATCAGGTTTTGTTATAGGGTTGGGGAGGGTGTCCATGTGCTGAAACGTCTCAATTGGCTGTACTGTCTCACCTGATGGATGTGTCATGGGTCAAAGTTTGGCACAATTCAAAAGAATATGGTGCACATGGACATCGCCATATGTTCGTATGTTCGGCGGATCGCAAACGCGCAAAGTTTGCCGCAAACTGACCGCCGGGCAAACCGCAAGGCCATGCCTAGCCACAGGGTGGCACAATGACAGTGTGAAGGTGGTGGCAGCATCAGGAGGCCACAGGGTGGCAAGTTGACATAGTGTGGAGGTGGCATCAGCACGAGGAGATCACAGAGTGGCAACGTGACATAGTGTGGAGGTGCCATCAGCATGAGGAGACCACAGACTGGCAAGGTGACATTGTGTGGATATGGCATCAGCATGAGGAGACCACAGAGTAGCAAGGTGACATAGTGCGCAGGTCGCAGCAGCATCAGGAGACCACAGAGTGGCAAGGTGACAGAGTGTGGAGGTGACAGAAGCATCAGGAGACCACAGAGTGAACCGGTGACAGAGCAGGGAGGTGGGTGGCAATACTAGTACCAGCTGAAGATGATGGGTGAAAGAAGGAGCACTTGAGCATCAGACGGATGGCAGCATCAGAATAGTAGCTGAGGCAGGTAGCCAGAAGAAACCAGTCTTTTTTTTTATCAAAGTGTTGGTGTGGCACCATGGGTGATCTAGTCTGATGCATCAGCCAATGGTGGGTGGAAATCCTGGATGATCCATGCCTGATTCATCTTGAAAAGGGTCAGTCTCTCCACATTTTGGTTGGACAGGAGAGTTCTTCTTGGGGTAACTATGTCCCAAGCCGCAGTAAACACCTTCTCTGATTCCACACTACTGGCCGGGCAGGACAGCTTTTCCAGGGCAAACTCGGCCAGTTGCGACCACAAATCCAGTTTGGCGGCCCAGTAATCCAGCAGATCTTCGATGATGGCTGGCAGGGTGCACTCCAAGTATGCCACCACCTTCTGGTTCAGGTTCTGCTCTACGTTTACCTGCTGGTGATTAGTTTCTCCTCTATGCGGGTGAAGAAAGCTGCTTATCAGCGACTCTAAACTCAGGCTGCTGCTGATGGAGCTGGTACTGCTACTGCAACCCCACCCCTGCCCAGCAGAGATGGCAGTGGAACATGAGTGCAGAGGGCCCCCTGTCATACCTGCAAGAGGATGGACGATGGCGCAGATAGGCAGCGGCCAACTGACTACATAGGATGTCTCTATAGTAGTTCAGTTTATCCTCCATCTCAGCGGGTGTAAAATTTTGGACTGGTAGCGAGGCTCCAACAATGTAGAGAGACAGAAGTCATGCCTCTGCCGAATGGTAAAAATTAAGCTGTCATTACCCAAGCAAGTGAGCATGCAGCGGGCCATTTGCACATGTGACTCGGAGGGACTCCCCGCCTCCATCTCCAGTGCATACAGCCACGGTGTGCATGGGTCCCCTGCCTCATCTTCCTGATCACCCTGTAGCTCCTCTGCCTGGTCCTGCTCCTCCTCTTTTGTCATCTATGTAGAAAAATCACCCATTTCGCTACACATTGCTTGTGCTTCAATGTCCTCCTCTTCCAGTTCAGCCCCCACAAGGCTCATGTGGCCATTTGATCTAGGCGCCATATCTCCTGTCCCCTGAACAGCCAGATTTATCAGCATCTGTTCCAGGACTTGAAGCACTGTAATGAAATTGTTCATCCTGCAGTCCTGGCAACTGACAAATAACGTGGCCTCCTCAAAGGGCCTAAGCAAATGGCAGGTGTCATGCATGAACTGCCACTGGCTGACATCGAAGTTACACAGGGGACTACTCCTGTCTGCTTGGATCATCAAGAAATCGTTCATATATTTGGTTCAACATATGGAGAATGGAATTCCAATAGGTGGAAATGTCACATATCAGCCTGACGTATGTTGGGGGATGCCATTCTGCCTCTGCAGCTCAAGGAGGGTGTACTTTGTAGTTTACGAGTGGCTGAAGTGCATGCAAAGTTTCCTGGCAATTTTTAAGATGTCTTGCAGATGGTGAAAGACTTAGGAACCACTTGACAACCATATTGAACACATGTGTCTTACAGGGCCCATGGCTTAGCCCTCCATGATGCAGGGTCGACACAATTTTCTAGTGGTCAGTCACTATGGTTCCGATTTTGAGTTTTTGCTGAGAAATCCAGGATTCAATTTCTTTCTGAAGGACACGGAGCAGTTCTGAAGTGACCCCGTTCACCCAGGCAAATGATGTGCAGTACACCACCGCGCCCTGCACATGTGGTATGCTGGAGGGGCACTGTGAATTGCCCTTGCACCTGAGTACATGGTGGAGGATAAGGGGGCGGACATTATCGCATTACCAACGGCGTGGCCAAGTGGATGCGGAAGCGGCGTCACCTGGCCAAATTGCTGGTGTGGCTGTGCAGGAACCACATTCACCTAGTGGAATGTAAATGACATGTATTTTCTCTGACCTTAGTTACAGCTCCACATGTTGGCGCTGCTGTGCACTTTAGCAGACACTGACAGGCTCAAGGACTGGCCCACCTTCTGTTCTACATGTGTGTGCAGGGTTGGTACTTCCTTTTTTGAAAATAAATGATGGCTTGGGACTCTTCACCTTGGCTCAGGACAAGCCATCAGTTCTCTGAAAGGTGCAGAGTCCACCACTTGGAAAGGGAGGGACTGCAGCAACTTGGACAGGAGCACGATTAGCTTCTGCGCCACTGGATTAGTGCTTGCATACTGTTGTCTCTTGGCAATCACTTTGGTGATCGATTGCTGACGGAATGACTGACGATTAGTAGGCGAGGAGCAGGAGCATCAGGACCAGCAGAAGATAGGAATGATAGACAGCTCCCTTCGGCTGAGGTGGTGGAGCCTTGACTGCCTCAAATCGGCTGTGTGCCACTGGGTAATAAAGCAGTTTCTGAGGCAGGCTGGAACACCACATCAGAGCCATGGTTCTCCCAGGACACTTTATGGCAACGCTGCATATGTTGACGCGGGGCCGTAGTGCCAAGATTGGGACCCTGGCCACGATTAAACTTTTACTTCCTACACTACGCACTGACTGACTGCTACCGCCTCTGACTCCATAAATCCGTGCACCGCTACTTCCCAGGCACGTTTGGCTCCCAACCTCCCACTGCTGCCATCCTTCTGACTCCCAGCCATTTTAGCGACCTGCTGCCTCCGCCACTGCCTCACAGGCAAGTTGCCAACCTCTCTCCCGATTATGATGAAGCCCCTTCGACACCCGACTCCCAATTGCGATCAGCTACATCATCATCATTGAGTACAGTCTGTACGTCACTGATGTCCTCCTCAACCATCTCTGGGTCAGGAGCCTGACCGCTCACAACACCAGCCCCCACGCCACTACTTGCCAGCCTACCGGAGGAAGCAGCGGATATCTCCTCCAGATATTGGCTGGGCAGTAGCTGTTGACTGTCCTGTAGTAGCTCGTCCTTGCTGAAAAGTGGAGCCTAGCCTACAGCATGTAATACTTCTCACGGTAAAGGAACTGAAAATAACAGAGGAAGGTTCTGGACAGGTTGGGGCACAAGGCCTGCTCCCAGGCCATGCCAAATAAGCGTCATCAAATTATCTTGTGTTTTTTTCACATCCCCCTCCCCAGTATTATTATATCCTGTTATCGTCATAATTCATTTTATGATTTTATGATCTTATGACCCTACATTTGGCTTCAGTTACTAACATTTAGTAGATCCTATAATTCAACTCATCCCTTTCCCTCATTCAATAATTCATAATTGCTCATAACCCAGTTACGATTTCATGACCGTACATTTGGCCTCAGTTACTAATACTCAGTAGATTCTATAATTCATTTCATCCCTTCCCCCCACTCATGAATCTTAATAGCTTATAATTCATCTAGATTCCCCAATTAATTCAATTTTTCTACCTCTCATAATTCATAAATAGCTCATATTTTAACCCTCTTTTTCCATCATCCACGACAAATCAACTCCTCCAAGTTCCATCTTTTAACCCCCAGTACAATTACCCTCTCATCATTCACCCATATATCCCCCCCCCCCCCCCCATCTACCAGCAGTCAAAACCTTCCAATCACCCTCCTTATCATCCTTCCCTCTGTAGCGGTTAACCCAGAGCATAGATGGGGTTTCCACCGCTGGAGGGTGTTCCAAATCATTGAGGAGTCTTCTCAGCATCCAGTAATGATCCAAGCGAAGAAGCTCTTACAAGAGCTAGTGTGATAGCTGTATAATTGGTACCCCCAATAAGAGACAAGACTCTAGATTGAGGGTGAAGAAAAACTAACTCTATTGATGGCCACACCTCGGCCTTTTATGCAGGAACACAAACTACAGCAACCAATCAATATACAGTAAAAGATAACACACTCACAAAACAGGTTCTTAGTCACATAGCTTTCCAAGTAGACAATGGCCCAGAAGGTTATTTTTTGTATTGCAATTAAGTAGGTCAGTCTTGTGGTTAGAGCAGACTGAATGTCTGGAAGTGTGTGAACCCATATATCCTTGATACACATAGATGTCTGCATCCATTGTTAAGAGTAGATATCCAAAGCCCTGGCTAAAAAAACATCTTTAAGGGCTCTTTCACACCTGCGTTATTGTCTTCCGGCATAGAGTTCCGTCGTCGGGGCTCTATGCCGGAAGAATCCTGATCAGTTTTATCCTAATGCATTCTGAATGGAGTGAAATCCGTTCAGGATGCATCAGGATGTTTTCAGTTCCGGAACGGAAAGTTTTTGGGCCGGAGAAAATACTGCAGCTTGCTGCGCTTTTTGCTCCGGCCAAAAATCCTGAAGACTTGCCGCAAGGCCGCATCCGGAATTAATGCCCATTGAAAGGCATTGATCCGGATCCGGCCTTAAGCTAAACATCGTTTCGGCGCATTGCCGGATCTGACGTTTAGCTTTTTTAGAGTGGTTACCATGGCTGCCGGGATGCTAAAGTCCTGGCAGCCATAGTAAAGTGTAGTGGGGAACGGGGGAGCAGTATACTTACAATCCGTGCGGCTCCCGGGGCGCTCCAGAGTGACGTCAGGGCGCCCCAAGCGCATGGATCACGTGATCGCATGGCACGTCATCCATGCGCATGGGGCACTCTGACGTCACTCTGCAGCGCCCCGGGAGCCGCGTGGATTATAAGTATACCGCTCCCCGCTCCTACTATGGCAACCAGGACTTTAATAGCGTCCTGGGTGCCATAGTAACACTGAAAGCATTTTGAAGACGGATCCATCTTCAAATGCTTTCAGTACACTTGCGTTTTTCCGGATCTGGCGTGTAATTCCGGCAAGTGGAGTACACGTCGGATCCGGACAACGCAAGTGTGAAAGAGGCCTAAAATAGGGGGATCTGTTACACCCCCCCCCCCCACCCTCCCCTTCCAACAACTTGCTCCTTCTGTGTATATATATAGATATAGATAGATATTTATTTATTTAAATTTTTTATCTAGAGACTATCAATTTTTATTACAGTTATTATGCGCACACCTGCGCTTGTCCCTCCGTTCCATCTCAAGTTGTGATCCTCCCTCAGCAACCTTTTTCTATTTAGACCATACATCAGTGCCTCTGAGTCTGTGCGTACCCTGCTCGGGTGAAGCGCAACAACCCGACCCCCCACGGACGCTCCTCCAATCAACACAGAAGACACTTCTTTCTGACTGTCCCTTCTTATCCTCAGCAGTGAGTGCGCGCCGAGTATAGTCAGCGTCCTCCACGTGCCGGGCGATCAGCAAGCGTGTCAGCTATTCAGGTGGCTTTATTTAAGGTACCATTTTTCTCTTCCTTTGTCCCCAGCATTAACTATCTTACACTCTAGCTCTATTATTCATAACTGAGATAAATGCACAATATAATAATATTGACAAATGCATAACATTATATTACATCAATTCCCCAAATAGCAACTCTGGTCCAACCCGTGCATAACATGCATTTCCCTTAGTGTCTCAGCATTAGGTGTTCCATTATCAAATGTTTAATTTATATATTTAATTATTTAACTTCTTCTAACTATAACATTTGTGTTTGACCCCTGTAGAATTTGAGCTCTTTCATATTGATTCATATTATTTCTTAAAATAAATCTTTTAGCGGTTTTTAGGTGTTTTCTGTCATGTACTGTACATATTTAATCAATTTTTCATCTAGTTTAGTTCATGTGATCCTATAGCCCTGTTGGGCTTTTCATGTATTCTCAGAAAGTAATTTTATGATAATTGTATTTGTCCTATTGTGTATATATATTTGTATTTTTCATACATACCTTTTATACATACCTTTATGCATAACTATTTACATATACAGGTCCTTCTCAAAAAATTAGCATATTGTGATAAAGTTCATTATTTTCTGTAATGTACTGATAAACATTAGACTTTAATATATTTTAGATTCATTACACACCAACTGAAGTAGTTCAAGCCTTTTATTGTTTTAATATTGATGATTTTGGCATACAGCTCATGAAAACCCAAATTTCCTATCTCAAAAAATTAGCATATTTCATCCGACCAATAAAAGAAAAGTGTTTTTAATACAAAAAAAAGTCAACCTTCCAATAATTATGTTCAGTTATGCACTCAATACTTGGTCGGGAATCCTTTTGCAGAAATGACTGCTTCAATGTGGCGTGGCATGGAGGCAATCAGCCTGTGGCACTGCTGAGGTGTTATGGAGGCCTAGGATGCTTCGATAGCGGCCTTAAGCTCATCCAGAGTGTTGGGTCTTGCGTCTCTCAACTTTCTCTTCCCAATATCCCACAGATTCTCTATGGGGCTCAGGTCAGGAGAGTTGGCAGGCCAATTGAGCACAGTAATACCATGGTCAGTAAACCATTTACCAGTGGTTTTGGCACTGTGAGCAGGTGCCAGGTCGTGCTGAAAAATGAAATCTTCATCTCCATAAAGCTTTTCAGCAGATGGAAGCATGAAGTGCTCCAAAATCTCCTGATAGCTAGCTGCATTGACCCTGCCCTTGATAAAACACAGTGGACCAACACCAGCAGCTGACATGACACCCCAGACCATCACTGACTGTGGGTTCTTGACACTGGACTTCAGGCATTTTGGCATTTCCCTCTCCCCAGTCTTCCTCCAGACTCTGGCACCTTGATTTCCGAATGACATGCAACAGTCCAGTGCTGCTTCTCTGTAGCCCAGGTCAGGCGCTTCTGCTGCTGTTTCTGGTTCAAAAGTGGCTTGACCTGGGGAATGCGGCACCTGTAGCCCATTTCCTGCACACGCCTGTACACGGTGGCTCTGGATGTTTCTACTCCAGACTCAGTCCACTGCTTCCGCAGCTCCCCCAAGGTCTGGAATTGGTCCTTCTCCACAATCTTCCTCAGGGTCCGGTCACCTCTTCTCGTTGTGCAGCGTTTTCTGCCACACTTTTTCCTTCCCACAGACTTCCCACTGAGGTGCCTTGATACAGCACTCTTGGAACAGCCTATTCGGTCAGAACTTTCTTTCTGTGTCTTACCCTCTTGCTTGAGGGTGTCAATGATGGCCTTCTGGACAGCAGTCAGGTCGGCAGTCTTACCCATGATTGCGGTTTTGAGTAATGAACCAGGCTGGGAGTTTTTAAAAGCCTCGGGAATCTTTTGCAAGTGTTTAGAGTTAATTAGTTGATTCAGATGATTAGGTTAATAGCTCGTTTAGAGAACCTTTTCATGATATGCTAATTTTTTGAGATAGGAATTTTGGGTTTTCATGAGCTGTATGCCAAAATCATCAATATTAAAACAATAAAAGGCTTGAACTACTTCAGTTGGTGTGTAATGAATCTAAAATATATGAAAGTCTAATGTTTATCAGTACATTACAGAAAAGAATGAACTTTATCACAATATGCTAATTTTTTGAGAAGGACCTGTATATTTAAATGTAAATAACCCCTTGTTGTCCACATGCTTGGCTTCTATGGTCCGGCGTTCTCTTACTTAAATAAGCGTCATGTCAGAGGAACCCACTGACCCTTGGCTGGGGTTGTCTGATATCACTTGGGATGAAGTGGATCACCGAGTCAACCATTCAAGAACCGCTGGGTTGCTGGTCAAGACACGACAGCTAGATGACACCGGGAGCTCAGGCACCTTACTGCGATCCCTGCTGCCATGCCCCCTTACTCTGCTGCGACCTGTGCCTGCGCCATAAACATTTATGTCTCTCACGCTCCCCTGTGCAGGGCCTGGCACTTCTCTGTCTTACATACTATTAGATCAAATAAATAAAAAGGAAATTAAAACACCCCAAAAAACTCTTAAGCACACAACGGCTTATAAGCCCTTTTTTTAACCACTAATACATGCCAAAAAGGGCTGTAATTTTCTCACTTCACCACATGATGGCAAATACCTTTTTGTGCCACTGATACATACCAAAGAGGGCTGTAGCACATATAACGGCAAATAGGCCTTTTTTTCCACTTATACACACCACAAAAGGCTTTAGAACATATAATTGCACCGCTGAACGGCAAATATATTTTTTCTTTTGCCACTGATACACAACAAAAAGGGTTGTAATTTTAGCACTTCACCATACAACAGCTAATAAGCCCTTTTTTCCCACTAATACAAGCCAAAAAATGCTTTAGAACATATAACTGCACCGCACAAGGGCAAATAAGACGTATAAATAATTCCTTGTAATAAACCCTGTTAATGTCTGTATCAAACAGCACTTAGACCCTAATAAGAACGGTTTGCTGAAATTGCAGACCTATATAATGGAAATTTGGGTGCCTAGTCAGTGCAGCAAGGTGTAATAGGATTGTTCCTATTACCCAGACTGTAACCTCTCCTACTGAACCCTGTTCAACATAAATGCTGTGGCTGTTGAAAAAGCTGGATGGCTGTTCATATAGAAAAAAAATGAAACAACACACACCTCTGAGTGATCAGTCCCTCACTCTCTGTCCTATGTTTCCCTGATAAAACCATAAAATCTCTGTAATTTTTTTACTCTGTTCTCTCCCTATAGTGTCCTTTGTACAGCTACATAACTGGCTTTTCTCTGCAATTGCTTTTTGGCAGACACGGCCACAACATATGCTATCAGATGGCTACCTGAGAACAGAATGATGTGTGTGATGGTATTTCCAATTGAAAGACTTGCCATAATTCTGACTGACTGATCAGGTTGTCTGTCAACCTCTGATCCAATCAGTGCCAGCACTTCACCCCTCCTTCCCAGTGTCATGTGATCCTTCATCCACCCTTCTGTTTTCCCTCTAATTTCCACGGGTGCTGTTTTTGAGCAATTCGTCCAAAGAGAATCGTCAAAATTTCTGACTGGCGAATGAATTTATGTGAAATTCGTACAAACCCAACTTATTTAGAATAGATCTCATCCTTAAACTAGTCATCCTTCTTAGGCCTCTTTCACACTTGCGTTGTCCGGATCCGTCGTGTACTCCATTTGCCGGAATTACACGCCGGATCCGGAAAAACGCAAGTGAACTGAAAGCATTTGAAGACGGATCCGTCTTCAAAATGCGTTCATTGTTACTGTGGCAGCCAGGACGCTATTAAAGTCCTGGTTGCCATAGTAGTAGTGGGGAGCGGGGGAGCAGTATACTTACCATCCGTGCGGCTCCCGGGGCGATCCAGAGTGACGTCAGAGCGCCCCATGCGTATGGATGATGTTTCCATGCGATCACGTGATCCATGCGCGTGGGGCGCCCTGACATCACTCTGAAGCGCCCCGGGAGCCGCACGGACGGTAAGTATGCTGCTTCCCCGCTCCCCACTACACTTTACCATGGCTGCCAGGACTTTAGCATCCTGGCAGCTATGGTAACCATTCAGAAAAAGCTAAACGTCGGATCCGGCAATGCGCCGAAACGACGTTTAGCTTAAGGCCAGATCAGGATTAATGCCTTTCAATGGGCATTAATTCCGGATCCGGCCTTGCAGCAAGTGTTCAGGATTTTTTGCCAGAGCAAAAAGCGAAGCATGCTGCAGGATTTTCTCCTGCCAAAAAACGTTCCGGTCCTGAAATGAAGACATCCTGATGCATCCTGAACGGATTTCTCTCCATTCAGAATGCATGGGGATAATCCTGATCAGGATTCTTCCGGCATAGAGCCCCGACGACGGAACTCTATGCCGGAAGAAAAGAACGCAAGTGTGAAAGAGCCCTTAAGTAGACCAAGGAGACAAGCCTCTATAGGGTTGAAGGGATTTCCTGTCTAATTTGATGAGTAGCTAATGTAAGGCTCCCTATAAAATGGTTAATAAGATGAAAATCGCCCTATATGAAATAATCTTATTTGGGTAAGGTAGCATTGCTGGATAATATCTAGTAAATATGTACATATAGACAAAAGAGTTTTTGAAGGTCATTTTGGGTCATATTCACATGAATTGGTCATCAGATTCAGTTTGGGTCCAAACCTGAATCAAAAGTGCCGCAATTTCCCTGAAATGTGGTCTCCTAGGATTGTATCCAACCCTATTCAGGCTCTTAAACACCAAGACAGCATTAGTAATGTCAAGGTGACAGCAGCATATTTGGCTACAGGCAAATGAATAGAAGCCATTACCAACAAACAGCCTGTGCTGTTTGTTGCACTTCATTGTGGAAATTTTGACATAAAAAAATTTGCAAGAATTATTCCTTTGTGTTGGTAGATGTATTTTTGTCTGTCATCTGACCTATAAAATGGTGGCTTCCATTTTGAGTGACTCATTCGAAACTAATCGGAAAAGTTTTGGATTCACTATAATCAGAATTTTGGGTGAAAATATAATGATATTGATTCATCTAGAACCAATTTGCTCATCTCTACTGGTAAATACATGTATAACGTGCATGTTTTATGATATATAACCTTCCACCTTCTGTGTTCATTTTCAACTCAATTATTATTTATAGACAGATACCAGAAAATGATCCAGTCATCACAAGTTTATGGGCCGGAAAATGATAAAACTAATTTTTTTAAATAAGCGATTAAAGCTGACAAAAATGTATTTATCCCACGTTCAATCAAGTGTGATGCTTATTGTTTGGGATATTCTGTTTCAGTTTATGTCCTTATTCAGAATTCTACATTGATGGCTGTAGGCAAAGCAGCAATCAAGCAGTTGTGATTTATTAATACTAAGCCCCAAGATAATATTTTGTAAATAATTAGCATCTAATATCATGTTTAATTTCTGACATCTGCTACCCAAAATCTGCTTACTTTTTATCTTCGGAAATAGGGAGGCATGCAAATCATTCACAAAGGATTTAGATATGAAACTCAAAACAGAATCCCAGTGAAAACAGCCTGTTCAGAACGCTTGCTCCACACTTTAAACTACTCATGTGTTTTATTAGGGATTGACAAGGAACACTAAATATAATGAGGAAGTAAATCTGCAATCCTGCTGAGGTGAATAATTATATATGTGAATTTGTTGGTAATAAAATAACACACCCAAAAACTTTATTAGGAAAGCTAATCAGCTAGTGAGGGTTCCAGGCCTCCTGCAATAAATAAAATTAAAAAAGCATAAACTAAGATACAAATCTACAAAGTAGCTGCTGTTCAGGCTCACATAAAAGCAAAATTGTTGTTTAAATAAAGTAGCCATAAAGCTAATTACTGTATGGTTATTCACTGACCGGACTTGATATGCTCAGCAAAAAAAATTCTCAAGACAGCAAAAGCTTCAAATGGCAAAAGACACATTTGTCACGTTTTCATTTTATATGTACATTTAAGGCTACTTTCACACTTGCGTTAAGAGCGGATCCGTCTGGGGTCTGCCCAGACGGATCCACTCCTATAATGCAGACGATGGGATCCGTTCAGAACGGATCCGTCTGCATTATATTGTAGAAAAAATTCTAAGTGTGAAAGTAGCTTCAGACGGATCCGTCCAGACTTTACATTGAAAGTCAATGGGGGACGGATCCGTTTGAAAATTGAGCCATATAGTGTCAAATTCAAACGGATCCGTCGACATTGACTTACATTGTAAGTCTGGACGGATCCGTTTGCCTCCGCACGGCCAGGCGGATACCCGAACGCTGCAAGCAGCGCTCCGGTGTCCGACTGCTGAGCGGAGTGCAGCCGAAACGGTGCCAGACTGATGCATTCTGAGCGGATCCGCATCCACTCAGAATGCATTAGGGCTGGACGGATGTGTTCGGGGCCGCTTGTGAGAGCCTTCAAACGGAACTCACAAGCGGAGCCCCGAACGCTAGTGTGAAAGTAGCCTAGGACCACAATATGTGGTCCGCAGCACGGGCACGGAGCTCTTACGTTTGTGTGCAAGAGGCCTTATATCCATGTTACTGAACATGTTGTATTACTTCAAGATACAGTTCAAAAACAATTTACTACAAAAACTACATTGCTATTAGATTTAATAAAATCAAACGTAATGCCTTCATTTGCTCGCGACCGGTCGGCCGTCTTCATCTTGCTTGAAGATCTTATTACGTCATCTTCAATCAAGATGGTGGCCCATCATAAGCAAATGGAGGAGGTAAGTATCATTTTTTTGTTTTTTTACACTATTTCAGATTAAATAGATTCACTAATACGAAGCACAAGAAAATTTGATTCGCTAATCTTTAATTGCTATACATGTGGTAGTGAAAGTGTTCTATTACTTCAAGGTACCCTTCAATTACAGCAAAAGCATTTTACTACAAAGCTTTATTACTATACCGATTTTTTTACTTATATTTTCAACAAAAACTACATTACTATACTTGTGTTAGTGAATGCATTTTATTGACAAAGCTGCATTATTATACTCATTTTATTGAACGTGCTTTATTACTACAAAAACTACATTAGGGTGGGTTCACATCAGCGTTATGTACTCCGTTATAGCTTTCCGAAATCCATAAGATGGAAGTCAAAACGGAAGCCTTTAAGAGGCATTCAGTTTTGATCCTTCATAATACAAGTGTATGGGCAGCATAACGGATTAATTATGCAGGAGTCCAGTCCTGGACTGGAAATAAATTAAATAAAAAAGGAACTGGTGTGTTACACAGATTGCATAATGGGAACCAGGACAGATCCGTTATGACGCCCATAGACTTGTATTATGATGGAATGCAAAACGGAAGCCTTTAAAAGGCATTCCATTTTGCTGTCTGTCATAATAGAAGTCTATGGGAATCAAATGGATCAGTCTGGTTCCCGTTATGCAATCTGTGTAACACACCAGTTGCTTTTTTATTTATATGCCTCACAATAAAATGTCTGGTAAATGGAAGACCTCTAAAATAAAAGAACCATGCTTCATCAACTGAGAGTTAGGGCTTGTTCACACGACAATATGGTTTCTGGGTCCATTCCGTTTTTCTGTTCTGTTTTTCCGTATGGCATATACAGAATACAGTAATTACATAGAAAAATAAAAATAAATTCTGGACCTATTGACTTGAATGGAGCCACGGAATGTGATTTGCAGGCAATAATAGGACATGTTCTATCTTTGAGCGGAACGTAAAAACGGAAATACGGAAACAGAATGCATACGGAGTACATTCAATTTTTTTTGCGGAACCATTGTAATAAATGGCTCCCTATATGGACCGTATACAATACTCAAAAAACATCCCGCATACAGAACGCAAAAAAATTAGTGTGAAGGAGCCCTTAACTCCTTAGCCCTCTTGTAATGTGTTTTGCACGCGCGTGAGAAAAATCGGCATGTTTGGTACCCAAACCCGAACTTCTTCACATGTATAAGGGAAAATAATAGCATTCTGAATACAGAATGCATAGTACAATAGCACTGGAGGGGTTAAAAAAAATAATAATAATTTAACTCACCGTAATCCACTTATAAGGGAAAATAATAATGATTGAGTCTTCATCCTGATCGTCTCCTAGCAACCGTGTGTGAAAATCGCAACGCATCCGCACTTGCTTGCGTATGCTTGCGATTTTCACGCACCCCTATTCACTTCTATGGGGCCTGCGTTGTGTGGAAAACACACAATATAGAGCATGCTGTGATTTTCACGCTACGCACAAGTAATGCGTGAAAATCACTGCTCATGTGCACAGCCCCATAGAAATTAATGGGTCAGGATTCAGTGCGGGTGCAATGCGTCCACATCACGCATTGCACCTGGGCGAAATACTCGCCCGTGTGAAAAGGGCCTTAAGGACACTTTAAGTGCTGATAACTTTAAAACTCTTTGACTTATCCAGGCCATTCTGAAATTGTTTTTTGTCACATATTGTACCTCATGACACTGGTAAAATGAAGTAAAAAAAAATAATCATTTTTATTTATAAAAAAATACAAAAATTGGTAAAACATTTCAAATTTCCAAGTTTCAATTTCTCTACTTCTATAATACATAGTAATACCTCCAAAAATAGTTATTACTTTACATTCTCCATATGTCTACTTCATGTTTGGATCATTTTGTGAATGATATTTTATTTTTTCGGGATGTTACAAGGCTTAGAAGTTTAGAAGCAAATCTTGAAATTTTTCAGAAATTTTTAAAAACCCAATTTTTAGGGACCAGTTCAGGTCTGAAGTCACTTTGCGAGGCTTACATAATAGAAACCACCCAAAAATGACCCCATTCTATAAACTACCCCCCTCAAGGTATTCAAAACTGATTTTACAAACTTTGGTAACCCTTTAGGTGTTCCACAAGAATTAATGGAAAATAGAGATACAATTTCAAAATTTCACTTTTTTGGCAGATTTTCCATTTTAATAATTTTTTCCACTTACAAAGCAAGGGTTAACAGCCAAACCAAACTCAATATTTATGGCCCTGATTCTGTAGTTTACAGAAACACCCCATATGTGGTCATAAACTTTTGTACGGGCACACGGCAGGGCGCAGAAGGAAAGGAATGCCATACGGTTTTTGGAAGGCAGATTTTGCTGGACAGTTTTTTTTGACACCATGTCCCATTTGAAGCCCCCTTGATGCAATCCTAGAGTAGAAACTCCATAAAAGTGACCCCATCTAAGAAACTAAGCCCCTCAAGGTATTCAAAACAGATTTAACAAACGTTGTTAACCCTTTAGTTGTTCCACAACAGTTATTGGCAAATGGAGATGAAGTTTCAGAATTTCAAATTTTGGGCAAATTTTCCATTTTAATCAATTTTTCCCAGTAGCAAAGCAAGGGTTAACAGGCAAACAAATCTCAATATTTATGGCCCTGATTCTGTATTTTACAGAAACAACCCATATGTGGTCGTAAACAGCTGTACGGGCACACGGCAGGGCGCAGAAGGAAAGGAATGCCATACGGTTTTTGGAAGGCAGATTTTGCTGGACTTTTTTTTTTTACACCACGTCCCATTTGAAGCCCCCCTGATGCACCCCTAGAGTAGAAACTCCAAAAAAAGTGGCCCCATTTTAGAAACTACGGGATAGGATGGCAGTATTGTTGGTACTAGTTTAGGGTACATATGATTTTTGGTTGCTCTATATTACACTTTTTTTGAGGCAAGATAACAAGAAATAGCTGTTTTGGCACCGTTTTTATTTTTTGTTATTTACAACATTCATCTGACAGGTTAGATCATGTGATATTTTTATAGACCAGGTTGTCACAGATGCGACGATACCTAATATGTATACTTTTTTTATTTATGTAAGTTTTACACAATGATTTCTTTTTTGAAGCAAAAAAAATAATGTTTTAGTGTTTCAATAGTCTGAGAGCCATAATTTTTTCTGTCTTTGGGCAATTAATTTCGGTAGGGTATGATTTTTGCGGGATGAGATGATGGTTTTATTGGCACTATTTTGGGGTGTGTGTGACTTTTTGATCGCTTGCTATTGCACTTTTTGTAAAGTAAGGTGACAAAAAATAGTTTATTTAGCACAGTTTTTATTTTAAATTTTTTACGGTGTTCATCTGAGGAGTTAGATCATGTGACATGTTTATAGAGTCGGTCGATACGGACGCGGCGATACATAATATGTATACTTTTTTTCCCCTATCTTTTTCCAATTTATTTTTAACTTTATTTGGGGAAAATGACATTTTTGTTTATTTTTACTTGAAACTTTTAATTTTTGGGGGGAAAACTTTCTTTTTTCAACTTTTTTTTCACTTAATTTTTTGTCCCACTTTTGGACTTGAACTTTTGGGGGTCTAATCCATTACAATGCATTTCAATACTTCTGTATTAGAATGCATTGGCTGTTTGAGTAATACTGTGCTTATTACTCATACAGCTTCCGGCCTGTGAGTTCCAGGGGGCTGGATCTCACAGGCTTGTCACCGGAAGTGGCGCTCATGGCAAATACAGAGCAGAAAATCGAGAGGGGGCTAAAAAACCCACAATGACATATCACAGTCTAATAAAAAAAAGGGCACAAAGGGTAAGGACTATGATGATGATGATTGCATTTTTATACAGGACCTAGGAGCCGGGAGACGCAGGGTGCAGGGTGCTTAGGAGAAGGAGAAGACATCAGTGGAGAAGGATGGCGATCTCAATGACAATAAGGAGTAGAGGCAACATAAGGACTAAACCTCCAAAAGAACTGCAAGGACCAGAACTGTTTCTATTGTGTCCAGCTCTGGAACTGGTGATACCGCTGATGCTGTGGATGCAGGCTTAAAACATACCAGATCTAGGCCAAGCTCGTCTTCCGCTAGCTCTATGTGAGTATCTCCCAAATGGCATTTTTTTCTCTACAAGGCTAGCACACAAAACCACAGCTGTATGTAAGGGTGGGTTCACACTAGCATAAGTGATTTCATTATGGCTTTCCGTTATAACATGGTTATTATAACGGAAAATAACGGAATGCCCAGACAGAATGCAAAATGGAAGCCTTTAAAAGGCATTCCATTTGCTTTCCTTCCTGATAGAAGTATATGGGAAAGCATAATGGATCCGTCTGGGTCCCATTATGCAAGACGGAAAACAAAGTCATGTTGACAGGACTTTGTTTTCCGTCTTGCCTAACGGGACCCAGACAGATCCGTTTTGATTCCCATAGACTTTTATTCGGACAGAAAGCAAACAGAATGCCTTTTAAAGGCTTCCGTTTTTCCGTCATAATACAAATCTATGGGCAGAAGAACAGATCCGTCCTTCCATCTCATGGATTCCCTTATTTTCCGTTTTCCCACCCTAAGATCTGCAGGAGTAAAATAAGCTATTCAAACACAAACATAAGCACAAGGGCTCTATTGCAGGACATGCGGCAACATCACTGAATTCTCTAGGAAAATAGAACTGGCCAGCATTCTGAATCAGAACAAGTCTGTCCTCCTCCTCCCTGACTTCTTTGTGGCAGCCAGGCTATATCCCCGAGCAGTATAGTATCTTTGTCATCATCAGGTACTTCTTCTCCCACTCAGACTGCTCCTTATCCATGTCCTCTGCTCCAGAGTAATACTTTTCATGGGATGACCCCCAGCAAACAGGTCCTTCTAAAAAAAATTTGCATATTGTGATAAAGTTCATTATTTTCATCCAGAGCTGAATCTAAAATATATGAAAGTCTAATGTTTATCAGTACATTACAGAAAATAATGAACTTTATCACAATATGCTAATTTTTTTAGAAGGACCTGTACAACCAGACAATTAGAGTTAGACATGAGGACATCATTTGTTCATGAACTGTAGAGCTTTTATTATATTTTTGTATTCCCTTATTTTTTTATTTTTCCACTATCCAGCTGGACTATAACTCAAATAATTCTGCAACTTGAGCTTGAACTATCCCATAAAAGAAGCATTATAAACAGATTTTCTAGTGTATAAATTAAACTCATCATTCACCTTTAGAGTGGTAACAGCGATCCCAATGCAAGTCAATGAAAGAGGACGCAAATTTAGAAAACTGAGTTTAAATCCTGCCATACTGAATTACAAAGCTTTAATAGTTTGGCAGCTTCTGCATCTAATTGTGCTTTATATTGTAATAAATGTGCTCATCCACATAGGAATATTAGACCTAAATTCAGTGCTAAGAAATGTTTTTATAACCAGTGGGCCACTTATTGACTGTTTGCCTAAGAATCATCGTTAACAGCTGCTGTTGCCTGCTCACTTGCCTGCATCCATTGAATATCAATAAACTATTCATTTATAGTTTCTTCTATAGCCAAATGAAAATTAAAACAATTCAACATTTTTTTTTTAACAATCCTACCAGCACACGGCAGAAGGAATATTTCAAGAGGTATACACTGGAGACAGCGCTTATAAATACCTGTTAGAAAGGTTCTTGTGCATTATTGTCCCTGCAAGCGTAGTAAATAGATGAAGTGAGCAGGAGAAAGAAAGGGCATTCTAAAGCAAACAAGCTAATTTCAAAAGGTAATTCAAAGTTTAGCTTGAAGGTGACCTATAGTGTATCCCTATAAGCTATGAATAAGTTATCCAAGGGCCAGTGGGACTGAGTACATTACAGCAAAGTCAACCAGTACCTTTGCAAGAACATGGAGAAAGCTGTATATGAAAATCCGTTATATGCCATTTGACACAAGTGTAAGCATGCGTCCCTGAAAACTGCCTTTTTATTTTTAACCACCTGAGTGCTATACATACTATTTTGAGAAAGCTAAGCAAAATTATTTGTGAATAGTCCCATTTTATTGCACCTTCATCACGAAAAAAACTCAAGGGAACTAAGAAAAAGGTTTACTGAACAGGCTTTGGGAAACTGTAGTCTTTATAGACCTACTATGCTAAGTCTGGCTTAGGGTGGGTTCACATCTGAGTTCTGGATTCCGTAATGGCTTTCCGTTATAACATGGTTATAATGGAAAATAACGGAATCCATAAGATGGAAGACAAAACGGAAGCCTTTAGAGGCATTCCGTTTTGATCCGTCTTGAAGGAAGTCTATGGGAATGATAACGGATGCGTCTGGGTCTCGTTATGCAAGACGGAAAACAAAGTCCTGCCGACAGGACTTTTTTCTCTGTTCTGCATAACGGAAACCAGACTGAACCGTTATGCTTCCCCATAGACTTGTATTAAGACAGAAAGCAAAACGGAATGCCTTTTAAAGGCTTCCATTTTGCATTCCGTCATAATACAGGTCTATGGGCAGCATAATGGATCTGTCGTTCCGTCTTATGGATTTCATTATTTTCCATTATAACCATTATTCTTACGCAAAGCCATAACGAAATCTAGAACGCAGATGTGAACCCACCCTTACTGGTATTTTTGAATAATTGTAATATGTCATAGTGAAGTGGATGTCACTCAAAGCTCATGTAGCTTGAAGAGTCTGGGCCCCAGTGAGAAATCTCTAGCAACCTCTTCTGTTATACCCAAGCGATTTTGGCTGATGTTTGGTACAAAAACTACGCACTGTATACATATTAACCCCTTTAGGGCCAAGCCAATTTTTCTTCTTTTTTTATTTTCATTTTTAAATATTGTACTTTTTCATTCACCTCTGCCTAATCTCTGTACTGACCCTAAGCTGGCTACTAGAGATGAGCAAATTTCTCAAAAATTTGATTCAGCCGGTCCGCCGAATTTCCCAGAAAAATTTGATTCAATCCAAATTAATTTGCGACAAATCGATTAAAAAAATTTCTATTTCCGGTCTGCATAGAGCCTTTATATGGGTGTAGAACACTGTGCCTTGCAGTAACAATCATAGGGAGTGTGCTGGGGTAGTGAAATAATACTGTCAGTCATGATGACATGCAGATGACAGGGGTCGCTATTAGAATCACACTACTCAATTCACTTATTTGGGCAGTCATAGGGCTAAAACCGACCAAATAACTCAAGTCGATTTTAGTGTAAAGAAGAAGCGCACTCCTTTTACACCCTCGTCAGCTGATTCCACATAGATGTCTACAGAACCTGTACAGGTAAAGCCCCTCCGACAGAGTGGAGAGGGTGTCAGCAGTAAGTTTGTGTTGACGTCTCTGATTATTTTGCCCTTCCTCTGATCCGTCAGAACAATAACCATCAAAAAATGGATCCTGTGTGGACCATACGCCTTCACTCGGCCATCATTTGCTCAATAATCCATCAGCAGGGGCGTCCTCCTAACCTGCCAGAGAACGGCCCGGGCGTGCCGCTGCCTGCAATAGCGGTGCGGGCAGTGCGGCACACAGAGAGGTGATGGAGGCTGCAGGGCAGGGCCGGGCAGCGCAGGGGGGCAGGTACGGCGGAACAAGTAACTCACAGACACACACAGAGCAGCCAGGCAGGGATGACGCTGATGATCACATGACATGCACGCTGCCTTCAGGCTCCGCCTCCGCATGTCGTACGTCTGGACCCCGGCCGGCTTCCTGCCTGTGCGTGCCTGCTACTCCTGGGCGGCGGCTGACAGAGCACAGAGCCTGGAGATTTCAGAAGATTAGAAGAGAGAGAGAGAAGAAAGAAAAATAAGTAGTTTGAGAGAGAGAGAGAGAGAGAGAGAGAGACAGACAGAGACTCTGGAGCACTAGTGTAAGTAAAAGTAATAGTTAAAAAAGAAAATCAAGAAGATTCAAAGCCCACCTCATTTAGGAATGATATGGCTGGTATATTTTTTTCAAACCCTGGTATGTCTGCTAGATAAAGTCTTACAATTTGAGAAAGCTGAACCACCCCCAGGAAAAAAAATTATCTACGGCCCTGTCCATCAGTATTGTTAAAGCACAAAATAATAATGTCTTATTGTAAAATCCGGTGTCTCCATGATAAATCTGCAGCGTGGGGGCCCCGTGTTGGCTTCTACCCACTTTCAAAGTAATCCTTCTGTGGGGCGAATAGATGCTGGATGACCGGGACGCTCCATGACCTTCCGAGGAGCTGCTGTCGGGAGCAGCGATTTATTTATTTGGGAATCCAAAGATCCTCTCATTCTCGTGCACCACAGGATGCCCTCCTTTTAATTTCCATGATGATTAAGAACCCGTGATGTTTTCACCGGACGAAGAGACCGGGGCCTGGTTGGTTGGTTGGTAGCGACTCTTCCGGGCTCAAAGCTATCTTGAAGCTTTGTCTTCTCATTGTATGTAGCTACTGGAGGCCTTTTCATTCCATGCAGGTTTCCCCCAGAAGTATCTTGGTCGATGAGCAGTCAATACCTTACTTGCAGCAATCTTGCAGCAAGACAGGATTCGTCTCCAGGTGGAGAGGAATTGTTTTCTTGGCATGCTTTCTCCTTCGCAACACCACGTTGTTGATTAAACAGAAGACTGGCCGATTCTCTCCCGTCTTAGGCAACATATAATTTTTATTAGTAAATTCATTATGATTAAAATGATAATAAAGTATACTTAAATTTGCCCAAAACTGACCAAATAACTCAAGTATGAACTCAGCCTTACATGTCCATGTTAGTGTCAAGAAAAAGCGCACTCCTTTTTCACCTTCGTCAGCTGATTCCACATAGATATCTAGAGTATCTGTTCTATTAAACATAGAGACCCCCCAACAGAGTGGAGAGGGTTAGCAGTAAGTTTGTGTTGACATCACTGATTAACCCCTTCAGGACCCTGCCATTTTTTTTTTTTTTTTTTTTTAATTATGTTTTTATTGGTTTTTCAACAAAAAACAGGGGGTAACAAGGTACCAGGGTATAGGCACGCAGGCCTGCATAGGAACTCAAATAAGTACATTATTGTTTAGCATGAAGAGTTGCACAAGGTCAAGTCATACATTTTATACACCATAGAAAGTACTATAGAGAATACCTAATCAGCAAGGGTGTGTTTGTGGGGGAGGCAGGGGCATGGTATTCAGCAAGATTGAAGCATCTGTGGGCAGAATCATACAGACGTGTCGGCTGGAGAGGACACCTAATCCCATTCAGGACATTATCTATAAGGGGCGAGTTGGGCGAGTTTGTGCGTACAGCCGCCAACCCCAGGGGGTAAGTAACCAGCCCAATGATCACCGTAGCAGAAGGCTGTCAAGAAAGTGAACTAACGAGGCAAAGCCCCAGAGCATCGAGTAGATGTCCTCAGGCGAGACTCAGTTACTTATGAGGGTCTCTGTAAGCCGACCATATGAGCCACTTCTTGAGAAAGGTTCCATGAGAGCGCATCTCCCACGAAGAGAGCTCTTCAAATCTATGAAGTTGATCTATTTTTTGAAACCAGTTTTCAATAGTCGGGACATGGGATTGTAGCCAATGCCTGGGAAGCAAGAGGCGGGCAGCAATTAGCATTTGAGTAAACACGTATGGCAGTTTTGCTGCATGTACTGCTGGAGGGATGGAAAGGAGAGCTAGCTGAGGTGAGGTGGGAATAGAGGTCCTACAAATCATGTTTGACTGAGCAAAGATCTCCGTCCACCATTTGTAAATAGGGGGACAGGACCACCATATATGGAAAAAAGTTCCCTTCTCCCCATGGCACCTCCAGCAGACGTCAGAGGCTGAAGCAGAATACAGTGATGTCTTGTCAGGGGTATTATACCATCTGGTGAGGATCTTGTAGTTGTTTTCCTGGATTCGTACGCAGCGGGAGGCACCATGGGGAGAGCACAGCAGTCGGGACAAACTGCTAAAAGGGATCACAATATTGAGATCTTTTTCCCAACAGCTGACAAATGATGGCTTGGCAAGCATAGGAGGCGAGCGTAGTCTGCTATAAATTAACGATATGAGCTTCCTAGGGACTGAGTGGTGAGAGACAATCGACTCAAACCACACCATGGGGCGAGACAGGTCCCCTATATCTACATGTTGCTTCAGGTAGGCTCTAATATAGGCGATAGTGAAGATATCACAAGGATGGGGGTTTAAAAGGGCACTCGTTGTTTGATGGTCCATCCAGTCGCCCGAGGGGAGTGCCAAAGCGTTGATATACAAGGAAGAAGACTTTAGCCCCTGGGAGGTCGCAGATCTTATGGGGTAAGGAGCTGTATCTACAATATCCTTTATTGTCAATAGGGGGGATGGGAATGGAACAGAGCAGTGCGAGGACGAGAACCATTTCCAGGCCTCTAGCGTGGCCTTTATTATTGGGTAATGGGAATATTGTCCAGAAAGAACCATTTGGGAACCAAGGAGTAGGGCCCTAGGGGATTTCTCCAATATAGCCAAATCAGTGTCCACCGAAAGAGAGTGCGGAGGAGGACGCAGCCAGGCTACCACTCGGGTAAGGAGGATAGCCTTACCATAAATTTCGGGGTTTGGCATTCCAATCCCTCCTGCGTGTCTAGGTCTGGTGAGTAGGGAATGAGACAGTCTAGCGTTTTTGTTATTCCAGATGAAAGATCTAAACTTCTTGGAGATTTGCAAGTAGTATTGTTTGGGAACGGGGATAGGTAGGACTTGTTGTAGATATGTCAGTCGAGGAAGGATTAAAGATGTGAGGAGATTTTTGCGGCCGAACCAAGACAGAGTCGGGTTGGATTGTGCCAGTTTATCAATGGCCTCAAATATGGATTTTTGTAGGGGGATATAATTAAGGGAAAAAAGGTCATTAATATTAGGACAAAGTTTAATCCCTAAGTATGTAATAGTGGGAGAAGACCAGTTAAAGGGTGAATCCCTCTTTAAATCGTTCTGCGTGGATTGGGGAATTCCCCTACATAGGACAAGGGATTTACTTGCATTGATTTTGAAGTCTGATGCTAAACTGAAAACATTCAGGTGGGCCTGAATCCGTGGTAGGGAAGTTTTAGGGTTAGTCGTCATCATGAGGACATCGTCAGCAAATGCTGCAATTTTCTGTTCCCTGCCTCCCAAACATAGACCTGAAATCTCCTCATCTCGCCTAATGTTAGCAAGCAGCGGCTCTAAAGCCAAGACAAACAGGAGGGGTGAGAGGGGGCAACCCTGTCTTGTCCCATTACTTATCGGGAAAGGGGTAGATAGACCACTGTTAACCTGTACCCTAGCTGATGCCTGCTCATACATGGCGAATGTTGCTCTGACAAAGGGGTCAGGGAGGTCAAATTTAAGCAAGATGCGCTTTAGGTATTGCCAATTGACCCTATCAAATGCTTTCTCCGCATCCGTACTAAGGAGAAGCAGGGGGGAGGAGCACTTCTTGGCATAACAGAGGACGTTGATCACTCTGGTAGTGTTGTCTTTGCCTTCTCTGGCCCGGATGAAGCCAACCTGGTCACCATGTATGAGGAGGGGAAGGAAAACGGCAAGCCTATTAGCTAACATCTTAGCCAGGAGTTTGAGGTCTATGTTTAGGAGGGATATGGGCCTGTAATTGGAGCATTGTTTGGGGTCTTTCCCTTCTTTAGGTATAAGGGAGATGTGTGCCACCGTCATATCTCTGGAGAGTGGACAGCCGAGCAGAGACTTATTACAGACCTTCAAGAGATGGGGGAGGAGGAGGTTCTGAAAGGTCTTATAATATGAGAGTGGAAGGCCGTCAGGGCCCGGGCTCTTCCCTGGGGGCATTTGTGACATAGCGGTCTTAAGTTCCAGAATGGTAAACATGGCCTCTAGTTTTAATTTCTGTTCGGGTGAGAGGCGGGGCAACTCGGATGAGTCTAGGAAGCTTTCTATAGCCGCTCCTCTGCTGTCAGTAGAATCAGGGGGGGAAAGGTTATACAGACCATTATAGTAGTCCCGGAAGTGAGCTGCAATCTGGGAAACCGAGATCGGTTTACCACCAGAGGAAGATAACTGGTGAACATAATTGGAGGACCTTCTCCCCCTGATTCTACTCATCAAAAATTTGGTGGCTTTATCCCCATGAGCAAAAAACTTATGTTGCATGCTCATGAAATATTTAGCTGTTCTTGCCGAAAGTAGGGATTTAAGTTTTGCTCTGTATTCAGAAAGCTCTCTTAACTGGGGTTCAGTGGGGGAAGATTTATGGCTAAATTCTAGGCTCTGTATTTTCTTCAGGACTTCGTCTATGGCTTTTTCTTGTAGTTTTTTCCTATAGGACCCAATGTTAATAAAATGACCCCTAATTACCGGTTTATGGGCGTCCCAAAGGGTGTTAAATGAGATGTCGGAGCCCTCATTTAAGGAGAAATAGTCAGCCAAATGTTTTGAGATTTGGTCTATTGAATCTTGGGAGCCTAACAGGGTCTCGTTTAGTCGCCAATTAAAATATGAAGAATGAGTGGTCAGACAAATGGATGGAACCTATCAACGCTGCGCTACATAGATGAAGGTGTTCCTTTGAGATAAAAAAGTAGTCCAGCCGGTAGTATGTGCCATGGACTGGGGAGTAGAAGGTGTAGTCCAGGTCATTGGGGTGAAGGGAACGCCAGGTGTCAATCAAATGGAGATCCCAGAGGGTTTTCCTGATAAATTTGAGGGATTTGTCAGAGTGGGACGACTTGTGCGAGGATATATCGAGATGTGGGAATAGGGCAACGTTTAGGTCTCCTCCCACTACTACAATCCCTTCACTAAAAGGGTTGATAATAGGAACTAGGCTGGCTATCCAATGGGACTGGTTGGAGTTAGGACCATAAATGTTAACGAAGGTGTAAATTTGTTGGCCAATTGAGCCCTTAATCAGCATATACCTTCCCTCTGGGTCAAGTACTTGGTCAGCGAGCTTAAATGGAATCTTTTTATGAAAACCTATGCTCACCCCACTGGACGCGGAGGAGTTACCTCCACAGTGATACCAATTGGAATAATAGGAGTACTGCATGTTGGGGTAGCGATTAAATCGATAATGCGTCTCCTGGAGGAACACCACTTCGGCCTTGGCTTTCCTTAGAACGGCAAAAACCTGACTCCTCTTGGAGGGGGAGTGAAAGCCTTTGACATTATAAGAAGCAATAAGTAGTTCAGCCATATGACATATTGTGATTGGGGTTACCTCTAAGCCAATGGTGTCCCCTCCAGGAGATCAAAGGGGTGTCGTGTAGTCTCTTCTCAAAATGCGTTAGCAGGTTCAGAATGCAGCAGTGGACGCATGGTGTGAATAGGAGTGTCTCATACCCTGGGGGAAGAGATAAGTAAGGAAATAGGACAGAACATAACAAGGGAGACAAAAAAGAACTAAGCATAATTGCATATGCAATGTACATGAGGGGGGAGTGAGGTCTTGTGACCATGTAAGAGGTCGTATAACACATCAGAAATCTGATGGGCAGTCGGGGAGAATGAGTCTGCCTGGTTAGTATAGCAGTCATATACATTATAATGGTTAAACCATGAAAAGATAGTTAGCAGAGAAAACAAGTGAGGACCTACTCAGGGAGGAAAGCAATATGACATAAGTCCCATACATACAGAGAGGAGTCACTACAGAGTAGGTTGGTGATCTCGGGAAGTGCTTCTGGGGGTAAACTGCAGACCTCTCTTCCTGGATCTGGATGCCTTCGGGGTACGCAGAACCTCAAAAGGAGCTATTGTAGGTAGATCTGGTAGATCGTTTAAGTCCTGGTAGAGCTCCCAATTTTCAATCGGCAATGGGTCGATGCTCAGGACGTCGTAGGCAGCTTGCAGGTCTGTGTAAGATGAAATGAAGACTTTTTTCCCTGCGCAGGTAAATGAGAGTCCAAAAGGATAGGCCCAGCGGTATACGATCTTGTTGGAACGAAGCCAGTCGGTCAAAGGCTTCAATGCCCTACGTTTACTCAGGGTAGAGGGGGCCAGATCTTGATAGATTTCGAGTTTAAAGTCTTCATAAGATAGATCTGTGCTGTTTCGGGCCGCTTCTAAAATGGCTGACTTAACCGGGAAGTTCAAGAATTTACAGATAACATCCCTGGGCGGGTCGGAAGGCTTGGGTTTCGGGCGCAGGGCCCTGTGTGCCCTTTCGATGATCACCTCTTGCGAGAAATCAGGGCCCAATAGTGAGCTACAGATGGTCAGGACGGTCGCCGGAATGTCCCCCGGTAGTACCGCCTCTGGGATCCCACGGAACCTCAGGTTGTTGCGGCGCCCTCGATTTTCCTGGTCTTCAATCGCGTTGTGAAGCCCATTCAGGTAGGTAGAGCATCGGCGTAAGGCATCAGACACTGCCGTATGGTGGTTCAGGGACGCTGTTTGGTGTGTTTCTAGGGCCTCCACCCGGTCCCCAATGTGCCTTACCTCCTGCCTAAATGCCGCGAATTCCGTGAGGATAGGTTCCATTACTCTGCTCAGGGCCCGATCCAGATATCTTCTGGTTAAGGGTAAGTCAGAGCTGACCTGGGGATCTTCGGACTCGCTTTCTCCTTCCGACGGGACTGGAGCACGCTTTGGAGCTTTAGGCTGTGGTGTCGGCGCCATCTTGGTTTCTTTCTGCGCGACCGTTGCTGCAGCCTTCCTAAGAAATTTCTCCATGTCACCCGGAGGAACTTGACTTGTAGAGGTAGCGGAGTGGTCCCCTTGTCTTGGGTTACCGATTTTGACCATTCTCACCCAAAGGCGCTGCTGATAGCTGGTGTTATACACAATCCTCTTAGGAGAGCAGTGAACTATGCGGCCATCTCCGTCCGGCGCTAGCTCCGCCCCCCCCGACCCTGCCATTTTTAACCTTAAGGACCAAGCCATTTTTTGCAAATCTGACATGTGTCACTTTATGTGGTGATAACTTTTTAAACACTTTTACTTATCCAGGCCATTCTAAGATTGTATTCTCGTCACATATTTTACTTCATGACAGTGGTAAAAATCGAGTCAAAAAATTTATTTTTATTTATGAAAAAATGCTAAATTTACCAAAATTTAGAAAAATTAGCAAATTTCAATTTCCTTACTTTTATAATAGATAGTAATAACTCTAAAAATAGTTATTACTTTACATTCCCCATATGTCTACTTCATGTTTGGATCATTTTGTGAATGCCATTTTATTTTTTGGGGACGTTACAAGGCTTAGAACTTTTCAGAAAATTTCCAAAACCCACTTTTTAAGGACCAGTTCAGGTCTGAAGTCACTTTGTGAGGCTTACATAAAAGAAACCACCCCAAAATGACCCCATTTTATAAACTACACTCCTCAAGGTATTTAAAACTGATTTTTACAAACTTTGTTAACCCTTTAGGTGTTCCACAAGAATTAATGGAAAATTGAGATAACATTTTGGGCAGATTTTCAATTTTAATACATTTTTTCCAGTTACAAAGCAAGGGTTAAAAGCCAAACAATACTCAATATTTATGGCCCTGATTCTAAAGTTTACAGAAAACCCCCATATGCGGTCGTAAACTGCTGTACAGGGACACGGTATTGCACAGAAGGAAAGGAACGCCATATGGCTTTTGGAAAGCAGATTTCACTGGGATAATTTTAGGCTGCCATGTCACATTTGAAACCCCCCTGAAACCCCCCTAGCAGCCCTAGAGTAGAAACTTCAAAAAAGTTACCCCATTTTAGAAACTATACCTCTCAAGGTATACAAAACTTATTTTACAAACTTTGTTAACCCTTTAGGTGTTCCACAAGAATTGATGGAAAATAGAGATGATATTTCAGAATTTCACTTTTTGGGCAGATCTTCCATTTTTATCAATTTTTTCCACTAACAAAGCAAGGATTAACAGCCAAACAAATCTCAATATTTATTGCCCTGATTCTGTAGGTTACAGAAACACCCCATATGTGGTCATAAACTGCTGTATGGGCACACGGCATCTCGCAGAAGGAAAGGAATGCCATATGGCTTTTGGGAGGCAGATTTTACTGGACTGTTTTTTTTTTTTACCCCATGTCCCATTTGAAGCCCCCCTGATGCACCCCTAGAGTAGAAACTCAAAAAAGTGACCCCATTTTTGAAACAACGGGATAAGGTGGCAGTTTTTGTTGGTATTATTTTAGGGTACATATGATTTTTGGTTGCTCTATATTATACTTTTTGTGAGGCAAAGTAACAAAAAATAGCTGTTTTGGCACTGTTTTTATTTTTTGTTATTTACAACGTTCATCTGATAGGTTAGGTCATGTGATATTTTTATAGAGCAGGTTTTTACAGACTCGACAATACCAAATATGACTTTTTTTGGTTGTTTGTTTCAGTTTTACATAATAAAGCATTGTTTTAGTTCTGAAAGGTGCGGGTCCTCTACGCGTTAATTTTGCCTTCCTCTGAGCCGTCAGAACAATAACCCACAAAAAACGGATCCTGTCTGTGGATAATACGGCTTCACTCGGTCAGCATTTGCTCCATAATCCATCCTGATGCCACACTACTGGCCGGCAGGATAACATTTCCAGGGCAAACTCTGCTAGTTGCGGCCACAAATCCAGTTTGGCTACCCAGTAGTCCAGCAGATCTTCAATGTGGGGTGGCAGGGTGCTGTCCAAGTATGCCGCCACCAGCTGGTTCAGTTCCTGCTCCAGGTCTACCTGCTGCTGGTGAGTAGGTTATTCACTATGCGGGTGAAGAAAGCTACTCATTAGCGACTCTAGACTTAGTCTGCTGCTGATGGAGCTGGTGCTGCTGCTGATTGAGCTAGTATTGCTCCTGCCATCCCACCCCTCCCCAGCAGCCTTGGTAGTTAAACCTGAGCGCAGATGACCCCCCCCCCCCAGTCGGACCTGCAAGAGGATGGATGATGGGGCCGATAGGCAGCGGCCAACTGACTACATAGGATGTGTCTGTAGAAGTTTAGTTTGATCTCCCTCTCGGTGGGTGTAAAAAAAGCCCCCATTCTGGACTGGTAGCAAGGGTCCAACAATGGTGACAATTAGGCTATCACTACGCAAGCAAGTGAGCATGCAGCAGGTCATTTGTGCAAGTGACTTGGAGGGACTCTCTGTCTCCATCTCCACTGCATACTGCCACGGTGTATCTGGGTCCTCTGTCTCTTCTTCCCCATTGCCCTGTAGCTCTTCTGGCTGCTCTTGCTCATCCTATCCTGTCAGCATGAAAAGAAAAACCACCCATTTGGCTACACATTGCCTGTGCTCCAATGTCCTCCTCCCCATCCTCCAGTTCAGCCCCCACAGAGCTCATGTGGCATCCTCAAAGGGCCTGAGAAAACGTCAAGTGTCACGCATGTCAGTGCCAGTGGCTGACATTGAAGTTACAAAGGGGAGTACTCCTATCCGCTTGCATCATCAAGAACTCGTTGATGGCCTTTCTGGGTTCGTATAGTCGGTCCAACATATGGAGGGTAGAATTCCAATGGGTGGAAACATCGCAGATCAGCCTATGTTGTAGGATGCCGTTCTGATGCTGCAACTCAAGGAGGGTGTGCTTTGAGGTATACGAGTGGCTGAAGTGCATACAAAGTTTCCTGGTCATTTTTAGGATGTCTTGCAGATGGGTGGAGGACTTCAGGACCCGCTGGACAATCAGATTGAACACGTGTGCCATACAGGGCGCATGGCTCAGCTTTCCTTGATGCAGCACCGACTCAATGTTCTTCCCGTTGTCGGTCACCATAGTTCCAATTTCTAGTTGTCATGGAGAAAGCCAGGATTCGATTTCTTGATGCATCACACAAAGCAGTTCCTTCCCCGTGTGACTCAGATCGCCCAGGCAAACCAGGTACAGATCAGCATGACACCACCATGCCCTGCACATGTGGTATGCTAGAGGGGCCCTGTGACTTGTCCCTGCAGTGGAGGCTAAGGACACGGTGGAGGATGAGGAGGCAGAGGCGGACATGGTCGCAGGACCAACGGCGTGACAACATGGAGGAGGAAGAGGCATTACCTGTCCAAGTTGCTGGTGTGGCTGTGCAGGAACCACATTAACCCAGTGGAATGTAAAGGACATTTATTGTCCCTTATCGTAGTTATAGCTCCACACGTTGGCACTGCCGTGCACTTTGGCAAACACCGACAGGCTCAAGGACTGGCCCACCTTCTGTTCTACGTGTGTGTGTGCAGGGCTGGTACTGCCTTTTTGGCAAAGAAATGACGATGTGGGACTCTCCACCTCGGCTCGGCAAAAGCCTTCAGTTCTCTGAAAGGTGCAGAGTCCACCACTTGAAAAGGGAGGGACTGAAGCACCAGCAACTTGGACAGGAGCACGTTCAGCTTCTGCGCCGTTATATGCATGCATGCATACTGTTGCCTCATGGCAATTGCTTCGGTGATCGATTGCTGACGGAATGACTGACGAGGAGTGGGAGCAGGAGCATCTGGACCAGCAGAAGATGGGAAATACAGACAGCTACCTTCAGCTGAGGTGGAGGAGCCTTGACTCGCTGAAAATGGGTGTGTTTCACTGGGTGATATAGCGGTTGCTGCGGCAGGCTGAACCACCACATCGGAGCCACAGCTCTCCCAGGCCACTGTATGGCTGCATATGTTGACGCAGGGCTGTAGTGCCATAATTGGCACCCTGGCCACGCTTCACCTTCTGCCCACAGATGCGACATATGGCCACGTCCACATCCTCTGGTGCTTTGAAAAAAAGCTGCCACACCACCGAGTAGGTGATTTTCCCCCCAACAGTATGCACTGACTGATTGCTACCGCTGCTGCCTTCTTGAACCTTTGCACCACTACTTCCCAGGCAGGTAGGCTGCTGCGAAGCAGGTGGTCTACCCCGGGCACATTTGGCTCCTGACCTCCCACTGCTGCCACCCTGCTGACTCCCAGACATTTTATCACTTTGCTACTGGCTCCGCTGCTGCCTCACAGGCAAGCTGCGACCCTCTTCTCCTGCGATCAGCTTTATCATCATCGATTAGTTTCTGCACATCACTTATGTCCTCCTCAATGGCCTCTGGGTCATGAGGCTGACCACTCACAGCACAAGCTCCAGTGCCACTCTCCTCATCACTACTTGCCCGCCTAGCAGAGGAAGTGGCGGATGTCTCCTTCAGATCTTGGTTGGGTAGTAATTTCTGAGTGTCCTCTAGTAGCTGTTCCTCCCTGAAAAGTGAAGCTGAGCCCACAGCATATACTACTTCTTGCAGTGAGGGATCAGAAAAGGACAGAGGCATGTTGAGCACAGGTGAGAGCACATGGCCTGCTCCCGGGCCATTCCAACTAAGTGTTGTGTCTGACAAACCTACCGACTGTTGGCTGGGGGTGTCTGATGTCACTTGGGATGACGTGGATGACTGAGTTAACCAATCAAGAACCACTGGGTTGCTGGTCAAGACAAGACCGCTAGAAGTGTGTGTTATTCACTCATTATCCCAATTTCAATGAGCAGATAAAAGGTCCAGAGTTAATTTCAAGTGTGCTATTTGCATTTGGATTCTGTTGCTGTCAACTCTCAAGATGAGATCCAAAGAGCTGTCACTATAAGTGAAGCAAGCCATCATTAGGCTGACAAAAACAAAACAAACTCATCAGAGAGATAGCAAAAACATTAGGCGTAGCCAAAACAACTGTTTGGAACGTTCTTAAAAAGAAGGAATGCACCGCTGAGCTCAGCAACACCAAAAGTCCCAGAAGACCAGAGAAAACAACTGTGGTGGATGACAGAAAGAATATCCCTGGTGAAGAAAACACCCTTCACAACAGTTGGCCAGATCAAGAACACTCTCCAGGAGGTAGGTGTATGTGTGTCAAAGTCAACAATTAAGAGAAGACTTCACCAGAGTGAATAAAGAGGGTTCACCACAAGATGTAAACCATTGGTGAGCCTCAAAAACAGGAAGGTCAGATTAGAGTTTGCAAGCGACATCTAAAAAAGCCTTCACAGTTCTGGAACAACATTCTATGGACAGATGAGACCAAGATCCACTTGTACCAGACTGATGGAAGAGAAGAGTATGAAGAAGGAAAGGAACTGCTCATGATCCTAAGCATACCACCTCATCAGTGAAGCATGGTGGTGGTAGTGTCATGGCGTGGGCATGTATGGCTGCCAATGGAACTGGTTCTCTTGTATTTATTGATGATGTGAGTGCTAACAAAAGCAGCAGGATGAATTCTGAAGTGTTTCGGGCAATATTATCTGCTCATATTCAGCCAAATGCTTCAGAACTCATTGGACGGCGCTTCACAGTGCACAAGGACAATGACCCAAAGAATACTGCAAAAGGAACCAAAGAGAAAGAAGTGGAATGTTATGCAATGGCCAAGTAAATCACCTGACCTGAATCCAATTAAGCATGCATTTCACTTGCTGAAGACAAAACTGAAGGAAAAATGCACCAAGAACAAGCAGGAACTGAAGACAGTTGCAGTAGAGGCCTGGCAGAGCATCACCAGGGATGAAACCCAGCATCTGGTGATAGCGCAAATAACACCAAATATGAATGGCGTGTATTATTTTCTTTTTCTCTAGAATTATTACAAAAAACGCTTTTAGCGCAAATAACACCAAATGTCAATGGCTTGTATTATTTTCTTTTTCTCTATAAATATTACAAGAAACGCTTATAGTACAAATAACACCAAATGTGAGTGGCGTTTATTTTCTCTAGAAATATAGCAAGAAACGCTATTAGCGTAAATAACAACAAATGTGAACAGCGTGTATTTTTCTTTTTCTCTAGAAATATGACAAGAAACGCTTATAGCGCAAATAACATCAAATGTGAACAGCTTGTATTTTTCTCTTTTTCTCTAGAATTATTACAAAAAACGCTTTTAGCTCAAATAACACCAAATGTGAACAGTGTCTCTTTTTCTCGTATTGTACTGAACTGACAATAGATGTTTTTAGAGCAAATAACACCAATTGTAAACGGTGTATAATTTTCAATTTTTCTGTAGAATATGACAAGAAACGCTTATAGCGCAAATAACACCAAATGTCAATGGCTTGTATTATTCTCTTTTTCTCTAGAAATATGACAAGAAACGCATATAGCAAAACTAACACCAAATGTGAGTGGCATTGATTTTCTCTTTTTCTCTAGAAATGAAACAAGAAACGCTATTAGCGCAAATAACAACAAATGTGAACAGAGTGTATTTTTCTTTTTCTCTAGAAATATGACAAGAAACGCTTTTAGCGCAAATAACACCAAATGTCAACGGCTTGTATTATTTTCTTTTTCTCTAGAAATATGACAAGAAACGCTTATAGCACAAATAACAAAAAATGTGAACAGCGTGAATTTTTCTTTTTCTCTAGAAATATGACAAAAATATGCTTTTAGCGCAAATAACACCAAATGTGAACAGTGTCTATTTTTCTCGTATTGTACTGAACTGACAAAAGATGTTTTTAGAGCAAAAACCACCAATTGTAAACGGTGTATAATTTTCTCTTTTTCTCTAAAAATATGACAAGAAGCGCTTTTAGCGCAAATAACACCAAATGTGAACGGCGTGTATTGTTCTCTTTTTCTCTAGAAGTCTGACAAGAAACACTTTTAGCGCAAATAACGTTAAATGTGAATAGCGTTTATTTTTCTATATTTCTCTAGAAGTATGACAAGAAATGTGTCACGCTGGACAGGATACAAGATACCACAGAAAACCACAAACCAGTGTCTAGGCCAGAAGCTGGGGATAAAGGGCACCTCCTTGCAAATCCCTAACAGCTCTCCTTAGACTACTGTGCCCACGTTCAGACCCTGAAGGTGGTAATAAACGTGCCCCTGTGCCTAAGGCTGAAGATACCCTAAAATCCCTAAGATGGTGACAGGGGAAAAGAGACAGTCTGCATCCTCAGGACCTGGAGGGCAGGTGTCTCCCTAACAGCCTAGACAGAACACACAAAAAACAAACAAAAAAACTTATCTTCTCCTTCCTTCCTTCCACAGAGCAAGATAGAAGCTATAATCCGCACAGGACACTAGAAAGAGGCGTGATTTAAACTCCTACAAACGACCCCACCCGGAGCACCTGAAGGGAGGCGGATACAGCTCAACTCCAAAACAAAAATATAAAACTACACACGTGCTGCTAACCTGACAGACCTCCGCACATAACCTGAGCAGGGCATGACAAAATGCTTTTAGCACAAATAACACCAAATGTGAACAGTTTCTATTTTTCTTGTATTGTACTGAACTGACAATTGATGTTTTTAGAGCAAATGACACCAGATGTGAATAGCGTCAATTTTTCTCGTACTGTACTACATTAAGGCACTAAACGCTTTCACCATATATAGCTGCAGAAGAGAACAGTTACATAGTTACATGGTTAATATGGTTGAAAAAAGACAAACGTCCATCAAGTTCTACCAAGGGATAGGTGGGGACGCGAATCCCAGAAGGAAGTGAGACTCAGATTTCTACACGTTTTCTCTTCTTAAGAGTAAATCAATTAAATTCTTTTAATCTTTCTTCATAACTAAGACCCTCCATGCCCCTTAACATTTTAGTTGCTCTCCTCTGTAATTTTTCCAGCTGCAGTGCATCCTTTCTGGACTGGTACCCTAAACTGAATTGCATATTCCAGATGAGGCTGCATCAACTCTCTTTCCACAGATATAAGCCACTAAAGGCTTTTCAACATAACACTTGCACCCCTACAACAAATTGCTGGAATGACAGAGCTGTATAATGGCTATTTGGATCTCCAAATAATCTTTCCCTACACTTGTAAATCATATTTTTTTCCCAATGATGTTTTCTGTATGACTCTCCCTAGCACCTGCAACGTCCCTGCACTAAGATGCTGTGAAATTATTCCTCCCTATCCTTATTGTACACTTATGAAACACATTTTTTTTCCACAATTAAGTTTTCTTTCACTTTCCCTAGAACCTGCATAAACGTCTGTCCCTGAAAAAAGTACGATGTTGAATGGTAGAATCTGAGGCCGCTGTATTTATAGGGCTGTGACATCACCGAGCTTTTTGGCTGCTGATTGGCTGCATGCATGGCATATGGGTTATCCTGCTCTTCCTAGAGTCCCTTGCCCCACGTCCTCACACATGTACCCACCATTTTAGCCACCATGTTAGGAAAAATTGCAATTCATTCCCACAAAGTGAGAGGAAATTCGCATTTATTCAGAATAAAATTTTTCCTGAAATTCAGAACAAATTCTACTTCGTCAGCTTTGATTCACTCATCACTATTGTCTACCCTAAGCTCAGACTATTTATTAGCTCGCACAATTTATGCCTGCACTAAAATTGGCCTGTCCTTGATTATGGTTTTGCCTGATTCTTTGGAGTTCTGCACCAGCGGCCTGGTGGTTAAACATCTGCTTTGTCAAATTGGGTTTTGTTTTCAAGGCAGTCACTCTTAGGCTTGACAACCTTACTAGTCAGCACAGTGATGCCACTTGTGTAATGTTTGCACAGTCATAGTAGCTGGCGCTCTCTCCCTTCTGCTGACAGTCCAGTAAAACCAAAGGATAAAATAGAAATGCAAACTGGAGAGCAGCTACCACATACAAAAATAAAAATAAATTGGTGGCGGTATTCATCAGACCTATATATAAAAAAAATATATATATATATATGAACTCAGACTTATATATAGCCTCAGAGGAAAATATTCTAGAGACAAGGTTCACTGTAAAAAATAAAAAAAAATAATGGAGGAAAACTCTTATGAACTTACATTGGTGTTAAACGGTGTAATTATTTTATTAGACAGTTTTTAATGTTAGGATTATTATAGTCTGAATCTACCTAGGCTTTAAGTTTATTACATTTTTCTATTTGCTACAAAAAAAAAAAATAACTGATTGAGGCTGCTTTAAATAAAAATGAAAACTGACATTTGAACTGAACTGCTGTTGCCTATTTACCCCAAGAGTTATCAAATCTGTTACATAACGTCTATGCAAAATCTAATCAAAATGTAAAATTCCACAATCCAAAACAATCTTTCTGTTGTGAAAAAATCTGGATGCCCACAAAAGTGATTTATCCCACTATGCGACTGAATTTCTTAAGACATTTTAAAACGAATTCATTTTGATAGGTAGTTTATTAGGTCATATCTGAGAGAGTTTAAATGTGTCAGTGGATCTTCCAGAAACACATTTGAAACAAATCCATATGTGGAAGTTACAAAGTTAATGTACTGGAAAGTATACATTGCATTTCAAGGAGATTTCCAATGAACTAGTTCATTTTGCTGATAAATCGTGTTGTGCTCAGCCAGCAGAGACACAAGAAGAAAAATTTAAAACACTGTCCAGAAAAAAATATTAACTATTTAAGAAGTCCATCTAAACTCTTTAAAAAAATAACTTAAATTGAAATGAAAGGTGATCATGACAAAGATTTTGTGTTATAAATTTTATTTACAGCCTTTAAGATTATATCACACAAATGAAGCTTGCCTTGAACTTTTTATCCTGTCTGAAAATACTGCTTTAGTGCAAAATGTTCTTTCTTGAAATCATCCGGGAGCTTGTTATAAAGTAACTGTACCTATAGCAAGAACAAAAAAAGACATGTACAAGAAGCTTGTGTTTGAAAGTAGACAATTTGTATTCCAAGTGCTTGCAGGCTTTCAGCAGCAGATGTGAGAGGTTTTGGCAACCCTACAGAAACATTCTTTTCTGAATGGTCATGTTCTACATTGTAGCTATGAACCTAAGTATGATAATTACCAACAGAGCCAAAATATAATTGCATGGTTTAAAGAGGACCTTTCATTGGTACCCTCCGCTGTGCTGTCACCCTACCTGTTTTTTTTTTAAATAGGGCTCCTGCAAATTTCGCACTCAGTATGCTAATACTGAGCATCGGAGAACTGGGGAGAAGACACAGTCTTTCTCTCTGGGCGTCTCCTCCTCCCCTGGCTGTACTCGTCCAATCACAGCACAGAGCATCATAGCCAGGGAGGTTGTGATGGGTTCATGAGCTTTTGAGGTTAGTTTTGGATGAATCTACTAAAACAGCGTGAAGTTCAATTCTAATGCAAGGGGACAAACCACTAGGGAGGAAGAGGAAGGTTGTTTACAAGCCCCTGAGAGCTGAGAGGAAGTGGGGGGGGGGGGTTATCTGATTGGATCACAGGCCAATAGACCCCCTAGATGAGGCAATCAGTGCTGCAGCAGGCAGAGAGGTGCAATAGGAGAACAAGCATTTCTGTGTTGGGCTGTGAATGAGGCTGGATGGGTCTTACAGTATCTGCCAGAAAAAAGATCTTAGGGAGTCAGAGACAGTAAAAAATCCAGTTCTAGCTTGCATTCTACTGCCAGGAACAGTGAAGGGAAAATCTAGAATTACAAAGAGGAAGAATTGTGTGTTTAGAATAGGGACAGGCAAAGAAAGCTGTCAGCCAGGGAGTGAAAAATGAGGAGCTGAGGCTGGCTTTGCCTCCTAGCACAACTGCAGCTACAGACCTCAAAAGAAGCTACCGGCAATGACATTACTTTCATTTTCATCCCATTTTAACAGAATTTTTTTTTTTTTTGGGGGGGGGGGGGGAGGGATTGGAATAAGAGCAAAACTGTACAACACATGTTTTACCATTGATATAACATTTCAAATCTCACCTGAAATACTAAACCGAACTTCATGTCTGGGCTTCTCATATAGCTAATTTAAGTTATTTTTTTTTTGTTTAAGTTTTAGAAACAGTATAAAATATGCAGGGTTACAGACAAAACCTCAGTGATTGAAAATTTAATATTAAGGTTAAAACTGTCTAATTCTATCTCCACACAGTTCCAATTGTTTGGGAGTTATTGAATTTATTCAATCCAGCATATAAGTATAAATCTGAAGCCCTATACAGAATCATGAGGGGAGAGTTGCAGAGAGCGATGAGGAGAAAGCAAAGCTATTACTTTTTTCTCTCCACTGTATTCACTGAAGAAAATAAACTGTCAGATGAAATGCAGAGTGTAAAAGTAAATTTCCCATTAAAAGTGGCCAGTCTGACCAAAGTAAGAAATGCAGCAGCGTCTTAAAAATATTAAAATAGACAAATTTCCAGAACCAGATGCCATACACCCCCGTATCCTAAGAGAATTAAGTAATGTCATAGGCAGACCCTTATTTCTGATATTTAGGGACTCTATATTGACAGAGAGTGTTCCACAGGATTGGCGCTTAGCAAATGTGGAGCCAATATTCAAAAAGGGGTCAACTATAGACCAGTAAGTTTAGCATCTGTTGTGGGTAAGCTGTTTAAGAGATGCAATCTTGGATTACCTCAATGAAAATACACAAAGAATGCCATATCAGCATGGCTTCATGAGGGATCAGTCAAGTCAAACTAATTTAAACAGTTTCTATGAGGAGGTAAGTTCTAAACTTGACCGGGGTAAGTAGTTGGATGTCATATATCTTGACTTCTCCAAAACATTTGATACTGTGCACATAAAAGGTTAGTATATAAATTCAGAATGCTTGGACTGGAAAAAAATATGTGTATGTGCACTCCCTGACCCAACACAAACCCCTTCTATGTCGTGGTCAGTGCTGACCGCCGAATCGAAGGGGTTAACCAGCCAGCATTGGCTTATACAGCGATGCCGGTGGATACAGCAGGGGCTCGGCAGTGATTGAACGCTCACCGCTCCATTGCCCGCCCGATCGCCATGACCTACTATTACTTCAAATTGCGGTAACACACCCGTAACGCAGTGGCTTCCATGATGTAATAGAACGTCGTGTGTCGGGAAGGGGTTAAAAGGATGCCTTCCGCCCCTGCTACTTTACCGTAGCTGGTATCACGACAAACTGTTTATACACCTGTTGGTCATAACACCTTAAAGGGATCTCCAGGCTGGGGCCGGACGTCACAGAGACAACCCCTTTAAGTATTGTATTTATGTGTCACTGGTGCAAAGGAGGTGTATTGCACCCCAAAAAATGGCTATAGTTAACACACAGAATTAACAACTGATTAAGTATTGTATTTCTTTGTCACTTGTGCAAAGAAGTTGTATTACACTCCAAAAAATGCCTATAGGTCACCCACAGAGTTATCAGCCACAGCAAAAGCCTAACACTGTTCCCCACTTCAGCAGCATCCTGACTCTACACTAGTTAGAGCAAAATGCGGCACAACACGTGATCCGCCATTTATGCAGGCAGGGTCATGTGCTGTGTCAGCAAATCACCTCCATACTAATAATAGGCATGACTGTGATGGCTTCAAAGTGCCCACAGCTTAAAAGCATATTGATTGGCTGTGCTGCAGCTTTTCAAAAAGCTTTATTTATCATCCGAACACCGAACACAAACTTTTGCGGCAAAGTTCGGGCTCGTGTGCTGGGATACCGTAATGTTCAGTACGGACCCAAACATTTCGCTATGGGTTCACTCATCCCTTGACCTTCACTATCAAAGCAAAATGGGGGAATATTTTCCTGCTGCAGAAAGGCAGGACAAATTACATTATAATCAGGAAAGACTGTGTACACTGCTTGCAGCTACTTTCAGAGAGCAGCTGCCTGCCGCCTGCATGTCTAAAAGTGAAGCTACTCTCTGTCCCCACAGAGTCACCCCCCCTTGAGTCACTCCCCCTCCAGCAGCCATAAGCAGAAGAATCCACAGCAGCAGTAGCAGCAGCAGCCATTTTAGTCTCTTCAACATGATGGAGCAGTTTTCCATGCAGTGGCCACTCAGCAACCTGACAGCTACATCCTCATTGTCCAGGTTCAGGCATATCTACACCCTGGCCTATCACTGGCACATACTCTATTACTTGTCCACATTGGACAGCATGATCTCTTTTTTATTTCTTGCCCAGCCTCTAGTATCATCTTGGAGACTTTTCTGCGGCCCGGGGGGAAAAGGAGGGTGCCACACAAATGGACCAAGTTGTCCTTCGCCAGTGTCCAGAACATCACTTTTGTCAAAATAAATGAAGCCTAGATTCATACAAGAGGATTTTCACTCTTCTCCGGCTGAGGGCAATTATTAGGTCTGGCCTTGCTAATGGTACCCCATCTTGCCACTGTTACGGCCTTCCTGCCTGTCTCCATTATGCCTATACCACCATCATGCCACTGCTACAGCCTGTTGGCCATTATGTGCTGTATGGCTTCTGCTACCGCCTTCATCAAGCTGCCACCACCATCATGTCACTGAGGAGGCAGCATGCCTATCATCGTGTTCTCTCACTGCTTTAGCTAATCCCCTACTATTACCCGCTAATCCCCTACTACTAATCCCCGCTTATCCCCTACTGCAAACGTTATTAACGCAAAGCATTTATTGCTACTACTACTACCACCACTACTACCACTACTATTTCTACTACTACCCTTACACAGCCGACCTACTGCCTTGTATGCTCCATGCTATGCTGCTACTGCTGCCGCTAATATTGCAGCCCTATGTCACTATATCTGTACATTTTCCACATCCAGACTGCATCGCTGCTGCTTCAATTTAAAAGGGAGACTTTTCCTAGGCTTGATCGCAAATAGCCACTTTTATTTCTGACACTTATGCGTGTCAAAATGGCAAGCATTCTGACCCTGTCAAAACATAATTTGTGTATGCTTAGTCTCCCAAGCCCCTTTTTTTGTTATTTCTTTTTATACCATAACACCATTAGTTATCATCATCTTCCCCCAATTAAGGACAATTTTCCAAAGCTTTGGAATATGAAAAAGTATAACTGATGTGATGGCATGGTGTGTTTTTGAACTCCATCAAACATATTCTTACCCATAACCATGCATATCAGTGTCACTCTGACATGATTTACTATTCCTGTTGTTGTGTTTGAGAGCTGGCGAACATTCTGAGTTTTCAGGGCAATTGTATTAATGTTGGTTTGGTCCAAATCAATTTGGGTTTGAACCAAACTTTTTCAAAAATCCTGAGAACCCGAACCGATCCGAATCTCGAGTGGTTCGCTCATCTTTACATATAACAAAATAACATTTTGGACTGGCCAGAAGTATTAATAATATAGAACAAATATTTTGTTGAGGGTGTGGACGATTACCACAACTAAGTACTATGGCAGCAAATGCAGTGCCAGCAACTTGACCAGGAGGTAGTTCAGTTTACACTAAGCTAAATGCTGGTTGTGAATGGTTATCCACACATTCAATTATGGATATCTCACCATGGAGCAGAGGACAAAGGAGTCTGAGCAGAAGAAGAAGTAGCTGATGATGACAAGAACACTGTACTGCTTGTGGATGTGACCTGACTGCCACAAAGAAGCCTAAGAGAAAGACAGACTCGTTCTGAATGATGTCCTGTTCTATTTCCCAACTGGATTCAGTGATGCTGTCTTATGTTCTGCAACAGATCCCTAGTACCTATGTTTGTGTTTGAATTCCACAGCTTATTTTGATTCTGCAGATCTTGCAAATGGCAGTAGCTTTGCATGCTGACACTTTGGAGGGGAAAAAAAACAGCCATACTGGAGAGGCTCACACAGCAGCCCATCTTGGCCTAGGTCTGGCATCTTTTTAGCCTGCACAAATAGTATCATCAGTATAAACAGTGAATCCTGGGCGGACCACAATAGAAGCAAATCTGGCCCTTGGCTGTATGTTGTCTCTGTTCTTTATTGCCAACATGGCATACACCCTCCACCACTGATGTCACCTATTCCTTAGCACTCCCAATCTGGTGTCATGAGGGTGTCCTGACCTATCGCTGACCCTGTTGTGCCTGGAGTAAGAAAATCACAGCTGGTGGCTACTAGTGTTGAGCGAGCATGCTCAGTCAAACAGCAGCTCGGCTCGCGATGCTCAGCACATCGCAGTGATTGGCCGAATACTGTGTATAATCAAGCCTAATGAAAATCAATCGGAGACCCGAGCATTAAACCAAGCACCCCCTGCTCTGAATGAAAAAAAAAAACCAGAAGGTATCTGGTTCCCAGAAAAAGGTTAGAAATTATAGAAACACCACCAAAATGGTTTGGAAACAGTATGGGAAGGATGTCAGGATGCATCTTTGACTCCCATTACCTATGACATACAATAGACAACCACACAAAGGCTATATGCCAAAAGCTGGGTATGTGCAAGCCAATAATTTATCCATGAGACAGATACAGTCAGCATACCTTACAATGGCAGCCTTCTGCACTATGAGACATTCAAAACCAACTTTTTTTTTTTTTTCTCTCAGATGGGGATACTATACGATCATACTACCGATCATACTTCTCCCACCCATCATCATCTGGAATTATTTTTCTTATTTTCCAACATACTTACCAAGGAACACGAAGAATACAAAAAATGCAAATCAAGAGTAACAATCTACTACATTAATCCACTTCCTCACTTTCCATATCCCTTCTGCATCAACCTCCCCTTTCCTTTTTTTATCCCACAGATTACACACTTCCCTAATACCATTCGTACACTTTCATTTTAAACACATATATATTTTTTACATCACAAAATACTTATTTTATACAAGCCAACAACAACCACAACACTCTCTCCTTCACCCTATAACTCATACCTAAACCAAACATAACTAATATGTACAATACTTTCCCTTCCACCACAAACCTCCCTAGGATATACATCACTTATTACTAACCCACGATTCCTCTGAAACTCTTTTACTGGTAACACCCCATGTAAACTCTGACAAACCACTTCACTGTATCTATTTGTTAACTCGTTCATCCTAACTTTCTTCCATACCTTCTCTATATTAGCTCCCTTTACCATATTTATTCCATACTCCATCTCTTTACACTCTATCATCCTGTATACCAAACTTTTATTACACAACATTCTCACATATTCTTTACATAATTCATACTTGACCAAAAACTTATACACCCAAATATACCATACTGGCACCCCAAACAAAATTGGACACCTCAAATCCATCACACACCACTTCAATCGTATCAAGTAGGTTCCAAATAAATATCTATACATACATGAGTATTTTGTCTCTTTCTAAAATATCTTTAGTAAAAACTAAATAATATTAACTCCAAAATATACCTCCAAATCCCCTTTACCTATCCTTTTAGCTAATACTTCCCTCTTGGCTCTCTCTGTAATGGGGAGCCGAAGGCGCACTCGGTCTCCCATCAGCCGCAGACCTGCTGCTTAGCTTTGGGAGCGAGGATCTGTGTTTGGCCTCGTTCCCAGGGTGGCTTTGCTAGCTGTGAGGCTCTCTGCTGCTAGGTCTGCCTTGAGCGCCGAGCTGATCACTCAGTGCTCGACTTGTCTGTCTGTTGGTCATGTGACCCTGGCCACGTCACATGACCCTCACTCCCCACTATAAATACAGGCGGCCTGCTGGCTACAGGTTGCCTGTGGTTTTCGTCCTATAGGCTGTATACTTTATTGCTATTAAACTACCTCTGGAATTGAACCTCGATACGCCTCTTGACAGCTCTTCTGCCTGCTCCCTGTACCTTGACGCTGCCTCTTGGATTTTGACCTTGGCTTGTTTACCGATTTGTCTTTGCCTCTTCCCTTGTTCTGACGTGACCTCCTGGACTGATCTCGGCTGGTTGACCCGCCTTGCCTTCCGTTTTTGTTCTACCTCTTGTCCGCTTATTGTAACTTCTCAGTGGCTGTCCTCTTTCCTGCTGTCTCTTTCTCTCTGCTTGCACTTAGTAGGTTAGGGACTGATGCCCAGTTGCGCTCCGTCACCTAGGGTGGGTGGTGCAAGTGGGCAGGGACAGGGGACCGGGTGGCAGCTCAGGGGGTGCACCTTCGCTCTATCTTGATTCCCGTGACTCTACCCCTGACACTCTCCATCTTTGATCCTCATAGGAACACTAATAAAATTCTATTCAGATTTCTCAACCTCATATAACCTGGTTGAAAGATGATGAAAAAAAAATAGGCAAGATAACACTTTTAATCACCGTTATCTTACTAAAAAAGGACAAATCCCTCATCCGCCAAAAATTTTGCTAATTTTTAACTCTCACTGTCACCTCTTCTCAACTATCCTTTCCTTCTAATTTCTCATCAAAATTCACACCTAAAACCTTAATCGGACCTTCCACCACACTAACTCCCACATCCCTCCCAATCACTCCTCCAAAAGCTTTACATTCAGTCTTATTCCAATTCACACTAAAAGCAGCTGGAAATCCCATTCTTAACAACACTCTACAGTCGTGGCCAAAAGTTTTGAGAATTACATAAATATTGAAAATTGGAAAAGTTTCTGCTTAAGTTTTTATAATAGCAATTTGCATATACTCCAGAATGTTATGAAGAGTGATCAGATGAATTGCATAGTCCTTCTTTGCCATGAAAATTAACTTAATCCCAAAAAAAAACATTCCACTGCATTTCATTGCTGTCATTAAAGGACCTGCTGAGATCATTTCAGTTATCGTCTTGTTAACTCAGGTGAGAATGTTGACGAGCACAAGGCTGGAGATCATTATGTCAGGCTGATTGGGTTAAAATGGCAGACTTGACCTGTTAAAAGGAGGGTGATGCTTGAAATAATTGTTCTTCCATTGTTAATCATGGTGACCTGCAAAGAAATGCGTGCAGCCATCATTGTGTTGCATAAAAATGGCTTCACAGGCAAGGATATTGTGGCTACTAAGATTGCACCTCAATCAACAATTTATAGGATCATCAAGAACTTCAAGGAAAGAGGTTGAATTCTTGTTAAGAAGGCTTCAGGGCATCCAAGAAAGTCCAGAAAGTCCAGCAAGCGCCAGAATCGTCTCCTAAAGAGGATTCGGCTGCGGGATCAGTGCAGAGCTTGCTCAGGAATGGCAGCGGGCAGGTGTGAGCGCATTTGCACGCATAGTGAGGCAAAGACTTTTGGAAGATGGCCTGGTGTCAAGAAGGGCAGCAAAGAAGCCACTTCTCTCCAAAAAAAACATCAGGGACAGATTGATCTTCTGCAGAAAATATGATGAATGGACTGCTGAGGACTGGGGCAAAGTCATATTCTCCGATGAAGCCTCTTTCCGATTGTTTGGGGCATCAGGAAAAAGGCTTGTCCGGAGAAGAAAAGGTGAGCGCTACCATCAGTCCTGTGTCATGCCAACAGTAAAGCATCCTGAGACCATTCATGTGTGGGGTTGCTTGTCATCCAAGGGAGTGGGCTCACTCACAATTTTGCCCAAAAACACAGCAATGAATAAAGAATGGTACCAAAACACCCTCCAACAGCAACTTCTTCCAATAATCCAACAACAGTTTGGTGAAAAACAATGCATTTTCTAGCACGATGGAGCACCGTGCCATAAGGCAAAAGTGATAACTAAGTGGCTCTGGGACCAAAATGTTGACATTTTGGGTCCATGGCCTGGAAACTCCCCAGATCTTAATCCCATTGAGAACTTGTGGTCAATCCTCAATAGGCGGGTGGACAAACAAAAACCCACTAATTCTGACAAACTCCAAGAAGTGATTATGAAAGAATGGGTTGCTATCAGTCAGGAATTGGCCCAGAAGTTGATGGAGAGCATGCCCAGTCGAATTGTAGAGGTCCTGAAAAAGAAGGGCCAACACTGCAAATACTGACTCTTTGCCTAAATGTCATGTCATTGTCGATAAAAGCCTTTGAAACGCATGAAGTGCGTGTAATTATATTTCGCTACATCACAGAAACAACTGAAACAAAGATCTAAAAGCAGTTTAGCAGCAAACTTTGTGAAAACTAATATTTGTGTAATTCTGTGTATATTTGTGTAACTTTTGGCCACGACTGTATACACAAACTTATGAGCCAACCTATCATATGCTTTTTCAAAATCAAAAATTAACAAAAACACCTTCTTCTTCCTCTCCATAGAGTCCCACAAACAATCTCTCAACGTACACATATTTTCATACTTCCTGGTATCGCACAACACTGTCTTTCCCCTATCACTCTATCAATCACTTCTTTTATTCTATCTGCAAACATCTTCACGTAAATCTTATAATCACAATTAAGCAACGTTATCGGTCAACAATTCCTTAAATCCTTACAGTCACCTTTTTTCGGAATCAAGGTAATCATTCCCGACCGCATACTATCAGCGATTTTTAACTACTAACCACCCTCCATATTTCATTACTTGTTATATCCCTCATAATCCCCACTCTTTCTTCTCCATTCAAGCTCTTATCTATCACACTTATCACATAATCCTCCAACCTTACATCCCTTCATTTCTCAGCATACAATTCTTCATAAAATTTTGCAACTTCTTCCTTCATTTCTTCTCCATTCACCTCATTACCACTCTGATTATAACATACATTTATGCACTGCCTCTTTACAAACACCTTTTTTTTTTTTAAGTGTGGATTTTTATTATTCTCCAAATTTTCTAATTTTGCCCTATAAATTATACGTCTTCCTTGTTTTTTTATCAAGAATTCTTTAATCTCATGTTTCACTCCCACAATGTCCTCGTTTACATCAACACCCCCCTCTTTTAACTTACAAATACAAATATCTCAACCTAGCATTCAATTTTACATACTGTTCTCTTTTTGCCACCACAATTTTATAACCTAAATTCTTAAAAAAAGACCTTGTTTTCATTTTCTCCCAATCTCACCACTTAGACATCACGAAACTCACTCTTTCTCCTACACCAACTTTCATATAATCTTCTATAATCCATTTTAACATCCTCATTTTCCAATAACCCACAACCCACATCCATATATTCCTCTTGATTCTTTATCCAACTCACGTATCACACATTCATGATCCGAAAAAACAACTTCTTTCTGTTTATAACTTAAAGGGCTCACATTTTGCGATACAAAACAATAGTCTAACCTGCTATGAAATCTGCCACTATCCACATGATAGGTCTTCAATTTAGGTTCAACTTTACATACATTTGGCATATCACATAATTTTAAATCCAAAAGTAAGTCTATTAACCCTTTCCCAAACTCATCAATATGAATCTTATCTAAATCACTATCAAAATCTCCCACAAGAATTACTGGCGTTCTCCGAGAGATAAACAATCTCACCATCTCAAACAAAAGTTTCCATTCATTCTTATTTATAGGTGCGTAAATATTAACGCAAAAACACAAATGCAATCGCACTCTTCAACCAGACCTAAATATTAATCACGCAATTTTTTATATTCAGAAATTGCTAATATACACCTCCCTTCTTCTATTACCATGTAACTTACTAAAGATACATCTCTCCCTTTAACTAAGAAGCCAACACCATCATTTTTATTTAACACACTCTCAGACCACACAGACTTTCCATATATCCACTCTTCTTCTCTTACTACTTCACATTCCTGCAAACAATAAATTGCAGCATATTCTTGTGCTAGAAATACGAGAATCGCCGTTCTTCTATTCTTACTTTTAAATACTCTTACATTCTGTAAGCAGATCTTGAAACCCATATATTTTTCCCTTTCTTTTTTTCCTTATGGAAAAAAATAAAATAAAAAAATCATTTAAAATGTATCCATATTTTCCAGGTAGCTTATGCTCAAAGTCATACAGTTTCACCATCTCCACCAGAATCCATGCTCTCTAATTGCTGGCTTTCGTAGGGGTTGCTGATTTCTGGTCCACTAGTATAACCCCTTCTCTTTTTGACACTCTTACTCCATACGACAGAAGAGCTCTCTTCTTCTTCTTCTTCTGTGTTAAACTCCCCACCACCTTACCTTAGACTCTTTTCAGACCGCCCTCCTCCAGACGCCTCTCCAGACATAAATTCTTCAATATTTATTAGGTCAGATGCACTTGGAAGATCATCTATAACTTCCTCCAAGCTTCTTACAGGAAGTGCTTTAGGGGGGGGGGGGGGGTGCGCAATCAAATCTTGTAGCAGCAACACAGTCCCTTCTCTTCTTTCTCTCCTCATGCCCTAACTCGCCACAGCAGCATAGGTTAGCCTTCTCCTTTCCCGCTCCTCTTGAACTATCTGCTGCTGCCTCATGTTGTTATCTCTTTGGGCTTCAGCACCTGGACAATTCCTATACATGTGATCTGTTTTCCCATATATATCACATGCTTTAGGAGTTGGGCACTCCCCAGCAGTATGTCCCTCCTGCTTGCAGTTCCTACAACATACACTTTTGTGACAACTCTCCTGAGTGTGTCCAAAAGAATAGCATTTTCTGCAATATGACGGGTGCCCAGGGTACATTAACCACCTCCCGACCGCTGTACGCAGATATGCGTCCGGGAGGTGGTTGCTTTACTCCTCCTGGACGCATATACGCGTCTTCTCGCGAGACGCGAGATTTCCTGTGAACGCGCGCGCACAGGCGCGCGCGCTCACAGGAACGGAAGGTAAGCGAGTGGATCTCCAGCCTGCCAGCGGCGATCGCTCGCTGGCAGGCTGGAGATCCGAATTTTTTAACCCCTAACAGGTATATTAGACGCTGTTTTCCTAACAGCGTCTAATATACCTCCTACCTGGTCCTCTGGTGGTCCCTTTTGTTAGGATCGACCACCAGAGGACTCAGGTAGGTCAGTACAGTCCCACCAAACACACCACACCACACTACACTACACTACAGCCCCCCCCGTCACTTATTAACCCCTTATAAACCCCTGATCACCCATGATCACCCCATATAAACTCCCTGATCACCCCCCTGTCATTGATCACCGCCCTGTCATTGATCACCCCCCTGTCAGGCTCCGTTCAGACGTCCGTATGATTTTTACGGATCCACGGATACATGGATCGGATCCGCAAAAAGCATACGGACGTCTGAATGGAGCCTTACAGGGGGGTGATCAATGACAGGCGGGTGATCACCCATATACATTCCCTGATCACCCCCTGTCATTGATCACCCCCCTGTCATTGATCACCCCCCTGTAAGGCTCCATTTAGACGTCCGCATGATTTTTACGGTTCCGATCCATGTATCCATGGATCCGTAAAAATCATGCGGACGTCTGAATGGAGCCTTACAGGGGGGGTGATCAGTGACAGGGGGGTGATCACCCTGATTACCCTGATCACCCCCTGTCATTGATAACCCCCCTGTAAGGCTCCATTCAGACGTCCGCATGCGTTCTGTGGATCCGATCCATGTATCCATGGATCCGTAAAAATCATGTGGACGTCTGAATGGAGCCTTACAGGGGGGGTGATCAGTGACAGGGGGGTGATCACCCTGATTACCCTGATCACCCCCTGTCATTGATAACCCCCCTGTAAGGCTCCATTCTGACGTCCGCATGCGTTCTGTGGATCCGATCCATGTATCCATGGATCCGTAAAAAATCATGCGGATGTCTGAATGGAGCCTTACAGGGGGGGTGATCAGTGACAGGGGGGTGATCACCCTGATTACCCTGATCACCCCCTGTCATTGATAACCCCCCTGTAAGGCTCCATTCAGACGTCCGCATGCGTTTTGTGGATCCGATCCATGTATCCATGGATCCGTAAAAAATCATGCGGATGTCTGAATGGAGCCTTACAGGGGGGGTGATCAGTGACAGGGGGGTGATCACCCTGATTACCCTGATCACCCCCTGTCATTGATAACTCCCCTGTAAGGCTCCATTCAGACGTCCGCATGCGTTTTGTGGATCCGATCCATGTATCCATGGATCCGTAAAAAATCATGCGGATGTCTGAATGGAGCCTTACAGGGGGGGTGATCAGTGACAGGGGGGTGATCACCCTGATTACCCTGATCACCCCCTGTCATTGATAACTCCCCTGTAAGGCTCCATTCAGACGTCCGCATGCGTTCTGTGGATCCGATCCATGTATCCATGGATCCGTAAAAAATTATGCGGATGTCTGAATGGAGCCTTACAGGGGGGGTGATCAGTGACAGGGGGGTGATCACCCTGATTACCCTGATCACCCCCTGTCATTGATAACCCCCCTGTAAGGCTCCATTCAGACGTCCGCATGCGTTTTGTGGATCCGATCCATGTATCCATGGATCCGTAAAAAATCATGCGGATGTCTGAATGGAGCCTTACAGGGGGGGTGATCAGTGACAGGGGGGTGATCACCCTGATTACCCTGATCACCCCCTGTCATTGATAACCCCCCTGTAAGGCTCCATTCAGACGTCCGCATGCGTTCTGTGGATCCGATCCATGTATCCATGTATCCATGTATCCGTAAAAAATCGTGCGGATGTCTGAATGGAGCCTTACAGGGGGGGTGATCAATGACAGGGGGGTGATCAGGGAGTCTATATGGGTGATCACCCCCCTGTCATTGATCACCCCCCTGTCATTGATCACCCCCCCTGGTAAGGCTCCATTCAGACATTTTTTTTGGCACAAGTTAGCGGAAATTTTTTGTTTGTTTTTGTTTTTGTTTTTTCTTACAAAATCTCATATTCCACTAACTTGTGTCAAAAAATAAAATCTCACATGGACGCACCATACCCCTCACGGAATCCAAATGCGTAAACATTTTTAGACATTTATATTCCAGACTTCTTCTCACGCTTTAGGGCCCCTAAAAAGCCAGGGCAGTATAAATACCCCACATGTGACCCCATTTCAGAAAGAAGACACCCCAAGGTATTCCGTGAGGGGCATATTGAGTCCATGAAAGATTGAAATTTTTGTCCTAAGTTAGCGGAAAGTGAGACTTTGTGAGAAAAAAACAAAAAAAAAATCAATATCCGCTAACTTATGCAAAAAAAAAAAAATTCTAGGAACTCGCCAGGCCCCTCATTGAATACCTTGGGGTGTCTTCTTTCCAAAGTGGGGTCACATGTGGGGTATTTATACTGCCCTGGCTTTTTAGGGGCCCGAAAGTGTGAGAAGAAGTCTGGGATCCAAATGTCTAAAAATGCCCTCCTAAAAGGAATTTGGGCCCCTTTGCGCATCTAGGCTTCAAAAAAGTGTCACACATGTGGTATCGCCGTACTCAGGAGAAGTTGGGGAATGTGTTTTGGGGTGTCATTTTACATATACCCATGCTGGGTGAGAAAAATATCTTGGTCAAATGCCAACTTTGTATAAAAAAATGGGAAAAGTTGTCTTTTGCCAAGATATTTCTCTCACCCAGCATGGGTATATGTAAAATGACACGCCAAAACACATTACCCAACTTCTCCTGAGTACGGCGATACCACGTGTGTGACACTTTTTTGCAGCCAAGGTGGGCAAAGGGGCACCTTTCGGATTTCGCAGGCCATTTTTTACACATTTTGATTGCAAGGTACTTCTTACACATTTGGGCCCCTAAATTGCCAGGGCAGTATAACTACGCCACAAGTGACCCCATTTTGGAAAGAAGACACCCCAAGGTATTCTGTGGGGGGCACGGTGAGTTCCTAGAATTTTTTATTTTTTGTCACAATTTAGCGGAAAATTATGATTTTTCTTTTTTTTTCTTTTTTCCTTACAAAGTCTCATATTCCACTAACTTGCGACAAAAAATAAAAAATTCTAGGAACTCGCCATGCCCCTCACGGAATACCTTGGGGTGTCTTATTTCCAAAATGGGGTCACTTGTGGGGTAGTTATACTGCCCTGGCAATTTAGGGGCCCAAATGTGTGAGAAGAACTTTGCAATCAAAATGTGTAAAAAATGCCCTGCAAAATCCGAAAGGTGCACTTTGGAATATGTGCCCCTTTGCCCACCTTGGCAGCAAAAAAGTGTGACACATCTGGTATTGCCGTACTCAGGAGAAGTTGGGGAATGTGTTTTGGGGTGTCATTTTACATATACCCATGCTGGGTGAGAAAAATATCTTGGTCAAATGCCAACTTTGTATAAAAAAATGGGAAAAGTTGTCTTTTGCCAAGATATTTCTCTCACCCAGCATGGGTATATGTAAAATGACACCCAAAATCACATTCCCCAACTTCTCCTGAGTACGGCGATACCAGATGTGTGACACTTTTTTGATGCCAAGGTGGGCAAAGGGGCACATATTCCAAAGTGCACCTTTCGGATTTCACCGGTCATTTTTTACAGATTTTGATTGCAAAGTAATTCTCTCACACATTTGGGCCCCTAAATTGCCAGGGCAGTATAACTACGCCACAAGTGACCCCATTTTGGAAAGAAGACACCCCAAGGTATTCCGTGAGGGGCATGGCGAGTTCCTAGAATTTTTTTTTTTTTGTCACAAGTTAGTGGAATATGAGACTTTGTAAGGAAAAAAGAGGAAAAAAAAAAATCATCATTTTCCGCTAACTTGTGACAAAAAATAAAAAATTCTAGGAACTCGCCATGCCCCTCACGGAATACCTTGGGGTGTCTTCTTTCCAAAATGGGGTCACTTGTGGCGTAGTTATACTGCCCTGGCAATTTAGGGGCCCAAATGTGTAAGAAGTACCTTGCAATCAAAATGTGTAAAAAATGGCCTGCAAAATCCGAAAGGTGCACTTTGGAATGTGTGCCCCTTTGCCCACCTTGGCTGCAAAAAAGTGTGACACATCTGGTATCGCCGTACTCAGGAGAAGTTGGGGAATGTGTTTTGCGGTGTCATTTTACATATACCCATGCTGGATGAGAGAAATATCTTGGCAAAAGACAACTTTTCCCATTTTTTTATACAAAGTTGGCATTTGACCAAGATATTTTTCTCACCCAGCATGGGTATATGTAAAATGACACCCCAAAACACATTCCCCAACTTCTCCTGAGTACGGCGATACCAGATGTGTCACACTTTTTTGCTGCCAAGGTGGGCAAAGGGGCGCATATTCCAAAGTGCACCTTTTGGATTTCACCGGTCATTTTTTACACATTTTGATTGCAAAGTTCTTCTCACACATTTGGGCCCCTAAATTGCCAGGGCAGTATAACTACCCCACAAGTGACCCCATTTTGGAAAGAAGACACCCCAAGGTATTCTGTGAGGGGCATGGTGAGTTCCTAGAATTTTTTATTTTTTGTCGCAAGTTAGTGGAATATGAGACTTTGTAAGAAAAAATAAAAAAAATAAAATCATCATCATTTTCCGCTAACTTGTGACAAAAAATAAAAAGTTCTATGAACTCACTATGCCCATCAGCGAATACCTTAGGGTGTCTACTTTCCGAAATGGGGTCATTTGTGGGGTTTTTCTACTGTTTGGGCATTGTAGCACCTCAGGAAACATGACAGGTGCTCAGAAAGTCAGAGCTGTTTCAAAAAGCGGAAATTCACATTTTTGTACCATAGTTTGTAAATGCTATAACTTTTACCCAAACCATTTTTTTTTTGCCCAAACATTTTTTTTTTATCAAAGACATGTAGAAAAATAAATTTGGCGAAAAATTTATATATGGATGTCGTTTTTTTTTGCAAAATTTTACAGCTGAAAGTGAAAAATGTCATTTTTTTGCAAAAAAAATCGTTACATTTTGATTAATAACAAAAAAAGTAAAAATGCCAGCAGCAATGAAATACCACCAAATGAAAGCTCCATTAGTGAGAAGAAAAGGAGGTAAAATTCATTTGGGTGGTAAGTTGCATGACCGAGCGATAAACGGTGAAAGTAGTGTAGTGCCGAAGTGTAAAAAGTGCTCTGGTCATGAAGGGAGTTTCACCTAGCGGGGCTGAAGTGGTTAAGTAACCTCTATTCTCCGTCACTGACAAATTGGCCGGTGAGTGACTAAAACCTCCCACACACTGTGGGTCCTTTTTCAATTTAGCTTTGAAATGGTATTTACAATTAAAGATACCAAGATGATTCTTCGGAGGCACAGGTTTCCCCACATATTCACAATACTTCAGCAAAAAGTCCATAATCAAATTAACTTCAGTAAAAGGATTATAAACATGTACAACAATTGAAATTTCATGAAGACCAAACAACGGAGTTATCTTCACTCCCACTAATTCAGGATCTTCTGAATTGTTTCTGAGCCATTCACATGCTTCCAAACAAAGGTTCTCATTAAGAAAAGTTACATCGTACACACCTGTTTTAGGGATTCTTTTCCACGAGCTCGATCACAATAAATTCAAAAATATTATTTCTTGCATCCTTCAGATCCATTTCACACACGAAGCTGTGCGGGATTCCAGCCATCTTTAGGAACTGTCAGCCAAAGCCACAGATAAAAAAAACTTCTCCCTTAAGAAAGGAAACCAAATCATCTCAAACCTTGCACCCTCCGACCACCTCCGGGCATGCCTTGATCTTAATCAGAAGATCGAGATGGAGGAACCCGAGACTCATCTGACTGAGAGTCAGTAAGCCTCAAAGTTTCTTCTTAACTGTTGGAAGGCTTGGGTGGACATGCGCACCTAGATCATTATCATTAGGGTGACAAAAAGTTTTCTGATTGTCCTAACATAATATTCAATAACCTTTTTATACAGTTTTCTCGTGTAAACTCATTTGCATAATTGCGGGCATATGCAAATTAGCTGAATCTGCTTGTTTTTCAGCTGAAACACCATTTGCATGGAAAATTTACACTAAAAATTTGCAATTACAATATTTGCGATCAACACAACTCATGAACAGCACCATTTATTGGATTCATAGTTTTATGAAAAGACTATGAATCCAATAGCTGGCGCTGTTTACGACTCATGAACAGCGCCATCTATTGGTTTCATAGTCTTATGACAAGACTAATAGATGGCGCTGTTCATGAGTAGTGTAGATCGCAAATATAGTAATCGCTAATTTTTCATGCAAATGGTTTTTCAGGGTACTTTCACACTAGCATTTTTCCTTTTCCAGTATTGAGTTTCGTCCTAGGGGCTCAATACCTGAAAAAAACTGATCCGTTTTATCCTAATGCATTCTGAATGGATGCATCAGTTCAGTCCGGCTAAACTGATGCATCAGTCCAGATGCATCAGTTTAGCCGGAGTAAATATCGCAGCATGATGCATTTTTCTTTCCGGCCAAAAATGCTGAACACTTGCCGGAATCCCAGATCTGGCATTCATTTCCATTTAAATGTATTAGTGCCGCATCCGGCATTAAAATTTCAGCATTTACGGATCCGTTCTTCCTGTCCGTGCATGCGCAGACCTTTAAATCTGTGAAAAAAATTATACCGGATCTGTTTTTCTGGATGACACCAGAGAGAGACGGATCCGGTATTTCAATGCATTTGTAAGATGGATCTGCATCTGGATCCGTCTGATAAATGCATCCGTTTGTGTTCGGATTGCTGGATCCAGCAGGCAGTTCTGGCAACAGAACTGCCTGCCGGAATTCTCTGATGCAAGTGTGAAAACAAGATGAAAACAAGGCAGATTCTACTCATTTTCATGTCTTTCCCATATGCCCATGTTTATGCAATTGAGTTTACATGAAAACAATGTATAGTATGGTTGATAAACCAAAAATAATGGCTGCACACACATATAAGCAGTAAAGCTGAGAAATGGGGATCATTCTAAATTCAAGTGGTACTATACCTACTATTTGGATCAATGGGAGCTCTTAGCGCACATTTTGATCAAACTTGTGGCGTCAAGGTGGCCCCATCCAACAGGCGTCAAGGTGGCTTCCGCAGACAGGTCCCTATTACTAATATACCACCTCTCTTGGACTTGACCAAGTCCAAATTATCAGGGCAGTGAAGGAACCAGCTACATTTCTACTTTGCTCAGAAGCCCCAGGCAGATGGGCGTGTGCTCAGTCTAAAAGAGGTGCCACCCTCAGATAAATATTACAAGAAAATTTAGACTGGCATATTCTCATTCATAATCACAGTCATGGGTGCACATCCATAAGGCAAACATAATAAATAAATAAAATAATGGCTGCACACACATAAAAGCAGTAAAGCTGAGAAATGGGGATCAGTCTAAATTCAAGTGGTACTATACCTACTATTTGGATCAATAGAAGCTCTTAGCGCACATTTTGATCAAACCTGTGTCGGGCCCATCCACCAGGCGGCAAAGTACAAATGTAGCTGGTTCCTTCACTGCCCTGATAATGTGGACTTGGACAAGTCCAAGAGAGGCAGTATATTAGTGATAGGGACCCGTCCGCGGAAGCTACCTTGACGCCTGGTGGATGGGCCCGACACAAGTTTGATCAAAATGTGTGCTAAGAGCTTCCATTGATCCAAATAGTAGGTATAGTAGCCATTTCTCAGCTTTACTGCTTATATGTGTGTTCAGCCATTATTTTATTTATTTATTATGTTTGCCTTATAGATGTGCACCCATGACTATTATTATGAATAAGAATATGCCAGTCTAAAATTTCTTGTAATAGAAAGGTTATTGAATATTATGTAGCTTGAATCCGTAGCTTTTCCTTTCAGCTGTTGTCTGCCAGCTACTCCCAGCTACTATATATTCTCCCTTTCTGCTTTCCTTGTTGCCAGATATAGACATTTTTTCCAGATCTTCTATTCTGACATTCGGTGGAGTTGGGACAACTGTTGCTGTCAGATCTCCAGTTCTCTCCTGTTGTTGTTGTTGTCTCCCTTCAGGGATTGTTTATTGTGTTTATGTTTATTGTCCTTTCCCTGTTGTTACCCTAGGTGTCAGTGGTGAGGACTAGTGCTCCCACCGCCCTACTCACTACCTAGGGCTTATTTCAGGGTAAGCCAGGGACGAGGCATGTGATTGGTGTATGGGTTAGCAGCCCATCTAGGGACGTCATGGCAGCCAGGTGCCAGTGCCAGGTGAACTAGGGATCACCACTCCTCACTCTCTCTAGTGGAAGGGTACTCCTCTTCCCTCCCCTCTGGGCTGCACATCTGTTACCTGCCATATCAGATGTGATATCTGGCTTACAAGTGCTGTCCAACACATATCATCATATCCTTACCCACCACTTTAATCCGACTGTGATATGTCATTATGGGCTCCTTGGCCCCCCTCCCGATTCTCTTCTCTGTATTTTCCCCAAGTGTTACTGTAGCAATACCCATAGTTGCCTCTACCACCACCACCATGGCTACAAATGCCACCACTACTGCTACTAGCACTACCCACATCGATTTCCCCACCTCTGCCTGAACCTTCTCCTAACAGTCCTTGAGTATCTTCTATAGCAAAAGGGGTGTTAGCTTCAAGGAGGAGGAGCAGGAGTGCTGACCCTTGGCCCAAAGACACTGTGCTCAAAGACACTGTGTCAGACTCAGAGGTGATATCAAGATCATCCTGCTTGGACTGAGAGGATGAGCAAGCCATCCAGTCCACAATGTCATCTTTTTTTGTCCTCAGTAATAATGTGTAGCCTGTGGGAAAAAAAACCTGAAAACTGCGGCCTGCTGCTGCTGCTGCTAGTGATCAGACATGTGGTGCCTAATGTGCTGCTACTGCTGTACTGCCACCCACATTTCCAGCCTGGTCTGGCATTTACCAGCCATTTTATTATGAGGCCTATTTAAACAATGAAAACTCTCAGCTTTGTTGCATTGATTATTAAACTATCAAAATTGCAATAAAATTTTGCCTTTTATGAACACACTAGTGTTGATGTACAAAAATTAGTTGAACTACACAATTATAAACTGTAACAAAACAGAGAGAGGCACAAATATACTGTACATCCCCTTCTACGAACATGCTGCATGCTGGTATTGGCAAATCACAATAGTATATTGATAGACTAAAATGCTCTGAATTAAACTGATTTATTGGCACACTAAAATGCATTTAATGACATAATTATAATGGTAACAAAACTGCAACTTTTGTTTGGTAATTAACTGATAGAGGCACAATTAAATGTCCTCATCTATGAACACACTGCACACTAATATGGACAATTAATGATAGTATATTGATGCACTAAAATATGCTGCATTAAACTAATATATTAATGCACTACAATTATAAACAGCAAAATTGCATATTTTTTCGGTCTGTTACAGACAAAGGCAAAAGCAAACCCTCCCTTTCCATGAACACTGAAATACACAATTTTACATGGTAGCAAAATTGTAACTGCTTCTTAGAAAGCAAATGGTTCCATATCCAGCAAAATATATGTTGCTTGGGGTGCTAGGAATATGAATATAAAACACTTGTGAACTGTAGAAGCTTGATGTTTTTTGAAAAGAAGAAAGGTTGACTGCTCATGCATAGAAAACAAAAAAAATTGTTCATGCATTGCAGGATTTTTCCACTTTCCTGTAGCAGTCCTCACTATAAAACATACACACAGAACATTGCCCTTATGCTCTCCCTCTATACTAATGAAACTTGACTTTTATACCTACTAATTCACTTATAGAGCCTCTGCCAGCATGACCAACTCTATTAAACCAGAAATACTGCCTGTAAGATTGATTGTGCTAATTAAAACTGTACCTTTCTTCTACATGCACAGCTGACCACTTACCTCCAGGCTATAGCCTTCTCATATTGAGCAGAGTGTTTTTTTTCATGCTTAGAAAGCTATTACATATTATTGGTGTCTTCATAATCATATATTTTGCCTGTGAATAAACCAGTACTGTATAAGCTTTCTAAGCATAGAAAACCAATATTCTCAACATGTTAGGGCAATATTGGTTATGTCTTTTTACTAATCTTTACAGCTTGCACATGCACTTTACTGTTTGCTGTACTTGGCTGAATGAATATACATATACTCAAAAGATCCACATTTGAGAGTTGCTGTTGTCTCTTTTTTTGCTTATATTATATAGCATGCACTTACACTTTACATTTGATGCTATTACTTGCACTCCCATCAATAGTGGATACTCTTTTCAATATATATTTTACATAGTAGGTTCTCTACCTATAGGCACTTACATTTTTGGTCATTTACCTTAGTAACTGTTGTACCTGATAGATTCTCCCAGGACTGTACTGCACTTTTTGAATCTGTCTGTTATCTCTTTGTATATGCTTTTAACTATATATTCAATAAAATTATATTTTTAGCTTAGTAGTTCTTAGTGTCCTTTTATAGGTTCTCCAGATATGTACATAGTAGTGTGTAAGGTATGTGCTCTAGGACACAGCTGTACCCTCAGAATGTTTTTATCTAGCCTTGTCAAAGTGAAAGGGGAGTGTGCAGAGCACAGGGCTGTTACAAAAGCAATCCTCCAGAAAATCAGCCATGCCCATTGGTGCTCCAGTATTCTTATTTGCATAAGACTAAAACACAGATGTCTTGCAGCTTTTTAACAGGTATCATATTAATCAGCACGATCAAACCTACCAGGCAGTAGGTTTCATAGAGTTGGTCATGCTGACATGGGTGTATCTTTAACTAATATAGTGTATATTCTTCTCACTCACATTAATGTTCCTGAAACACTCTAATATGTCTTGCTTGTGTCTATAATTGGTGTTTGACAGAGACATGGAATACATATTCTCTAATATCGCTAGCTGAGCTGAAATTGCTGTCTGTGTTTTAGACATAGACCACAGCCTAATAGAGCAGTAAGCATCCTGCTTCTGATTGGTTAATAGAGAGTGATAGACAAACATCGGCTGGGACACTTCGCAAAAAGCGTGTGCGTGGCTGGCCCCATTCACTTTAATGGCAGGCGAAACTGAAAAACATTCAGGTCGTATTTGCAACCACCAAATACTTACTAGAAGTCAACAAATAGTCCCACAACATGGACAGTGACATACCAGAGGGGGATCAATGGCAAAAATTCCCACAATTTATTTTATTTAATCAGGGACTATTTTTATGAGTCTTAAAAGGGAAAATCTCAAAAATGTGCCCTGCTGGAGCCTAGAATTTTTTTAATTTAGGCCATTGGAGTATGGGCCCCAAAAATTAGGCATTCACCTGACAGAAAATAATAAGTGATTATGTGGCTGGCAGTCTATTTGATGGTCAGTGGATAACAATTTTACTGTAGGCCAATGGAGAAAAAGCCCTAAAAATTATGCGTTCACCTGAAAGAAAAGAACAAGTGATTATGTAGCTGGAGGTAAATTTTACAGTCAGTAAATAACACTTTTACTGTAGTCCAGTGGAGTATAGAACCCAAAATTGATGCATTCACTGGACAGAAAAGAACAAGTGAATATGTGGCTGGAGGTATATTAGGTGGTGAGTGGATAACAATTTTACTGCAGGCCAGTAGAGTATAGGCCCCCGAACATTAGGCATTCTCCGGACAGAAAAGAACAAGTGATGATGTGGCTGGAGGTACATTAGGTGCTCGGTTAATAACAATTTTACTGTAGGCCAATGTCACGGAAGGTGTACAGAAAACAAGACAATGCAAAATGAATATATGACTCACTGGATCCAAGACTAAGGAACAAAAGGGAGACCCCTGCATAAGACCTGGCACTCTCCCTTACTCTGCTCAGCCTATGCGAACACCCCAATGGTGGATGATCGCATTTCCTCGTACCTCGACTATATAACACCTGAACACCCTATAATAGTGAGAGGACACGACCACCGGCTCCCTACACTGGACACGGAGGGAGTCAGGGTCACCTGGGATCCAGCAAACATAAAATCACAAATGAATGTACAACACTTATCTTGTAGGAGACTGGGAAATAGGATCTGCATGCACACACATTCCAGGAAGTTGTATAAACCGCACACTAATGCATTATGGGGAGGAATTTAAAGGGATGCAATCAGTCCAACTACAAGACAGCTGAGAGAGGCTAACGAGATGAGGAACTGAAAACCAAAACAAAGAAAGCTCAAGGAGGAGGTTCTGAAAGGCATCTGTCAGAGCTTCTCAGATGTCTGGTTGTGACAGCCAATGGAGTATAGGCCCCAAAAATTAGGCATTCACCTGACAGAAAAGAACAAGTAATTATGTGGCTGAGAGTATATTAGACGGTGAGTGCATAACAATTTAACTGTAGGCCAGTTGAGTACAGGACCCCAAAATTATGCATTCGCCTGACAGAAAAGAAAAAGTAATTATGTGGTTGGAGGTATATAAGACGGTCAGTGCATAACAATTTTAGTGTAGGCCACTGGAGTACAGGCTCCAAAAATAATGCATTCACCTGACAGAAGAGAACAAGTGATTATGTGGCTGGAGGTATATTAGGAAGTCAGTAGATGACAATTTTACTGCAGGCCATTGGAGTATAGACCCCAAACAATAGGCATTCACCGGACAGAAATTATCAATTGATTATATGGCTGGAGGTATATTAGGCAGTCAGTGGATAACAATATTACTGTAGGCCAATTAAGTATAGACCCCAAATATTATGCATTCACTGGACAGAAATGATCGAGTGATTAAATGGCTGGATGTATATTAGGCTGTCAGTGGATAACAATTGTACTGTATGCCAGTGGAGTACAGGCCCCAAAAATTATGCATTCACCTGACAGAAAAGAATAAGTAATTTTGTGGCTGGAGTTATATTAGGAGGTCAGTGGATAACAATTTTACTGTAGGCCAGTGGAGTACAGGCCCCAAACATTAGGCATTCACCGGATAGAAAATAACAGGTGATTATGTGGCTGGAGGTATATTAGGCAGTCGGTGGATAACAATTTTACTGCAGTCCAATGTAGTATAGGCCACAAACAGGCTTTCACCGGAAAGGAAAGAGCAAGTGATTATGTGGCTGGAGGTATATTAGGCGGTCAGAGGATAACAATTTTACTGTAGGCCAGTGGAGTATAGACCCCAAAAATTATGCATTCACCTGTCAAAAAAGAACAAGTGATTATGTGGCTTAAGTATATTAGATGGTCAGTGGATAACAATTTTACTGTATGCCAGTGGAGTACAGGCCCTAAAAATTATGCATTCACATAACAGAAAAGAACAATTGATTATGTGGGTGGAGGTATATGAGGCGGTCAGTGGATAACGATTTTATTTTAGGCCAGTGTAGAACAGTAAAAAAAAAAAATGAAAAAGTGATTATGTGGCTGGAGGTACATTAGGCGGTCAGTAATTAACAATTTTACCATAGGCCAGAGGAGTATAGGTCCCAAACATTATGCATTCACCTTAAAGGGGTTGTCCGGGTTCAGCGCTGAACCCGGACATACCCTTATTTTCACCCCGGCAGCCCCCCTGAGCCTAGCATCGGAGCATCTCATGCTCCGATGCGCTCCAGTGTCCTGCGCTAGATCGCGCAGGGCACGGGCTCTTGTGTTTTCAATAACACACTGCCGGGCGGTAACTTCCGCCCAGCAGTGTGTTCGGTGACGTCACCGGCTCTGAGGGGCGGGCTTTAGCTCTTCCCTAGCCGTTTTACTGGCTAGGGCAGAGCCAAATCCCGCCCATCAGTGCCGGTGACGTCACCGGGGTTCCTGTCAGCCCCATAGAGAGCCCGGTACGTCACCGGAACTCAGAAAAATGCCTTTGCCCTGCGCGATTTAGCGCAGGGCAAAGGAGAGCATCGGAGCATGAACTGCTCCGATGCTCATCTGAGGGGGGCTGCCTGGGTGTAAATGGAGGGCTGTCCAGGTCAGCTCTGAACCTGGACAACCCCTTTAAAGAAAAGAACAAATGTGTCTGCAGGTATCTTAGCTGGTCAGTGGATAAAAATTTGGCATTCACCTGACAGAAAAGAACAAGTGATTATGTGGCTGGAGGTACATTTGGCGATCAGTGAATAACAATTTTACTGTAGGCCAGTACAAGCCCCAAATATTAGGCATTCACCTGACAAAAAAGAACAAGTGATTGTGTGGCTGGAGGTACATTAGGCAGTCAGTGAATTACACTTATACCGTAGGCCAGTGGAGTTTAGGCCCAAACATTATGCATTCACCTTACACGAAAAGAACAAGTGGTTATTTGGCTGCAAGTATCCTATGAATTCAGTGGATAACAATTTTATTGTAGGCCAGTACAGTCCCCAAATAATAGGCATTCACCTGACAGAAAAGAACAAGTGATTATGTGGCTGGAGGTACATTAGGTGGTCACTGGCTAAAAATTTTACTGTAGACTAGTACATGCCCCTAAAATAAGGCATTCACCAGACAGAATATATATCGTGATGATGTGGCTGGAGGTTCAATAGGCGGTCACGGGCTAAAAATTTTACTGCAGGCCAGTATAGTCCCCAAAAATTAGGCATTCACCTGATAGAAAAGAACTAGTGATTATGTTACTTAGAATGGAGACCGGCACTCATACCCTGGGAGTCGCATGAGAGATTGGGTAAAATGCCATTTTAATAGCTAGGTCGAATATAAAATAGAATACAATAAAATACAGCATAAATAAAAGAACAAAAACTGTAAAAGATGGATTTAAAATAGTAAAGTGGATAAAATCAGAGGAAAAAGTAGCTAAATATAAAGCATCTATATCAGGAATAAATATATATCTTATAACCAACTTATGTTAGTAGTTGGTATTTGCAGTATACAATTTAATTTGGCTGGTGAATGGGTATTGAAGGGGTCAGTTAGAATGTGGTAAGTTCAGTTAAAGGGTTTCTACCACCAGAAATACGGTTATGTAGCTGACTGACATTAACGATGCGTTAATGTCAGCACTACATAACAGTATGTTTCTAACAGAAGTTCCTGCAGCCGTTTTTGTTAAAAACGTACTTTTATAGATATGCTAATGAGCCTCTAGGTGCTATGTGGGCGTCATTATCACCTAGAGGGCTCCGTCCACTAACCATTTCAGCCGCCCATCGCGTCCCTCCAGCCCGCCCCGCTCCTGTTGATTGACATGAAACTTCTCAGTATCGAGTACCAATTCCCGCGCCTGAGCCGTGCGCTTCTGTATTCTCCCAGCGCTGGCTTCCTCACTGAGCCAACTACGTTACAATGAGGAAGCCGGCACAAGGAGCTCGGCATTCACTCACTGCGCCTGCGCCGAATACAGAAGCGCAGGCGCGGGAATTGGTACTCGATGCTGAGCAGTTTCACGTCAATCAACAGGAGCGGGGCGGGCTGGAGGGACGCGATGGGCGGCTGAAATGGTTAGTGAACGTAGCCCTCTAGGTGCTAATGATGCCCACATAGCACCTAGAGGCTCATTAGCATATCTAAAAAGTATGTTTTTAACAAAAACGGCTGCAGGAACTACTGTTAGAAACATACTGTTATGTAGTGCTGACATTAGCAAATCGCTAATGTCAGTCAGCTACATAACAGTTTTTCTGGTGGTAGAAACCCTTTAATACTCCAGTTATCAACATGCAGATGTCATCAGACCATCCTTTTCAATGTTTAGTACAGGCAATGTAAACAGTAGCTTATTGATAATCACTGTTTGGTAGAGCGCATTTCGTGGTATCCCACGTGTGAGAGTGTTTACCTGAATACAGTGTGGGTCAGCTATATACGCCTATGGTAGGCGGTACTAAGTGTCTCTTTAGCAGGAAAGGATGCCGTCTATCGCTCACATTATCGCGAGAAAGGGAGTTACCTTGCTTGAACTTTTGCCTTAACGTCGACACGATCTTTGACATATATTCTTTCAATGTTGTATAGCCATGCTGATTGTACAGGACTCTTTGCGAGTAAATTGTAATTCCCAGACGCGTTTCGAAGTAGATCCCTACTTCTTCCTCAGTGGATTTACTCGTATTGAAGAATCCAGATAGTTATATACCCACCAATATCAGTACTAATAGGAGGGGCGGGTCTTGACATATCAGACCAAAGATAAGGAATGTATCACTCAATTCCACATATCCATTTATCCATGTTGTGGTATTGGTGTGTTTATGCTGCGTTTTATTTTTGGGTATATATGCGTTTTTTTGTCAACAGTTGCGAAATATTTTAATATTTTGATCTAATGGTTTTCCCTATCACATATGTATAAAAATGTGATTGATACACATATAAAGGAATTAATCATCAAATGGAGTCAGATATAGAATCGAGTTCATATGTTAGTGGATCAAGTTCATATATTTATAAGTTGATATGTGCATATTAATGAAGAGCAGTTCATATGTTGATAAGTTGATATATATTGATATAGATACAAATCAGGTTCATATATTGATAAGTTGATATAATAATATAGATGATATAGATAGAATAGATGAAATGGATGAAAACAGATGGGAACATATGAAGACAGATGAAAGCATGGGGGTTATCCACCGCCAAGGGGACATCACAGTTCTGATAAACAGCCAGACATGCGATCTCCCGTCAGCAAGGGGCACCCCCTCTACAATGATCTATAGAAAACCAAAACTTTCAAGATCAGCATTGAGCCATGCAGGCAACAGGCTACCGAAGTCATAAATGCGTCTGGACTCTGTCCTTGACATCTTTGAGATATGATTGCCCCCCCTCCCGTGTCTCTCTACCTTCTCCAGTGCCTCTAATGTCAGGCCACTATGATCCTGGCTGTGGTGGTCCCTAAAATGTTTGGACAATGGATGGTTGGCCAGTCCCTTTTGTATGTTATTAATATGTTCCGCCAATCTCACTTTGAGAGGCTATTTGGTTCTGCCAATTTATTGTTTTTTGCATGGGCACTGGATAATGTAGATGACACTGTAGGAGTTGCAGGTCAAACAGTCTGCCTCCACCCACCGACGATACCGGGAACTAAAAGTGCGTGAAAAAAGCGCGCGCAAAAATTTCCGCACGTGGCAAGAACGTCAGACACAGCAAACAGCCCTCTGATCGGAGGAAAAAGAGCGCAACATTCGTATCGACGGTCCACTCTCGCGATCATCTCACCCTCCTGCAATCGCGCTGCCAGCCGCACTAAGTACCCACAGCACACAGAGGATCCTACACAGAAAAGAACCTGCGATCTTCGAGGAAAGGTAACAGCGACCAGTGAGCCAATTTTCGGTTGACGCCACCAGGCACTGGTTCGCTGAAAATTATTTTCGCATAAATGAAAATTACTTTCGCATAAATGAAGGCTATTTTCGATAAATGAAAATCACTTTCGCATAGCTTTTTTTCCATTGAACTCATCCCAGAGCATTGGCTATACTTATACAATATTTTATTATTATTATTTTTTATTTTTTTGTAAATAGAACACCTCAATCAGGATTTTCTGGAAGTTGGTATATCAAATCCCTTAATCAGAATGTTGTGTAAAAAGGTATATTGCACCCCTCAATCAGTATTTTGTGGAAGCAGGTACATCAAACCCCTTAACCAGTAGTTTGTGGAAGCAGGTAAACCGCACCCCTCAATCAGTTTTTTGTACAAGCAGGTATATAGAACTCCTGAATCAAAATTTGGTGAAAGCAGGTGTATTGCACCCCTCAATCAGTATTTTGTGGAAACAGGTATATAGAACCCCTAAACCAATATTTGGTGGAAGCAGGTATATCGTACCTGTCAATTAGTATCTTGCGGAAGCCGATGTATCGCAAGCCTCAATCAATATTTGGTGAAAACAGGTATCTTGCAGCCCTCAATCAGTATTTTGTAGAGGTAGGTATATCACACCCCTCAATCAGTATTTTGTGGAAGCAGGTATTTTAAACCACTTAAGCAATATTTTGTGGAAGCAGGTATATCGCACCTCTCAATCAGTATTTTGTGAAAGCAGGTATATAGAACACCTTTATCATTATTTTGTAGAAGCAGTTATATTCCACCAATCGATCAGTATTTTGTGGAAACAGGCATATTAAAACCATTAATCAGTACATTGTGGAAGCAGGTAAATTGCACCCCTCAATCAGTATTTTGTGGAAGCAGGTATATAGAACCCCTTAATATGTATTTTTTAGAAACAGGTATAGCGCACCCATAAATCAGTATATTTGGTGGAAGCAGGCATATCACACCCCATAATCAGTATTTTGTAGAAGCAAGCAAATAGAACCACTTAAATAGTAATTTGTAGAAGCACGTATATCACGCCCAACAATCAGAATTTTGTATAAAAAGGTAAATAGAACCCCTAAATCAATATTTGGTGGAAGCAGGTATATCACACCCTTCAATATGTTTTTTGTAGCAGCAGGTATATCAAACCCCTTAATCAGTATTTAGTGGAACCAGGGATATTGCACCCCTCAATCATTATTTTGTGGAATCAAGAATATTAAACCCAATAATCAATATTTTGTGGAAGCAGGTATATCGCACCCCTCAATCAATATTTTGTAAAAGCAAGTATATCTGACTCCCAATCAAAATTTTGTGGAAACAGGTATAAAGAACACCTAAATTAATATTTGGTGGAATAAGGTATATCACAACGCTCAATATCAGGTAAATCAAATCACTTGATCAGTATTTTGTGGAAGCAGGTATATCGCACCCCTCAATGTGTATTTTGTAGACGCAAGAATATCAAACCACTTAATCATTTTTTTTGTGGAAGCAAGTATTTTGTACCCCTCAATAAGTATTTTGTGGAAGCAGGTATATCAAACCTTTTAACCAGTAGTTTGTGGAAGCAGGTAAACCGCACCCCTCAATCAGTTTTTTGCACAAGCAGGTATATAGAACTCCTGAATCAAAATTTGGTGAAAGCAGGTGTATTGCACCCCTCAATCAGTATTTTGTGAAAGCAGGTGTATCGCAGGATTTAATCAACATTTGGTAAAAAAAAAAATGTAAATCACACCCATCAATCAGTATTTTCTGGAAGCTGGTGTATCGTAGGCCTCAATCAATATTTGGTGGAAGCAGGTATATCGCACCACTCAATAAGTATTTTGTGGAATCCGGTATATCGCAACCCTCAATCAGTATTTTGTGGAAGCAGGTATATTGCACCCCTCAATCAGTATTTTGTTTAAGCAGATATTTAGAACCCCATAATCAGTATTTTGTAAAAGCAGGTATACCGCACCCCTCAATCAATTTTCTGTAGAAGCAGGTATATATAACCATTTAGGCCTCATGCACACGACCGGTGCCGTCCGCAAAAACGGGTTCCGTAGGTTCGTGATCCGTGTCCGTTTTTCCTTCCGTGGGTCTTCCTTGATTTTTGGAGGATCCACGGACATGAAGGAAAAAGTTGTTTTGGTGTCCGCCTGGCCGTGCGGGACCAAACGGATCCATCCTGACTTACAATGCAAGTCAATGGGGACGGATCCCTTTGACGTTGACACAATATGGAGCAATTGCAAATGGATCCGTCCCCCATTGACTTTCAATGTAAAGTCAGGAGTCCCTATTATACCATCGGATCAGAGTTTTCTCCAATCCGATGGTATATTTTAACCCCTTAAGGACTCAGGGCGTACCGTTACATCCTAACTTTAAATCGGGATACCAGCGCCCCAGGGGTTAATCTGAACAGGATGCCGGCTGAAATCATTCAGCCGGCATCCTGTCACAACGCCAGGGGGGGTCATGTGACCCCCCCGTGTCGGCGATCGCAGCAAACCGCAGGTCAATTCAGACCTGCGGTTTGCTGTGCTTTTTGCAGAGACCGCGGGGATCAGAAACTTTTGAGTGCCTAAAATAAAGATTTTTCACCCCCCCTGCACGATTTTATGCACGATTTTATGCCGGCGGGTGGTGCGGGGGGGGGTGTAGCAGGCGGTGGAGGCGTTGTGGGAGGAGGGCAGTGTGGCAGGCGGGATCGCGATGCCCCGCCCGCCTCACCTTGAAAATTCTTTGGCTTCTAGTGGGTATACCAGGGTGTCAGCACATTGCTGACACCCTGGTCTAAACAGCTGACATCTGTGCAGATGTCAGCCGTTTAACCCCGTACGGACTGCGGTATGGAAAAGGTTAACTGTCAGGGTCAAGGGGCTCCCTCCCTCTCCCATCGGGGGGCTGCTGTGCCTTTGCAGCCCCCCGATGGAGAGGTAGAGAGTCCCCCTCAGCCCTGTGCTTACCCTTCCCTGTCTGCAAAGTTGTGGCAGATGGGGAAGGTTCCCATGGCAACAGGACGCCTTCTCAGGCGTCCTGCTGTCCATGGTGCTGAACAGATCTATGCTAAAGGCATAGATCTGTTCAGACAAATTGTAAGTAAAATACAGTACAATACACTATATATTGTAGTGTACTGTATTATACAGACATCAGACCCACTGGATCTTCAAGAACCAAGTGGGTCTGGGTCAAAAAATGTAAAAAAAAAGTGAAAAAAGTTAAGATAAAAAATAAAACATTTATCACTGAATAAAAATAAAAAAAATTAAATACACTACACATATTAGGTATTAATCTATTGTATTAATATCATTGGTGGCCAGTGTGAGCCCTCCCCTCTCCCCCCATCATTGGTGGCAGCGGAGAGTTCCGATCGGATTCTCAGTTTAATCGCTGGGGCTCCGATCGGTAACCATGGCAACCAGGACGCTACTGCACACTGGCCACCAATGATAATACAATAAAGGGAGGGAGGGGGGGGGGCGGGGGGGCCGCACTGGCCACCAATGATATTAATACAATAGAGGGAGGGAGGGTTGGGGGGGGCCGCACTGGCCACCAATGAAATTAAAACTGGGGAGGGAGGGGGGGTCTGCCCCCTGCTGCCTGACAGCCCCTAATCTCTTACAAGGGGCTATAATACGCACAATTAACCCCTTCAGGTGCAGAACCTGAGGGTTTAATTGTGCGGATCACAGCCCCCTGTAAGAGATCGGGTGCTGCCAGGCAGCAGGAGGCAGTTATGTACACAGTTCGTAGTATATTCTTACTTGAAGCGTCCCCATTAGGGATGAGCGAACCCGAACTGTATAGTTCGGGTTTGTACCGAATTTTGGGGTGTTCGTGACACGGACCCGAACCCGAACATTTTCGTAAAAGTCTGGGTTCGGGTTAGGTGTTCGTCGCTTTCTTGGCGCTTTTTAAAAGGCTGCAAAGCAGCCAATCAACAAGCGTCATAATACTTGCCCCAAGAGGCCATCACAGCCATGCCTACTATTGGCATGGCTGTGATTGGCCAGTGCAGCATGTGACCCAGCCTCTATTTAAGCTGGAGTCACATAGCGCCGCACGTCGCTCTGCTCTGATCAGTGTAGGGAGAGGTTGCAGCTGCTGTTAGGGAGAGATTAGGCAGTGATTAACTTAGCAAAAACACTTAATTCAGTGATCGATCTACAGCTGTGGATCATTGAACTGCTGCTATTTAATTGCTCACTGTTTTTAGGCTGCCAAGAGCGTTTTTATGTCACTTTTTTCTTGGGTGATCAGCGGCCATTTTGTGTCTTGTGGTGCGTCAGCACAAGCTGCCACCAAGTCCATTTAACCATCAAGAGTGTGGTTATTTTTTTGCTATATCCTACATCAGGGGCTTGGCTGTGCTTGCTATTTTATTGAGGGGTGAAATACAATTGCCAAAATAGCAGTACCCTAAATCTGGTGTTTCAGCTGTGGCTAGCCAATAGTAATACTGTCTGCTGTCTGGCAAAGGATATATTTTTCTTCTGGGTTGAAATATAATTCCCAACTTAGCAATTCCCTAAATCAGTGGTTTCTGCTGTATCAGGCCAAGTTTAAATCGATCCATAAAAGGGTATATAAGATTTAAGGTGCGGATAGTGTCATCCTCAATAACTTCACACGCTACCGTGCATTTCCAAGTTTAATTCTGTCCGTAAACGTATACCTGTCACCCAGCGCCTAAATAATAGGCCTAAAATTTATATTCAGCTAAATCTGTGGTTATTGCTGTGGCTGGTCAATTCATTTAGTGTCCGCCAAAGCACAGTTTTTGTTCTGGGTTGAAATACAATTCCCAACTTAGCAATTCCTTGAATCAGTGGTTTCTGCTGTATCAGGCCAAGTTTAAATCGATCCATAAAAGGGTATATTAGATTTAAGGTGCGGATAGTGTCATCCTCAATAACTTCACACGCTACCGTGCATTTCCAATTCTAATTCTGTCCGTAAACGTATACCTGTCATCCAGCGCCTAAATACTAGGCCTACAATTTATATTCAGCTAAATCTGTCATTATTGCTGTGGCTGGTCAAGTTATTTGGTGTCCGTTAAAGCAAAGTTTTTGTTCTGGGTTGAAATACAATTTCCAACTTAGCAATTCCTTAAATTAGTGGTTTCTGCTGTATCAGGCCAACTTTAAATCTATCCATAAAAGGGTATATTAGATTTGAGGTGCGGATAGTGTTATCCTCAATAACTTCACACGCTACTGTGCATTTCCAAGTCTAATTCTGTCCGTAAACGTATACCTGTCATCCAGGGCCTAAATACTAGGCCTACAATTTATATTCAGCTAAATCTGTCATTATTGCTGTGGCTGGTCAAGTTATTTAGTGTCCGTCAAAGCACAGTTTTTGTTCTGGGTTGAAATACAATTCCCAACTTAGCAATTCCCTAAATCAGTTGTTTCTGCTGTATCAGGCCAACTTTAAATCTATCCATAAAAGGGTATATTAGATTGAAGTTGCGGATAGGGTCATTCTCAATAACTTCACACGCTACCGTGCATTTCCAAGTCTAATTCTGTCCGTAAACGTATACCTGTCATCCAGCGCCTAAATACTGAATTTATATTCAGCTAAATCTGTCGTTACTGCTGTGCCTGTATTAGTATAATACGGTACCTAAATAGATAGCCAGATAGTGTTAGGTGTCTGTAAAAAAAGGCCTGAATTTAAATTCAATACATTGGGCCAAATAATTTTTTTCTAATTGTGGTGAACAGTAACAATGAGGAAAACATCTAGTAAGGGACGCGGACGCGGACATGGTCGTGGTGGTGTTGGTGGACCCTCTGGTGCTGGGAGAGGACGTGGCCGTTCTGCCACAGCCACATGTCGTAGTGAACCAACTGCCTCAGGTCCCAGTAGCCGCCAGAATTTACAGCGATATTTGGTGGGGCCCAATGCCGTTCTAAGGATGGTAAGGCCTGAGCAGGTACAGGAATTAGTCAATTGGTGAGGCAGTCTCTTATGCTGTTTGAAGACTCTGCTGGCAGGGTTTCCCAAGGGCATCCACCTAGCCCTTCCTCAGCGGTGAAAGACATAAAATGCACTGGCGCACAACCACTTATGTTTCCTGATGATGAGGACATGGGAATACCACCTCAGCACGTCTCTGATAATGACGAAACACAGGTGCCAACTGCTGCGTCTTTCTGCAGTGTGCAGGAGGTCCGGGAGGAAGACTGGGTGGAAGACGATGCAGGGAATGATGAGGTCCTAGACCCCACATGGAATGAAGGTCGTGCCACTGACTTTCACAGTTCGGAGGAAGAGGCAGTGGTGAGACCGAGCCAACAGCGTACCAAAAGAGGGAGCAGTGGGCAAAAGCAGAGGACCCGCCGCCAAGAGACTCCGCCTGCTACTGACCGCCGCCATCTGGGACCGAGCACCCCAAAGGCAGCTTCAAGTAGTTCCCTGTCATGGCACTTCTTCAAACAATGTGCTGACGACAAGACCCGAGTGGTTTGCACGCTGTGCCATCAGAGCCTGAAGCGAGGCATTAACGTTCTGAACCTTAGCACAACCTGCATGACCAGGCACCTGCATGCAAAGCATGAACTGCAGTGGAGTAAACACCTTAAAAACAAGGAAGTCACTCAGGCTCCCCCTGCTACCTCTTCTGCTTCTGCCGCCTCGGCCTCTTCTGCTGCTGCCGCCTCGGCCTCTTCCTCCGCCTCTGGAGGAACGTTGGCACCTGCCGCCCAGCAAACAGGGGCTGTACCACCAACACCACCACCTCCGTCACCAAGCATCTCAACCATGTCACACGGCAGCGTTCAGCTCTCCATCTCACAAACATTTGAGAGAAAGCGTAAATTGTTCCCAGTCGCCACTACTTCTCCAAGAGAGTCGTCCCTTCCCTGCACAACCAAGTATCCGATAAAATCAAGTGTGCACTGCGCAACGCCATCTGTGGCAAGGTCCACCTAACCACAGATACGTGGACCAGTAAGCACGGCCAGGGACGCTATATCTACCTAACTGCACACTGGGTAAATGTAGTGGCGGCTGGGCCCCAGGCGGAGAGCTGGTTGGCGCACGTCCTTCCGCCGCCAAGGATCGCAGGGCAACATTCTTTGCCTCCTGTTGCCTCCTCCTCCCCTTCTTTCACCTGCTCATCAAGTCAGCCACACACCTTCACCAGCAACTTCAGCACAGCCCATTGTAAACGTCAGCAGGCCATTCTGAAACTCATATGTTTGGGGGACAGGCCCCACACCGCACAGGAGTTGTGGCGGGGTATAGAACAACAGACCGACGAGTGGTTGCTGCCGGTGAGCCTCAAGCCCGGCCTGGTGGTGTGCGATAATGGGCGAAATCTAGTTGCAGCTCTGGAACTAGCAGGTTTGACGCACATCCCTTGCCTGGCGCATGTGCTGAATTTGGTGGTGCAGAAGTTCATTCACAACTACCCCGACATGTCAGAGCTGCTGCATAAAGTGCGGGCCGTCCTTCCGGCGTTCACATCCTGCCGCTGCTCGCCTGTCTACGCTACAGCGTAACTTCAGCCTTCCCGCTCACCGCCTCATATGCGACGTGCCCACCAGGTGGAACTCCACCTTGCACAGACTGTGTGAGCAGCAGCAGGCCATAGTGGAGTTTCACCTGCAGCACGCACGGGTCAGTCGCACTGCGGAACAGCACCACTTCACCACCAATGACTGGGCCTCCATGTGAGACCTGTGTGCCCTGTTGCACTGTTTCGAGTACTCCACCAACATGGCCAGTGGCGATGACGCCGTTCTCAGCGTTACAATACCACTTCTATGTCTCCTTGAGAAAACAATTAGGGCGATGATGGAAGAGGAGGTGGCCCAGGAGGAGGAGGATGAGAAGGAGGAGGGAGATGGGTCATTTCTAGCACTTTCAGGCCAGTCTCTTAAAAAGTGACTCAGAGGGAGGTTTTTTGCAACAGCAGAGGCCAGGTACAAATGTGGCCAGCCAGGGCCCACTACTGGAGGACGAGGAGGACGAGGATGAGGAGGAGGTGGAGGAGGATGAGGATGAAGCATGTTCACAGCGGGTTGGCACCCAACGCAGCTCGGGCCCATCACTGGTGCGTGGCTGGGGGGAAACGCAGGACGATGACGATACGCCTCCCACAGAGGACAGCTTGTCCTTACCTCTGAGCAGCCTGGCACACATGAGCGACTACATGCTGCAGTGCCTGCGCAACGACAGCAGAGTTGCCCACATTTTAACGTGTGTGGACTACTGGGTTGCCACCCTGCTGGATCCATGGTACAAAGACAATGTGCCCACCTTACTTCCTGCACTAGAGCGTGATAGGAAGATGCGCGAGTACAAGCGCACGTTGGTAGACGCTCTACTGAGAGCATTCCCAAATGTCACAGGGGAACAAGTGGAAGCCCAAGGTGAAGGCAGAGGAGCAGTGGCGTAGGGATCGCCATAGCAACCATAGCAGTGGCTATGGGGCCCTACGCCACTGGGGGCCCGCCCGTCCGGACCGCATCATTTTTTATTTTTTAATTTTATTTTTTTATACATCACAGCACTCACAGGCAGCCAGGGGGCCGACCGCCCGCCCAGTGTAGTGGGCGGGGCGCGGGCGGTCCAACATGAGGTAGGCCGGCGGATGCGGTGGAGGGGGCCGGAACGGGGGCGTAGCGGAGGCGGAGCCAGGCTGGCACCAGCGCCGCCCGCAGACCGCAGTGCAGGAAAGGAATGAATTTCCCCGCCTCCTCCACCACCTGAGTCCGCCTCCTGAGTCCTCCCACCCAGTCCCTCTAGTTAGTAGGAGGCGGACTCAGGCGGTGGAGGGGGCGGGGAAATTCATTCCTTTCCTGCACTGCGGTCTGCGGGCGGCGCTGGTGCCAGCCTGGCTCCGCCTCCGCTACGCCCCCGTTCCTGGCCCCCTCCACCGCATCCGCCGGCCTACCTCATGTTGGACCGCCCGCGCCCCGCCCACTACACTGGGCGCTTAGTGGCCCCCACTCCTCAGCAATGCCATGATCTCACCTAGTAATGACACAGTGTGAGCCCTACAGCTGTCCTCCGCCCGTCCCCGGCATTGTCATCACCGTGCACACACCATTTCCCGCCTACTAACTTGAATTGTAAAGCTCCTATCACAAAGCAGCTCGACTTCCGGCAGACGTCACATGACAGGAATGACGTAACGTGAAACTGCTCTATTAGATTCCTATGGTTCACACTCCTGCTGAGATATGAGGTGTGTATGTACAAGCAGGACTGTGCAGACTGCAGTGATCAGCATGCATGACTCCATCTATCTATCTATCATATATCTAATCTACAACCCCCTCCGCTCATATTTAGTATTTTGTTTAAACAATTTTTTTCATGTTTTTCATGTTTTATTAAATGGGGGGGGGGGGGGGTTGTTACCTGTCCTGCTGTGGGGAGGAGGGACTGGGAGTGGGACTATGGAGGGAGACTGGTCCCGCCTAAAACCTACTACTGCTGTCACTGGATGGCACAGAGGGGTGATGGCACCTACTTCTCCAGGCTGCCTGTGAGGACCAGACATCAGCTGTCTACAGGAAAGGTAAGTGTCTGTCTGTAGAAATAGTGTCTGTCTGTAGAAATAGGTGTATAACTACTTGTAAGTTCATGTGTATGTAATGTGTGTGTGTATATATATATATATATATATATATATATATATACACAGTATATATGTCCATATATGTGGTGAGTGCGTATGTGAGTCTGTCCATGTATGTGGTGAGTGCCTGTATGAGTGCGTCCATGTATGTAGTGAGTGCCTGTATGAGTGCGTCCATGTATGTAGTGAGTGCCTGTATGAGTGCGTCCATGTATGTAGTGAGTGCCTGTATTAGAGCGTCCATGTATGTGGTGAGTGTATGAGTGCCTCCATGTATGTGGTGAGTGCCTGTATACGTGCGTCCATGTATGTAGTGAGTTCCTGTATGAGTGCGTCCATTTATGTGGTGAGTGCGTGTATGAGTGCAGTCCATGTATGTGGTGAGTGCCTGTATGAGTGAGTCCATGTATGTGGTGAGTGCCTGTATGAGTGCGTCCATGTATGTGGTGAGTGCCTTTATGAGTGCGTCCATGTATGTGGTGAGTGCCTGTATGAGTGTGTCCATGTATGTGGTGAATGCGTGTATGAGTGTGTCCATGTATGTGGTGAATGCGTGTATGAGTGCGTCCATGTATATGGTGAGTGCCTGTATGAGTGCGTCCATGTATATGGTGAGTACGTGTATGAGTGCGTCCATGTATGTGGTGAATGCGTGTATGAGTGCGTCCATGTATGTGGTGAGTGCCTGTATGAGTGAGTCCATGTATGTTGTGAGTGCCTGTATGAGTGCGTCCATGTATGTGGTGAATGCGTGTATGAGTGCGTCCATGTATATGGTGAGTGCCTGTATGAGTGCGTCCATGTATATGGTGAGTACGTGTATGAGTGCATCCATGTATGTGGTGAATGCGTGTATGAGTGCGTCCATGTATGTGGCGAGTGTGTGTATGAGTGCGTCCATTAAGTTTGGGAGGGGCCCAGTACAAAAATTTGCTGTGGGGCCCAGTCAGTTCTAGCTACACCCCTGCAGAGGAGGATCAAGAGGTCGCCAACGCAGCTGTGTCACGGCCAGCTCCTCTGAGGGCAGGGTTAGCATGGCAGAGATGTGGAAAAGTTTTCTCAACACGCCACAGCTAACTGCACCACCACCTGATACGGAACGTGTTCGCAGGAGGCAACATTTCACTAACATGGTGGAACAGTACGTGTGCACACCCCTCCACGTACTGATTGATGGTTCGGCCCCATTCAACTTCTGGGTCTCCAAATTGTCCACGTGGCCAGAGCTAGCCTTTTATGCTTTGGAGGTGCTGGCCTGCCTGGCGGCCAGCGTTTTGTCTGAACGTGTATTCAGCACGGCAGGGAGCATCATTACAGACAAACGCAGCTGCCTGTCTACAGCCAATGTGGACAAGCTGACGTTCATAAAAATGAACCAGGCATGGATCCCACAGGACCTGTCCATCCCTTGTGCAGATTAGACATTAACTACCTCCCCATAACCATATATTATTGTACTCCAGGGCACTTACTCATTCAATCCTATTCTTATTTTCATTTTACCATTATATTGCGGGGCAACCCAAAGTTGAATGAACCTCTCCTCTGTCTGGGTGCCGGGGCCTAAAAATATCTGACAGTGGCCTGTTCCAGTGTTGGGTGACATGAAGCATGATTCTCTGCTATGACATGAAGCCTGAATCTCTGCTATGGGACCTCCCTCCTCTGTCTGGGTGAAGCCTGATTCTCTGCTATGACATGAAGACTGATTCTCTGCTGACATGAAGCCGGAATCTCTGTTATGGGACCTCCCTCCTCTGTCTGGGTGCTGGGGCCTACATATATGACAATGGACTGTTCCAGTTTTGGCAGACGTGAAGCCTGATTCTCTGCTATGACATGAAGACTGATTCTCTGCTGACATGAAGCCTGAATCTCTGCTATGGGACCTCTCTCCTCTGTCTGGGTGCCGGGGCCTAAAAATATCTGACAGTGGACTGTTCCAGTTTTGGCTGACGTGAAGCCTGATTCTCTGCTATGACATGAAGACTGATTCTCTGCTGACATGAAGCCTGAATCTCTGCTATGGGACCTCTCTCCTCTGTCTGGGTGCCAGGGCCTAAATATATGACAATGGACTGTTCCAGTTTTGGCTGACGTGAAGCCTGATTCTCTGCTATAACATGAACACTGATTCTCTGCTGACATGAAGCCTGAATCTCTGTTATGGGACCTCTCTCCTCTTTTTGGGTGCCAGGGCCTAAATATCTGACAATGGACTGTTTCCGTTTTGGCTGACGTGAAGTCTGATTCTCTGCTATGACATGAAGACTGATTATCTGCTGACATGAAGCCTGAATCTCTGTTATGGGACCTCTCTCCTCTGTCTGGGTGCCGGGGCCTAAATATATGATAATGGGCTGTTCCAGTTTTGGCTGACGTGAAGCCTGATTCTCTGCTATGACATGAAGACTGATTCTCTGCTATGACATGAAGACTGATTCTCTGCTGACATGAAGCCTGAATCTCTGTTATGGGACCTCTCTCCTCTGTCTGGGTGCCAGGGCCTAAATATATGACAATGGACTGTTCCAGTTTTGGCTGACGTGAAGCCTGATTCTCTGCTATGACATGAAGACTGATTCTCTGCTGACATGAAGCCGGAATCTCTGTTATGGGACCTCTCTCCTCTGTCTGGGTGCCGGGGCCTAAATATATGACAATGGACTGTTCCAGTTTTGGCTGACGTGAAGCCTGATTCTCTGCTATGACATGAAGACTGATTCTCTGCTGACATGAAGCCTGAATCTCTGTTATGGGACCTCTCTCCTCTGTCTGGGTGCCGGGGCCTAAATATATGACAATGGACTGTTCCAGTTTTGGCTGACGTGAAGCCTGATTCTCTGCTATGACATGAAGACTGATTCTCTGCTGACATGAAGCCGGAATCTCTGTTATGGGACCTCTCTCCTCTGTCTGGGTGCCGGGGCCTAAATATATGACAATGGACTGTTCCAGTTTTGGCTGACGTGAAGCCTGATTCTCTGCTATGACATGAAGACTGATTCTCTGCTGACATGAAGCCTGAATCTCTGTTATGGGACCTCTCTCCTCTGTCTGGGTGCCGGGGCCTAATTATATGACAATGGACTGTTCCAGTTTTGGCTGACGTGAAGCCTGATTTTCTGCTATGACATGAAGACTGATTCTCTGCTGACATGAAGCCGTAATCTCTGTTATGGGACCTCTCTCCTCTGTCTGGGTGCCGGGGCCTAATTATATGACAATGGACTGTTCCAGTTTTGGCTGACGTGAAGCCTGATTCTCTGCTATGACATGAAGACTGATTCTCTGCTGACATGAAGCCGTAATCTCTGTTATGGGACCTCTCTCCTCTGTCTGGGTGCCGGGGCCTAAATATATGACAATGGACTGTTCCAGTTTTGCCTGACGTGAAGCCTGATTCTCTGCTATGACATGAAAACTGATTCTCTGCTGACATGAAGCCTGATTCATTCCCCTATCCACATTTATTTGCAGGGGAATTAACTACATTTTGCTGCCTTTTGCAGCCTTCTAGCCCTTTCCTGGGCTGTTTTACAGCCTTTTTAGTGCCGAAAAGTTCGGGTCCCCATTGACTTCAATGGAGTCCGGGTTCAGGACGAAGTTCGGGTCGGGTTCGGATCCCGAACCCGAACATTTCCGGGAAGTTCGGCCGAACTTCTCGAATCCGAACATCCAGGTGTTCGCTCAACTCTAGTCCCCATCACTATGGGATCGCCTCTGTGTTAGAATATACTGTCAGATCTGAGTTTTCCCGAAGTGAAAACTCAGCTCTGAAAAAGCTTTTATGCAGACAGATCTTCGGATCCATATGCATGAAAGTAGACTACGAACACGGATCACGGACACGGATGCCAATCTTGTGTGCATCCGTGTTTTTTCACGGACCCATTTATTTGAATGGGTCCGTGAACTGTTGTCCGTCAAAAAAATAGGACAGGTCCTATTTTTTTTACGGACAGGATACACGGATCACGGAGGTGGATGACAAAAGGTGCATTTTCCGAGTTTTCAACGGACCCATTGAAAGTCAACGGCCACGGGTGCACACAACGGTCGTGTGCATGAGGCCTTGTAGAAGCAGGTATATCGCCCCCCTCAATCAGTATTTTGTGTAAACTGGTATACAGAACTCCTAAATCAAAATTGGGTGAAAGCAGGTGTTTTGCACCCTTCAATCAGTATTTTGTGAAAGCCGGTGTATCGCAGGATTTGATCAACATTTGGTGAAAACAGGTATATCACACCCCTCAATCAGTATTTTTGGGAAGCCGGTGTATTTTAGTCCTCAATCAATATTTGGTGGAAGCAGTTATATCGCACCCCTCAATCAGTATTTTGTGGAACCGGGTATATCGCAAACAATAAACCAGTATTTTCTAGAAGCAGGTATACCGCACTCCTCAATCAGTTTTTTTGTAGAAGCAGGTATATATAACCATTTAATCAGTATTTTGTAGAAGCAGGTATATCGCCTCCCTCAATAAGTATTTTGTGTAAACAGGTTTATAGAACTCCTGAATCAAAATTGGGTGAAAGCAGGTGTATCACACCACTTAATCAGTATTATGTGAAAACCAGTGTATCGCATGATTTGAGCAACATTTGGTGAAAATAGGTATATTAAACCCCTCAATCAGTATTTTTTGGAAGCCGGTGTATCGTAGGCCTCAATCAATATTTGGTGAAAGCAGTTATATCGCACCTCTCAATCAGTATTTTCTGGAACCGGGTATATCGCACCCCTCAATCAGTATTTTGTGGAACCGGGTATATCGCAAACAATAAATCAGTATTTTGTGGAAGCAGGTATATTGCACCCCTCAATCAGTATTTTGTGGAAGCAGGTATATAGAACCCCTTATTCAGTATTTTGTAGAAGCAGGTATACCGCACGCCTCAATCAGTTTTTTTGTAGAAGCAGGTATATAGAACCATTTAATCAGTATTTTGCAGAAGCAAGTATATCACCCCCCTCAATAAGTATTTTGTGTAAACAGGTTTATATAACTTCTGAATCAAAATTGGGTGAAAGCAGGTGTATCACACCACTCAATCAGTATTTTGTGAAAACCAGTGTATCGCATGATTTGACAAACATTTGGTGAAAATAGGTATATTAAACCCCTCAATCAGTATTTTTTGGAAGCCGGTGTATCGTAGGCCTCAATCAATATTTGGTGAAAGCAGTTATATCGCACCTCTCAATCAGTATTTTCTGAAACCGGGTATATCGCACCCCTCAATCAGTATTTTGTGGAACCGGGTATTTCGCTATCCTCAATCATTATATTTTGGAATTAGGTATATCATTATTTTGTGGAAACAAGTATCTAGAACCTCTAAATTAATATTTGGTCAAAGCAGGTTTATCTTCGCATCAATTAGTAATTTGCGGCAGCCGATGTATCAAAAGCCTCAATCAATATTTGGTGGAAGCAGGAATATCACATCCCTCAATCAGTATTTTGTGGAAGCAGGTATATAGAACACCTTTATTATTATTTTGTAGAATCAGTTATATTCCACCAATCAATCAGTATTTTGTGGAAACAGGTATATTAAACCCATTTGTGGTCAAGACTAAAATACGAACTCGGGCAGCGCGCCTGCCTTAACCTAAACCGGCTGGGGTGTGCCTGGAGCCGAGTATGAGAGTAGCCTAAAAGGGGGCTTCCCAAAGGAGGACCCTTGAAATGAAGGGAATGGGTGGGTGGGTCCAAGAACCGGAACGCCCACTGAGGTGAGGGGAGGGGTTTAAAAAGGCTCAAGCCCCTCCCACAAATGCAGGCTGAACTTCAGCCTTACTACCAACTTGTGGTCAAGGCTAAAATACGAACTCAGGAAGCGCGCCTGCCTGGAACCTAAACCGGCTGGGGTGTGCCTGGAGCCGGGTATGAGAGTAGCCTAAAAGTGGGCAAAAATGACAACAATATAGTTAAGGTGCAAGACTTTATTACCTTATAACACCAATGACCGAAACGCCTGCAAAATATCCACCTGCGGATTAGGTATGTATCTGGTGAAGCATCTTTCGGATGACGTGGGCGGGGACCCCCCCGCCGGGAAGCCGCGGAGGCTGCTCCAATGTGGAAGGAATGACCGGATATAGCACCTGAGTCTAATCCTAAGCCAGCAGCCACCGTGCGGATGTGGCTGATAAACTGCGCCGTGGTGAGAGCTCCCTTGAGATAGGGTAGCAGAGGGCTGTGAGGTGGCGCATCCCGGAGGGCGAGGATGAGCTGGTCAAACACCTGTACCGGGCACCATTCATTACCAGTGGGGAAAAACTGAACCTCCACCCCCGCCTGTTTGACTAGTTTTGGTGGTAATTATCTTCAGCGCGTAATGGTCCACATCCCACACCAGCTGCTCTCTCTGCAGACTGCACCATCCTGCCGTACTGCACGAGAACTCGCCTGGCCTAAGGAAGCCGTAAAAGGCCAAATACATAGCAGCTTTAACAATTAAGCTGGAGAAGGGCCCAAAAGGAGCACCATTCAGGGCTGAAGACAATTTCCGGAACATGTCCCCCGTGACGCCCTGCCTGCGGGACGGGGAATTGGACCCACCCTTCTGGACCCCTCGCAAGGTGGCCTTGATTGCGTGCGCAGAAAAAATGGACCCGCCCCCTGGGTTGCGGAGCATAGTGTGGTGTTTGATGCCTGCCAGGTACAACTTAATGGTGTTGTAGGAGAGGTGTAACTGGTGGTGACAATGGGCGATGAAGGCCATGATGTAAGGGATGTCCGCAAGGCCAGCCTGCGGGTGCAGGCGCGAAAACTCCTGGAAAGTTCTCAGGCCTGAAAGATAGTTCCTGGCCGTATTGGGGGCAAGGGACTGCTGCGACAGGTCCCTTGCTGAACAGACGAGCATGCCTAGTCCATTGTCAGGGAACTGAAAGGCGGAGTGGGATATCTGAGCGGCTCAGCCTCCAGCATGACCTGAAGAAAGAGTTTGAAATTAAATCTAGACAGCGCGTCGGCTGCCACATTCTTCTCACCCGGGATGTGGCTACAATTCACGTGGAAGTTAAGTTGTGTGACAGGGCTAGCCAAACCAGCTGGCGTAAAAGCGCCATGATCTTGGGGGACTTGGCCCTGCCCTTGGCCAAGATGTCAACCAAGGCCTGGTTATCTGTCACAAACATCACCGGCAAGTTAGCCCAGAGGTGACCCCATGCCTGAGCCGCTGCAACGATGGGGTACAACTCCAATAGGGAGGAGGTGCGGATGGATTCAGCCTCCTCTAAGATGGTAATGGGCCAACGATCCGCTAGCCAATGGGAACCCCAAATGGCCGCGTAGCCGCAAGATGCAGCAGCGTCTAAAAAAATGGTCGGGCAGGAGGGAGACCAAGGCGGAAAAAAAAAGCAGACGCCGTCCCATCGAGATAGGAACAACTCCCACATGGCCAGGTCTGCCATGGCCTGGCCGTCCAACCGGATGACGCTGTCCTGTTCGGGTGCCGAGGGAAGAAGCTGGAGCAGTCTTGACACGAAAGTCCTCCCCTGGGGCATAATCCTGGAGGCAAAATTGAGCCTCCCTAGAAGAAATTGCAACTCCCGCATGGGAAATGACCTCCCGACACTGAGTGAGCTTCTCTTCTGGTAGGCTGGCCTGCAATAGAACCGAATCCAGGACGATGCCCAAGAACGAGACCCTCGTGGCGGGACCCTCAGTCTTTGACTCAGCGATCGGAGCAGCCAGACTGGCGAACATCCCTAGGAGGATGGTGAGAATGCCGGACCGGCCCTGCGGATCCTCGACAACTAGAAAGTCATCGAGGTAGTGGATGACTGACCGGAGGCCCCCGTGATGGATCAGGATCCAATGTAGCGCCTTGGCCAGCTGGTCGAATAACCATGGGCTACTCTTGGATCCAAACGTGAGCCTGTTGGTGAAAAAATACTGCCCAGCCCACTCGATGCCGTAGAACTGCCACAACTGAGGTAGGATGGGGAGGAGTTTAAACGCATCTGCAATGTCAACCCATGCCGACCAAGCGTCCCTACCATGCAACAGGATGGCCTGAATTGCGTCGTCCACCGAGGAGTAACGCATGGCAAATTCCTCCGAGGGAATCAGGGAATTAAGGCTAGGAATTCCGGAAACATGAGGGGCGGAGAGATCATAAATCAATCTTTTTTTATTGGTGTTCTTCTTTGCCACTAAGCCGATGGGGTTGATACGCCAAGAGGAAAATGGGATGCGCAGGAACGGGCCTATGAGAAACCCCTTGGCTACCTCCGACTGGAGCAACTCGCTAGTTGCTGGAGGGTCCAGGGTGGCGGACAACAGATTCCTGCCCTCCCAGGGCACTTGTGGCAGAGTGATGAGCCCTGTGTGGAACCCCTGGCGGAAGCCTGCCAACAGGAACGCCACAAAATCCTGATCGTGGTGATCGCGAAGGAGTGCCGCCAAGAAGTCCACGTTGATGTCCGCTAGTCAGGACCCTTTGGAAGACTTTTTGGGGCAGGCGGACCGTGGGTGGGCCCTGAAGCACAGGGAGCAGACATGGAGTGACCTGCAGCTGGCATATGAGCACCCCCCTGAATTGTAATTATTGCAGACCTGGCTCTTCCCTAAGTAGACAATAGGTCTGCCGAGCTTGTCCGTGAAGGGGTTAGATGGAAATGACCCGGAGGTCCCCGGGATGGCCCTATCCTGGGACGGGTGTGCAGTATTAGGCACCATTCAGAGGTGTGGAAGATCAATTGACACGTCCCACAGTTGGGAGCCCTGAGGCCAGCGAAGTGACGGCAAAAGAGCTCCGTGTCAATCAAGGACCAGCTGGTGACATACTGGAACTTGGCCAGAGCTGCCGCCACCTTAGCCGAAAAGGAACGGTGGTAGTCATAGAAGGCCGACCCACCATACTTGTGCCCCAGGTCAGTGACCAGGTATAAATAGCTGTCTAGCTCCTCTCTCCTTTCCGGCTGCGCGGTGCAGACGATGTCCCTGAAGAGGCTGAAAGCCAGGACAAATTCCGGGATTGTCAACTTGCGGTTGAGCCGTGAGTCCTTGGCCCGAAGGACCACAGACACATCGCCACAGTTGCTGACCCGATTCTCGGGTACATCTTGAGCGGCAATGAGAATTGATGCCAGATTGACATCTTTTCCCGCCAGAATGTCTCTCTTGAGGTTATCGGGAATGAAGTGAGAGGAGGACACCTGGGGAATGGGTCTTGGCGTACCTGTAGCCAGCCAACCAGATGTGGATGGAGCCATCAACGGGACGGGAGCCAGGGGGGGCCACGGGTGGCCGGGATTCGAGCTCCGAAACCCTTGCCCGAACATCTGCTACCGAGTCTACCAAGGAATTTAGGGTCGACTAGCTGAACCAGGGACAACTGGATGGCCGACGCCTCCTGCTGCACCGCCGCAGTGCTGGGGCTGGTCATGAGCAGTTTGTATAGCTCTGCCTTCCTTGCGGTGGCCAGGTGCAGAATGTCCCTTCGGTTTAGCTCAGCCAACAGCTTCGGGATGGTCCAGCTCCGAAGGGATGAGGGACCCGCCTGGCTTGACATGATCGAGCCGGAGATGGACAGGCCGTCCTCCATATACGAGGCCCGCGACATGGCAGAGCAGCTAAAAAATAAAAAGGCATGACAAAATAAAGGAGAAAAAAAATAAAAACTAGAGGGTGATGACGTAATGGAATTCGGATTGGTGCACGATAGAGAAACACATAACGGTAATAGAATTCGCGGGACGGCTCAGTCAAACCTGGCCTAAACGAACAGACGAAGATAATTAAAGCGTGAACATGACTTGACTGGGACCAGGGTGGCGCCAGTGCGAACTTACCTGAACAGGACCGAAAGGAACAAACCGGAGAAATAGAACAAACTCCTGTAAAAAAAGCAATAGGCGAAAAAACATTTGAAAGTGCAGAGGAAATGGGTGCCCTCCAACCTGCGGAACCAGGCTAACTGGCCAGGCCGGGGCGCACCCTAAGGCCAAGTAACCATCCGAGTCCATTGGACCGGACACCTGACCGAAGAGAGCCGCCTGAGCGTACCAGGCGGTTGACAGGAGAGAAGGCGCGTAGCCATGAGATAGAGGCTGCGCGTAGCAGCGGCCTGTGAAGGGCAGTGGTAAGACATGAACCTAGGAGTTTACGGAAAGCAAGAATGACCAGGGGAGCAGCCGAAGGATGGACCCTTAGAAGACTAGAAATAAGCCGAAGGACAGGTGCGTGAACCCGTGTGTTAGAGAAGAAAAACATGAAGACCCGGGCGTACCAGGAGTGTACCGTGCCCTGCGCGTACCAGGGAAGAAGGAGGCGCCACCAAACCGTGACCGGACACCCGACTGTGCCCAGCAGACAAAAGACCTAGTGACATGAAGACCACGGGGGCCTGGGCGAACCAGGAAGACCAGACAACCCTGGGCGTGACCAGGTGCCAGAGGTGCGACGGAGCCGGGCTGGTCCTATGTAGGCTACCCATCCTTGTATTGAAAAAAGGGTATACCCTGGCGTGGTGACGCCAGGGGATTTTTTTTTTTTTTTTTTGGTGATATTGCAGGATTTTATATTTTTTTTCTCTTCTATATGGCGGTTTTATATTTAATAATTGTTCTATATGGCGGGTTTTGTTGTAAAAAACTTTTTTTTTCTTTGCCCTGATGGCGGGTTTAGAACACTCAATGGCCGACTTGCCCAGGGCCCTGCCCTGTGGGCCAGGACCGTGCAGTCACCTGGAGAACTAACCTCCTCTCTCCCCCCCCTTTTTCTCTGTCCGGCCGGGCTGCCCGTGAGCTCGCGCTCCACGTGGAACGCAAGCTGACATTGCAGCCAGGGAGACCGGCCAGGGGGGCGGGTGACGTCACTGGAGGCGCCGGAAGACGAGTGCGTTCCAACCTGGAACGCACGCTTCAGTGCGCCGGTTTTCTAGGCCGACGGTGCCGTCTCGAGCTTCAGCCTCCCCCCAAGAAACCCCCCCCCACGATCGGGGGGAGATGCCGGGGTGCGAACACTCCTCCCCGAGCCGCCCGCTGCCGGAAGCCTGTAGAGCGGCCGGGGACCGGCACCAGGAAGTGCATGCGTTCCACCCTGGAACGCACGCCTCCGTGCGCCGTGTCGGGGAAGAGGTGAGCCGGCAGACAAGTATCAACCCCCCCCCCGGCAAGGATCCGGACTGCCGCTGTCCTCTGCCCTGCGAAAGAGCCCCCTACTTACCACTTGAAGAGACGAACTCTGCACGAGGCGGCCGTAGGTACAAGGAGACACACGAACAATAGCCAGTGAATATCCAAGAACCGGAACGCCCACTGAGGTGAGGGGATTGGGGGTTTAAAAAGGCTCAAGCCCCTCCCATAAATGCAGGCTGAACTTTAGCCTTACCAACTAATCAGTATATTGTGCAAGCCGGTATATCGCACCCCTAAATTTCTAGAAACAGGTATATCCCACCCCTCAATCAGTATTTTGTGGAAGCAGGTATATCAAACCCCTCAATCCGTTTTTTGTGGAAGCAGGTATATAGTACCCCTTAATCAATATTTTGTGGAATTAGGTATATCGCACCCCTCAATCAGTATTTTGTGGAACCGGGTATATCACAAACAATAAATCAGTATTTTGTGGAAGCAGGTATATTGCACCCCTCAATCAGTATTTTGTGGAAGCAGGTATATAGAACCCCTTATTCAGTATTTTGTAGAAGCAGGTATACCGCACTCCTCAATCAGTTTTTTTGTAGAAGCAGGTATATTGAACCATTTAATCAGTATTTTGTAGAAGCTGGTATATTGCCCCCCTCAAAAAGTATTTTGTGTAAACAGGTTTATAGAACTCCTGAATCAAAATTGGGTGAAAGCAGGTGTATGACACCACTCAATCAGTATTTTGTGAAAACCAGTGTATCGTAGGCCTTAATCAATATTTGGTGAAAGTAGTTATATCGCACCTCTCAATCAGTATTTTCTGGAACCGGGTATATCGCACCCCTCAATCAGTATTTTGTGGAACCGGGTATATCGCAACCCTCAATCATTATTTTTTGGAATTAGGTATATCGCACCCCTCACTCATTATTTTGTGGAAACAAGTATATAGAGCCTCTAAATCAATATTTGGTCAAAGCAGGTTTATCGTACCCATCAATTAGTAATTTGTGGAAGCCGGTATTTCAAACCCCATAATAAATATTTTGTGGAAGCATTTATATCGCACTCCTCAATCAGAATTTTGTGGAAACAGGTATATACCCATATTTTTCGCCCTATAAGATGCACTGGCCCATAAGACGCACCTAGGTTTTTGGGGAGGAAAATAAGAAAAAAATATTTTTAACCAAAAGGTGTGCTTTTGGTGGGTGTGGAACTAATGGTGGTCTGTGGATGGCACTATTACTGGGGATCTGTGAAGGACACTGTTATGGGGAGATCTGTGGAAGACGCACTGTTATGGGGGATCTGTGGATGACAGACACTGTTATGGGGGAGATTTGTGGATGACAGACACTGTTATGGGGGGATCTGTGGGTGACGGACACTGTTATGGGGGGATCTGTGGTTGACGGACACTGTTATGGAGGGATCTGTGGATGATGGACACTGTTATAGGGGATCTGTGGATGTCGTACACTGTTATGGGGGGGATCTGTGGATGACGGACACTGTTATGGGGATTTGTGGATGACGGACACTGTTATGGGGGATCTGTGACGGACACTGTTATGGGGGGATCTGTGGCTTGCACTGTTACAGGGGGATCTGTGACTGGCACTGTTACAGGGGGATCTGTGGGTGGCACTGTTAGAGAGGGGATCTGTGGTTGGCACTGTTATGGGGGATCTGTGGATGGCACTGTTATATATGTGCCATCCACAGACCCCCCACCCCATAACAGTGCCATCCACAGACACCCCCAGCCCATAACAGTGCCATCCACAGACCCCCAGCCGATAACAGTGCCATCCACCGACCCCCCACCCCTTAACTGTGCCATCCAAGGATGTTCCCCATAAAACTTCATCCACAGATCCCCCCCTCCGCCGCTCCAGTATACAAATATAAAATGTCTTATTACAATTAAAAGTGATTTAACATGCCCTCCCACTCCTAATATTACCATACATCCTAACACCTTCTATCACTCACTGACGTCACTTGCCTGCGCCGCAGGCTGCGACGTACAACTGCGTCTTATGGGGCAAAAAATACGGTAGAACCTCTTTATCATTATTTTGTAGAAGCAGGTATATTCCACCCCTCAATCAGTAATTTGAGAAAACAGGTATTTAGAACACCTGAATCAATATTTTGTGGAAGAAGGTATATTGCACCCCTCAATCAGTATTTTGTGGAAGCAGATATATAGAACACCTTTATCATTATTTTGTAGAATCAGTTATATTCCACCAATCAATCAGTATTTTGTGGAAACAGGTATATTAAACCCATTAATCAGTATATTGTGCAAGCAGGTATGTCGCACCCCTCAATCAGTATTTTGTAGAAGCAGGTATATCCCAACCCTCAATCAGTATTTTGTGGAAGCAGGTACATCAAACCCCTCAATCAGTATTTTGTGGAAGCAGGTATATAGTACCCCTTAATCAATATTTCGTGAAAGTAGGTATATCGTACCCGTCAATTAGTATTTTGCGGAAGCCGATGTATCGCAAACCTAAATCAATATTTGGTGGAAACAGGAATATTGCACCCCTCAATCAGTATTTTGTGGAGGTAGGTATATCACACCCCTCAATCAGTATTTTGTGGAAGCAGGTATTTTAAACCCCTTAATCAATATTTTGTGGAAGCAAGTATATTTCACTCCTCATTCAGTATTTTGTGGAAGCAGGTATATCGCACTCCTCATTCAGTATTTTGTGGAAGCAGGTATATTGCACCACTTAATCAGCATTTTGTGGAAGCAGATATATAGAACACCTTTATCATTATTTTGTAGAAGCAGTTATATTCCACCAAACAATCAGTATTTGGTGAAAGCAGGTATATCCTACCCGTCAATTAGTATTTTGTGGAAGCCGATGTATTGCAAGCCTTAATCAATATTTGGTGGAAACCGGAATATTGCACCCCTCAATCAGTATTTTGTGGAGGTAGGTATATCACTCCCCTCACTCAGTATTTTGTGGAAGCAGGTATTTTAAACCCCATAATCAATATTTTGTGGAAGCAGGTATATTGCACTCCACATTCAGTATTTTGTGGAAACCGGTATATAGGAAATCTTTATCATTATTTTGTGGTGCAATATACCTGCTTCCACAAAATATTGATTCAGGTGTTCTATATACCTGTTTCCACAAAATACTGATTAAGGGGTGGACTATACCTGCTTCTACAAAATAATGATAAAGATGTTCTATATACCTGAATATTTTGTGGAAGCAGGTATATCGCACTCCTCATTCAGTATTTTGTGGAAGCAGGTATATTCCACCCCTCAATCAGTATTTTGTGGAAACAGGTATATAGAACACCTGAATCAATATTTTGTGGATGCCGGTCTATGACACTACTTAATCAGTATTTTGTGGAAGCAGGTATATAGAACACCTTTATCATTATTTTGTAGAAGCAGTTATATTCCACCAAACAATCAGTATTTTGTGTAAACAGGTTTATTAAACCTATTAATCAGTACATTGTGGAAGCAGGTTTATCCCACCCCTCAATCAGTATTTTGTGGAAGCAGGTATAGACGAAAATGAGTACCTGGAATTTTACTTTCCTTGATTTTGAAGGCAGCACAGAATGGGTTAAAAGTTAGATTAAACAATTAACAACTAGCTGATTAACATGGCTATAAAAAGGTACTGACTGCAACTGCTCCTTGTATTAAAAAATAGATTCACACAGTTGCAGCAATTAATAATGAAATGATTTATTAGGGAGGGTATCACTGTGCTGCCTTCGGACTCAAGGAAAGTAAAATTCCAGGTACTCATTTTCTTCTTTCCCTTATCGTCCTCGGCAGCACAGAATGGGATTTTTATAGATTCTGGATCGTCCGTGAAAACTTCCTCTATGATAGGATTGTCTTCTAAATTTTTAGCACGAAACTTAGTCTTGAACTGAGGAAAATTCAAGGCTTTTTCTTCCAAATTTGTTTCCAACAGCTTGTCTAGTTGTGAACCGAATAGCTTCCCTGGTTCAAAGGGTAAGGAGCAGAGATTACTCTTTGATGCGGCATCTCCTGCCTATAATTTCATCCGCAAGGTTCTTCTTATAAAATTTGAGAGTGCCATGTCTTTAGCCAGGAGTCTCAGCGAGTCCACCGGGAAGTAACACAAAAACTCAGCTGCCAGCTTGAGGGATGGTAGCTGCTGAAGTAAGTCCTCTCTGGAGACTCCTTCTTCCATGTCTCTTCCCAAATGACTCAGCCAGACTCTGAGTGCTCGAGCTACGGGTACTGCGGCCATAAGGGGGCTAGATAAGTATGAAGTCTTTTTAGCAGATTATCAGATTTTTTATCCATCGGATCTTTCAGCAGCGTGGAGTAATCCACGGGAAAAAAGGACATCTTAGCTAACCTGGTTACAGCAGGATCAACCCTAGCCGGGGATTCCCAGCTTGAAGACTCGGTGGGATCATTTCTATAGACGGAACAGAATCTGGAACCCAGGTCCATTTTCTTCAGAGGATATTTGCATTCTTTTTGGAATATGGATTCCAGGACTGGGTGGCTTGGGAGTACACAGGCTCTTTTCTTTGGAAAATATAAAAGACTCTCTTTGTCTTTCTCGTCAACCGGGTCTTTTTTAGTTTCCATCACACCTTTAACGTCCCTGATTAGGCGGTTAGCATCTCTTTTATCAAAAAAGAAGTTCTCTTCTATATTAGAAACTTCCCAATCAGACTGTGATGACAGTTCTCCTTCAGATCGTAGTGAGTCGTCAGAGGTGGACGAGGGAAATGGATCCCGCCTTCTTTTTGACGTTTTCTCTTTTCTTTTTGTCTGTTTCAAAAAAGACTTAAAAAGTCCCATTAACCTCTTAGTTTCTGCATCAGATACCTCTTCAGGCTGAGTACAGGAGATACATTAGATTGCGAGTTGTCTGGCAAAGGCTGAATACATGAAATGCAGAGGGATTGTTTCCTCTTTTTCTTTTTAGGTCCCGCAGAAGACCTCTGAGAATGGATAGAACCCGCAGCATTACAGATCTCACACTGGTCATCTGGATGTTCATCGGACAGGGGCTGTTCACAGGATAGGCAGAATCTGTGATTGTGCTTTTTAGATTTTTTCCCCCCTGAACTAGACCGAGTGGACATCTGAAAATATCAAGAAGCATAATCAGTATAATAAATGGTGACCCAAATAACACAGGGGCCCTCTGACACAATACCTTTAGTACTGCAGGAGCTCGGCTGCCAGGCACTACAAGGCACCCTGCTCCAGCCTGCATCCACATTCAAATACCTGGATTTGGCGCCAACCAGTGCACGCTGTCCGTTCCCAGGTTGATGACGTCATATGCTCCTGCGTCTGCGCTACATGCGGAAGTGCGGTGGCGGCCTCTTGTATTGCCGGAGCGGCACGGAAAAGGATCCGGCTTGTGGCGCGTGAAGATGACGTCAGACGCTCCTGTGTCTGCATTCCACTTGCGTGTCACCTTCGGAATCTGGCCCCCATGCCTGCCCGCATACAGAGGGTGCAGGAGAGTGTCAGCGCCAAGGACACACCTCTGAACACTTGGCCTGGAGCCTGGGAAACCCCACGGCATATGTGGCCATCCACTTGATAAGGTGGGCAACTTCCTCAGAATGAGGACAAATAAAAAATACAAGGAGCAGTTGCATTCAGTACCTATTTATAGCCATGTTAATCAGCTAGTTGTTAATTTTTTAATCAAGGTAAGCGGTCCTACAGACTGATGAGGCCAACATTTAACCCATTCTGTGCTGCCAAGGACGATAAGGGAAATAGAACCCCTAAATCTGTATTTTGTAGAAATAGGTATATTGCACCCATAAATCAGTATATTGTGGAAGCCAAATGTATCGCAGTCCTCAATCAATATTTGGTGGAAGCAGGCAAATCACACCCCTTAATCAGTATATTTTGGAAGCCGGTGTATCGTAGGCCTCAATCAATATTTGGTGGAAGAAGGTATATCGCATCCCTCAATCAGTATTTTGTGGAACCGGTTATATCGCCACCCTCAATTAGTATTTTGTGGAAGCAGGTATATCGCACCCCTCATTCAGTATTTTGTGGAAGCAGGTATATAGAACCTGTTAATCAGTATTTTGTAGAAGCAGGTATACCGCTTCCATCAGTTTTTTGTAGAAGCAGGTATATAGAACCATTTAATCAGTATTTTGTAGAAGCAGGTATATCGCCGCACTCAATCAGTATTTTGTGTAAACAGGTATATAGAACTTCTGAATCAAAATTTGGTGAAAGCAAGTGTATTGCACCCTTCAATCAGTATTTTGTGAAAGCCGATTTATCGCAGGATTTGATCAACATTTGGTGAAAACAGGTATATCACCCCCCTCAATGAGTTTTGTTTGGAAGCCGGTGTATTGTAGGCATCAATCAATATTTGGTGGAAGCAGATATAGCTCACCCCTCAATCAGTATTTTATGGAACCGGGCATATTGCAACCATCAATCAGTATATTGTAGAAGCAGGTATATCGCACCCCTCAATCAGTATTTTGTGAAAGCCAGTGAATCGCAGGATTTGATCTATATTTGGTGAAAACAGGTATATCACACCCCTCAATCAGTATTTTTTGGAAGCCGGTGTATCGTAGGCCTCAATCAATATTTGATGGAAGCAGGTATATTGCACCCCTCAATCAGTATTTTGTAGAACGAGGTATGTCGCACCCCTCAATCAGTATTTTGTGGAAGCAGGTATATAGAACCCCTTAATCAGTATTTAGTAGAAGCAGGTATATTTCACCCCTCAATCAGTTTTTTTGTAGAAGCAGGTATATAGAACCATTTAATCAGTATTTTGTAGAAGCAGGTATGTCGCCGCCCTCAATTCTCATTTGTGTAAACGGTTATATAGAACTCCTGAATCAAAATTGGGTGAAAGCAGTTGTATCACACCCCTCAATCAGTATTTTGTGAAAGCCAGTGTATCGCATGATTTGATCAACATTTAATTAAAGCAGGTATATCACACCCCTCAATCAGTATTTTTTGGAAGCTGGTGTATCGTAGTCCTCAATCAATATTTGGTGGAAGCAGGTATATTGCACCACTCAATCAGTATTTTGTGGAACCGGGCATATCGCAACGCTCAATCAGTATTTTATGGAAGCAGGTATATTGCACCCCTTAATCAGTATTTTGTCGAGGCAGGTATATCGAACCCCTTATTCAGTATTTTGTAGAAGCAGGTATATTGCACCCCTATATCAGTATTTTGTGGAAACAGGAATATAAAACCCCTGAATCAATATTTGGTAGAAGCAGGTATATCAAAACCCTATAATCTATATTTTATGGAAGCAGGTACGTCAAACCCCTTAATAATAAATTTGTGGAAGCAGGTATATTGCACCCCTCAATGAATATTTTGTGGTAGCAGGTATATAGAACCCCTTAATCAGTATTTTGTAGAAGAAGGAATATCCCACCACACAATCATTCTTTTGTGGAAACAGGTATATAGAACACCTAAATCAATATTTGCTGGAAGCAGCTATATAACACCACTCAATAAGGATTTTGTAGAAACGGGTAAATCAAATCACTTAATCAGTATTTTGTGGAAGTAGTTATATTGCACCCCTCAATCTGTATTTTGTAGAAGCAAGTATATCAAACGCTTCAATCAGTAGTTTGTGGAAGCAGCTATTTTTGCACCCCTTATTCAATATTTTGTGGAAGCAGGTGTATTGAACCCCTTAATCAGTAGTTTGTGGAAGCAGGTATACTGCACCCCTCAATCAGTTTTTTGTAGAAGCAGATATATAGTACCTCTTAACCAATATTTTGTAGAAGTAGGTATATTGCCGCTCTCAATCAGTATTTTGTGCAAACAGGTATATAGAACTCCTGAATCAAAATTTGGTGAAAGCAGGTGTATCGCACCTCTCTATCAGTATTTTGTGGAATCCGGTAAATCACAACCCTCAACAAGTATTTTGTTGAAGCAGGTATATAGAACAACTTTATCATTATTTCGTAGGAGCAGTTTTATCCCACCAATTAATCAGTATTTTGTAGAAACAGGTATATTAAACAAAATCTGTATATTGTGGAAGCAGGTATATCTCACCCCCTCAATCAGTATTTTGTGAAAACAGGTATATCAAACCCCTTAATCAGTAGTTTGTGGAAGCAGGTATATAGCACCCCTAAAACAGTATTTATTGGAAGCCGGTGTATCATAGGCCTTAATCAATATTTGGTGGTAGCATTTATATCACACCCTTAATCAGTATTTTGTGGAACCGGGTATATTGCAACCCTCAATCAGTATTTTGTGGAAGCAGGTATATCGCATCCCTCAATCAGTATTTTGTAGGAGCAGGTATATAGAACCACTTAATCAGTATTTTGTAGAAGCAGGTATACCGTACCCCTCAATCAGTTTTTTTGTAAAAGCAGGTATATAGAACCATTTAATCAGTATTTTGTAGAAGCAGGTATATTGCCCCCCTCAATCAGTATTTTGTGGAAACAGGTATATAGAACCCCTAAATCAATATTTGGTGAAAGCAGGTTTATCACACCCCTCACTCAGTTTTTTTGTGGAAGCCGGTGGATTGCAGGATTTAATCGACATTTGGTGGAAGCAATTATATTGCACCCCTCAATCGGTATTTTGTGAAATATGGTGTATCGTAGGCCTCCCTCAATCAATATTTGGTGTAATCAGTATTTTGTAGAATAAGGTATATTGCACCCCTCATTAATATTTTGTTGAAGCAGGTATATAAAACCCATTAATCTATATTTTGTAGATGCAGGTATATTGCACCCCTCTATCAGTATTTTGTTGAAACAGGAATATAAAACCCCATAATCAATATTTGGCGGAAGCAGGTATATCGAACCCCATAATCTATATTTTGTGGAAGCAGGTATATCAAACCCCTTAATCATTATTTTGTGGAAGCAGTTATATCGCACCTCTCAATCAGTATTTTTTAGTAACAGGTATATCAAACCCCTGAATCAATATTTGGTGAAAGCAGGTATATCACACCCATCAATCAGTATTTTGTGGAAGCAGGTTTTTCGTAGGACTTAATAAATGTTTGTTGGAAGTAGGTTTATCACACCCGTTAAGCCCCATTCACATGTCAGTGTTTGTTCAGTGTTTTCCATCATTGACTGTGAGCCAAAACCAGAATTGGATCCTCCACAGACAAAAGGTATAATGGAAAGCTCTGCACCTGATCTGTGTTTCGAGCCGCACCTGGTTTGGGCTCACAATCACTGATGGAAATCACTGACCAAAACACTGACATATGAATGAGGCATTAATCAGTATTTTGTGAAAGCCGTTATATCTCTGGACTCAATCAATATTTGATGAAAGCAGGTATATCGTACCCCTCAATCAGTATCTTATGGAAGACGGTATATCGCACCACATAAACAGCAATTTGTGGAAGCAGTTATATAGAACCCCTTAATCAATTTTGCGGCAAACTTTTCTTGTTTGTGTAACACCAAACAGGGGAACATATGGCGATGTCTGCCAGCACCTTATTGTTTTATATTGTGAAGAACTTTGACCCATGGCACATCCATCAGGTGGTGCAGGACAGCCAATTGAGACTTTTTAGCACATGGACATACCCCCTACCTTATAAATAAACTTGATCTGGCCTCCATTTTACATTCAGTCTTTTGCCATTGTAGGGAGAGGTTGCTGTGAGAAGCAGGGACAGACTGTTAAGGACACCAAACGCTGGCTAATAGGGGCACAAAAGTCCTTTTAAGGACTGGTATAGGGGTGCTGTTGATAGGTGTGACTTATTGAGGGGTGAAATATACTTCTAATATATTTTCCAACATAGAAAGTATATTATAGTGCATTTGTATTGTGCAGCAGTGGTGTGCGGTTCTGCTGCGATACTGCAGCTACATAGAGTGCCAAACATTATTGGAACTAATAATTTCTACTGGTGTGATATACCAGTTGCCCCCTAAGAAAAACAGATTGAAGCAGGGGTACTATATACCAATAATATACTTTCTAAATAGTGCATTTAGGTAGTGCAGCATTTGTTTGCGGTTTTGCTGCGTTACCTCAGCTACAGATAGTGACAAACGACATTGGAGCAAATAATTTATACTGGAGCAAATAATTTATGCTGGAATGAAATACCATTTGGCCCCTAAAAAAAACTGATTGAAGCAGGGGTGTTATATACCAATTATATACTTTCTATATAGTGTAGTTGGGTAGTGCAGCATTTGTTTGCAGTTTAGCTGCGTTAGCTAAGCTACAGATAGTGACAAACAACATTGGAACAAATAATTTCTACTGGTGTGAAATACCAGTTGCCCCATAAAAAACTGATTGAAGCATGAGTGTGATATACCAAAAATATACTTTCTATATGGTGCATTTGGGTAGTGCAGCATTTGTTTGCGGTTTAGCTGCGTTACCTCAGCTACACAGAGTGACAGACGCCATTGGAACAAATAATTTCTACTGGTGTGATATACCAGTTGCCCCCCCAAAAATTAATTAAAGCAGGGGTGTTATATACCAATTATATCTTTTTTATATAGTTTAATTGGTTAGTACAGCACTTGTTTGCAGTTTAGCTGCGTTATCTCAGCTACAGATAGTTACAAACAACATTGGAGCAAATTATTTCTACTGATGTGAAATACCAGTTGCCCCCTAAAAAAACTGATTGAAGCAGGAGTGTGATATACCAAAAATATACTTTCTGTATGGTGCATATGGGTAGTGCAGCATTGGTTTGTGGTTTTGCTGTGTTACCTCATCTACAGATAGGGAGAAACGACATTGGAACAAATAATTTCTACTGGTGTGATATACCAGTTGCCCTCCAAAATGTGATTAAAGCAGGGGTGCGATATACCTTTTTCCACAAATACTGCTCTTCTGTAGGGACTTTTGTCACAGGGTCATTTTGAAAATGACAGGAGAGGAAGAGGCAGGCCATTCCGCATGGGTGGTAGGGGTCGGGCAGGTGCACCAGGCCGGAGCCTAAGTGGGAAGTTGCAGAAGGTGCGTGCGATTGCGTCAAAGGACGCACAACAGTTGGTTGAGTGGCTCACTCAGATTTTCGCTTCTGCACCCTCCTCATCCTCTCTGTCTGCTCCCTCTTTACTTTCTGCTGTGTGCACCCCCAAATACACCACCACCATATCCCCTCCGCTCAAGTCAGAGGAATTATTTTCCCATCCATTACAAGACCTTACCCATGCGCAGCCATTCTTGGCATCAGGAAGAGGAGGTAGCAATGGTCGCCACCCAGCAGTCTGACAACTGTACCCAGATCAGCCCAAGAAGGGTGGTCCCCGCTGTTGCTGTCTTCTCAGAGATCTCTAATGTCAGTGGTGGTAAAGGGGACGATGATGATGTTTCTATGGACGTCACGTGGGTGTTCAAAGGGAGAGACAGAGCAGCAGATAGGGAGGAGAAGGAGGAAAAGCAGGCAAAACTTACAGTGCACAGGAGGCAAACAGCAGACTGCAAATCTATATGGAACAAGCGATCTGCCATGCAAGGTCACATCTGGCGCTCTCAGGATGCCCGGCACATGGCTCCCCAGTGTGGGCTATTTTTAATGTGTCCGCTGCTGACAGTAGTGCTGTCATCTGCATTCTGTGCTGTCAAGGCATAAGTCGTGGTAAGCCCAACACTCATCTAGGGACGACCACCTTATGAAGGCACCTGGCCTCCCATCACCGAGCTCAGTGAGAGCAACGGCGTCAGAACCCACAACTACACACTCCGGGTGATCCATGTCCTGCCTCTTCTCCTTCCCCTTCTCTTCTATACTCCCATTTGTCTTCCATTCCACCTTCCACCGTGCCGTCGTCGCGTTCATCTGCCCAAAGGTAGGCTTCCGTGGGCCAAATGTTCGAGCGAAAAAAGATGATGATGACGACGGATAACCCTCTTGCCCAACGGTTGACCACCGGCTTGTCGGAACTGCTAGCCCGTCAACTACTGCCATACAAATTGGTGAACTTTGAGATTTTATTTGAATCATTACACATGATCCCTCCCTGCTTCTAGCTTGTGGGCCAATGAGAAGGCTGCAATATCTTTGACTTTAGGAGTGGTGTTGATTGCGTATTTTCGGAATGCTAATTTTTGTAATATAATAATTTGCTATATTGCTATATATCAGGGGTGGCCAACCTGTGGCTCTTGAGCCACATGCGACTCTTTGCTTCTTCAAGTGAGGCTCTAGCTGTGAAGCCAGGAAAGCTTACTCTCTACCCCATGCTCAGATCTCTTTTCCTGATAGGGCACTGTTACTACTTTGCAGCTCCAGCTCACTCTCCACTATGTCTTGATGCACACAGTGTGAGAACGTAGTACGTGGAGACACACACTATGACCTGACATTGTGCTCATCAGGTCACAGTGGAGAGCGTGTCAGACCTGCAGAATAGCAGGAGCCCAGTGCCTGATCAGGAGAGGGAAGATATTTTTTATTTATTATAGAACTGAGCATGGGGGTCTGATCTTAGCATGGGAGGTTCTGATCTGAGCATGGGGAGGGGGTCCTGATCTGGACAATGGGGGTCTGATCTGAGCATGAGTGGGAAGATCGGAGCATGAGGGTTCAGATGTGAACATGGGCAGATCTGATCATGGGGGTCTTGTTTGAGCATGGGTTGGTCAGGTCTGATCATGGGGGTCAGATCTGAGAAGGGGGAAGATCTGAGCATGGGGGGGAGATCTGACACTTGGAGTCTGATTTCTGTTGCCTGATCCGAGCATTGAGGGTCTTATTTTGGAGGTCTAATTTGGAGGTCTGATGAGGTTTGGGGATCTTATTGTAGGTCAGATTAGGATTGGAAATCTGATTTAGGAGTCTGATCTAAGGTCTGATGAAAAATATATTTTTTGTTTTTTTCTCTGCTAATGAAAAATAAGAAAAATATCTTTTTAGCAGACCTCAGATCGGATGAAAAATATTTATTTTATCTTATTTTTCTATGTTAAAACTAGGTAGGGCGAAAAATACAGTGACTCTTGTGTAATTGTATAGCTTTTGGCTCCTGGTAGTCATATGTTTTTTTGGCTCTTTGTGTATGTAAGGTTGGCCACCCTTGCTATATATTCTTGTTTTTGAATATTAAGAATATTCTAAAAAATGAATATATAGCAATATAGCAAATATTTTTAAAAAAATATGAAAATAGAGCAATTTAGCTAATATAGTGCTATAATCTTCCTTCTTTTTCTAACAGTTGTCATTTTTTTCTCATCTGAAGTTCAGATTGGAAAAAAAATACAACTATTAATCTTTAGTGACCACTAATACGCCTTTTTACTGACATAAACGAAGGGGATTTTAGCAAAACACCTGGCTTTAATCAATCATTACATGTACCTAAAATGGTGCATTAAAAACTATAACTTGTCCTGCAAAAAATAAGACCTCATACAAGTACATTGATGAAAAAACAAAAAAAGTTATAGCTCTTGGAATGCAATTTGTAAAAAATGTGTGTGGTCACTAAGGGGTTAAAAAAAGATTATAATAGCACTATATTAGCTAAATTGTTCTACATTTGTTTTTTTATAGATAACAAATGACTGTTTAATCTACCTTCAGCCACTTACTTACTTGTTCTTTTTTGTCCACTGAATGCATAATTTTTGGGGCCTGTAGTACACTGGCCTGCTGGAAAATTGATATCCAGTGACCGTGTAATCTACCTCCAACCACATACTTACTTGTTGTTTTATGTTCGCTGAATGCATAATTTTTGGGGCCTGTAGTACACTGGCCTGCTGGAAAATTGATATCCAGTGACCGTGTAATCTACCTCCAACCACATACTTACTTGTTGTTTTATGTTCGCTGAATGCATAATTTTTGGGGCCTGTAATAAACAGGCCTGCTGGAAAATTGATATTCAATGACCGTGTAATCTACCTCCAGCCACATACTTGTTGTTTTACAGTGGGATGCGAAAGTTTGGCCAACCTTGTTAATTGTCATGGTTTTCCTCTATAAATCTTTGGTTGTTACGATAAAAAAATGTCAGTTAAATATATCATATAGGAGACACACACACAGTGATATTTGAGACGTGAAATGAAGTTTATTGGATTTACAGAAAGTGTGCTATAATTATTTAAACAAAATTAGGCAGGTGCATAAATTTGGGCACCACAAAAAAGAAATGAAATCAATATTTAGTAGATCCTCCTTTTGCAGAGATTACAGCCTCTAAACACTTCCTGTAGGTTCCAATGAGAGTCTGGATTCTGGTTGAAGGTATTTTGGACCATTCCTCTTTACAAAACATTTTTAGTTCATTCAGGTTTGATGGCTTCCGAGCATGGGCAGCTCTCTTTAAGTCACACCACAGATTTTCAATTATATTCAGGTCTGGGGACTGAGATGGCCATTCCAGAACGTTGTACTTGTTCCTCTGCATAAATGCCTTATAGGATTTTGAGCAGTGTTTAGGGTCGTTGTCTTGTTGAAAGATCCAGCCCCGACGCAGCTTCAGCTTTGTCACTGATTCCTGGACATTCGTCTCCAGAATCTGCTGATACTGAGTGGAATCCATGTGTCCCTCAACTTTGATAAGATTCCCAGTCCCTGCACTGGCCACACAGCCCCACACAATGATGGAACCACCACCATATTTAACTGTAGGTAGTTTCATCAGTACACAGCACCTTATTCCAAAATTAAGCTGGCTTGTCCAAATATGTTTTAGCCCACCTCAAGCGGCACTTTTTGTGCTGTGGGTGGTGAAAGGGTTTCCTCTGCATCACTCTCGCTTACAGCATCTCCTTGTGTAAAGTGCACTGAATGGTTGAACGATGCACAGTGACTCCATCTGCAGCAAGATGATGTTGTAGGTCTTTGGTGCTGTTCTGTGGGTTGACTCTGACTGTTCTCACCATTCATCGCTTCTGTCTATCCAAGATTTTTCTTGGTCTGCCACTTCGAGCCTTAACTTGAACTGAGCCTGTGGTCTTCCATTTCCTCAATATGTTCCTAACTGTGGAAATAGACAGCTGAAATCTCTGAGACAACTTTCTGTATCCTTCCCCTAAACCATGATAGTGAACAATCTTTGTCTTCAGGTCATTTGAGAGTTGTTTTGAGACCCCCATGTTGCTACTCTTCAGAGAAAATTAAAAGAGGAGGGAAACTTACAATTGACCCCCTTAAATACTCTTTCTCATAATTGGATTCACCTGTGTATGTAGGTCAGGGGTCACTGAGCTTACCAAGCCAATTTGAGTTCCAATAATTAGTTCTAAAGGTTTTAGAATCAATAAAATGACAACAGTGCACAAATGTGTGCGCCTGCCTAATTTTGTTTAAACAATTATAGCACACTTTATGTAAATACAATAAACTTCATTTCACTTCTCAAATATCCCTGTGTGTGTCTCCTATATGATATATTTAACTGACATTTTTTATCATAACAACCAACGATTTATACAGGAAAATCATGTCGATTAGCAAGGTTGCCCAAACTTTTGCATCCCACTGTATGTATGCTGAAAGCATGTTTTTATTCCAATTTAATATTTTTAGTTCTTTTAAACATGTATTTGACCTGTATTTGTACTGGCCTGAAGTAAAATTGATATCCATTGACCGTGTTATATATCTCCGGCCACATAATCACTTTATCCATTGACCGCATAATGTACCTCGAGTCACATAATCAGAATTTCTTTTTTGTCAGAAGAATGCCTAATTTTTAAGACCCGTACTCCTGTGGCCTAAAATAAACATTTTCTAGGCTTCAACAGGGCACATTTCAAAGAATTTCCCTTTATGAAGGTTTTTCAGGTTCGCCTGCCAATAAAGTGAATGGGGCCCACCGCAAACTTTCGGTTCATGAACTTTTGATTGCGTTTGCGAATCGTCCCGACCGATGTTCGTCCATCACTATATAGAACCCCATAATCAGTATTTTTTAGATGCAGGTATATCGCACCCCTCAATCAGTATTTTGTGGAAGCAGGTAAAAAGAACTTCTAAATCAGTATTTTGTAGAAGCAGGTATATCACACCCGTCAATCAGTTTTTTGTGGAAAAAGGTATATAGAACCCCTCAATCAATATTTGGTGGAAGCAGATATATGGCACCCCTTTATCAGTATTTTGTGGAAGCAGATATCTAAAACCCCTTAATCAGTATTTAGTGGAAGTAAGTATATCGCACCCCTTAATCAGTTTTTTGAGGGGGCAACTGGTGTATCACACTGGTTGAAAATAGTTGTTCCTAGAGGTGGGACGAATCATTATTATTTTTTTATCCGAATACGAAAAGGTTCTCGAATATATCAAATCTTTAGAATCTCGATTCCTAAAAATCCTATACATAAGAATTGTGTGAACGGTGTAAGAAACAAAGTTATCTGTGGATGACACGTTATGGGGGAATCTGTGGATTGCGCTGTCATATTCAAGATGGCGCCGACGATGGCTGCCTCGGCACAGCACTCTCCCTAATTCTCCCCAATTCTCCTTAATTCTCCCCAATTCTCCTAACTTCTGCCCCCCTCCTCCACCACAGCCACTACAGCTGAATTCTCCTTCCCCCACTGCCCCTCTCGTGTCTCTGCTCACCTCTCCAGAAGACCACGACCGGGACGTGTGACCGCTGGGCTCCATCCCACATCCATCACCACTGGAGCCGACCCTCTCTTCCCTCGCTCCCCGTCTCACACCAGGAGCCGAGATGCAGCTATCCGGTGAGCCGACTCCGCAGGAGGACCCAGCGATTCTCTAGGCTGGGACATGGTGGCCGCTCAACCGCGGGCTAGGCCCGCCCATCCCCCGGCCCCTCTCTAGGTGGCCCACGCTCTCCTGCTGCTCCGGTCCTACAAGACACCTACCTCGGCCTCGGTGCTGGACCCCCCTCTCTCCGTTTGCGTTGATCTGCAGTGTCTCCCTGACTGGCTGGGACGTGGTGGCCATTGAGGGGTTAATCCGTCCGAGAGCTGCAGAGACAAAGATGCCAATGAGCGGCACTGGTACAGGTCACATGACCGGCTCCTCCAGTAAATCAGCAGCTCAACTATAGGTGGGAAATTCAAATGAGCAACGAGATAGAGCTCTGGACCCCATCAGCCGTTATTTGCCCGCAGGAGCGGGCTAGGCCTGTCCCACCCGGCCCCTCCAGGTGGCCCACTCTCTCCTGCTGCTGGTCCTACAGTCACCTACTTCGGCCCTGGTGCAGGGCCCCCTCCCCCTCTCTCTCTATCAGGCTAGCGTTGCGCCGTTCTCCTGTGTCTCTCCACCCCCCAGTCTCCCTGACTTCCAAGCTTCCCTGACTTCCAAGCTCCCCTGACTTCCAAGCTCCCCTGACTTCCAGGCTTCCCTGACTTCCAAGCTTCCCTGAATTCCAAGCTGCTCCTGTGTCTCCCTGACTTTCCATGCCCTCCTGCTGTTCCGGTCCTACAGTCACCTACTCGGCCCCTGTGCTAGGCCCCCCTCTCTCAGGCCAGCGTTTGCGTCGATCGCCTGCGTCTCCCTGACTTCCAAGCTGCTGCAGCTCCTCCGTGCCTGAATGTAAGTTAACCCCCCCCCCTCCGGCCAAGCTCCTCATCAGGTTACAACGGCGTCTCCTGGGAGAATTGCAATGGATGCTTCCTGCGTTGCCCCAAAGGTCCCCCCCCCCTCTCCAGATCGGATCTCACCCGCTGGGAGTCGTGCGGCACCTCGCGGGATCCCACCCGCTGGGAGTCGTGCGGCACCTCCCTCCTGGAAGGCAAGCTGCTGTTTGATGAAGTGTGGAGCCATGCAGCAATGATCTCCGAAGCCACGCCGACAGCCCATGCTTACAGGCGGCCTAGAGGTCGCCGCGCCGGTGTTCTCGTCAGAATAAGGATGAAAGGTCTGAGGTCAGCGGTACCCTCGATTCTCCTTGCGAACGTCCGATCCCTCCCCAACAAGTTGGACGAACTCTGTCTGATAGTCCGCAAGTATGGTCACGGCGAGCACACCCCGATCATCTGCCTCACGGAAACATGGCTGCATGATGACATCCCGGTCAACGCTCTCCATCTCCATGGATTTAACATTGTTTGTGCGGACCGCGTACCATCCCTTTCGGTGAAGTCCAAAGGCGGCGGCATCTGCTTCTACATCAGTGCTACCTGGTGCCCTAATGTCTCCCCCTTAGAACAAATGTGCACTGCGAACCTTGAGGCACTCCTCATCAACTGCAGGCCGGCCTACTCGCCTAGGGAGTTGTCTTCATACGTGCTGGGGGGTGTTTACACTGACACCGGTAATGCCCTACAGGCCCTCAGCGATACCATCACACACTGGGAGTCGGCCCTTCCTGGCTCACTGTTCATGGTGTTGGGTGATTTTAATAAAGCGGACCTCCGTTGTGTCCTACCCCGCTACTCCCAGCACATTAATTGTCCCACGAGACTCTCGAACACCTTGGATTACTGTTACACGCCTCTAAGGAAAGCGTACAAAGCCAGCCCTCACCCCAATTTTTGACAGATCCCTTAAGGAGGGACATGTTCCCGCCTACTTTAAGAACTTAACTATCATCCCTGTGCCGAAGAAACAGGGTCTTTCTGATCTAAACAACTTCCGGCCCGTGGCTCTGACTTCGGTGGTCATGAAGACCCTAGAGAAGGTGGTTCTCTCCAGCCACTCTGGACCGGCTGGACCGTCTGCAATTCGCCTACAGGGCAAACAGATCCACTGACGATGCGATTAACATGTGTCTAGAATACGTCACTGAACACCTCGACAAACCCAACACATACGCGAGAATCCTCCTTCTAGACTTCAGCTCGGCTTTTAATACTATCTCCCCCAGTATCCTGCAGAGGAACCTCATGGCGCTTGATGTCCACCCAACACTATGACATTGGATCATGGACTTTCTCACTAACAGGTCCCAGGTTATCAGATTAGGCAATCTGACCTCCAAACCGAGGGTCACCAACACTGGCGCCCCTCAGGGATGTGTACTATCGCCGTTCCTGCTCTATCTGTACACGAACGAGTACAGATCGGAGGAGGCCTCAGTTAAAGTGAATGAAGCAGGCGGAGCAGGTGCGTCACGTGAGTAAGTGACGTTACGCTACCGCCCGCTGTGCCTGTTACTGGAGCTTCATTGTAAGGTAATAAAGATGCGCTGACTTAAAGTTAAAGTAAACCACCCGCATATCAACGAATCGGCTGATTATTCGATAACAGGATTCGTCAACAACGAATCCCATTATCGAATGTTGGGATTCGAGACCACAAATTCCATTAATCCAGCAAGATCTGAGAGATTCGTGGATTCGACAGATTCGTCGTCCCACCTCTAGTTGTTCCAATAACGCTTGTCCCTCTATATACCTGCGGTATCGCAGCAGAACCGCACACAACTGCTGCACAATACAAATGCACTATAATATACTTTCTATGTTATAAAATATATTATCAGTATATCACACCCCTCAGTATATCACACCTATCGATGGCACACCTATACCAGTCCTTAAAAGGACTTTTGTGGACCTATTAGCTAGCGTTTGGTGTCCCTAACATTTTGTCCCTGCTCCACAAAGCATCCTCTACCTACAATGGCAAAACACAGAATGTAAACTGGATGCCATATTGGGTTCTGTTATAGGGTGGGGGGTGTCCATGTGCTGAAATATCTCAATTGGCGGTCCTGTTCTACCTGTGGATGTGTCATGGGTCAATGTTTGGCACAGTGTAGTTTTACTCAATATATCTGACGCAAAAAAGGCAAAACTTGTCATGAGAATGTTTGGGATGAATCTGATTTGTTTAAAATAGGTTTGCTCATCTATACCACTGTCCATACACTTGAGATGAATTTGGGTCTGTCAGCATAATATGATGTCCTATGTAATAGTGGCATATTGCAGCTACAGGCCAGGAGGTTGTCATGTATGAATAGAAATAGTAAAACTGTTAAAAGAGGTTTCATGAGTTAAATTGCTTACAAATGAACGTAGTCCATAATGTAAATTAATCATAAAACAGACTATAATGTAACAGACAGGGCTCGAGTCCTGCGGGAACAAATGGGAATGGCGTTCCTGCACTTTTTTTATAGCAGGAACGCTGTTCCCTTTCAGGGCTGCCCGTCTTTAACGCCGGGCAAAAGGACCAGGAAGCAGTGAAGGCTTTGTACTCACCGCTTCCTGGCCCTCCGTAGGTAACGCTTGAAGTTAAAATATACCATTGGATTGGAGAAAACTCAGATCTGATGGTATATTATAAATCTGAGTCGTTCCCATGGTGATGGGGACGCTGCATCATTGGTGGGCAGTGCGCCCTATCCCCCCCTCCCCGGTATTACATTACAGTTTTCCGGTATTAAAATCTTTGGTGGGCAGTGCACCTGCCCTTCCCAGTATTAAAATCATTGGTGGGCAGTGCCCCTCCCCCCGCCCTTCCCAGTATTAAAATCATTGGTGGGCATTGCCCCCTTCCCCCGCCCTTTCAAGTATTCAAATCATTGGTGGGCAGTGCGCCCTCCCTTCCCAGTATTAAAATCATTGGCGGGCGGTACACCCTTCCCAGTATTAAAATCATTGGTGGGCAGTGCAGCCTCCCCCCCATCATTGGTGGCAGCAGCATTTCAGATCAGAGTCCCAGCAGTGTAATGCTGGGGCTCTGATCGGTTACCATGGCAACCAGGACGCTACTGAAGTCCTGACTGCCATGGTCAATGTGCCACACAGACCTGTGAGTTACAAGCAGAAGGAGCGCTGGGCGGTCACAGCTCATGTAAGTATGCTGCTGACTAACTGACCATGGCAGCCAAACAGAACTTCAGTAGCGTCCTGGCTGCCATGGTAACCAATCGGAGCCCCAGCATTACACTGCTGGGACTCCGATCGGAAGTGCCACTGCCACCAGTGATGGGGGAGGGGTAGTGTGCACTGCTGGCAATGATGTTAATACTGGGAAGGGCGCACTACCCACCAATCATTTTAATACTATGAGGGAGGGGAGGGCGCACTGCCCACAAATGATTTTAATACTGTGGAGGGGGGGGCACTGCCCACCAATGATTTTAATACTGGGGAGGGGGGGTGCACTGCCCACCAATGATTTTAATACCAGGGAGGAGAGGGGAGGGGGCACTGCCGCCAATGATTTTAATACCAGGTAGGGCGCACTAGGGGCTGATAGAGAGGGTACTAGGGGCTGATGAGAGGCACTGGGGGCTGATGGAGATGCACTGACTGGGGGCCTGGGGGCTGATGGAGAGGCACTGGGGGGCCGCTGGTGAAAGGCACTTGGAGCTAATGGAGAGGCACTGGGAGCTAATGGAGAGGCACTGGGAACTGATGGAGAGGCACTGGGTGCTGGTGAGAGGCACTGAAGGCTGATAGAGAGGCACTGGGAGCTGATGGAGAGGAACTGGAGGCTGGTGAGAGGCACTGGGGCTGATGAAGATGCATTGACTGGGGGCTGGGGGCTGATGGAGAGGCACTGGGGGAAAGCTGGTTAGAGGCACTGGGAGCTAATGGAGAGGCACTGGGAGCTAATGGAGAGGCACTGGGAACTGATGGAGAGGCACTTGGTGCTGGTAAGAGGCACTGAAGGCTGATAGAGAGGCACTGGGAGCTGATGGAGAGGAACTGGGGACTGGTGAGAGGCACTGGGGGCTGATGGGGGCTGTTATAAGGCTACTGGGGGCTGCTTTTTGGCAAGGGGCTCTTATCTGAAGTCTGATTTGGGGTCATTCATATTGGAGTCTGAGCTGAGGTGTGATCTTCAGTTCTTGATCTGAGTTCTTATTGGGGTCTTATTTGCATTGGGGATCTTATTGGGGCTGTTAGCTGAGGTCTGATTAACATTGGGGGTCTGATTGGTGGTCTGACCTGAGGTATAATGAAAAATATATTTTATCCGGAGCAGCTTGGAGAAAAAAGGCCTCACAGTCTCCCACACTCCTTCTGCCTGGCCAAGCGAGCCAGCACCACTGAGGCCAAGCCAGCCAGCACCCCTGAGGCCAAGCCTGCCAGCACCCTTGAGTCTTCAGAACTGTAAGTAAATTATATATAAGGGGAGCTTATAATATGAAAGAGACAAATTATGTCTGAACAGACATATAGCGCAAATTCCAGTTTTTGTTAACGTTTTATGTTAAAATAAAGTAAATAAAATTATAGGTGAAATAAATTCCACGGCACCTCTAAGGCATAAAATAGTAACACAACTTTATTCTCCAGACCCACAACGTTTCGATCCGCTTCCTTGGATCTTTCTCAAGCAGTGACGATCCTAGGAAATTGATCGAAACGTTGCGGGTCTGTTGAATAAAGTTGTGTTACTATTTTACGCCTTGGAGGTGCTGTTGAATTTCTTTCGCTTATTATTTGGAGGGGGGTCGCCTCCACAGCCGCTGGCACTCCGCTTGTACCTGATACACAGCTGTGCTGCCCAACTCTTATACTTTGTCTATCTATATACAGGTCCTTCTAAAAAAATTAGCATATTGTGATAAAGTTCATTATTTTCTGTAATGTACTGATAAACATTAGACTTTCATATATTTTAGATTCATTACACACAACTGAAGTAGTTCAAGCCTTTTATTGTTTTAATATTGATGATTTTGGTATACAGCTCATGAAAACCCAAAATTCCTATCTACAAAAATTAGCATATTTCATCCGACCAATAAAAGAAAAGTATTTTTTATACAAAAAAGTCAACCTTCAAATAATTATGTTCAGTTATGCACTCAATACTAGGTCGGGAATCCTTTTGCAGAAATGACTGCTTCAATGCGGTGTGGCATGGAGGCATCAGCCTGTGGCACTGCTGAGGTGTTATGGAGGCCCAGGATGCTTCGATAGCGGCCTTAAGCTCATCCAGAGTGTTGGGTCTTGCGTCTCTCAACTTTCTCTTCCCAATATCCCACAGATTCTCTATGGGGTTCAGGTCAGGAGAGTTGGCAGGCCAATTGAGCCCAGTAATACCATGGTCAGTTTACCATTTACCAGTGGTTTTGGCGCTGTGAGCAGGTGCCAGGTCGTGCTGAAAAATGAAATCTTCATCTCCATAAAGCTTTTCAGCAGATGGAAGCATGAAGTGCTCCAAAATCTCCTGATAGCGGCTGCATTGACCCTGCCCTTGATAAAACACAGTGGACCAACACCAGCAGCTGACATGGCACCCCAGACCATCACTGACTGTGGGTACTTGACACTGGACTTCAGGCATTTTGGCATTTCCCTCTCCCCAGTCTTCCTCCAGACTCTGGCACCTTGATTTCCGAATGACATGCAAAATTTGCTTTCATCCGAAAAAACTACTTTGGACCAATGAGCAACAGTCCAGCGCTGCTTCTCTGTAGCCCAGGTCAGGCGCTTCTGCCGCTGTTTCTGGGGAATGCGGCACCTGTAGCCCATTTCCTGCACACGCCTGTACATGGTGGCTCTGGATGTTTCTACTCCAGACTCAGTCCACTGCTTCCGCAGGTCCCCCAAGGTCCTTCTCCACAATCTTCCTCAGGGTCCGGTCACCTCTTCTCGTTGTGCAGCGTTTTCTGCCACACTTTTTCCTTCCCACAGACTTCCCACTGAGGTGCCTTGATACAGCACTCTGGGAACAGCCTATTCGTTCAGAAATTTCTTTCTGTGTCTTACCCTCTTGCTTGAGGGTGTCAATGATGGCCTTCTGGACAGCAGTCAGGTCGGCAGTCTTACCCATGATTGCGGTTTTGAGTAATGAACCAGGCTGGGAGTTTTTAAAAGCCTCAGGAATCTTTAGCAGGTGTTTAGAGTTAATTAGTTGATTCAGATGATTAGGTTAATAGCTCGTTTAGAGAACCTTTTCATGATATGCTAATTTTTTTAGATAGGAATTTTGGGTTTTCATGAGCTGTATGCCAAAATCATCAATATTAAAACAATAAAAGGCTTGAACTATTTAAGTTGTGTGTAATGAATCTAAAATATATGAAAGTCTAATGTTTATCAGTACATTACAGAAAATAATGAACTTTATCACAATATGCTAATTTTTTTAGAAGGACCTGTATATATATATATATATATTTTATTATTATTATTATTATTATTTATTTATTTGGGTGGGGGTCGGGGTGGCAGTGGATCTTGGGTGAGTTCCCACACTTTTTTTTCCTAGGAATTGACCCCTGGTAACAGAAATCTGAACTATAACTTTAATTATTGATCATAATTAAGAAAATGATCCCGTAAAGCAATGATTACTGGGGGTTATTATAGCTGTATCCTCAATTTGGTCTTCTTTGTCAAAACTATCAGTCAGATTTGTTTAATAAAAATGATTCATTGTATTGATTTGATATATCATCTGTTAACACTGCAGAGTCAGTACTAGCCTAGCTAATAACTGTGTATTTAGGATTTGTTTTAACAAACATAATGGGCACAATAGGGCAATACGAAGAAATGTCAGGAAACATAAAAATAAAATAAAAAAGCTGAGGCGTTTACTGTTTTATAAGGGCAGCCCTGCCAGATATATAATCACAAGATCCCATTTTCTCAGCATCTCATCCAGATGTATTATGCTTTTCTCATTTGACTTCAGAGAGCTATGAGAGCCCAAGGCATTATAGGCTTACACAGCTGATCCAAGGCAGACAGAGCAGAGCTAAAGACATTGAAGGGTGGGTTTAACCTATCATATCTTGAATTGGCTGTTTTGCTCACAAAAATAGACATACACACAATGAGATACTGTAGATACGGTACTACAGCTAAGAATTATAATATAAAGGTAACAATTTATAAGAAAAATATTATTTTGATAAATGCCTTTTTCTTATGGAGTATACTGTATGGGAAAATTATTATACTTTACAGAAATCAACACTGCTGGGGATCCAAGAGAATTTATAGTGTGCAACCCATGGAAGGAGTAATCTTGTTATTTTACTATGAACACAATTGTATAAAGCACTCATACAAAGAGTACAGTAGTGCTTGAAAGTTTGTGAATTCTTGCTGCATAAATTTTGAATTAAATCTACCTCAGATTTTGAAAACAATTCCTAAAAATAGATAAAGGCAACCAAATTAAAAAAAGACAAAAATATTAGTAGTTTATTTATTGATGAAAATTATCCAATATCATACACTACGTGCAGAATTATTAGGCAAATGAGTATTTTGACCACATCATCCTCTTTATGCATGTTGTCTTACTCCAAGCTGTATAGGCTCGAAAGCCTACTACCAATTAAGCATATTAGGTGATGTGCATCTCTGTAATGAGAAGGGGTGTGGTCTAATGACATCAACACCCTATATCAGGTGTGCATAATTATTAGGCAACTTCCTTTCCTTTGGCAAAATGGGTCAAAAGAAGGACTTGACAGGCTCAGAAAAGTCAAAAATAGTGCGATATCTTGCAGAGGGATGCAGCACTCTTAAAATTGCAAAGCTTCTGAAGCGTGATCATCGAACAATCAAGCGTTTCATTCAAAATAGTCAACAGGGTCGCAAGAAGCGTGTGGAAAAAGCAAGGCGCAAAATAACTGCCCATGAACTGAGAAAAGTCAAGCGTGCAGCTGCCAAGATGCCACTTGCCACCAGTTTGGCCATATTTCAGAGCTGCAACATCACTGGAGTGCCCAAAAGCACAAGGTGTGCAATACTCAGAGACATGGCCAAGGTAAGAAAGGCTGAAAGACGACCACCACTGAACAAGACACACAAGCTGAAACGTCAAGACTGGGCCAAGAAATATCTCAAGACTGATTTTTCTAAGGTTTTATGGACTGATGAAATGAGAGTGAGTCTTGATGGGCCAGATGGCTGGATTGGTAAAGGGCAGAGAGCTCCAGTCCGACTCAGACGCCAGCAAGGTGGAGGTGGAGTACTGGTTTGGGCTGGTATCATCAAAGATGAGCTTGTGGGGCATTTTTGGGTTGAGGATGGAGTCAAGCTCAACTCCCAGTCCTACTGACAGTTTCTGGAAGACACCTTCTTCAAGCAGTGGTACAGGAAGAAGTCTGCAAGGTAAGAAAAACATGATTTTCATGCAGGACAATGCTCCATCACACGCGTCCAAGTACTCCACAACGTGGCTGGCAAGAAAGGGTATAAAAGAAGAAAATCTAATGACATGGCCTCCTTGTTCACCTGATCTGAACCCCATTGAGAACCTGTGGTCCATAATCAAATGTGAGATTTACAAGGAGGGAAAACAGTACACCTCTCTGAACAGTGTCTGGGAGGCTGTGGTTGCTGCTGCACGCAATGTTGATGGTGAACAGATCAAAACACTGACAGAATCCATGGATGGCAGGCTTTTGAGTGTCCTTGCAAAGAAAGGTGGCTATATTGGTCACTTATTTGTTTTTGTTTTGTTTTTGAATGTCAGAAATGTATATTTGTGAATGTTGAGATGTTATATTGGTTTCACTGGTAAAAATAAATAATTGAAATGGGTATATATTTGTTTTTTGTTAAGTTGCCTAATAATTATGTACAGTAATAGTCACCTGCACACACAGATATCCCCCTAAAATAGCTAAAACTAAAAACAAACTAAAAACTACTTCCAAAAATATTCAGCTTTGATATTAATGAGTTTTTTTTTTAGTTCATTGAGAACATGGTTGTTGTTCAATAATAAAATTAATCCTCAAAAATACAACTTGCCTAATAATTCTGCACTCCCTGTATGCCTGTGAGTGACAAAAGTATGTGAAACTTAGCTTCAGTTTCTGATAAACGTTTTACATATGTTCATTAGTCCAGCACATCAGCTTGGAGGAATTTTAACCAATTCCTCTGTAGAAAACAGCTTTAACTCTGTTATGTTAGTGAGTTTCCACTCATGAACTGCTCGATTCAGGTCATTCCACAGGATTTCTATTGGATTAATGTTAGGACTTTGACTTGGCCATTCAAAAACTTTAAATTTATTTTTCTTTCTTTGGTAGAAAGAATTTTGTGCTTAGGGTCATTATATTGCTGCATGCCCCACATTCTCTTGGGATTCAGCTCATGGACAGATGTCGACTCCTGACATTTTCCTTTTTAATTTACTGGTATAATTCAGAATTCATTGTTTCATCAATGTTGGCAAGCTGTCCTGGCCCAGATACAGCAAAACATACCCAAATCATGACACTTTTACCATTGTCTTTCACAGATGGGACGAGGTTTTAATGCTAGATTGTACAGTGCCTTGAAAAAGTATTCATACCCCTTAAACATTACACTCACCAACTTCAATGTGTTTCATTGGGATTTTATATGATAGAACAACATCAAGTTGCAAAGATGTGTGAAGTGAAAAGAAAATGCTACATGGTTCTCAAAATGTTTAATAAATAAAAATCCAGAATGCATTTGTAGTCAGCCCCCCCCTGAGTCAATACTTGGTTGGACCACATTTGTTGGAGCAATTACAGCTACAAGTCTTTTGGGACATGGCTCTACCCATTCTTCTTTGCAAAATAGTTCAAGGTCAGTCAGATTGATTGGAGAGTGTCTGTGAATAGCAATTGTCAAGTCTTGCCACAGATCCTCAATGGGATTTTGGTCTGGTGTTTGACTGGGACATTATAACACATGAATATGCTTCGATCAAATTCATTCCATTGTAGCTCGGGCTGTATGTTTAGGGCCATTGGCCTGCTTAAATGTGAACTTCTGCCCCAGTCTTAAGTCTTTTGCAGCCTCTAACAGGTTTTCCTCCAGGATTGCCTTGTATTTAACTCCATCCATCTTCCCAGCAACTCTGACCAGCTTCCCTGTCCCTGCTGAAAAAAAGGATCCCCACAGCCTGGTCAGCTCGGTCAGCATTTGGTCAGTAATACATTAGTATTGCTAAAGCCCTGAAAAAACAGGAGTGGATGCAAAACAGAGATGACACGTGAATCAAATATTTGCATGTCTTCTGTGTTTTTTACCAACTCCTGCTTTTGTCAACCAAATCATAAGCCAATTCTGATAGAACCATACAGACCTCATAGCTGCTACAAAGACAGGATCCGTTGTGCATCTAATTTTTCCTTCCTTCTGACAGATCAGAAGAAGGGTCAAATAAATGATGATGTCAGCTAGGCCGAAATTCTAAATAGTGGCCCAGTCATGAAGTGACTCTGGCCCGAAACCGAGGTTTTGGTCTGTAACAAATAGGGTATCTCTTTCTCTCACACAGAAGGTCTTTTGCACTGGTTTATGTAACCAATGAGCTGTGCCGCTAACCGTAACTGACCTCTTCCTACTTTGGTCCGAAACCAAGGTTTTGACCCGTAACCAATGGGGTATCTCTTTCTCTTACACAGAAAGTCTTAGAACCAGTAGTGGATCTCCCTATCTGTTACCCGTGTCTTCTTCTCTTTAGGGGTTTAGAACCAAATCTAATTGAAACTGGACCAAAAAATAATTCAATCAATTGATCATTAATTAATTAAAAATATATCTAATCCAATTTTAGATTTGGACAGAAGTTACACAAACCTGTTACCTTTTACTCAGAAATATTAAATATTCTACTAATAAATGTTATTCTTCCTCAGAAAGGTTAAAAAAAATGAAAAATAAACTGGAATATGGTGGCCACTGGAAAAAAACAGTGCAAACAGACTTTAGCAAAGAAAGGTGTCTGCTTACCTGTAAATTGTGCAGGCCTGCACTGCTGAGATTTTCCTGATGGTCACACTGCCAGCATGTAAGGTTCGAGTATCTGGGATCATATCGGCGTCACCAAGAAATGTTGTAGAAAACCACTTAGGAAACACAGTCTTTAGGAAGAATAAGGTTAATAGCGGTTAGCATTAACAGCTTCAATCACACAAAGGAAAAGGCTCAAAGAGGGAAGGCCCACACTCATGTTATACACATAACCATCCTAAACTTTACATAAATGTCTTATCCTTATTGGATAGGTTAAACTCTCTCTGCAACCCCATTGGTCATATCCATGCATGGACAACACAGCACGCTTTCTCTATGTTCGTCCTAGCCAACATCTGCTATCCATTATCAAAACATTTATCATCCTTTCTAATCTATAGCCCCTCATCCAATTGAGCCCCCACCTTTGGAATGTACAGTCGTGACCAAAACTTTTGAGAATTACATAAATATTGGAAATTGGAAAAGTTGCTGCTTAAGTTTTTATAATAGCAATTTGCATATACTCCAGAATGTTATGAAGAGCGATCAGATGAATTGCATAGTCCTTCTTTGCCATGAAAATTTACTTAATCCCCAAAAAACCTTTCCACTGCATTTCATTGCTGTCAATAAAGGACCTGCTGAGATCATTTCAGTAATCGTCTTGTTAACTCAGGTGAGAATGTTGACGAACACAAGGCTAGAGATCATTATGTCAGGCTGATTGGGTTAAAATGGCAGACTTGACCTGTTAAAAGGAGGGTGATGCTTGAAATCATTGTTCTTCCATTGTTAACCATGGTGACCTGCAAAGAAACGTGTGCAGCGTGCATCATTGCGTTGCATAAAAATGGCTTCACAGGCAAGGATATTGTGGCTACTAAGATTGCACCTCAATCAACAATTTATAGGATCATCAAGAACTTCAAGCAAAGAGGTTCAATTCTTGCTAAGAAGGCTTCAGGGTGTCCAAGAAAGTCCAGCAAGCGTCAGGATCATCTCCTAAAGAGGATTCAGCTGCGGGATCGGAGTGCCACCAGTGCAGAGCTTGCTCGGGAATGGTAGCAGGCAGGTGTGAGCACATCTGCACGCACAGTGAGGCGAAGACTTTTGGAAGATGGCCTGGTGTCAAAAAGGCCAGCAAAGAAGCCACTTCTCTCCCCAAAAAACATCAAGGACAGATTGATCTTCTGCAGAAAATATGGTGAATGGACTGCTGAGGACTGGGGCAAAGTCATATTCTCCGATGAAGCCTCTTTCCGATTGTTTGGGGCATCAGGAAAAAGGCTTGTCCGGAAAAGAAAAGGTGAGCGCTACCATCAGTCCTGTGTCATGCCAACAGTAAAGCATCCTGAGACCATTCATGTGTGGGGTTGCTTCTCATCCAAGGGAGTGGGCTCACTCACAATTCTGCCCAAAACCACAGCCATGAATAAAGAATGGTACCAAAACACCCTCCAACAGCAACTTCTTCCAACATTCCAACAACAGTTTGGTGAAAAACAATGCATTTTAGAGCACGATGAAGCACCGTGCCATAAGGCAAAAGTGATAACTAAGTGGCTCGGGGACCAAAATGTTGACATTTTGGGTCCATGGCCTGGAAACTCCCCAGATCTTAATCCCATTGAGAACTTGTGGTCAATCCTCAATAGGCGGGTGGACAAACAAAAACCCACTAATTCTGACAAACTCCAAGAAGTGATTATGAAAGAATGGGTTGCTATCAGTCAGGAATTGGCCCAGAAGTTGATGGAGGGCATGCCCAGTCGAATTGCAGAGGTCCTGAAAAAGAAGGGCCAACACTGCAAATACTGACTCTTTGCATAAATGTCATGTAATTGTCGATAAAAGCCTTTTAAACGTATGAAGTGCGTGTAATTATATTTCACTACATCACAGAAACAACTGAAAGAAAGATCTAAAAGCAGTTTAGCAGCAAACTTTGTGAAAACTAATATTTGTGTCATTCTCAAAACTTTTGGCCACGACTGTATACTTACGCATAAGATTTGGGAATGTAGTGTCTGGCATAATCAGGCGGCATTATACTATATACTGTATTTTTCTTTTTCTCCTTCAATGTCAGGGACCTCAGAGGTTCCTTGCCAATCAGATACCTATCCTGTGGATTGGGGATAAATTGTCATGGCACAAGCACATTGGGGCTATCTGGGGAAAAAGAAGTAATTGGGATTGTGCAACAGCACTAACAGGTAGATATATCAAACTGGTATAAAGTAGAACAGGCTTAGTTGCCAATAGCAACCAATGAGATTCCACTTTTAGATTTTCCAAAGGAGCTGTCAACAATGAAAGGTAGAAGCGGATGGGTTGCTATGGGCAACTAAGCCAGTTCTACTTTACATGAGTTTGATGAATTTCCCACTAAATATATACTCAGCTGTTCTACATTCAGTGAAAGCCTTCAAAATATTGGCTACTTGAGAAAGGCTAAACAAATAAATAAAGTCTGTTTGATTTTACCTATTGGATGCTGTCGCATTCTCTACCATTGTACCCCAAAAATCTTGTCAGGCTGAAAGGTCCATGTCCACTAGCATGCTAGCACCTGTGTGGCACATGGGACATCACATAGAAGCATCTGTATTGGTTCCCTGGATACGACAGTTCCTGGAGGGTTAAACTCTCAACAAGACTTGATCCTTTTCTACTAGACAGTAGATTAATATTTTGGTTTACTAAAATGTGTTAATATTGACATGAAACCAATGTAATTCTTAGCTAAGAACCGTTGGTCTGCAGACTGCTGAATATGTCCTACCATTAAGCTAATAATATATTTCTAGAGAAATCGGTGCAGGAGTGCGGATGATTTTCTATCAAGCATAAAATACAGTCCATAAAAATCATACAACATTTATGTGAGAATATTTAACTTTCTGACATTTTACTGCAACACATTTCAAACAGTTGTGAACCAGTTCTACACTGAACAAGTGTATGCTCCATTTAACAACATTTCTTGAACAGTGTTCTTATTCCCACAAAAAAGAATATACAGAAATATTGTAGCAGATAATGGTTTTTGAATACCTAATATGTACCAGAAAGATGGCTACAAGCTATAATTGAAAATTCCTGCTATCAGAGGAGGAGCATGCGTGCGGACACACGCTGGAGACGTGCGCACTCCCCTTCGGCGTTCGTGCTCCCAGTCCGTTGCGATCCCGCTCCGAGTGAAGCCCTGATGCCGCCGCGATCTTACCCCAAGGCCGCTTGGGACACCACTGTGAAGCCGCTCCACTCCAGCTCCCATATTGGGGCCGGCCATGAAGCCGGCTGATAGTGCTTGACGCTGTTCTGGTCAACGTCTATTTTTCTACTGGCTGTCTACTACTTGCCCTACGTTGCGGTCCTGCCGCCGAATGGTCATCATCCCACTGGTGTGGGTGGTAAGCACCTGAGGGGACCTAGGTGTGACAGTATGGGGCCTGTTGGAGGAGCGTGAGTGTTCCCCTTTTCCCCTTGAATTCCGGGCAGGGTGGTGAGACCTTAGATGCTCCGTTTTTGTTTGATTGGAACTGTGTCACTCTAACTGGACAGAATGGCAAGTGAGCGGGAGTGCGGGCTGGAGGGGTAGAAGGGGCCATGATAACAGGTTCTAAAGAATACATGTGGAATTTGGGTGGTCCGCCCCCAAATTGAAGCTGGCACTTAGGCTCTAGACTACGGCAGAGGTGGAGGGAACGTCAGTGACCGTGGGCTATAAAGACCAACCAGAGGGCGGGTTGTCGGTCCAGAGGTCCGCGGTTGGGAAGAATATAACCAGCGGCCAGGGATATGGTGCGCTTATTGTGCTAACCAGATTTTGCTAGATATGACATTGACTGTATGCAGAATGTTTGAAGCAGCCGGAATTCCAACTTGACTAGTCAGTTTGTTATAAAGGGGATATTGCTAATCCGTCCTAAGGTACATTCGCTTATGGACGGAGTGGAAAGGAATCTGAAACCGTTACAGCATGCGAGCACTACCAGTGGAACTGTAACTCAACTATATGGGAATGTACGGGGACTGGTAATAATGCACTAACAGGAACTAATCCAAATAATATAATTAATTAAGAGACTGCCTGTAACCCCTGCAAATTAACAATTTGGAACCGTTGATGTCACTAACTGCAGTGTTTCTAATCAATTAACTGTACCACATTATTAACATAAAAGATAGACTGCTAATTGATAACTGATCGTGGATATATGAAAATTGCTGATTTAAGTTTATGTGATAGAGATATTGCTCTATTATTGCGATTGGAATGTGAACTGTCCCCCCCTGTTGGTTCTATACGGATAGAGCATCTGGGTTAGTTTGGTTAGGGGCGAAGCAGGAGAATGGTGAGACAGGGTACAGGGAAAAAGGCAAAGGGGCAATCAGAGTTGAATACCTTGGTTTCCCCAATGCCTAAAAGAATTGAAAGATCTAAACAGCTACTCCTGACTAACATGCGTGGACATAGCCCTACAAAGAAAAAAAAAGAGGATGTGTTTCTAGAACAAGAGTGGGAACTGCTCTTGGAGGGAAACCTGGAGATGGTGACACCTGGGGAGGGTTCCCAGGCTTGGGAGAGAGGTAATAAACAGCTAAATAAGGCTGGAAAAAAAAGAAATCTCTTGGAGCAGGTTCCTAGCTGCAAGATATATTTCAGGAAATAATTTTTTTTTATATGGCGATACAGGACCTCTCCCTCCAGACGGGAAATATTAGGGAGTTGGTGGGACTCCTCAGGGTGGACCTACTATATTATAAATACAGATCGACAGAAGTGGATAAAAGAACATCGGAAGTGGAGGACTTAGTGCAGACAGTAGTTAAAGAGAAAAATATGTTAATGGTAGAAAATAAGGGACTGAAAAACAAACTATTATAGTTGGAAAATAGGTCCAGGAGGACAACTCTGAGATGTCTGGGGATTCCAGAGGGAGCAGAAGGGTAAGACCCCTGCACTTTTATACAAACGTGGTTGAGGGAACAATTGGGCCAGGATATCTCTGATTATAAAAACTTTGTGGAGAGTGCTTACAGATTGCTGGCAAAGATACCGCCTCCAGGAACGAGACTGAGGGTAATGATCTTGAATCTACTCTCGGTTAGGAGGAAAAGGATGCTGGATTATGCGGACATAACAGTTATGGTATTTCCTGATTATGCAAAAGAAATGGTAAATGAAAGAAGTCGGTTTATTGATGTGAAAAAAATATTGTGTTCAAAGAATGTGAAATACTCAATGATATTCCAGGCTTAAGCTGAGGATTGAATGGGAGAGTAAATTGTGTTTTTTTGATAAGGCAGAGGCGTCGGGAGAATGGGTTAAGGAAAAAATAAAGTGCCGAGTGGGGGCTGGGATGGACAGGGGGCTGGGATGGACGTTATCCTTTTCCTCTACATCACCGGGGGTCCTGTGGTACCCTGGTGATGGGCAGGATTAAGAACAAATAAATATGAGAATTATTTCATGGAATATTAGGGGGCTGAGTAGGGGCTCAAAGAGAGTTGCAGTTTTTGATGCAATACATAGGTCTCTTCCTGCTATAGTATGTTTACAGGAAACACACTTGACGGGCAAAACGATGGTTGGGGTGGGTAGATCGTGGATGCAGCAATCTTTCCACTCAGTATATTCATCATATGCAAGAGGAGTAAGTATGTTAATACATCGGGACATAGATATAAAAATAGTGAAAGTAATCACAGATAGGGAGGGCTGTTATGTCCTGTTTGACTGTATATTGGAAGGTAGGGCTTGGTTAATAGCAAGTGTGTATATACCGCCACCTTTTAAAATTGATGTCCTATTAAAAATGTATGATATTGTTTCTATACTGCTACAAGAGGACATAGTTTTAAATTAGAGGGGCAAAAGTTTAAAAGTAAAGTATTACTTTACTGAGAGAGTAGTGGATGCATGGAATAGCCTTCCTGCAGAAGTGGTAGTGAAGGAGTTTAGGCATGCATGGGATAGGCATAAGGCCATCCTTCATATAAGATAGGGCCAGAGGCTATCCATAGTATTCAGTATATTGGGCAGACTAGATGGGTCAAATGGTTCTTATCTGCCGACACATTCTATGTTTCTATATTGCACTTAAGGCAGGGGATAAATCACTGTTAGTGGTGTGGGATTTTAACAATGTAATGGATGAAAGATTGGGTAGCTGTAAAATAGGGAATATCCAAGGGTTATGCACCCAAATTTACGGAAATATTTTTTAAAGACTCACAGGATTGATTTAGTTTTCACAAATGAGAAAGGTTCACTAGACATTGTAGGGGTGTAATATGGGCAACGGGGAATTTCGGATCACAATCCAATTACTATAAAGATTAAAACACAAAAAAAAAAAAAAAGAGGGATGAACATAAATATACGATGGATAAATATGGATATACCGAGTAAGATCTTGGGAGAGATAATAGAGTTCTTTGAGATGAACGACGGTTCAGCGACAGTCAATATGATATGGGAGGCTGCCAAGGCCTTTATCAGAGGTATTATTACAAAATATACAGTAATATATAAGAAAGGAATAAGAGAGAAAATAACTAAATTGGAAAGTGAGATGGAAAAAAAAAAAAAAAGTACATTGAAAATCCTACAGATCCACTGTGTGGATAGAGAAGGCTTCTGTACTAAAGGATGAACTGCTCTTATTGTCAGAACAGCAAAAAGAAAACTATGTAAGGGATAATTATATATATGCACACATACCTGGGAAAAAATTGCGGCCTTGGTAGCGACCCAAATAAAAAAGAATAAGTATATCCACTGTCTAGTGGATGAATTGGGACATACAAATACTGAACAAACAGCCAAAATAGAACTACTTCAAAAATATTTTGCTGATATAATAGCAAGATAAATAAAAATTCTGAGCAAATACAACAGTTTCTGGATGAAATTAGTATCTCTAGGTTAACAATAGATCAATGTAAGTCCCTGGAAGTTCCCTTAACCCCTGTAGAAGTGAAGGATATGTTAAACGGGATAACAATGAACAAGGCCCCAGGAATGGATGGCATTCCGTTTGAGGTGTATGCTCAATATAAAGACATATTAATCCCGAAATTGCTTAGGATGTGGGAGACATCGAAGCAGATGGGAAAATTGACAGATTCCCTGCAAGAAGCCTCAATTACACGTATTTTAAAGCCAGGCAAGGATCTAGCTTTAATGGACTCATACCGTCCTATTTCATTGATCACCACTGATAATAAAATATTAGCCAAGATTTTGGCAACTAGACTTAGGAGTGTGATCTCGGTGCTTGTTCATGAGGATCAATGGGGGTTCATGTCAGGAAAAACCACTACAGAGTATATCATGAGATATTTTGTGAATACCTAGCTTGAACCCACAAATTGCGGAGAACGGTTGATTGTAAGTATAGACACCTCAAAGGCTTTTGACACAATAGAATGGCCCTTTTTGATTAACACAATGAAGAAAATGGGATTTGGCGACCATTTTGTTACATGGGTAAAGCTATTGTGTACTGAAATTTCCACAAGGGTGATAGTAAATGGAGAACACTCAGGTAGCATACCAATTGGCAGAGGAGTTAGACAGGGATGTCCCCTTCCCCCTCTGCTATTTGCTATAGCTATTGAGCCACTTGCAGACATGATTAGGCAGGATCCGGGAATAGTGGGGTTTAGATATGGTACTCATGAGGAAAAAAAAAATCGCTTTATATGCGGATCACTCACCAGGATTTTTCAAGTATTTGAGCAATAGGGTAAATATGCTGGACTCAGTATAAGCTGGTCTAAATCAGCTTGTATCCCGATTGATCCTCTGAACAACTTTAGACCGGGACTGTTGGACATTAAGATGATTAATGAACCTGTTAAATATCTGGGAATTCAGATTACCCCGGATCCTAATGATTATGTCCGACTGAATGTGGTCCTGAAAATTCTGGAATTTAGGAAGAAAATAGAGGTATGGAAAAGATTGTACATGTCGATGGCGGGTCACATTTCATTAGTGAAGATGTGTTTACTGCCTGCCCTGAATTATATTCTGTGGAACACACCAGTGATAATCTCTAAAAGATATTTTAAAAAAATAGCTAGTTTACTATCTGCACCAGACTTGGACTATCTGCACCAGACTTGGAACTTAATTTCATTTCTGGGATTGTAAAAAAATATGATAACATGGAGTAACACGCAAAGTTATAAGAATATAATAGCAGGGATAAATAAAAGACTGGAAAAATGTAATATCTTTCAAATAATGGAAACAGGTATTCTGGCCCAACAGGGATGTAAATATACACCTTTAATTGTGTTGATGACTAAAAGTTAGAAGACGGAAAAAGAACTATGGTCCCAAACGGGTTTTCATGTTGGCACCATATTATGGGACAATATTAATCTCACAGAATTAAAGTTAATTGAACAGAAGATCTGGTGGAGATATGGTATATACCAGTATAAATTAAGCCAGGTATGGGAAGAGGGGGGATATAATCTCCTACGAAGAGTTAAAAAGGAAATGCCAATTGAAAAATATAGAGTTGAGGTTTTATTACTTGCAACTAAAACACGCACTGTATAAGATGATAGGGAAAGGCATGCAAATAACTTTTCTACCGCAGCCATTGGTTAACCATACTAAATTAATACCTGGCAAGAAACTGGTCTCAAGAATATACCAATGTCTGTTGCACCAAAAGAACAACAGAAGAGCAGTTGACAATCTGACGCATAAATGGCAGGGTGCCTTGAACCCCTTATGGGAAGAATTTTGGGATTCGGCTATACAGGCAAAGAACAGGGTCTCAAGGAATTTCTCCTATAAAATAACCCAATTTAATATATTGCATCGTCTTTACTACTCTCCCAAGAAGTTAATGAAGTGTTATAAATAGAGTTGAACAGACACCTGGATGTTCGAGTTTGATGGCTTCGGATGAACTTCGGAAAAAAGTTCGAGTTCGGGACCCGAACTTGACCCCGAACCCCAACTCCAACCCCATTGAAGTCAATGGGGACCTGAACTTTTGAGAACTAAAATGGCTGTAAAAATGTAATGGAAAGGGCTAGAGGGCTGCAAATGGTGTCAAAATGTGATTAAGAGCATGGCAAGTGGATAGGGAAATTACTTTAAATAACATAAAATACATAAAAAGAAAAAATTATAATCTTGATCTAGGAGGTTGAGGAGGTAGTGGATGTGGCAGTGTAGGTGGAAGTGGCGGTGGAGGAGGAGGTAGCCTTCACTGGTTTTTGGTTTTAAATTTTATTTTTAAAATTAGGGTACATCCCAAAACATTGGGAAATTTAACCTGTGATAACCCCCTCCAGTCATGCTAAACACATGTTCAGACAATACACTGGCTGCAGAGCAGGCCAGCACCTCCAAGGGGTAAAGGGAAAGCTCAGGCCATGTGCCCAATTTGGAGACCCAGAAGTTGCAGGGGCTGACCCCTGTCAGTCAGTTCGTGTAGGCGTGTGCACACTTACTGCCCCACCATGTCGCACGTCCCCGTGATGTTCACGATCCAATTTGATATCTGGTCTATCAACTTTCAATGTTCTTTTATGCACCTACCATGTTGATTACGAGTGGCGGGGAATCAGGGTTCCAGGCCAGAGAGGGAGTGTGAGAAAGAGAGACCAAATCCAAGGGAGGAATCATTTTTTCTAATTTCAAATTAGAGTTGAAATATGGGAGAAATTATTAAGCTTATAAGTGTGACAACTTTTCAGAGTTTAAGCATTGAATGAAAGGATGTGGTGTGCATTAATTACTGAATAATTTATAAAATGTTATTCCCTGTCACCTATGCATAGCAGGTGTTTATTCACATCTAAAATTGTATAATGTCAACCCAAGAATGTAACAGAAAAATTATTTAAATGTATTAAGCTGTCAACTAGGTAGAGGAGGGGTATATTACACCCAAAAATTGGTGAATTTCACAAAAAAAATGTAACTGACAATTTTTTTTTATTTTTTTTGCCTGGATACTAGGTATAGCAGTGGTACTGTACACACCAAAATTGGTGAATTTCACCCTAAAATGTAAATGACAATTTATTTTATTTTTTAACTGGCCTACTAGGTATAGCAGTGGTACTATACACCCAAAAATTGGTGAATTTCACCCTAAAATGTAAATGACAATTTATTTATTTTTTAAACTTTCTACTAGGTATAGCAGTGGTATTATACACCCAAAAATGTGTTAATTTCACCATACAATGCAACTGACAATTTTTTTTTTTTTACTGGTCTACTAAGTATAACAGTGGTACTATACACCCGAAAATTGGTGAATTTCACCCTAAAATGTAAATGACAACGTAGTGAAATGATCTAAAATAAAACATATAAAAAACATATGGAGTAGGAATTTGAGGAGGCGGAGGACATAGAGGAGTAGGTGGAAGCTGCGGTGGAGGAGGACGAGATAGCCAACACAGGTTTTTGGTTTTAATTTATTTAGTAAAAATAAGGTACACTCCAAAAGAGTGTGAAATATCCAAAATACAAATATGAGCAATTGCGCTACAGTATAACAATGGCTGCTTAGTGTCGGTATACATGTCTATTCTGCACAAGGTAGGGACAAGTCCTGAGGGATACATGCCTGGTTCATTTTAATGAACGTGAGCTTGTCCACATTGGCTGTGGACAGGCGGTTGCGCTTGTCTGTGATGACGCCCCCTGCCGTGCTAAACGCATGCTCAGATAATACACTGGCTACAGGGCAGGCCAGCACCTCCAAGGGGTAAAGGGCAAGCTCAGGCCATGTGCCCAATTTGGAGACCCAGAAGTTGAAGGGGGCAGAAACGTCATTCAGTACGTGTAGGCGTGTGCACACATACTGCTCCACAATGTTGGTGAAATGCCGCCTCCTGCTACGACGTTCCATATCAGCTGGTGGTGATAGTTGTTGTGGCGTGCAGACAAAGATTTCCACATTTCGGCCATGCTAACACTGCCTTCTGAGGTACTGGCGGTGCCCCAGCTGCGTTGGCGACCTCGTCCTCTTCCTTCGCCTTGTGCTTCCACTGTGCCCCAGCTGTCAGGTGGGAATGCCACCAGCAGCGCGTCTACCAGCGTGTGCTTGTACTTGCACATCTTACGATCAAGCTCCAGGTATGGAATTAAGAACGGTACGTTGTCCTTGTAATGGGGATTCAGCAGCGTGGCCACCCAGTAATCAGCACAAGTTAGAATGTAGGCAACTTGGCGGTCGTTGCAGAGACACTGCAGCATGTAATCGCTCATGTGTGACAGGCTGCCCAAAGGCAACGAAAAGCTGTCCTCTGTGGGAGGTATATCGTCTGTGTCCTCTGTATCCCCCCATCCACGCACCAGTGATGGCCATGAGCTGGTCTGGGTGCCACCCTGCTGTGAACATGGTTCCTACTCCTCCATCTCCTCATCCTCATCCTCCACCTCCTCATCCTCCAGAAACGTGCCCTGGCTGGACAATTGTGTACCTTGGGTTTGTGGGTGCAGGAACCGACCCTCGGAGCCACTTGGGAATAACTGGCTGGAAACCCTACGAAATGATCCCTCTTCCTCCTGCTCCTCCTCCTGTGCCACATCCTCTTCCATCATCGCCAGGAGCATTTTTTCAAGGAGGCATAGAAGTTGGATAGTAACACTGAGAACGGCGTTATCGGCACTGGCCATGTTGGTGGAGTACTCTAAACAGCGCAACAAGGAACACAGGCATCACATTGAGGCCCAGTCATTGGTGGTGAAGTGGTGCTGTTCCGCCGAGCGAATCAGTCGGGCGTGCTGCAGCTGAAACTCCACTATCGCCTGCTGTTGCTCGCACAGTCTGGCTAGCATGTGCAAGCTGGAGTTCCACCTTGTGGGCACGTCGCATATGAGGCGGTGAGCGGGAAGGCCAAAGTTACGCTGCAGCGCTGACAGGCGAGCGACAGCAGGGTGAGAAAGCCGAAAGCGCGCACAGATGGCCCGCACTTTATGCAGCAGCTATGACATATTGGAGTAAGTTTTAAGGTATCTCTGCACCACCAAATTCAGCACATGCGCCAGGCAAGGGATGTGCGTCAAACCAGCTAGTCCCAGAGCTGCTATGAGATTTTGCCCATTATGCACACCACCAGGTCGTGCTTGAGGCTCTCTGGCACAAACTACTCATCGGTCTGTTGTTCAAGGCCCGTCCACAGCTCCTGCGCGGTGTGAGGTTTGTCACCCAAACAGATAAGTTTTAAAACTGCCTGCTGTCGTTTACCCCTGGCTGTGCTGAAGTTGGTGGTGAAGGTATTACGCTGACCGGATGAGGAGCTGTTAGAGGATGAGGAAGCAGAGTAGGAGGAGGAAGCAACAGGAGGCAAACTGAAGCACCCTGCAATCCTCGGTGGTGGAAGGACATTCGCCAAACTTCTCTCCGCCTCAGGGTCAGCCACCACTGCATTTACCCAGTGTGCTGTTATGGAGATATAACAGCCCTGGCCGTGCTTACTGGTCCATGTATCCGTAGTCAGGTGCACCTTGCCACAGATGGTGTTGCGCAGTAAACACCTGATTTTGTCCCCTACATGGTTGTGCAGGGAAGGGATGGCTCGCCTTCAAAAGTAGTGGTGGCTGGGCATGACGTACTGTGGGACAGCCACCGCCATAAGGCCTTTAAAACTATCCGTCTCCAACAAATGGAATGACAACATTTCAAAGGCCAGTAATTTAAAAATGCTGGCATTCAGGGCTAGGGATCGCGGGTGGGTATGGGGGTACTTCCTCTTCCTCTCCAGCATTTGGGATATGGAGAGCTGAACCCTTCCGTGGGACATTGTGGAGATGCTTGGTGACCCAGATGTTGGTGTTGCTGACAGATCCTCTGTTTGCGGGGTGCCAGGTGGCACTGTCACTCCAGAGGTGGATGAAGAGGCCGCGAATGCAGCAGAAGAGGAAGCAGGAGGAGCCAGAGACATTTCTTGTTTTTTGAGGTGTCTACTCCACTGCAGCTCGTGCTTTGCACTTAAATGCCTGGTCATGCAGGTTGTGCTCAGGTTGAGAACGTTTATGCCTCGCTTCAGGCTCTGATTGCACAGCGTGCAAACCACTCGTGTCTTGTCGTCAGCACATTGTCTGAAGAACTGCCCCTCCAGGAAACTCCTTGGAGCTGGCTTTGGTGTGCTTGGTCCCTTGCTGCGGTAGGCAGTAGGAGGCGTACTGTCTAGAGGACGGCCACTCCGCTATTGTACCCTGCTCACGCTTCTGCTGTGCTGGTGGCTCTGTGCGATCACCGCCTCTTCCTCCATATTACATCGGTCACTTGCATGACCTTGATTCCATGTTGGGTCAAGGACCTCATCGTCCTCCACATCATCTTCCACTCAATCTTCACCCCTGCATTCCTTGTCGGTCTGCACACTTTTGAAAGCATCAGCAGTTGGCACCTGTGTTTTGTCATCATCCGAGACGTGCTGCGATGGTCCTCCCATGTACTTATCTTGAAAGATAAGTGGTTGGGCATCAGTGAACTCAATCTCTTCCACTTCTGGGGCAGGGCTAGGTGGATGGCCCTGGGAAACTCTGCTAACAGAGTCATCAAAAAGCAGAAGAGACTGCTGCATGACTTAGAGCTCAGACTGCTTGGCTGTTTTGCAAGGGGGTGAGTTGAAAGACTGATGGATATCGGCTGCAGGTGCCAACTGTGGTCTTTCAGCAGGAAACTGGGTAGGAGAAAATGTGAAGGAACTAGATCCACTGTCAGCAACCCAATCTACTATCACCTGTACTTGTTCAGGCCCCACCATTGATAGAGCAGCATTAGGTCCGACCAAATACCGCTGCAGGTTTTGTCGCCTACTCGCACCTGAGGAAGGGGGTTTCACTTGTGCGTGTAGCTGACACAGATCGACCACGTCCTCTCCCTGCAACAGGAGCTCCACCAGCAGGACCACGACCTGGGCCACGTCCCTTATTTGACGCTCTCCTCATATTTTTTGAATTTAGGACCTAAATGGGTGTTTTATTAATAGTAGAATAGAACGACAGTATGTAAAGGGTGTATCTCACACGGTGTGAGCCAGTGCACGCCTAAATAAAATATTTATTTGCACAAAATGTCTGTATTTCAAATGGCTGTATTTTAAATGTCTGATTCAAACCACTGCATGTAGAGGGGGTATCTCACAGTGCCTGAACCAGTGTAGGCCTGAATTAAATATTTATTTGCCCAAAATGGCTGTATTTCAAATGTCTGATTCAAACCCCTGTATGTAGAGGGGATATCTCACAGGTCCTGAACCAGTGTATACCTGAAGTAAATATTTCTTTGCCCTAAATGACTGAATTTCAAATGGCTGTATTTCAATTGCCTGAATCAAACCCCTGTATGTAGAGGGAGTATATCACAAGGGAATGGACCAGTGTAGGCCTGAAGTAAATGTTTGTTTGCACTAAATGGCTGTATTTCAAATGGCTGTATTTCAATTGCCTGAATCAAACCCCTGTATGTAGAGGGAGTATATCACAAGAGAATGGACCAGTGTAGGCCTGAAGTAAATGTTTGTTTGCACTAAATGGCTGTATTTTAAATCCCTGATTCAAGCCCCTGTATTTAGAGGAAGTATTTCACAGGGCCTGAACCAGTATAGACGTGAAGTAAATAATTATTTGCCCTAAATGGCTGTATTTCGAATCCCTGATTAAAACCCCTGTATGTAAAGGGGGTATCTCACAGGGGCTGAACCAGTGTAGGCCTGAAGTAAATATATCTTTGCAGAAAATTGCTGAATTTCAAAAGGCCGCATTTCAAATCCCTGAATAAAACCCCTGTATGTAGTTGGAGTATCTCACAGGGCCTGAACCAGTGTAGGCTTAAAGTACATTTTTATTTGTCCTAAATGGCTGTATTTCAAATTCCCGATTTAAACCCCTGTATGTATAGGGGGTATCTCACAGGGCCTGAACCAGTGTAGGCCTGAAGCAAAAATATCTTTGCAGAAAATGGCTGTATTTCAAAAGGCCGTATTTCAAATCCCTGAATCAAACCCCTGTATGTAGAGGGAGTATCTCACAGAGCCTGAACCAGTTTAGGTCTGAAGTAAATATATCTTTACACAAAATGGCTGTATTTCAAATCCCTGAATCAAACCCCTGTATATAGAGGGAGTATCTTACAGGGCCTGAACCAGTGTAGGCCTAAAGTAAATATTTATTTGCACTAAATGGCTGTATTTCAAATTACTGTATTTCAAATACCTGATTTAAACCCCTGTATGTAGAGGGGGTATCTCATAGGGCCTGAACCACTGTAGGCCTGAAGTAAATATATTTTTGCACAAAATGGCTGTATTTCAAATGGCTGTAATTAAATTGCCTGATTTAAACCCCTGTATGTAGAGGGGGTATCTCACACGGTCTGAACTATTGTAGGCCTGAAGTAAATATATATTTGCCCAAAATGGCTGTATTTCAAAAGGCTGTATTTCAAATCCCTGAATCAAACCTCTGTATGTAGAGGGAGTATCTCACAGAGCCTAAACCAGTGTAGGTCCGAAGTAAATATATCTTTACACAAAATGGCTGTATTTCAAATGGCTGTATTTCAAATCCCTGAATCAAACCCCTGTATGTAGAGGGAGTATCTTACAGGGCCTGAACCAGTGTAGGCCTGAAGTAAATATTTATTTGCACTAAATGGCTGTATTTCAAATTACTGTATTTAAAATACCTGATTTAAACCCCTGTATGTAGAGGGGGTATCTCATAGGGCCTGAACCACTGTAGGCCTGAAGTAAATATATTTTTGCACAAAATGGCTGTATTTCAAATGGCTGTAATTCAATTGCCTGATTTAAACCCCTGTATGTAGAGGGGGTATCTCACATGGTCTGAACTATTGTAGGCCTGAAGTAAATATTTATTTGCCTAAAATGGCTGTATTTTAAATGCCTGATTCAAACCACTGTATGTAGAGGGGATATCTCACAGGGCCTGAACCACTGTAGGCCTAAAGTAAATATATATTTGCACAAAATGGCTATATTTCAAATGGCTGTATTTCAAATCCCTGAATCAAACCCCTGTATGTAGTAGGAGTATCTCACAGGGCCTGAACCATTGTAGGCCTAAAGTAAATATTTATTTGTCCTAAATGGCTGTATTTCAAATGGCTGTATTTTAAATCCCTGATTCAAACCCCTGTATGTAGAGGGGGTATCTCACAGGGCCTGAACCACTGTAGGCCTGAAGTAAATATATCAATACACAAAATAGCTGCATTTCAAATGGCTGTATTTCAAATCCCTGAATCAAACCCCTGTATGTAGATGGAGTATCTTACAGGGCCTGAACCAGTGTAGGCCTGAAGTAAATATTAATTTGCACTAAATGGCTGTATTTCAAATTACTGTATTTCAAATCCCTGATTTAAACCCCTGTATGTAGAGGGGGTATCTCATAGGGCCTGAACCACTGTAGGCCTGAAGTAAATATATTTTTGAACAAAATGGCTGTATTTCAAATGGCTGTAATTCAATTGCCTGATTTAAACCCCAGTATGTAGAGGGGATATTTCACACGGTCTGAACTATTGTAGGCCTGAAATAAATATATCTTTGCCCAAAATGACTGCATTTCAAATGGCTGTTTTTCAAATGCCTGATTCCAAACCACTGTATGTAGAGGGAATAGCTCACAGGGCCTGAACCACTGTAGGCCTGAAGTAAATATATATTTGCACAAAATGGCTATATTTCAAATGGCTGTATTTCAAATCCATTAATCAAACCCATGTATGTAGTAGGAGTATCTCACAGGGCCTGAACCAGTGTAGGCCTAAAGTAAATATTTATTTGTCCTAAATGGCTGTATTTCAAATCCCTGATTCAAACCCCTGTATGTAGAGGGGGTATCTCATAGGGCCTGAACCAGTGTAGGCCTGAAGTAAATATATCTTTGCAGAAAATTGCTGAATTTCAAAAGGCCGAATTTCAAATCCCTGAATCAAACCCCTGTATGTAGAGGGAGTTGCTCACAGAGCCTGAACCAGTGTAGGCCTGAAGTAAATATATCTTTACACAAAATGGCTGTATTTCAAATGGCTGAATTTCAAATCCCTGAATCAAACCCCTGTATGTAGAGGGAGTATCTCACAGGGCCTGAACCAGTGTAGGCCTGAAGTAAATATTTATTTGCACTAAATGGCTGTATTTCAAATTACTGTATTTCGAATACCTGATTCATATCACTGTATGTAGAGGGGATATCTCACAGGGCCTGAACCACTGTAGGCCTGAAGTAAATATATCTTTGCACAAAATGGCTATATTTCAAATCCCTGAATCAAACCCCTGTATGTAGTTGGAGTATCTCACAGGGCCTGAACCAGTGTAGGCCTAAAGTAAATATTTCTTTGTCCTAAATGGCTGTATTTCAAATGGCTGTATTTCAAATGCCTGATTCACACCACTGTATGTAGAGGGGATATCTCACAGGGCCTGAACCAATGTAGGCCTGAAGTAAATATTTATTTGCCCTCAATGGCTGTATTTAAAATCCCTGATTCAAAACCCTGTATGTAGAGGGGATCTCTCACAGGGCCTGAACCAGTGTAGGCCTGAAGTAAATATTTATTTGCACAAAATGGCTGTATTTCTAATGGCTGTATTTCAATTGCCTGAATCAACTCAATGTATGTAGAGGGGGTATCTCACAGGGCCTGGACCACTGTAGGCCTGAAGTAAATATATCTTTGCACAAATGGCTGTATTTCAAATGGCTGCAATTCAAATGCCTGCTTTATACCCCTGTATGTAGAGGGGGTATATCACAAGGGCCTAAACCAGTGTAGGCTTGAAGTAAATATTTCTTTGCACTAAATGGCTGTATTTCAAATCCCTGATTCAAACCCCTGTATGTAGAGGGGGTATCTCACAGGGCCTGAACCACTGTAGGCCTGAAGTAAATATATCTTTGCACAAAATGGCTGTATTTAAAATGGCTGTATTTCAAATGCCTGATTCAAACCCCTGTATGTAGAGGGGGTATCTCACAGGGCCTGAACCACTGTAGGCCTGAAGTAAATATGTATTTGCCTAAAATGGATATATTTCAAATGGCTGTATTTCAAATGCCTGATTCAAACAACGTTATGTAGACAGGGTCTCTCACAGGGCCTGAACCAGTGTAGGCCTGAAGTAAATATTTCTTTGCCCTAAATGGCTGTATTTCAAATGGCTGTATTTCAATTGCATGAATCAAACCCCTGTATGTAGAGGGAGTATATCACAAGGGCCTGAACCAATGTAGGCCTAAAGTAAATATTTCTTTGCACTAAATGGCGGTATTTCAAATGGCTGTATTTCAAATCCCTGATTCAAACCCCTGTATGTAGAGGGGGCATATCACAAGGGCCTGAACCAGTGTAGGCCTGCAGTAAATATTTCTTTGCACAAAATTGCTATATTTCAAATGGCTGTATTTCAAATCCCTGATTCAAACCCATGTATGTAGAGGGGGTATATCACAGGGTCTGAACCAGTTTAGGCCTGACATAAATATATCTTTGCGCAAAATTGCTGTATTTCAAATGGCTATATTTCAAATCCCTAAATCAAACCCCTGTATGTAGAGGGATTATTTCACAGGGCCTGACCAGTGTAGGCCTGAAGTAAATATTTCTTTGCTCTAAATGGCTGTATTTCAAATCGCTGTATTTCAAATGCCTGATTCAAACCCCTGTATGTAGAGGGGGTTTCTCACATGGCCTGAACCAATGTAGGCCTGAATTCAATATTTCTGCATCAAATGGTGGTATTTAAAATCTTTGAATGTAACTCAAATGTATTAAGGGTGTATCTCACAATGACATCTGCATCAAAGGCTGCAAACTAAATTTTTTGTGCCCAAACGAGTGTTTGCTTAACAACTGAATTTGGCAGCAGCATATAAGCCTGTAATTTCACACCTGCTGATGCTGCAAGGCCTGAAAATTGTGTTTTTCAAACCACTGAAAAAGATGGGTATATTTCTACCCTAAATTGCACACTGACCAATACAGATGTTGTAGATTGCGAAAAAAGTCTTTTTTTGGTAACACAATATCAAAGCTGTATATATTAAACTTGAATTTAACACTTGCAGATCTGGAAAGTACAGATTTTTTAAGAAAAAAAATTGTGTTTTTCAAAACCCATTAAATGGTGGGTGTATTTCTACCCTAAATTGCACACTGAGCAATACAGATGTTGTAGATTGCGAAAAAAGTCTTTTTTTGGCAACACAATATGAAAGCGGAATATATTAAACTTGAATTTAACACTTGCAGATCTGGAAAGTACAGTTTTTTGAAGAAAAAAAAAGTGTGTTTTTCAAACCACAGAAAATGATGGGTGTATTTCTACCTTAACCCCTTAAGGACCAGGCTCATTTTCACCTTAAGGACCAGGCCATTTTTTGCAAATCTGACCAGTGTCACTTTAAGTGCTCATAACTTTAAAACGCTTTGACTTACCCAGGCCGTTCTGAGATTGTTTTTTCATCACATATTGTACTTCATGACACTGCTAAAATTGGGTCAAAAAAGTTAATTTTTTTGCATTAAAAAAATAAAATTTTTACCAAAAATTTAGAAAAATTTGCAAATTTCAAAGTTTCAGTTTCTCTACTTCTGTAATACATAGTATTACCCCCAAAAATTGTGATGACTTTACATTCCCCATATGTCTACTTCATGTTTGTAGCATTTTGGGAATGATATTTTATTTTTTGGGGATGTTACAAGGCTTAGAAGTTTAGAAGCAAATTTTGAAATTTTTCAGAAATTTTCAAAATCCCACTTTTTATGGACCAGTTCAGGTTTGAAGTCATATTGTGAGGCTTAGATAATAGAAACCTCCCAAAAATGACCCCATTCTAGAAACTACACCCCTCATGGTATTCAAAACTGTTTTTTCAAACTTTATTAACCATTTAGGTCTTCCACAAGAGTTAATGGCAGATGGATAAACAATTTTGAAATTTCTATTTTTTGGTAAATTTTCCAATATAATCATTTTTTTCCAGGAGTAAAACAAGGGTTAACTGCCAAACAACACTCAAAATAGGTTGCCCTGATTCTGTAGTTTGCAAAAACACCCCATATGTGGTCGTAAACTACTGTTTGGCCGAACGGTAGCACATAGAAGGAGGGGAACACCATATGGGTTTTGGAAGGCAGATTTTGCAGGACTGGTTTTGTTTATACCATGTCCCATTTGAAGCCCCCTGTTGCACCCCTAGAATAGAAATTTCAAAAAAGTGACTCCATCTAAGAAAGTACACCCCTCAAGGTATTCAAAACTGGGTTTACAAACTTTGTTAACCCTTTAGGTGTTCCACAAGAGTTAATGGCAGATCGAGAAACAATTTTGAAATTTTAATTTTTGGGAAAATTTTCCAATATAATCAATTTTTTCCAGGAGTAAAACAAGGGTTAACTGCCAAAAAACACTCAAAATGGGTTGCCCTGATTCTGTAGTTTGCAAAAACACCCCATATGTGGTCGTAAACTACTATTTGGCTAAACGGCAGGACATAGAAGAAGGGGAACACCATATGGTTTTTGGAAGGCAGATTTTGCTGGACTGGTTTATTTACACCATGTACCCTTTCAAGCCCCCTGATGCACCCCTAGAGTAGAAACTCCATAAAAGTGACCCCATCTAGGAAACTACGGGATAAGGTGGTTGTTGTTTTGGGACTATTTTTGGGGTAAATTAGATTTTTGGTTGCTCTATATTACTCTTTTTTGAGGCAATGTAACAAAAAAATTAAATTCAAAAATTGTTTCCACATTCGCTATTTAGTTTTGTGGAACACCTAAAGGGTTAACATAGTTTGTAAAGTAACTTTTGAATACCTTGAGGGGTGTAGTTTCTTAGATGGGGTCACTTTTTTGGAGTTTCTAGTCTAGGCTACATCGGGGGGGCTTCTAATGGGACATGGTGTAAAAAAAAAAAAATGTCCATCAAAATCTGCCTTCCAGAAACCGTATGGAGTTCCCTTCGTTTTATGCCCTGCCGTGAAGCTATATAGCCATTTACGACCACATATGGGGTGTTTCTGCAAACTACAGAATCGGGGCAATAAATATTTAGTTAACCCTTGCTTTATTACCGGCAAAATGGATTCAAATTGAAATTTTGCCCAAAAATGGTACAGTTTTTATTTTATATTTAGAACACCGTTCATCCGAGGCATTTGGTCAAAAGTTATTTTTATAGCGACGACTTTTACGCACGCGACGATGCCCAATATGTATGGCTCTCAGACTTTGGAGACACTAAGCAGGCATCCTAAAACTGCGGCCCTCCAGATGTTGTAAAACTACAATTCCCACCATGCCCTGCTGATGGCTGTAGGTTGTCTGGGCAATATAGTTTTACAACATCTGTAGGGCCGCAGTTTGAGGATATTAAACTAATATTTTTTGGGGAAAGAAAAATTGTTTTCGTGTCTCCAAAGGCTGAGAGCCATAGTGTTTTATGTTCTCTAGTGGACTGTTGGGGATTATAAAAATGTAGTACTTCATGGAAGTGTGATACTCCCTGAAGCAATCGATAATGCAGTGGCCCGGATGATCGGGGCACGTGTCACATTGAGTAGTGGTGTCCTTACGTATCCCCCTCTTGTGACACACTCTGCACTTTTTTTGGGTTCGTCCCTTCTTTCCAGTATGGGGGACCACACCTGGAAAGTGTTGGCCAGGGACGATCCGGGCGCCTCCAGTTCCCGAGGTACTCCGGCCTGCTCTTTCCCGGTCTGAAAAGATCAGGTCCTTGAGGAATGCCTCATAGAATTGGAGGAATGTCCCTGTGCTGCCAGCACTTCGGGATTGTACAAAAGAGTTGTACATGGCAACCTGTACCAAGTAGACCGCAACTTTTTTGTACCATGCCCGGGTTTTGCGCATGGCGTTATATGGCGTGAGGACTTGATCAGAGAGTTCAACTCCTCCCATATACCGATTGTAGTCGACGATACAATTGGGCTTGAGGACCGTTGCTTGAGACTGGGGTGGTGCTGTTACCGTGGATTGTGGACAGCATAAGGACATCCCTCTTGTCCTTATACCTGACCAGCAACAGGTTTTCACTGGTAAGTGCACGGTTCTCACCCCTGGGGATAGGTACCTGGAGGGGGTAGGCAGGGAGGCCGTGTTGATTTTTCCACACGGTCCCACAAGCAAACGTGGATCTGGCGGCAAGGGACCTGAACAAGGGAATGCTGGTATAAAAGTTATCCACGTACAAGTGGTAACCATTATCCAGCAGTGGGTACATAAGGTCCCACACAAGTTTCCCGCTAACACCCAGAGTGGGGGGACATTCTGGGGGTTGAATACAGGAATCTCGCCCCTCGTACACACAAAATTTGTAAGTGTACCCCGAGGTACTCTCACAAATTTTGTATAGCTTCACGCCATACCTCGCCCGCTTTGTGGGAATATATTGGCGGAAACTGAGTCTCCCCTTGAACGCAACGAGAGACTCATCAACCACGACCTCCCTTCCAGGTACGTAGGCCTGCTGAAATGTGGCCCCAAAGTGATCGATGACCGGCCATATGTTATACAGCCGGTCATAGGTAGGATCACCTCGGGGTGGACATGCTGCATTATCGGAATCTGGTGGGGGGGGGGGGGCAAGTGGCAGGGGGGGTCTGGGTTAGATGGATAGATGGAAGTTTGGAATAAAAGTACTTTTTTTTTTTCCTAACTTACTTTTCCCTTCTTTCCCTGCCTAACGGTGCCTCTCCCTCACTGACCCTAACCTACCTGGGTGGCGATGGGTGCAGGAGGGTGATGGATGCCGATTAGGAGGACACAGGAGCTGGTGCTGGACGATGCTGCAGGGTCAGGGTGCTGGACAGGAAGATGAGGGGAGAGAGGAGCGCAGGAAGTTTGAATCTCGCGCCTCTCTCCCCTGCACCAATCAGCACCCTGGACAGCAATGTTCAGCACCAGGGCCAGCACTGCCTCTCCAAATCCTCGGACTGCGATTGGTGGTGTATAATTACGCCACCGATCGCAGTCTTTTCCCTGTTCATCGGGTCACAGGACACCCGAATGGACCGGAAACGCAGAAAACCGCAGGTCTGAATTGACCTGCGGTTTTCTGCGATCGCCGATACGGGGGGGTCAAATGACCCCCCCCCCCCCGCGTTGTTACGGGATGCCGGCTGAATGATTTCAGCCAGCGTCCCGTTCCGATTAACCCCCGGGAGTCCTTAAGGACTCGGGAAATAGGGCGTACCGGTACGTCCTATGTCCTTAAGGGGTTAAATTGCACACTGACTAATACAGATGTTGTAGATTGCCAAAAAAGTCTTTTTTTGGTTACAGAATATGAAAGCTGTATATATTAAACTTGAATTTAACACTTGCAGATCTGGAAAATACAGTTTTTTGAAAAAAAATTGTGTGTTTTTAAAACCCCAGAAAATGATTGGTGTATTTCTACCTTAAATTGCACACTGACTAATACAGATGTGTTAGATTGCCAAAAAAGTCTTTTTTTGCTAACAGAATATGAAAGCTGTATATATTAAACTTGAATTTAACACTTGCAGATCTGGAAAATACAGTTTTTGGGCAAAAAAGTGTGTTTTTCAAAACCCAGAAAATGATGGGTGTATTTCTACCTTAAATTGCACACTGACTAATCCAGATGTTGTAGATTGCCCAAAAAGTATTTTTTTGCTAACAGAATATGATCACTGTATATATTAAACTTGAATTTAACACTTGCAGATCTGGAAAATACTGTTTTAAAAAAAAAAATGGTGTGTTTTTAAAAGCCCAGAAAATGATGGGTGTATTTTTACCTTAAATTGCACACTGGCTAATCCAGATGTTGTAGATTGCCCAAAAGCTCAGATGCGCAGCTGGTGCACTGAGCTTGCATAAAATGGCCGCCGCCACCCTCCTGACTAACAGAATTATAAAAGTTTTTATTTTATTTTTGGTCAATGGCCTCAGGGCAGGGGAAAACTATTGTGTCCTGCACCCACACAACTATTTCTAGGTAGATAGCTGAGATCTCCTATTCTCTCCCCGAAATCACAAGTCAAGCAGCATCCTCTCCCTACACTTGTAACAGCAGAGTGACGTGCAGCGCTACGTGACTCAAGCTTATATAGGCCTGGGTCACATGCTGCTCTGGCAAATCACAGCCATGCCATTAGTAGGCATGGCTGTGATGGCCTCTTGGGGCAAGTATGATGACGCTTGTTGATTGGTTGCTGTGCAGCTCTTCAAAAAGCGCAAAGAAAGCGCCGAACACTAAACCCGAATTCGAACTTTTACGGAAATGTTCGGGTTTGGGTCCGGGGTCCAAATAACCTAAAGTTCGGTACGAACCCCGAACTTTACAGTTCGGGTTCGCTCAACCCTTGTTATTAAGCTAAAGTTTTTACTTGTCAAAAATGTGGAGAGATAGGAGTGGACGATATACATATAGTATGGACATGTTTAAAAATTCAAGATTATTGGGTAAAGATTATTGAAAAAATAGAGGAATACCATCAGTTTATAGTGCCTAGGCACTTCGAGGAATGTATCTTAGGGGTGATGGATCGAATGGTGGAGTGGAGGCTCCCCAACATAGAGAGATAGCAATTAAACTACTGTTTCTAGCTAGGAAATGTATAGTTGGACATTGGAGGGGGGAAGAGTGTTCCTACCATTAAAGAATGGGAGAACCTCACTAGGGTGTCGCTGGCCAGAGAGGAATTCCATTTGGTTGGGGTTAAGAAAAGTCATAGATTTGCAAAGTTATGGCAGAAATGGCCAAATAAAAACTGAGGGCCAATGAGGGAGGGCTGGGCCTTTGGGAGGGGGGGGGGGAGAGAGGGTAATATTATGTTCAGGGGTGGGGGGTTGGGGAAATACACTTAATGTAAGAATAAGATGACTGTTGAATAACCATGTAAAATTGGGAAAAACGTAATAAAGATTTATTATAAAAATAAAATAAAAATCCTGCTATATTTGTAGGGGTAAAAAAGGAACAAGACCACACATGGTAGCTATAGTGGGGATTTGCTTTGGTAGTTGGGATAAGTGGGTGCAACACAGAGGTAAAGTACAAGTTCGTAATTCAAATGTCCATGTTTATTCACACATAAGGTCAAACAAAAAAAAACTCTTTGCAAGGTTGGTGTTTGTTTACACCAAGTAGAAAGTTCATGCATAACAAAAAAAAGTCACCTTGTCGGTGGTTCTGCCTCCAGCAGTCAAAATGCAGGCTTTAGGTGGCCTGCTCTCCTAACACACAGGTCTCTTTTCAGCCCAGCAGAGTTCCTACACCAGCGATTGCCAGAGCTCCTCTGTCAGAGAGAGGTAATTACTCACAACAGACACTGCTGGCTGGGATTTTTATAGGCCAGTCAAGACCCAGCCAGTAAGAGCCGTCCCGGATCAGCTATACTGCCATACTAAAATAGCAAAATGTCAATCAGCATTAGCTGCCGCTGACACCAGAAAATACCGTCTCTTACTACACCGAGGCCAGGAACCTCGGTGACACATACCCTCAGTTAACGATAGACCTTTGTGCTTTCCTACATACCCCCCTCTTTGTTCAACCCTAAGGTGGGGAACACTTGCCATACAGTGTACCCAGGACAGGGCATGCGCGTTTTCCTGTAAGCGGCCTTCCCTGTGTTCCACTGAGAACTTGAAGTTGAAGAATGAGAAGAACCATCTGGTGACCCGAGCATTCTTCTCTTTGGCCTGGCTCATCCACTTGAGAGGGGAGTGGTCGTTCACCAGACAGAACTTTATCCCCAACAGATAATAGTGGAGAGAATCGAGAGACAATTTGATGGCCAGGCACTCTCTCTCCACTATACTGTAAATAGTGTCGGTTGGGGTGAGTTTGCGGCTCAGGAAAACAACGGGATGTTCCTCCCCATTGATTTCCTGAGAGAGTACTCCTCCAAGGCCAACTTCAGAGGCATCGGTCTGTACCACAAACGCCCTCTTGAAGTTGGGGCGTCACCAAAACCAGTGACCCCACAGGACCAACTTCAACACGGAAAAAGGCTCTTCCGCCTGGTCATTCCAGCGGACCATCACGGACTTCCGTCCCTTCAAGAGCCCCGTCAACAAAGCCGCTAAAGTGGCAAAATGGGGAACGAACCTCATATAATAGCCCACCATTCCCAGGAACGACTTTACTTGCCTAATGGTGACTAATGATGGAAGAACATCGGCCGGGATGATTCGCGAACATAAACGCGCGAACGCGATCAAATGTTCGCAAACCGCAAGTTCGCGGGGCGGCCCTCATTCACTTTAATTGCAGGCAAACCTAAAAATCCTTCAGGTCATATTTGCAGCCACCAAATACTTAGTAGAAGTGCATAAATAGTCCCACAACACGGACAGTGACATACTAGAGGGGGATCAATGACAAAAATTCCCACAATAAATATGTATTTTAATCATGGGCCATTTTTCTGTATCTTAAAGGGAAATTATCAAAAATGTACACTACTGGAGCCAATATTTTTTTTTATTTTCGGCCACGGGACTACGGGCTCTAAAAATTAGGCATTCACATGACATAAAAAAAATTGTGATTATGTGGCTCGAGATACATTATGCGGTCACTGAATAGCAATTTTACTGTAGCCCACTGGAGTACAGGCCCCAAACATTAGACATTCACCGGACAGAATAGATCAAGTGATTATGTGGCTGGAGGTATGTTAGATGGTCATTGGATATCAATTTTACTGCAGGCCAGTACAATTTCATATCAAATACATATTTTTTAAAAGAACTACAAATATAAAATTGGATTAAGAACATGGCTAACAAAATCACTTGAATAAACCCCAAATGATAATAGGTAAAATTCAATAACACATGGTCGTCACAGGTGTTGAACTTCTCTCAATAGATATAAATTTTATTGAAGGCCAGTGGAGTACAGGCCCCAAACATTATGCATTCACTGGACAGAAAGCATTAAGTGATTATGTGGCTGGAGGTATAGTAGATGGTCATTGGATATAAATTTTACTGCAGGCCAGAGTAGTATAGGCCCGAAACATAAGGCATTCACCGTAGAGAAAAGATCAATTATTTGGCGGGAGGTATATTAGACTTTAACCACCTCCCGACCGCCTAACGCACCGATGCGTCCGGGAGGTGGTTGATTTACTCCTCCTGGACGCATCGGCGCGTCATCTTGCGATACCTGAGATTTCCTGAGAACGCGCGCACGCAGGAGCGCGCGCTCACAGGAACGGAAGGTAAGCGAGTGGATCTCCAGCCTGCCAGCGGCGATCGTTCGCTGGCAGGCTGGAGATGTGATTTTTTTTAACCCCTAACAGGTATATTAGACGCTGTTTTGATAACAGCGTCTAATATACCTGCTACCTGGTCCTCTGGTGGTCCCCATGTTTGGATCGATGAAGTCGCACCAAACACCACACTACACTACACCCCCCCGTCACTAATTAACCCCTTATGAACCCCTGATCACCCATGATCACCCCATATAAACTCCCTGATCACCCCCCCTGTCATTGATCACCCCCCTGTCATTGATCACCCCCCTGTCAGGCTCCGTTCAGACGTCCGTATGATTTTTACGGATCCACGGATACATGGATCGGATCCGCAAAACGCATACGGACGTCTGAATGGAGCATTACAGGGGGGTGATCAATGACAAGCGGGTGATCACCCATATAGATTCCCTGATCACCCCCTGTCATTGATCACCCCCCTATCATTGATCACCCCCCTGTAAGGCTCCATTCAGACGTCCGTATGATTTTTACGGATCCATGGATACATGGATCGGATCCGCAAAACACATGCGGACGTCTGAATGGAGCCTTACAGGGGGGTGATCAATGACAGAGGGGTGATCACCCATATACACTCCCTGATCACCCCCTGTCATTGATCACCCCACTGTCATTGATCACCCCCCTGTAAGGCTCCATTCAAACGTCCGCATGTGTTTTGTGGATCCGATCCATGTATCCATGGATCCGTAAAAATCATACGGACGTCTGAATGGAGCCTTACAGGGGGGTGATCAATGACAGGGGGGTGATCACCCATATACACTCCCTGATCACCCCCTGTCATTGATCACCCCCCTGTAAGGCTCCATTCAGACGTCCGCATGTGTTTTGTGGATCCGATCCATGTATCCATGGATCCGTAAAAATCATACGGACGTCTGAATGGAGCCTTACAGGGGGGTGATCAATGACAGGGGGGTGATCACCCATATACACTCCCTGATCACCCCTTGTCATTGATCACTTCCCTGTAAGGCTCCATTCAGACGTCCGCATGTGTTTTGTGGATCCGATCCATGTATCCATGGATCCGTAAAATCATACGGACTTCTGAATGGAGCCTTACAGGGGGGTGATCAATGACAGGGGGGTGATCACCCATATACACTCCCTGATCATCCCCTGTCATTGATCCGCCCCCATGTAAGGCTCCTTTCAGACGTCCGTATGATTTTTATGGATCCATGGATACATGGATCGGATCCGCAGAACACATGCGGACGTCTGAATGGAGCCTTACAGGGGGGTGATCAATGACAGAGGGGTGATCACCCATATACAGTCCCTGATCACCCCCTGTCATTGATCACCCCACTGTCATTGATCACCCCCCTGTAAGGCTCCATTCAGACGTCCGCATGTGTTTTGCGGATCCGATCCATGTATCCATGGATCCGTAAAAATCATTCGGACGTCTGAATGGAGCCTTACAGGGGGGTGATCAATGACAGAGGGGTGATCACCCATATACAGTCCCTGATCACCCCCTGTCATTGATCACCCCCCTGTAAGGCTCCATTCAGACGTCCGCATGTGTTTTGTGGATCCGATCCATGTATCCATGGATCCGTAAAAATCATACGGACGTCTGAATGGAGCCTTACAGGGGGGTGATCAATGACAGGGGGGTGATCACCCATATACACTCCCTGATCACCCCCTGTCATTGATCACCCCCCTGTAAGGCTCCATTCAGACGTCCGCATGTGTTTTGCGGATCCGATCCATATATCCATGTATCCGTAAAAATCATTCGGACGTCTGAATAGAGCCTTACAGGGAGGTGATCAATGACAGAGGGGTGATCACCCATATACACTCCCTGATCACCCCCTGTCATTGATCACCCCCCTGTAAGGCTCCATTCAGACGTCCGCATGTGTTTTGCGGATCCGATCCATGTATCCATGGATCCATAAAAATCATACGGACGTCTGAACGGAGCCTTACAGGGGGGGTGATCAATGACAGGGGGGTGATCACCCATATACACTCCCTGATCACCCCCTGTCATTGATCACCCCCTTGTAAGGCTCCATGACACCCCAAAACACATTCCCCAACTTCTCCTGAGTACGGCAATACCAGATGTGTGACACTTTTTTGCAGCCTAGGTGGGCAAAGGGGCAAATATTCCAAAGTGCACCTTTCGGATTTCGCAGGCCATTTTTTACACATTTTGATTGCAAAGTACTTCTCACACATTTGGGCCCCTAAATTGCCAGGGCAGTATAACTACCCCACAAGTGACCCCATTTTGGAAAGAAGACACCCCAAGTATTCCGTGAGGGGCATGGCGAGTTCCTAGAATTTTTTATTTTTTGTCGCAAGTTAGTGGAATATGAGACTTTGTAAGAAAATTTTTTTTTAAAATAAAATCATCATTTTCCGCTAACTTGTGACAAAAAATAAAAAGTTCTATGAACTCTCTATGCCCATCAGCGAATACCTTAGGGTGTCTACTTTCCGAAATGGGGTCATTTGTGGGTTTTTTCTACTGTCTGGGCATTGTAGAGCCTCAGGAAACATGACAGGTGCTCAGAAAGTCAGAGCTGCTTCAAAAAGCGGAAATTCACATTTTTGTACCATAGTTTGTAAACGCTATAACTTTTACCCAAACCATTTTTTTTCGCCCAAACATTTTTTTTTTATCAAAGACATGTAGAACAATAAATTTAGCGAAAAATTTATATATGGATGTCGTTTTTTTTGCAA